>NC_140462.1:19767500-20507500 GCF_051167445.1 Perissodus microlepis
GACTCTTTCTTGCACTGAGGTCTGCTTATTGTAAATATATTGTACTTGCTTGAACACCTTTTAATGTTAAAGTTGGCCTTTGTGCTTTTTCAGTGTTGGAAAGACACTTTCTTGCACTGAGGTCTGCTTATTGTAAATATCTTGTACTTGCCTTTACACCTTTTAATGCCAAAGTTGGCCTTTGTGCTTTTCAGTGTTGGAAAGACACTTTCTTGCACTGAGATCTGCTTATTGTAAATATCATTTACTTGTTTTTACACCTTTTAATGTCAAAGTTGGCCTCTGTGCTTTTTCAGTGTTGGAAAGACTTTCTTGCACTGAGGTCTGCTTATTATAAATATCTTGTACTTGTTTTTACACCTTTTAATGTTAAATGTTGAGGTCTGCTTATTGTAAATGTCTTGTAATTGTTTTTACAGCTTTTAATGTCAAAGTTGGCCTCTGTGCTTTTTCAGTGTTGGAAAGACTGTTTCTTGCACTGAGGTCTGCTTATTATAAATATCTTGTACTTGTTCTTACACCTTTTAATGTTAAATGTTGAGGTCTGCTTATTGTAAATATCTTGTAATTGTTTTTACACCTTTTAATGTCAAAGTTGGCCTCTGTGCTTTTTGAGTGTTGGAAAGACTCTTTCTTGCACTGAGGTCTGCTTATTATAAATATCTTGTACTTGTTTTTACACCTTTTAATGTTAAATGTTGAGGTCTGCTTATTGTAAATGTCTTGTAATTGTTTTTATAGCTTTCAATGTCAAAGTTGGCCTCTGTGTTTTCAGTGTTGGAAAGACTCTTTCTTGCACTGAGGTCTGCTTATTGTAAATATCTTGTACTTGTTTGAACACCTTTTAATGTCAAAGTTGGCCTCTGTGCTTTTTCAGTGTTGGAAAGACACTTTCTTGCACTGAGGTCTGCTTATTGTAAATATCTTGTAATTGTTTTTACACCTTTTAATGTCAAAGTAGGCCTCTGTGTTTTTTCAGTGTTGGAAAGACTCTTTCTTGCACTGAGGTCTGCTTATTATAAATATCTTGTACTTGTTTTTACACCTTTTAATGTTAAATGTTGAGGTCTGCTTATTGTAAATGTCTTGTAATTGTTTTTATAGCTTTCAATGTCAAAGTTGGCCTCTGTGTTTTCAGTGTTGGAAAGACTCTTTCTTGCACTGAGGTCTGCTTATTGTAAATATCTTGTACTTGTTTGAACACCTTTTAATGTCAAAGTTGGCCTCTGTGCTTTTTCAGTGTTGGAAAGACACTTTCTTGCACTGAGGTCTGCTTATTGTAAATATCTTGTAATTGTTTTTACACCTTTTAATGTCAAAGTAGGCCTCTGTGTTTTTTCAGTGTTGGAAAGACTCTTTCTTGCACTGAGGTCTGCTTATTATAAATATCTTGTACTTGTTTGAACACCTTTTAATGTCAAAGTTGGCCTCTGTGCTTTTTCAGTGTTGGAAAGACACTTTCTTGCACTGAGGTCTGCTTATTATAAATATCTTGTACTTGTTTTTACACCTTTTAATGTCAAAGTTGGCCTCTGTGCTTTTTCAGTGTTGGAAAGACTTTCTTGCACTGAGGTCTGCTTATTATAAATATCTTGTACTTGTTTTTACACCTTTTAATGTTAAATGTTGAGGTCTGCTTATTGTAAATGTCTTGTAATTGTTTTTACAGCTTTTAATGTCAAAGTTGGCCTCTGTGCTTTTTCAGTGTTGGAAAGACTGTTTCTTGCACTGAGGTCTGCTTATTATAAATATCTTGTACTTGTTTTTACACCTTTTAATGTTAAATGTTGAGGTCTGCTTATTGTAAATATCTTGTAATTGTTTTTACACCTTTTAATGTCAAAGTTGGCCTCTGTGCTTTTTGAGTGTTGGAAAGACTCTTTCTTGCACTGAGGTCTGCTTATTGTAAATATCTTGTTCTTGTTTTTACACCTTTTAATGTTAAATGTTGAGGTCTGCTTATTGTAAATGTCTTGTAATTGTTTTTACAGCTTTCAATGTCAAAGTTGGCCTCTGTGTTTTCAGTGTTGGAAAGACTCTTTCTTGCACTGAGGTCTGCTTATTGTAAATATATTGTACTTGCTTGAACACCTTTTAATGTTAAAGTTGGCCTTTGTGCTTCTTCAGTGTTGGAAAGACTCTTTCTTGCACTGAGGTCTGCTTATTGTAAATATCTTCTACTTGTTTTTACACCTTTTAGTGTCAAAGTTGGCCTTTGTGCTTCTTCAGTGTTGGAAAGACTCTTTCTTGCACTGAGGTCTGCTTATTGTAAATATCTTGTAATTGTTTTTACACCTTTTAATGTTAAATGTTGAGGTCTGCTTATTGTAAATATCTTGTAATTGTTTTTACACCTTTTAATGTCAAAGTTGGCCTCTGTGCTTTTTCAGTGTTGGAAAGACTCTTTCTTGCACTGAGGTCTGCTTATTATAAATATCTTGTACTTGTTTTTACACCTTTTAATGTTAAATGTTGAGGTCTGCTTATTGTAAATGTCTTGTAATTGTTTTTACAGCTTTCAATGTCAAAGTTGGCCTCTGTGTTTTCAGTGTTGGAAAGACTCTTTCTTGCACTGAGGTCTGCTTATTGTAAATATATTGTACTTGCTTGAACACCTTTTAATGTTAAAGTTGGCCTTTGTGCTTCTTCAGTGTTGGAAAGACTCTTTCTTGCACTGAGGTCTGCTTATTGTAAATATCTTGTAATTGTTTTTACACCTTTTAATGTCAAAGTTGGCCTCTGTGCTTTTTCAGTGTTGGAAAGACTCTTTCTTGCACTGAGGTCTGCTTATTATAAATATCTTGTACTTGTTTTTACACCTTTTAATGTTAAATGTTGAGGTCTGCTTATTGTAAATGTCTTGTAATTGTTTTTACAGCTTTCAATGTCAAAGTTGGCCTCTGTGCTTTTTCAGTGTTGGAAAGACTCTTTCTTGCACTGAGGTCTGCTTATTATAAATATCTTGTACTTGTTTTTACACCTTTTAATGTTAAATGTTGAGGTCTGCTTATTGTAAATGTCTTGTAATTGTTTTTACAGCTTTCAATGTCAAAGTTGGCCTCTGTGTTTTCAGTGTTGGAAAGACTCTTTCTTGCACTGAGGTCTGCTTATTGTAAATATATTGTACTTGCTTGAACACCTTTTAATGTTAAAGTTGGCCTTTGTGCTTCTTCAGTGTTGGAAAGACTCTTTCTTGCACTGAGGTCTGCTTATTGTAAATATCTTCTACTTGTTTTTACACCTTTTAGTGTCAAAGTTGGCCTTTGTGCTTCTTCAGTGTTGGAAAGACTCTTTCTTGCACTGAGGTCTGCTTATTGTAAATATCTTGTAATTGTTTTTACACCTTTTAATGTTAAATGTTGAGGTCTGCTTATTGTAAATATCTTGTAATTGTTTTTACACCTTTTAATGTCAAAGTTGGCCTCTGTGCTTTTTCAGTGTTGGAAAGACTCTTTCTTGCACTGAGGTCTGCTTATTATAAATATCTTGTACTTGTTTTTACACCTTTTAATGTTAAATGTTGAGGTCTGCTTATTGTAAATGTCTTGTAATTGTTTTTACAGCTTTCAATGTCAAAGTTGGCCTCTGTGTTTTCAGTGTTGGAAAGACTCTTTCTTGCACTGAGGTCTGCTTATTGTAAATATATTGTACTTGCTTGAACACCTTTTAATGTTAAAGTTGGCCTTTGTGCTTCTTCAGTGTTGGAAAGACTCTTTCTTGCACTGAGGTCTGCTTATTGTAAATATCTTCTACTTGTTTTTACACCTTTTAGTGTCAAAGTTGGCCTTTGTGCTTCTTCAGTGTTGGAAAGACTCTTTCTTGCACTGAGGTCTGCTTATTGTAAATATCTTGTACTTGCTTTTACACCTTTTAATGTCAAAGTTGGCCTCTGTGCTTTTTCAGTGTTGGAAAGACTCTTTCTTGCACTGAGATCTGCTTATTGTAAATATCTTGTACTTGCTTTTACACCTTTTAATGTCAAAGTTGGCCTCTGTGCTTTTTCAGTGTTGGAAAGACTCTTTCTTGCACTGAGGTCTGCTTATTGTAAATATCTTGTACTTGCTTTTACACCTTTTAATGTCAAAGTTGGCCTCTGTTCTTTTTCAGTGTTGGAAAGACTCTTTCTTGCACTGAGGTCTGCTTATTGTAAATATCTTGTACTTGCTTTTACACCTTTTAATGTCAAAGTTGGCCTCTGTGTTTTCAGTGTTGGAAAGACACTTTCTTGCACTGAGGTCTGCTTATTGTAAATATCTTCTACTTGTTTTTAAACCTTTTAGTGTCAAAGTTGGCCTTTCTGCTTTTTCAGTGTTGGAAAGACACTTTCTTGCACTGAGGTCTGCTTATTGTAAATATCTTGTTCTTGTTTTTACACCTTTTAGTGTCAAAGTTGGCCTCTTTGCTTTTTCAGTGTAAGAAAGACTCTTTCTTGCACTGAGGTCTGCTTATTGTAAATATCTTATGCTTGTTTTTACACCTTTTAATGTCAAAGTTGGCCTCTGTGCTTTTTCATTGTTGGAAAGACACTTTCTTGCACTGAGGTCTGCTTATTGTAAATATCTTGTTCTTGTTTGAACACCTTTTAATGTCAAAGTTGGCCTCTTTGCTTTTTCAGTGTAAGAAAGACTCTTTCTTGCACTGAGGTCTGCTTATTGTAAATATCTTGTACTCGTTTTTACACTTTTTAATGTCAAAGTTGGCTTTTGTGCTTCTTCAGTGTTGGAAAGTCTCTTTCTTGCACTGAGGTCTGCTTATTGTAAATATCTTGTACTTGTTTTTACACCTTTTAATGTCAAAGTTGGCCTCTGTGCTTTTTCAGTGTAAGAAAGACTCTTTCTTGCACTGAGGTCTGCTTATTGTAAATATCTTATACTTGTTTTTACACCTTTTAATGTCAAAGTTGGCCTCTTTGCTTTTTCAGTGTAAGAAAGACTCTTTCTTGCACTGAGGTCTGCTTATTGTAAATATCTTGTACTTGTTTGAACACCTTTTAATGTCAAAGTTGACCTCTGTGCTTTTCAGTGTTGGAAAAACTCTTTCTTGCACTGAGGTCTGCTTATTGTAAATATCTTGTTCTTGTTTGAACACCTTTTAATGTCAAAGTTGGCCTCTTTGCTTTTTCAGTGTAAGAAAGACTCTTTCTTGCACTGAGGTCTGCTTATTGTAAATATCTTATACTTGTTTTTACACCTTTTAATGTCAAAGTTGGCCTCTGTGCTTTTTCATTGTTGGAAAGACTCTTTCTTGCACTGAGGTCTGCTTATTGTAAATATCTTGTACTTGTTTGAACACCTTTTAATGTCAAAGTTGGCCTCTTTGCTTTTTCAGTGTAAGAAAGACTCTTTCTTGCACTGAGGTCTGCTTATTGTAAATATCTTATACTTGTTTTTACACCTTTTAATGTCAAAGTTGGCCTCTTTGCTTTTTCAATGTAAGAAAGACTCTTTCTTGCACTGAGGTCTGCTTATTGTAAATATCTTATACTTGTTTTTACACCTTTTAATGTCAAAGTTGGCCTCTGTGCTTTTTCATTGTTGGAAAGACACTTTCTTGCACTGAGGTCTGCTTATTGTAAATATCTTGTTCTTGTTTGAACACCTTTTAATGTCAAAGTTGGCCTCTTTGCTTTTTCAGTGTAAGAAAGACTCTTTCTTGCACTGAGGTCTGCTTATTGTAAATATCTTGTACTCGTTTTTACACCTTTTAATGTCAAAGTTGGCTTTTGTGCTTCTTCAGTGTTGGAAAGACACTTTCTTGCACTGAGGTCTGCTTATTGTAAATATCTTGTACTTGTTTGAACACCTTTTGATGTCAAAGTTGACCTCTGTGCTTTTCAGTGTTGGAAAGACTCTTTCTTGCACTGAGGTCTGCTTATTGTAAATATCTTGTTCTTGTTTGAACACCTTTTAATGTCAAAGTTGGCCTCTTTGCTTTTTCAGTGTAAGAAAGACTCTTTCTTGCACTGAGGTCTGCTTATTGTAAATATCTTATACTTGTTTTTACACCTTTTAATGTCAAAGTTGTCCTCTTTGCTTTTTCAATGTAAGAAAGACTCTTTCTTGCACTGAGGTCTGCTTATTGTAAATATCTTATACTTGTTTTTACACCTTTTAGTGTCAAAGTTGGCCTCTGTGCTTTTTCATTGTTGGAAAGACACTTTCTTGCACTGAGGTCTGCTTATTGTAAATATCTTGTTCTTGTTTGAACACCTTTTAATGTCAAAGTTGGCCTCTTTGCTTTTTCAGTGTAAGAAAGACTCTTTCTTGCACTGAGGTCTGCTTATTGTAAATATCTTATACTCGTTTTTACACCTTTTAATGTCAAAGTTGGCTTTTGTGCTTCTTCAGTGTTGGAAAGACTCTTTCTTGCACTGAGGTCTGCTTATTGTAAATATCTTGTACTTGTTTTTACACCTTTTAATGTCAAAGTTGGCCTCTGTGCTTTTTCATTTTAAGAAAGACTCTTTCTTGCACTGAGGTCTGCTTATTGTAAATATCTTGTACTTGTTTGAACACCTTTTAATGTCAAAGTTGGCCTCTGTGCTTTTTCAGTGTTGGAAAGACTCTTTCTTGCACTGAGGTCTGCTTATTGTAAATATCTTGTACTTGTTTTTACACCTTTTAATGTTAAAGTTGGCCTCTGTGCTTCTTCAGTGTTGGAAAGACTCTTTCTTGCACTGAGGTCTGCTTATTGTAAATATCTTATACTTGTTTTTACACCTTTTAATGTCAAAGTTGGCTTCTGTGCTTCTTCAGTGTTGGAAAGACTCTTTCTTGCACTGAGGTCTGCTTATTGTAAATATCATGTACTTGTTTTTAATGTCAAAGTTGGCCTTTGTGCTTTTCAGTGTTGGAAAGACTCTTTCTTGCACTGAGGTCTGCTTATTGTAAATATCTTGTAGTTGTTTTTACACCTTTTAATGTCAAAGTTGGCCTCTGTGCTTTTTCAGTGTTGGAAAGACTCTTTCTTGCACTGAGGTCTGCTTATTGTAAATATCTTGTTCTTGTTTGAACACCTTTTAATGTCAAAGTTGGCCTCTTTGCTTTTTCAGTGTAAGAAAGACTCTTTCTTGCACTGAGGTCTGCTTATTGTAAATATCTTATACTTGTTTTTACACCTTTTAATGTCAAAGTTGGCCTCTTTTCTTTTTCATTGTTGGAAAGACACTTTCTTGCACTGAGGTCTGCTTATTGTAAATATCTTCTACTTGTTTTTACACCTTTTAATGTCAAAGTTGGCCTCTGTGCTTTTTCAGTGTTGGAAAGACTCTTTCTTGCACTGAGGTCTGCTTATTGTAAATATCTTGTTCTTGTTTGAACACCTTTTAATGTCAAAGTTGGCCTCTTTGCTTTTTCAGTGTAAGAAAGACTCTTTCTTGCACTGAGGTCTGCTTATTGTAAATATCTTATACTTGTTTTTACACCTTTTAATGTCAAAGTTGGCCTCTTTTCTTTTTCATTGTTGGAAAGACACTTTCTTGCACTGAGGTCTGCTTATTGTAAATATCTTGTTCTTGTTTGAACACCTTTTAATGTCAAAGTTGGCCTCTTTGCTTTTTCAGTGTAAGAAAGACTCTTTCTTGCACTGAGGTCTGCTTATTGTAAATATCTTGTTCTTGTTTGAACACCTTTTAATGTCAAAGTTGGCCTCTTTGCTTTTTCAGTGTAAGAAAGACTCTTTCTTGCACTGAGGTCTGCTTATTGTAAATATCTTATACTTGTTTTTACACCTTTTAATGTCAAAGTTGGCCTCTGTGCTTTTTCATTGTTGGAAAGACACTTTCTTGCACTGAGGTCTGCTTATTGTAAATATCTTGTTCTTGTTTGAACACCTTTTAATGTCAAAGTTGGCCTCTTTGCTTTTTCAGTGTAAGAAAGACTCTTTCTTGCACTGAGGTCTGCTTATTGTAAATATCTTGTACTCGTTTTTACACCTTTTAATGTCAAAGTTGGCTTTTGTGATTCTTCAGTGTTGGAAAGACACTTTCTTGCACTGAGGTCTGCTTATTGTAAATATCTTGTACTTGTTTTTACACCTTTTAATGTCAAAGTTGGCCTCTATGCTTCTTCAGTGTTGGAAAGACTCTTTCTTGCACCGAGGTCTGCTTATTGTATATATCTTGTACTTGTTTGAGCACCTTTTAATGTCAAAGTTGGCCTCTTTGCTTTTTCAGTGTAAGAAAGACTCTTTCTTGCACTGAGGTCTGCTTATTGTAAATATCTTGTACTTGTTTGAACACCTTTTAATGTCAAAGTTGGCCTCTGTGCTTTTTCAGTGTTGGAAAGACTCTTTCTTGCACTGAGGTCTGCTTATTGTAAATATCTTGTACTTGTTTTTACACCTTTTAATGGCAAAGTTGGCCTCTGTGCTTCTTCAGTGTTGGAAAGACTCTTTCTTGCACTGAGGTCTGCTTATTGTAAATATCTTGTACTTGTTTGAACACCTTTTAATGTCAAAGTTGGCCTCCTTGCTTTTTCAGTGCAAGAAAGACTCTTTCTTGCACTGAGGTCTGCTTATTGTAAATATCTTATACTTGTTTTTACACCTTTTAATGTCAAAGTTGGCCTTTGTGCTTTTTCAGTGTTGGAAAGACTCTTTCTTGCACTGACGTCTGCTTATTGTAAATATCTTGTTCTTGTTTGAACACCTTTTAATGTCAAAGTTGGCCTCTTTGCTTTTTCAGTGTAAGAAAGACTCTTTCTTGCACTGAGGTCTGCTTATTGTAAATATCTTGTACTTGTTTGAACACCTTTTAATGTCAAAGTTGGCCTCCTTGCTTTTTCAGTGCAAGAAAGACTCTTTCTTGCACTGAGGTCTGCTTATTGTAAATATCTTATACTTGTTTTTACACCTTTTAATGTCAACGTTGGCCTCTGTGCTTTTTCATTGTTGGAAAGACACTTTCTTGCACTGAGGTCTGCTTATTGTAAATATCTTGTTCTTGTTTGAACACCTTTTAATGTCAAAGTTGGCCTCTTTGCTTTTTCAGTGTAAGAAAGACTCTTTCTTGCACTGAGGTCTGCTTATTGTAAATATCTTGTACTCGTTTTTACACCTTTTAATGTCAAAGTTGGCTTTTGTGCTTCTTCAGTGTTGGAAAGACACTTTCTTGCACTGAGGTCTGCTTATTGTAAATATCTTGTACTTGTTTTTACACCTTTTAATGTCAAAGTTGGCCTCTATGCTTCTTCAGTGTTGGAAAGACTCTTTCTTGCACCGAGGTCTGCTTATTGTATATATCTTGTACTTGTTTGAGCACCTTTTAATGTCAAAGTTGGCCTCTTTGCTTTTTCAGTGTAAGAAAGACTCTTTCTTGCACTGAGGTCTGCTTATTGTAAATATCTTGTACTTGTTTGAACACCTTTTAATGTCAAAGTTGGCCTCTGTGCTTTTTCAGTGTTGGAAAGACTCTTTCTTGCACTGAGGTCTGCTTATTGTAAATATCTTGTACTTGTTTTTACACATTTTAATGGCAAAGTTGGCCTCTGTGCTTCTTCAGTGTTGGAAAGACTCTTTCTTGCACTGAGGTCTGCTTATTGTAAATATCTTGTACTTGTTTGAACACCTTTTAATGTCAAAGTTGGCCTCCTTGCTTTTTCAGTGCAAGAAAGACTCTTTCTTGCACTGAGGTCTGCTTATTGTAAATATCTTATACTTGTTTTTACACCTTTTAATGTCAAAGTTGGCCTTTGTGCTTTTTCAGTGTTGGAAAGACTCTTTCTTGCACTGACGTCTGCTTATTGTAAATATCTTGTTCTTGTTTGAACACCTTTTAATGTCAAAGTTGGCCTCTTTGCTTTTTCAGTGTAAGAAAGACTCTTTCTTGCACTGAGGTCTGCTTATTGTAAATATCTTGTACTTGTTTGAACACCTTTTAATGTCAAAGTTGGCCTCCTTGCTTTTTCAGTGCAAGAAAGACTCTTTCTTGCACTGAGGTCTGCTTATTGTAAATATCTTATACTTGTTTTTACACCTTTTAATGTCAAAGTTGGCCTCTGTGCTTTTTCATTGTTGGAAAGACACTTTCTTGCACTGAGGTCTGCTTATTGTAAATATCTTGTTCTTGTTTGAACACCTTTTAATGTCAAAGTTGGCCTCTTTGCTTTTTCAGTGTAAGAAAGACTCTTTCTTGCACTGAGGTCTGCTTATTGTAAATATCTTGTACTCGTTTTTACACCTTTTAATGTCAAAGTTGGCCTCTGTGCTTTTTCAGTGTAAGAAAGACTCTTTCTTGCACTGAGGTCTGCTTATTGTAAATATCTTGTACTTGTTTGAACACCTTTTAATGTCAAAGTTGGCCTCTGTGCTTTTTCAGTGTTGGAAAGACTCTTTCTTGCACTGAGGTCTGCTTATTGTAAATATCTTGTAGTTGTTTTTACACCTTTTAATGTCAAAGTTGGCCTCTGTGTTTTCAGTGTTGGAAAGACACTTTCTTGCACTGAGGTCTGCTTATTGTAAATATCTTCTATTTGTTTTTACACCTTTTAATGTCAAAGTTGGCCTCTTTGCTTTTTCAGTGTTGGAAAGACACTTTCTTGCACTGAGGTCTGCTTATTGTAAATATCTTCTATTTGTTTTTACACCTTTTAATGTCAAAGTTGGCCTCTGTGCTTTTTCAGTGTTGGAAAGACTCTTTCTTGCACTGAGGTCTGCTTATTGTAAATATCTTGCACTTGTTTTTACACCTTTTAATGTCAAAGTTGGCCTCTGTGCTTCTTCAGTGTTGGAAAGACTCTTTCTTGCACTGAGGTCTGCTTATTGTAAATATCTTGTAGTTGTTTTTACACCTTTTAATGTCAAAGTTGGCCTCTGTGCTTCTTCAGTGTTGGAAAGACTCTTTCTTGCACTGAGGTCTGCTTATTGTAAATATCTTGTTCTTGTTTGAACACCTTTTAATGTCAAAGTTGGCCTCTGTGCTTTTTCAGTGTAAGAAAGACTCTTTCTTGCACTGAGGTCTGCTTATTGTAAATATCTTGTACTCGTTTTTACACCTTTTAATGTCAAAGTTGGCTTTTGTGCTTCTTCAGTGTTGGAAAGACACTTTCTTGCACTGAGGTCTGCTTATTGTAAATATCTTGTACTTGTTTTTACACCTTTTAATGTCAAAGTTGGCCTCTATGCTTCTTCAGTGTTGGAAAGACTCTTTCTTGCACCGAGGTCTGCTTATTGTATATATCTTGTACTTGTTTGAGCACCTTTTAATGTCAAAGTTGGCCTCTTTGCTTTTTCAGTGTAAGAAAGACTCTTTCTTGCACTGAGGTCTGCTTATTGTAAATATCTTGTACTTGTTTGAACACCTTTTAATGTCAAAGTTGGCGTCTGTGCTTTTTCAGTGTTGGAAAGACTCTTTCTTGCACTGAGGTCTGCTTATTGTAAATATCTTGTACTTGTTTTTACACATTTTAATGGCAAAGTTGGCCTCTGTGCTTCTTCAGTGTTGGAAAGACTCTTTCTTGCACTGAGGTCTGCTTATTGTAAATATCTTGTACTTGTTTGAACACCTTTTAATGTCAAAGTTGGCCTCCTTGCTTTTTCAGTGCAAGAAAGACTCTTTCTTGCACTGAGGTCTGCTTATTGTAAATATCTTATACTTGTTTTTACACCTTTTAATGTCAAAGTTGGCCTTTGTGCTTTTTCAGTGTTGGAAAGACTCTTTCTTGCACTGACGTCTGCTTATTGTAAATATCTTGTTCTTGTTTGAACACCTTTTAATGTCAAAGTTGGCCTCTTTGCTTTTTCAGTGTAAGAAAGACTCTTTCTTGCACTGAGGTCTGCTTATTGTAAATATCTTGTACTTGTTTGAACACCTTTTAATGTCAAAGTTGGCCTCCTTGCTTTTTCAGTGCAAGAAAGACTCTTTCTTGCACTGAGGTCTGCTTATTGTAAATATCTTATACTTGTTTTTACACCTTTTAATGTCAAAGTTGGCCTCTGTGCTTTTTCATTGTTGGAAAGACACTTTCTTGCACTGAGGTCTGCTTATTGTAAATATCTTGTTCTTGTTTGAACACCTTTTAATGTCAAAGTTGGCCTCTTTGCTTTTTCAGTGTAAGAAAGACTCTTTCTTGCACTGAGGTCTGCTTATTGTAAATATCTTGTACTCGTTTTTACACCTTTTAATGTCAAAGTTGGCCTCTGTGCTTTTTCAGTGTAAGAAAGACTCTTTCTTGCACTGAGGTCTGCTTATTGTAAATATCTTGTACTTGTTTGAACACCTTTTAATGTCAAAGTTGGCCTCTGTGCTTTTTCAGTGTTGGAAAGACTCTTTCTTGCACTGAGGTCTGCTTATTGTAAATATCTTGTAGTTGTTTTTACACCTTTTAATGTCAAAGTTGGCCTCTGTGTTTTCAGTGTTGGAAAGACACTTTCTTGCACTGAGGTCTGCTTATTGTAAATATCTTCTATTTGTTTTTACACCTTTTAATGTCAAAGTTGGCCTCTGTGCTTTTTCAGTGTTGGAAAGACACTTTCTTGCACTGAGGTCTGCTTATTGTAAATATCTTCTATTTGTTTTTACACCTTTTAATGTCAAAGTTGGCCTCTGTGCTTTTTCAGTGTTGGAAAGACTCTTTCTTGCACTGAGGTCTGCTTATTGTAAATATCTTGCACTTGTTTTTACACCTTTTAATGTCAAAGTTGGCCTCTGTGCTTCTTCAGTTTTGGAAAGACTCTTTCTTGCACTGAGGTCTGCTTATTGTAAATATCTTGTAGTTGTTTTTACACCTTTTAATGTCAAAGTTGGCCTCTGTGCTTTTTCAGTGTTGGAAAGACACTTTCTTGCACTGAGGTCTGCTTATTGTAAATATCTTCTACTTGTTTTTACACCTTTTAATGTCAAAGTTGGCCTTTGTGCTTCGTCAGTGTTGGAAAGACTCTTTCTTGCACTGAGGTCTGCTTAATGTAAATATCTTGTACTCGTTTTTACACCTTTTGATTTCAAAGTTGGCCTTTGTGCTTCTTCAGTATTGGAAAGACTCTTTCTTGCACTGAGGTCTGCTTATTGTATATATCTTGTACTTGTTTGAACACCTTTTAATGTCAAATTTGGCCTTTGTGCTTTTCAGTGTTGGAAAGACTCTTTCTTGCACTGAGGTCTGCTTATTATAAATATCTTGTACTTGTTTGAACACCTTTTAATGTCAAAGTTGGCCTCTGTGCTTTTCAGTGTTGGAAAGTCACTTTCTTGCACTGAGGTCTGCTTATTGTAAATATCTTGTACTTGTTTTTACACCTTTTAATGTCAAAGTTGGCCTCTGTGTTTTCAGTGTTGGAAAGACACTTTCTTGCACTGAGGTCTGCTTATTGTAAATATCTTCTATTTGTTTTTACACCTTTTAATGTCAAAGTTGGCCTCTGTGCTTTTTCAGTGTTGGAAAGACACTTTCTTGCACTGAGGTCTGCTTATTGTAAATATCTTCTATTTGTTTTTACACCTTTTAATGTCAAAGTTGGCCTCTGTGCTTTTTCAGTGTTGGAAAGACTCTTTCTTGCACTGAGGTCTGCTTATTGTAAATATCTTGCACTTGTTTTTACACCTTTTAATGTCAAAGTTGGCCTCTGTGCTTCTTCAGTGTTGGAAAGACTCTTTCTTGCACTGAGGTCTGCTTATTGTAAATATCTTGTAGTTGTTTTTACACCTTTTAATGTCAAAGTTGGCCTCTGTGCTTTTTCAGTGTTGGAAAGACACTTTCTTGCACTGAGGTCTGCTTATTGTAAATATCTTCTACTTGTTTTTACACCTTTTAATGTTAAAGTTGGCCTTTGTGCTTCGTCAGTGTTGGAAAGACTCTTTCTTGCACTGAGGTCTGCTTAATGTAAATATCTTGTACTCGTTTTTACACCTTTTGATGTCAAAGTTGGCCTTTGTGCTTCTTCAGTATTGGAAAGACTCTTTCTTGCACTGAGGTCTGCTTATTGTATATATCTTGTACTTGTTTGAACACCTTTTAATGTCAAATTTGGCCTTTGTGCTTTTCAGTGTTGGAAAGACTCTTTCTTGCACTGAGGTCTGCTTATTATAAATATCTTGTACTTGTTTGAACACCTTTTAATGTCAAAGTTGGCCTTTGTGCTTTTCAGTGTTGGAAAGACTCTTTCTTGCACTGAGGTCTGCTTATTGTATATATCTTGTACTTGTTTGAACACCTTTTAATGTCAAAGTTGGCCTCTGTGCTTTTCAGTGTTGGAAAGTCACTTTCTTGCACTGAGGTCTGCTTATTGTAAATATCTTGTACTTGTTTTTACACCTTTTAATGTCAAAGTTGGCCTTTGTGCTTTTTCAGTGTTGGAAAGACTCTTTCTTGCACTGATGTCTGCTTATTGTAAATATCTTGTACTTGTTTTTACACCTTTTAATGTCAAAATTCGCCTCTGTGCTTTTTCAGTGGTGGAAAGACTCTTTCTTGCACTGAGGTCTGCTTATTGTAAATATCTTCTACTTGTTTTTACACCTTTTAATGTCAAAGTTGGCCTCTGTGCTTCTTCAGTGGTGGAAAGACTCTTTCTTGCACTGAGGTCTGCTTATTGTAAATATCTTCTACTTGTTTTTACACCTTTTAATGTCAAAGTTGGCCTCTGTGCTTCTTCAGTGGTGGAAAGAGTTTCTTGCACTGAGGTCTGCTTATTGTAAATATCTTGTACTCGTTTTTACACCTTTTGATGTCAAAGTTGGCCTTTGTGCTTCTTCAGTGTTGGAAAGACTCTTTCTTGCACCGAGGTCTGCTTATTGTAAATATCTTGTACTTGTTTGAACACCTTTTAATGTCAAAGTTGGCCTCTGTGCTTTTTCAGTGTTGGAAAGACTCTTTCTTGCACTGAGGTCTGCTTATTGTAAATATCTTGTACTTGTTTTTACACCTTTTAATGTCAAAGTTGGCCTCTGTGCTTCTTCAGTGTTGGAAAGACTCTTTCTTGCACTGAGGTCTGCTTATTGTAAATATCTTATACTTGTTTTTACACCTTTTAATGTCAAAGTTGGCCTCTGTGCTTCTTCAGTGTTGGAAAGACTCTTTCTTGCACTGAGGTCTGCTTATTGTAAATATCATGTACTTGTTTTTAATGTCAAAGTTGGCCTTTGTGCTTTTCAGTGTTGGAAAGACTCTTTCTTTCACTGACGTCTGCTTATTGTAAATATCTTGTTCTTGTTTGAACACCTTTTAATGTCAAAGTTGGCCTCTTTGCTTTTTCAGTGTAAGAAAGACTCTTTCTTGCACTGAGGTCTGCTTATTGTAAATATCTTATACTTATTTTTACACCTTTTAATGTCAAAGTTGGCCTCTGTGCTTTTTCATTGTTGGAAAGACACTTTCTTGCACTGAGGTCTGCTTATTGTAAATATCTTGTTCTTGTTTGAACACCTTTTAATGTCAAAGTTGGCCTCTTTGCTTTTTCAGTGTAAGAAAGACTCTTTCTTGCACTGAGGTCTGCTTATTGTAAATATCTTGTACTTGTTTTTACACCTTTTAATGTCAAAGTTGGCCTTTGTGCTTCTTCAGTGTTGGAAAGACTCTTTCTTGCACTGATGTCTGCTTATTGTAAATATCTTGTACTTGTTTTTACACCTTTTAATGTCAAAGTTGGCCTTTGTGCTTTTTCACTGGTGGAAAGACTCTTTCTTGCACTGAGGTCTGCTTATTGTAAATATCTTGTACTTGTTTTTACACCTTTTAATGTCAAAATTGGCCTCTGTGCTTCTTCAGTGGTGGAAAGACTTTCTTGCACTGAGGTCTGCTTATTGTAAATATCTTGTACTCGTTTTTACATCTTGTAATGTCAAAGTTGGCCTTTGTGCTTCTTCAGTGTTGGAAAGACTCTTTCTTGCACCGAGGTCTGCTTATTGTATATATCTTGTACTTGTTTTTACACCTTTTAATGTCAAAGTTGGCCTCTTTGCTTTTTCAGTGGTGGAAAGACTCTTTCTTGCACTGAGGTCTGCTTATTGTAAATATCTTCTACTTGTTTTTACACCTTTTAATGTCAAAGTTGGCCTCTGTGCTTCTTCAGTGGTGGAAAGAGTTTCTTGCACTGAGGTCTGCTTATTGTAAATATCTTGTACTCGTTTTTACACCTTTTGATGTCGAAGTTGGCCTCTGTGCTTCTTCAGTGTTGGAAAGACTCTTTCTTGCACCGAGGTCTGCTTATTGTAAATATCTTGTACTTGTTTTTACACCTTTTAATGTCAAAGTTGGCCTCTGTGCTTCTTCAGTGTTGGAAAGACTCTTTCTTGCACTGAGGTCTGCTTATTGTAAATATCATGTACTTGTTTTTACACCTTTTAGTGTCAAAGTTGGCCTTTGTGCTTCTTCAGTGTTGGAAAGACTCTTTCTTGCACCGAGGTCTGCTTATTGTAAATATCTTGTACTTGTTTTTACACCTTTTAATGTCAAAGTTGGCCTCTGTGCTTCTTCAGTGTTGGAAAGACTCTTTCTTGCACTGAGGTCTGCTTATTGTAAATATCATGTACTTGTTTTTAATGTCAAAGTTGGCCTTTGTGCTTTTCAGTGTTGGAAAGACTCTTTCTTTCACTGACGTCTGCTTATTGTAAATATCTTGTTCTTGTTTGAACACCTTTTAATGTCAAAGTTGGCCTCTTTGCTTTTTCAGTGTAAGAAAGACTCTTTCTTGCACTGAGGTCTGCTTATTGTAAATATCTTGTACTTGCTTTTACACCTTTTAATGTCAAAGGTGGCCTCTGTGCTTTTTCATTCTTGGAAAGACTCTTTCTTGCACTGAGGTCTGCTTATTGTAAATATCTTGTTCTTGTTTGAACACCTTTTAATGTCAAAGTTGGCCTCTTTGCTTTTTCAGTGTAAGAAAGACTCTTTCTTGCACTGAGGTCTGCTTATTGTAAATATCTTGTACTTGTTTTTACACCTTTTAATGTCAAAGTTGGCCTCTATGCTTCTTCAGTGTTGGAAAGACTCTTTCTTGCACCGAGGTCTGCTTATTGTATATATCTTGTACTTGTTTGAGCACCTTTTAATGTCAAAGTTGGCCTCTGTGCTTTTTCAGTGTAAGAAAGACTCTCTCTTGCACTGAGGTCTGCTTATTGTAAATATCTTGTACTTGTTTGAACACCTTTTAATGTCAAAGTTGGCCTCTGTGCTTTTTCAGTGTTGGAAAGACTCTTTCTTGCACTGAGGTCTGCTTATTGTAAATATCTTGTACTTGTCTTTACACCTTTTAATGTCAAAGTTGGCCTCTGTGCTTCTTCAGTGTTGGAAAGACTCTTTCTTGCACTGAGGTCTGCTTATTGTAAATATCTTTTACTTGTTTGAACACCTTTTAATGTCAAAGTTGGCCTCTTTGCTTCTTCAGTGTTGGAAAGACTCTTTCTTGCACTGAGGTCTGCTTATTGTAAATATCTTATTCTTGTTTGAACACCTTTTAATGTCAAAGTTGGCCTTTGTGCTTTTTCAGTGTAAGAAAGACTCTTTCTTGCACTGAGGTCTGCTTATTGTAAATATCATGTAAATGTTTTGAATGTCAAAGTTGGCCTTTGTGCTTTTTCAGTGTTGGAAAGACTCTTTCTTGCACTGAGGTCTGCTTATTGTAAATATCTTGTACTTGTTTTTACACCTTTTAATGTCAAAGTTGGCCTCTGTGCTTCTTCAGTGTTGGAAAGACTCTTTCTTGCACTGAGGTCTGCTTATTGTAAATATCTTGTAGTTGTTTTTACACCTTTTAATGTCAAAGTTGGCCTCTGTGCTTTTTCAGTGTTGGAAAGACACTTTCTTGCACTGAGGTCTGCTTATTGTAAATATCTTCTACTTGTTTTTACACCTTTTGATGTCAAAGTTGGCCTTTGTGCTTCTTCAGTATTGGAAAGACTCTTTCTTGCACCGAGGTCTGCTTATTGTATATATCTTGTACTTGTTTGAACACCTTTTAATGTCAAAGTTGGCCTCTGTGCTTCTTCAGTGTTGGAAAGTCACTTTCTTGCACTGAGGTCTGCTTATTATAAATATCTTGTACTTGTTTGAACACCTTTTAATGTCAAAGTTGGCCTCTGTTCTTCTTCAGTGTTGGAAAGACTCTTTCTTGCACCGAGGTCTGCTTATTGTATATATCTTGTACTTGTTTGAACACCTTTTAATGTCAAAGTTGGCCTCTGTGCTTTTCAGTGTTGGAAAGTCACTTTCTTGCACTGAGGTCTGCTTATTATAAATATCTTATACTTGTTTGAACACCTTTTAATGTCAAAGTTGGCCTTTGTGCTTCTTCAGTGGTGGAAAGACTCTTTCTTGCACTGATGTCTGCTTATTGTAAATATCTTGTACTTGTTTTTACACCTTTTAATGTCAAAGTTGGCCTTTGTGCTTTTTCAGTGGTGGAAAGACTCTTTCTTGCACTGATGTCTGCTTATTGTAAATATCTTGTACTTGTTTTTACACCTTTTAATGTCAAAGTTGGCCTTTGTGCTTCGTCAGTGTTGGAAAGACTCTTTCTTGCACTGAGGTCTGCTTAATGTAAATATCTTGTACTCGTTTTTACACCTTTTGATGTCAAAGTTGGCCTTTGTGCTTCTTCAGTATTGGAAAGACTCTTTCTTGCACTGAGGTCTGCTTATTGTATATATCTTGTACTTGTTTGAACACCTTTTAATGTCAAAGTTGGCCTCTGTGCTTTTCAGTGTTGGAAAGTCACTTTCTTGCACTGAGGTCTGCTTATTATAAATATCTTGTACTTGTTTGAACACCTTTTAATGTCAAAGTTGGCCTCTGTTCTTCTTCAGTGTTGGAAAGACTCTTTCTTGCACCGAGGTCTGCTTATTGTATATATCTTGTACTTGTTTGAACACCTTTTAATGTCAAAGTTGGCCTCTGTGCTTTTCAGTGTTGGAAAGTCACTTTCTTGCACTGAGGTCTGCTTATTATAAATATCTTATACTTGTTTGAACACCTTTTAATGTCAAAGTTGGCCTTTGTGCTTCTTCAGTGTTGGAAAGACTCTTTCTTGCACTGAGGTCTGCTTATTGTAAATATCTTTTACTTGTTTAACATCTTTTAATGTCAAAGTTGGCCTCTGTGCTTCTTCAGTGTTGGAAAGACTCTTTCTTGCACTGAGGTCTGCTTATTGTAAATATCTTATTCTTGTTTGAACACCTTTTAATGTCAAAGTTGGCCTTTGTGCTTTTCAGTGTTGGAAAGACTCTTTCTTGCACTGAGGTCTGCTTATTGTAAATATCTTGTAGTTGTTTTTACACCTTTTAATGTCAAAGTTGGCCTCTGTGCTTTTTCAGTGTTGGAAAGACACTTTCTTGCACTGAGGTCTGCTTATTGTAAATATCTTCTACTTGTTTTTACACCTTTTAATGTCAAAGTTGGCCTTTGTGCTTCGTCAGTGTTGGAAAGACTCTTTCTTGCACTGAGGTCTGCTTAATGTAAATATCTTGTACTCGTTTTTACACCTTTTGATGTCAAAGTTGGCCTCTGTGCTTTTTCAGTGTTGGAAAGACACTTTCTTGCACTGAGGTCTGCTTATTATAAATATCTTGTACTTGTTTGAACACCTTTTAATGTCAAAGTTGGCTTCTGTTCTTCTTCAGTGTTGGAAAGACTCTTTCTTGCACCGAGGTCTGCTTATTGTATATATCTTGTACTTGTTTGAACACCTTTTAATGTCAAAGTTGGCCTCTGTGCTTTTCAGTGTTGGAAAGTCACTTTCTTGCACTGAGGTCTGCTTATTGTAAATATCTTGTACTTGTTTTTACACCTTTTAATGTCAAAGTTGGCCTTTGTGCTTCTTCAGTGTTGGAAAGACTCTTTCTTGCACTGATGTCTGCTTATTGTAAATATCTTGTACTTGTTTTTACACCTTTTAATGTCAAAGTTGGCCTTTGTGCTTTTTCAGTGGTGGAAAGACTCTTTCTTGCACTGAGGTCTGCTTATTGTAAATATCTTGTACTTGTTTTTACACCTTTTAATGTCAAAATTGGCCTCTGTGCTTCTTCAGTGGTGGAAAGACTTTCTTGCACTGAGGTCTGCTTATTGTAAATATCTTGTACTCGTTTTTACATCTTGTAATGTCAAAGTTGGCCTTTGTGCTTCTTCAGTGTTGGAAAGACTCTTTCTTGCACCGAGGTCTGCTTATTGTATATATCTTGTACTTGTTTTTACACCTTTTAATGTCAAAGTTGGCCTCTTTGCTTTTTCAGTGGTGGAAAGACTCTTTCTTGCACTGAGGTCTGCTTATTGTAAATATCTTCTACTTGTTTTTACACCTTTTAATGTCAAAGTTGGCCTCTGTGCTTCTTCAGTGGTGGAAAGAGTTTCTTGCACTGAGGTCTGCTTATTGTAAATATCTTGTACTCGTTTTTACACCTTTTGATGTCAAAGTTGGCCTTTGTGCTTCTTCAGTGTTGGAAAGACTCTTTCTTGCACCGAGGTCTGCTTATTGTAAATATCTTGTACTTGTTTTTACACCTTTTAATGTCAAAGTTGGCCTCTGTGCTTCTTCAGTGTTGGAAAGACTCTTTCTTGCACTGAGGTCTGCTTATTGTAAATATCATGTACTTGTTTTTAATGTCAAAGTTGGCCTTTGTGCTTTTCAGTGTTGGAAAGACTCTTTCTTTCACTGACGTCTGCTTATTGTAAATATCTTGTTCTTGTTTGAACACCTTTTAATGTCAAAGTTGGCCTCTTTGCTTTTTCAGTGTAAGAAAGACTCTTTCTTGCACTGAGGTCTGCTTATTGTAAATATCTTGTACTTGCTTTTACACCTTTTAATGTCAAAGTTGGCCTCTGTGCTTTTTCATTCTTGGAAAGACTCTTTCTTGCACTGAGGTCTGCTTATTGTAAATATCTTGTTCTTGTTTGAACACCTTTTAATGTCAAAGTTGGCCTCTTTGCTTTTTCAGTGTAAGAAAGACTCTTTCTTGCACTGAGGTCTGCTTATTGTAAATATCTTGTACTTGTTTTTACACCTTTTAATGTCAAAGTTGGCCTCTATGCTTCTTCAGTGTTGGAAAGACTCTTTCTTGCACCGAGGTCTGCTTATTGTATATATCTTGTACTTGTTTGAGCACCTTTTAATGTCAAAGTTGGCCTCTGTGCTTTTTCAGTGTAAGAAAGACTCTTTCTTGCACTGAGGTCTGCTTATTGTAAATATCTTGTACTTGTTTGAACACCTTTTAATGTCAAAGTTGGCCTCTGTGCTTTTTCAGTGTTGGAAAGACTCTTTCTTGCACTGAGGTCTGCTTATTGTAAATATCTTGTACTTGTCTTTACACCTTTTAATGTCAAAGTTGGCCTCTGTGCTTCTTCAGTGTTGGAAAGACTCTTTCTTGCACTGAGGTCTGCTTATTGTAAATATCTTTTACTTGTTTGAACACCTTTTAATGTCAAAGTTGGCCTCTTTGCTTCTTCAGTGTTGGAAAGACTCTTTCTTGCACTGAGGTCTGCTTATTGTAAATATCTTATTCTTGTTTGAACACCTTTTAATGTCAAAGTTGGCCTTTGTGCTTTTTCAGTGTAAGAAAGACTCTTTCTTGCACTGAGGTCTGCTTATTGTAAATATCATGTAAATGTTTTGAATGTCAAAGTTGGCCTTTGTGCTTTTTCAGTGTTGGAAAGACTCTTTCTTGCACTGAGGTCTGCTTATTGTAAATATCTTGTACTTGTTTTTACACCTTTTAATGTCAAAGTTGGCCTCTGTGCTTCTTCAGTGTTGGAAAGACTCTTTCTTGCACTGAGGTCTGCTTATTGTAAATATCTTGTAGTTGTTTTTACACCTTTTAATGTCAAAGTTGGCCTCTGTGCTTTTTCAGTGTTGGAAAGACACTTTCTTGCACTGAGGTCTGCTTATTGTAAATATCTTCTACTTGTTTTTACACCTTTTGATGTCAAAGTTGGCCTTTGTGCTTCTTCAGTATTGGAAAGACTCTTTCTTGCACCGAGGTCTGCTTATTGTATATATCTTGTACTTGTTTGAACACCTTTTAATGTCAAAGTTGGCCTCTGTGCTTCTTCAGTGTTGGAAAGTCACTTTCTTGCACTGAGGTCTGCTTATTATAAATATCTTGTACTTGTTTGAACACCTTTTAATGTCAAAGTTGGCCTCTGTTCTTCTTCAGTGTTGGAAAGACTCTTTCTTGCACCGAGGTCTGCTTATTGTATATATCTTGTACTTGTTTGAACACCTTTTAATGTCAAAGTTGGCCTCTGTTCTTCTTCAGTGTTGGAAAGACTCTTTCTTGCACTGAGGTCTGCTTATTGTAAATATCTTGTACTTGTCTTTACACCTTTTAATGTCAAAGTTGGCCTCTGTGCTTCTTCAGTGTTGGAAAGACTCTTTCTTGCACTGAGGTCTGCTTATTGTAAATATCTTTTACTTGTTTGAACACCTTTTAATGTCAAAGTTGGCCTCTTTGCTTCTTCAGTGTTGGAAAGACTCTTTCTTGCACTGAGGTCTGCTTATTGTAAATATCTTATTCTTGTTTGAACACCTTTTAATGTCAAAGTTGGCCTTTGTGCTTTTTCAGTGTAAGAAAGACTCTTTCTTGCACTGAGGTCTGCTTATTGTAAATATCATGTAAATGTTTTGAATGTCAAAGTTGGCCTTTGTGCTTTTTCAGTGTTGGAAAGACTCTTTCTTGCACTGAGGTCTGCTTATTGTAAATATCTTGTACTTGTTTTTACACCTTTTAATGTCAAAGTTGGCCTCTGTGCTTCTTCAGTGTTGGAAAGACTCTTTCTTGCACTGAGGTCTGCTTATTGTAAATATCTTGTAGTTGTTTTTACACCTTTTAATGTCAAAGTTGGCCTCTGTGCTTTTTCAGTGTTGGAAAGACACTTTCTTGCACTGAGGTCTGCTTATTGTAAATATCTTCTACTTGTTTTTACACCTTTTGATGTCAAAGTTGGCCTTTGTGCTTCTTCAGTATTGGAAAGACTCTTTCTTGCACCGAGGTCTGCTTATTGTATATATCTTGTACTTGTTTGAACACCTTTTAATGTCAAAGTTGGCCTCTGTGCTTCTTCAGTGTTGGAAAGTCACTTTCTTGCACTGAGGTCTGCTTATTATAAATATCTTGTACTTGTTTGAACACCTTTTAATGTCAAAGTTGGCCTCTGTTCTTCTTCAGTGTTGGAAAGACTCTTTCTTGCACCGAGGTCTGCTTATTGTATATATCTTGTACTTGTTTGAACACCTTTTAATGTCAAAGTTGGCCTCTGTGCTTTTCAGTGTTGGAAAGTCACTTTCTTGCACTGAGGTCTGCTTATTATAAATATCTTATACTTGTTTGAACACCTTTTAATGTCAAAGTTGGCCTTTGTGCTTCTTCAGTGGTGGAAAGACTCTTTCTTGCACTGATGTCTGCTTATTGTAAATATCTTGTACTTGTTTTTACACCTTTTAATGTCAAAGTTGGCCTTTGTGCTTTTTCAGTGGTGGAAAGACTCTTTCTTGCACTGATGTCTGCTTATTGTAAATATCTTGTACTTGTTTTTACACCTTTTAATGTCAAAGTTGGCCTTTGTGCTTCGTCAGTGTTGGAAAGACTCTTTCTTGCACTGAGGTCTGCTTAATGTAAATATCTTGTACTCGTTTTTACACCTTTTGATGTCAAAGTTGGCCTTTGTGCTTCTTCAGTATTGGAAAGACTCTTTCTTGCACTGAGGTCTGCTTATTGTATATATCTTGTACTTGTTTGAACACCTTTTAATGTCAAAGTTGGCCTCTGTGCTTCTTCAGTGGTGGAAAGAGTTTCTTGCACTGAGGTCTGCTTATTGTAAATATCTTGTACTCGTTTTTACACCTTTTGATGTCAAAGTTGGCCTTTGTGCTTCTTCAGTATTGGAAAGACTCTTTCTTGCACTGAGGTCTGCTTATTGTATATATCTTGTACTTGTTTGAACACCTTTTAATGTCAAAGTTGGCCTCTGTGCTTTTCAGTATTGGAAAGACTCTTTCTTGCACTGAGGTCTGCTTATTGTATATATCTTGTACTTGTTTGAACACCTTTTAATGTCAAAGTTGGCCTCTGTGCTTTTCAGTGTTGGAAAGACTCTTTCTTGCACTGAGGTCTGCTTATTGTATATATCTTGTACTTGTTTGAACACCTTTTAATGTCAAAGTTGGCCTTTGTGCTTCTTCAGTATTGGAAAGACTCTTTCTTGCACTGAGGTCTGCTTATTGTATATATCTTGTACTTGTTTGAACACCTTTTAATGTCAAAGTTGGCCTTTGTGCTTCTTCAGTGGTGGAAAGACTCTTTCTTGCACTGATGTCTGCTTATTGTAAATATCTTGTACTTGTTTTTACACCTTTTAATGTCAAAGTTGGCCTTTGTGCTTTTTCAGTGGTGGAAAGACTCTTTCTTGCACTGAGGTCTGCTTATTGTAAATATCTTGTACTTGATTTTACATCTTTTAATGTCAAAATTGGCCTCTGTGCTTCTTCAGTGGTGGAAAGACTTTCTTGCACTGAGGTCTGCTTATTGTAAATATCTTGTACTCGTTTTTACACCTTGTAATGTCAAAGTTGGCCTTTGTGCTTCTTCAGTGTTGGAAAGACTCTTTCTTGCACCGAGGTCTGCTTATTGTATATATCTTGTACTTGTTTTTACACCTTTTAATGTCAAAGTTGGCCTCTTTGCTTTTTCAGTGGTGGAAAGACTCTTTCTTGCACTGAGGTCTGCTTATTGTAAATATCTTCTACTTGTTTTTACACCTTTTAATGTCAAAGTTGGCCTCTGTGCTTCTTCAGTGGTGGAAAGAGTTTCTTGCACTGAGGTCTGCTTATTGTAAATATCTTGTACTCGTTTTTACACCTTTTGATGTCAAAGTTGGCCTTTGTGCTTCTTCAGTGTTGGAAAGACTCTTTCTTGCACCGAGGTCTGCTTATTGTAAATATCTTGTACTTGTTTGAACACCTTTTAATGTCAAAGTTGGCCTCTGTGCTTTTTCAGTGTTGGAAAGACTCTTTCTTGCACTGAGGTCTGCTTATTGTAAATATCTTGTACTTGTTTTTACACCTTTTAATGTCAAAGTTGGCCTCTGTGCTTCTTCAGTGTTGGAAAGACTCTTTCTTGCACTGAGGTCTGCTTATTGTAAATATCTTATACTTGTTTTTACACCTTTTAATGTCAAAGTTGACCTTTGTGCTTTTCAGTGTTGGAAAGACTCTTTCTTTCACTGACGTCTGCTTATTGTAAATATCTTGTTCTTGTTTGAACACCTTTTAATGTCAAAGTTGGCCTCTTTGCTTTTTCAGTGTAAGAAAGACTCTTTCTTGCACTGAGGTCTGCTTATTGTAAATATCTTGTACTTGTTTGAACACCTTTTAATGTCAAAGTTGGCCTCTTTGCTTTTTCAGTGTAAGAAAGACTCTTTCTTGCACTGAGGTCTGCTTATTGTAAATATCTTGTTCTTGTTTGAACACCTTTTAATGTCAAAGTTGGCCTCTTTGCTTTTTCAGTGTAAGAAAGACTCTTTCTTGCACTGAGGTCTGCTTATTGTAAATATCTTGTACTTGTTTGAACACCTTTTAATGTCAAAGTTGGCCTCTGTGCTTTTTCATTCTTGGAAAGACTCTTTCTTGCACTGAGGTCTGCTTATTGTAAATATCTTGTTCTTGTTTGAACACCTTTTAATGTCAAAGTTGGCCTCCTTGCTTTTTCAGTGTTGGAAAGACTCTTTCTTGCACTGAGGTCTGCTTATTGTAAATATCTTGTTCTTGTTTGAACACCTTTTAATGTCAAAGTTGGCCTCTTTGCTTTTTCAGTGTTGGAAAGACTCTTTCTTCCACTGAGGTCTGCTTATTGTAAATATCTTGTACTTGTTTTTACACCTTTTAATGTCAAAGTTGGCCTTTGTGCTTTTCAGTGTTGGAAAGACTCTTTCTTGCACTGAGGTCTGCTTATTGTAAATATCTTGTTCTTGTTTGAACACCTTTTAATGTCAAAGTTGGCCTCTTTGCTTCTTCAGTGTTGGAAAGACTCTTTCTTGCACTGAGGTCTGCTTATTGTAAATATCTTATACTTGTTTTTACACCTTTTAATGTCAAAGTTGGCCTTTGTGCTTTTCAGTGTTGGAAAGACTCTTTCTTTCACTGACGTCTGCTTATTGTAAATATCTTGTTCTTGTTTGAACACCTTTTAATGTCAAAGTTGGCCTCTTTGCTTTTTCAGTGTAAGAAAGACTCTTTCTTGCACTGAGGTCTGCTTATTGTAAATATCTTGTACTTGCTTTTACACCTTTTAATGTCAAAGTTGGCCTCTGTGCTTTTTCATTCTTGGAAAGACTCTTTCTTGCACTGAGGTCTGCTTATTGTAAATATCTTGTTCTTGTTTGAACACCTTTTAATGTCAAAGTTGGCCTCTTTGCGTTTTCAGTGTAAGAAAGACTCTTTCTTGCACTGAGGTCTGCTTATTTTAAATATCTTATACTTGTTTTTACACCTTTTAATGTCAAAGTTGGCCTCTGTGCTTTTTCATTGTTGGAAAGACACTTTCTTGCACTGAGGTCTGCTTATTGTAAATATCTTGTTCTTGTTTGAACAACTTTTAATGTCAAAGTTGGCCTCTTTGCTTTTTCAGTGTAAGAAAGACTCTTTCTTGCACTGAGGTCTGCTTATTGTAAATATCTTGTACTCGTTTTTACACCTTTTAATGTCAAAGTTGGCTTTTGTGCTTCTTCAGTGTTGGAAAGACTCTTTCTTGCACTGAGGTCTGCTTATTGTAAATATCTTGTACTTGTTTTTACACCTTTTAATGTCAAAGTTGGCCTCTATGCTTCTTCAGTGTTGGAAAGACTCTTTCTTGCACCGAGGTCTGCTTATTGTATATATCTTGTACTTGTTTGAGCACCTTTTAATGTCAAAGTTGGCCTCTTTGCTTTTTCAGTGTAAGAAAGACTCTTTCTTGCACTGAGGTCTGCTTATTGTAAATATCTTGTACTTGTTTGAACACCTTTTAATGTCAAAGTTGGCCTCTGTGCTTTTTCAGTGTTGGAAAGACTCTTTCTTGCACTGAGGTCTGCTTATTGTAAATATCTTATACTTGTCTTTACAACTTTTAATGTCAAAGTTGGCCTCTGTGCTTCTTCAGTGTTGGAAAGACTCTTTCTTGCACTGAGGTCTGCTTATTGTAAATATCTTTTACTTGTTTGAACACCTTTTAATGTCAAAGTTGGCCTCTGTGCTTCTTCAGTGTAAAAAAGACTCTTTCTTGCACTGAGGTCTGCTTATTGTAAATATCTTGTACTCGTTTTTACACCTTTTAATGTCAAAGTTGGCCTCTGTGCTTCTTCAGTGGTGGAAAGAGTTTCTTGCACTGAGGTCTGCTTATTGTAAATATCTTGTACTCGTTTTTACACCTTTTGATGTCAAAGTTGGCCTTTGTGCTTCTTCAGTTTTGGAAAGACTCTTTCTTGCACCGAGGTCTGCTTATTGTAAATATCTTGTACTTGTTTTTACACCTTTTAATGTCAAAGTTGGCCTCTGTGCTTCTTCAGTGTTGGAAAGACTCTTTCTTGCACTGAGGTCTGCTTATTGTAAATATCATGTACTTGTTTTTAATGTCAAAGTTGGCCTTTGTGCTTTTCAGTGTTGGAAAGACTCTTTCTTTCACTGACGTCTGCTTATTGTAAATATCTTGTTCTTGTTTGAACACCTTTTAATGTCAAAGTTGGCCTCTTTGCTTTTTCAGTGTAAGAAAGACTCTTTCTTGCACTGAGGTCTGCTTATTGTAAATATCTTGTACTTGCTTTTACACCTTTTAATGTCAAAGTTGGCCTCTGTGCTTTTTCATTCTTGGAAAGACTCTTTCTTGCACTGAGGTCTGCTTATTGTAAATATCTTGTTCTTGTTTGAACACCTTTTAATGTCAAAGTTGGCCTCTTTGCTTTTTCAGTGTAAGAAAGACTCTTTCTTGCACTGAGGTCTGCTTATTGTAAATATCTTGTACTTGTTTTTACACCTTTTAATGTCAAAGTTGGCCTCTATGCTTCTTCAGTGTTGGAAAGACTCTTTCTTGCACCGAGGTCTGCTTATTGTATATATCTTGTACTTGTTTGAGCACCTTTTAATGTCAAAGTTGGCCTCTGTGCTTTTTCAGTGTAAGAAAGACTCTTTCTTGCACTGAGGTCTGCTTATTGTAAATATCTTGTACTTGTTTGAACACCTTTTAATGTCAAAGTTGGCCTCGGTGCTTTTTCAGTGTTGGAAAGACTCTTTCTTGCACTGAGGTCTGCTTATTGTAAATATCTTGTACTTGTCTTTACACCTTTTAATGTCAAAGTTGGCCTCTGTGCTTCTTCAGTGTTGGAAAGACTCTTTCTTGCACTGAGGTCTGCTTATTGTAAATATCTTTTACTTGTTTGAACACCTTTTAATGTCAAAGTTGGCCTCTTTGCTTCTTCAGTGTTGGAAAGACTCTTTCTTGCACTGAGGTCTGCTTATTGTAAATATCTTATTCTTGTTTGAACACCTTTTAATGTCAAAGTTGGCCTTTGTGCTTTTTCAGTGTAAGAAAGACTCTTTCTTGCACTGAGGTCTGCTTATTGTAAATATCATGTAAATGTTTTGAATGTCAAAGTTGGCCTTTGTGCTTTTTCAGTGTTGGAAAGACTCTTTCTTGCACTGAGGTCTGCTTATTGTAAATATCTTGTACTTGTTTTTACACCTTTTAATGTCAAAGTTGGCCTCTGTGCTTCTTCAGTGTTGGAAAGACTCTTTCTTGCACTGAGGTCTGCTTATTGTAAATATCTTGTAGTTGTTTTTACACCTTTTAATGTCAAAGTTGGCCTCTGTGCTTTTTCAGTGTTGGAAAGACACTTTCTTGCACTGAGGTCTGCTTATTGTAAATATCTTCTACTTGTTTTTACACCTTTTGATGTCAAAGTTGGCCTTTGTGCTTCTTCAGTATTGGAAAGACTCTTTCTTGCACCGAGGTCTGCTTATTGTATATATCTTGTACTTGTTTGAACACCTTTTAATGTCAAAGTTGGCCTCTGTGCTTCTTCAGTGTTGGAAAGTCACTTTCTTGCACTGAGGTCTGCTTATTATAAATATCTTGTACTTGTTTGAACACCTTTTAATGTCAAAGTTGGCCTCTGTTCTTCTTCAGTATTGGAAAGACTCTTTCTTGCACCGAGGTCTGCTTATTGTATATATCTTGTACTTGTTTGAACACCTTTTAATGTCAAAGTTGGCCTCTGTGCTTTTCAGTGTTGGAAAGTCACTTTCTTGCACTGAGGTCTGCTTATTATAAATATCTTGTACTTGTTTGAACACCTTTTAATGTCAAAGTTGGCCTCTGTTCTTCTTCAGTGTTGGAAAGACTCTTTCTTGCACCGAGGTCTGCTTATTGTATATATCTTGTACTTGTTTGAACACCTTTTAATGTCAAAGTTGGCCTCTGTGCTTTTCAGTGTTGGAAAGTCACTTTCTTGCACTGAGGTCTGCTTATTATAAATATCTTATACTTGTTTGAACACCTTTTAATGTCAAAGTTGGCCTTTGTGCTTCTTCAGTGGTGGAAAGACTCTTTCTTGCACTGATGTCTGCTTATTGTAAATATCTTGTACTTGTTTTTACACCTTTTAATGTCAAAGTTGGCCTTTGTGCTTTTTCAGTGGTGGAAAGACTCTTTCTTGCACTGAGGTCTGCTTATTGTAAATATCTTGTACTTGATTTTACATCTTTTAATGTCAAAATTGGCCTCTGTGCTTCTTCAGTGGTGGAAAGACTTTCTTGCACTGAGGTCTGCTTATTGTAAATATCTTGTACTCGTTTTTACACCTTGTAATGTCAAAGTTGGCCTTTGTGCTTCTTCAGTGTTGGAAAGACTCTTTCTTGCACCGAGGTCTGCTTATTGTATATATCTTGTACTTGTTTTTACACCTTTTAATGTCAAAGTTGGCCTCTTTGCTTTTTCAGTGGTGGAAAGACTCTTTCTTGCACTGAGGTCTGCTTATTGTAAATATCTTCTACTTGTTTTTACACCTTTTAATGTCAAAGTTGGCCTCTGTGCTTCTTCAGTGGTGGAAAGAGTTTCTTGCACTGAGGTCTGCTTATTGTAAATATCTTGTACTCGTTTTTACACCTTTTGATGTCAAAGTTGGCCTTTGTGCTTTTCAGTGTTGGAAAGACTCTTTCTTGCACTGAGGTCTGCTTATTGTAAATATCTTGTTCTTGTTTGAACACCTTTTAATGTCAAAGTTGGCCTCTTTGCTTTTTCAGTGTTGGAAAGACTCTTTCTTGCACTGAGGTCTGCTTATTGTAAATATCTTGTACTTGTTTTTACACCTTTTAATGTCAAAGTTGGCCTTTGTGCTTTTCAGTGTTGGAAAGACTCTTTCTTGCACTGAGGTCTGCTTATTGTAAATATCTTGTTCTTGTTTGAACACCTTTTAATGTCAAAGTTGGCCTCTTTGCTTCTTCAGTGTTGGAAAGACTCTTTCTTGCACTGAGGTCTGCTTATTGTAAATATCTTATACTTGTTTTTACACCTTTTAATGTCAAAGTTGGCCTTTGTGCTTTTCAGTGTTGGAAAGACTCTTTCTTTCACTGACGTCTGCTTATTGTAAATATCTTGTTCTTGTTTGAACACCTTTTAATGTCAAAGTTGGCCTCTGCTTTTTCAGTGTAAGAAAGACTCTTTCTTGCACTGAGGTCTGCTTATTGTAAATATCTTGTACTTGCTTTTACACCTTTTAATGTCAAAGTTGGCCTCTGTGCTTTTTCATTCTTGGAAAGACTCTTTCTTGCACTGAGGTCTGCTTATTGTAAATATCTTGTTCTTGTTTGAACACCTTTTAATGTCAAAGTTGGCCTCTTTGCGTTTTCAGTGTAAGAAAGACTCTTTCTTGCACTGAGGTCTGCTTATTTTAAATATCTTATACTTGTTTTTACACCTTTTAATGTCAAAGTTGGCCTCTGTGCTTTTTCATTGTTGGAAAGACACTTTCTTGCACTGAGGTCTGCTTATTGTAAATATCTTGTTCTTGTTTGAACAACTTTTAATGTCAAAGTTGGCCTCTTTGCTTTTTCAGTGTAAGAAAGACTCTTTCTTGCACTGAGGTCTGCTTATTGTAAATATCTTGTACTCGTTTTTACACCTTTTAATGTCAAAGTTGGCTTTTGTGCTTCTTCAGTGTTGGAAAGACTCTTTCTTGCACTGAGGTCTGCTTATTGTAAATATCTTGTACTTGTTTTTACACCTTTTAATGTCAAAGTTGGCCTCTATGCTTCTTCAGTGTTGGAAAGACTCTTTCTTGCACCGAGGTCTGCTTATTGTATATATCTTGTACTTGTTTGAGCACCTTTTAATGTCAAAGTTGGCCTCTTTGCTTTTTCAGTGTAAGAAAGACACTTTCTTGCACTGAGGTCTGCTTATTGTAAATATCTTGTACTTGTTTGAACACCTTTTAATGTCAAAGTTGGCCTCTGTGCTTTTTCAGTGTTGGAAAGACTCTTTCTTGCACTGAGGTCTGCTTATTGTAAATATCTTGTACTTGTCTTTACAACTTTTAATGTCAAAGTTGGCCTCTGTGCTTCTTCAGTGTTGGAAAGACTCTTTCTTGCACTGAGGTCTGCTTATTGTAAATATCTTTTACTTGTTTGAACACCTTTTAATGTCAAAGTTGGCCTCTGTGCTTCTTCAGTGTTAAAAAGACTCTTTCTTGCACTGAGGTCTGCTTATTGTAAATATCTTGTACTCGTTTTTACACCTTTTAATGTCAAAGTTGGCCTTTGTGCTTTTTCAGTGTTGGAAAGACTCTTTCTTGCACTGACGTCTGCTTATTGTAAATATCTTGTTCTTGTTTGAACACCTTTTAATGTCAAAGTTGGCCTCTTTCCTTTTTCAGTGTAAGAAAGACTCTTTCTTGCACTGAGGTCTGCTTATTGTAAATATCTTATACTTGTTTTTATACCTTTTAATGTCAAAGTTGGCCTCTGTGCTTTTTAAGTGTTGGAAAGACTCTTTCTTGCACTGAGGTCTGCTTATTGTAAATATCTTGTACTTGTTTGAACACCTTTTAATGTCAAAGTTGACCTCTGTGCTTTTCAGTGTTGGAAAGACTCTTTCGTGCACTGAGGTCTGCTTATTGTAAATATCTTGTTCTTGTTTGAACACCTTTTAATGTCAAAGTTGGCCTTTGTGCTTTTTCAGTGTTGGAAAGACTCTTTCTTGCACTGACGTCTGCTTATTGTAAATATCTTGTTCTTGTTTGAACACCTTTTAATGTCAAAGTTGGCCTCTTTGCTTTTTCAGTGTAAGAAAGACTCTTTCTTGCACTGAGGTCTGCTTATTGTAAATATCTTATACTTGTTTTTACACCTTTTAATGTCAAAGTTGGCCTCTGTGCTTTTTCATTGTTGGAAAGACTCTTTCTTGCACTGAGGTCTGCTTATTGTAAATATCTTGTACTTGTTTGAACACCTTTTAATGTCAAAGTTGACCTCTGTGCTTTTCAGTGTTGGAAAGACTCTTTCTTGCACTGAGGTCTGCTTATTGTAAATATCTTATACTTATTTTTAAACCTTTTAATGTCAAAGTTGGCCTCTGTGCTTTTTCATTGTTGGAAAGACACTTTCTTGCACTGAGGTCTGCTTATTGTAAATATCTTGTTCTTGTTTGAAAACCTTTTAATGTCAAAGTTGGCCTCTGTGCTTTTTCATTGTTGGAAAGACTCTTTCTTGCACTGAGGTCTGCTTATTGTAAATATCTTGTACTTGTTTGAACACCTTTTAATGTCAAAGTTGGCCTCTTTGCTTTTTCAGTGTAAGAAAGACTCTTTCTTGCACTGAGGTCTGCTTATTGTAAATATCTTATACTTGTTTTTACACCTTTTAATGTCAAAGTTGGCCTCTGTGCTTTTTCAATGTAAGAAAGACTCTTTCTTGCACTGAGGTCTGCTTATTGTAAATATCTTGTACTTGTTTGAACACCTTTTAATGTCAAAGTTGGCCTCTTTGCTTTTTCAGTGTAAGAAAGACTCTTTCTTGCACTGAGGTCTGCTTATTGTAAATATCTTATACTTGTTTTTACACCTTTTAATGTCAAAGTTGGCCTCTGTTCTTTTTCATTGTTGGAAAGACACTTTCTTGCACTGAGGTCTGCTTATTGTAAATATCTTGTTCTTGTTTGAACACCTTTTAATGTCAAAGTTGGCCTCTTTACTTTTTCAGTGTAAGAAAGACTCTTTCTTGCACTGAGGTCTGCTTATTGTAAATATCTTATACTTGTTTTTACACCTTTTAATGTCAAAGTTGGCCTCTGTGCTTTTCAGTGTTGGAAAGACTCTTTCTTGCACTGAGGTCTGCTTATTGTAAATATCTTGTTCTTGTTTGAACACCTTTTAATGTCAAAGTTGACCTCTGTGCTTTTCAGTGTTGGAAAGACTCTTTCTTGCACTGAGGTCTGCTTATTGTAAATATCTTGTTCTTGTTTGAACACCTTTTAATGTCAAAGTTGACCTCTGTGCTTTTCAGTGTTGGAAAGACTCTTTCTTGCACTGAGGTCTGCTTATTGTAAATATCTTGTTCTTGTTTGAACACCTTTTAATGTCAAAGTTGGCCTCTTTGCTTTTTCAGTGTAAGAAAGACTCTTTCTTGCACTGAGGTCTGCTTATTGTAAATATCTTATACTTGTTTTTACACCTTTTAATGTCAAAGTTGGCTTTTGTGCTTCTTCAGTGTTGGAAAGACTCTTTCTTGCACTGAGGTCTGCTTATTGTAAATATCTTGTACTTGTTTTTACACCTTTTAATGTCAAAGTTGGCCTCTATGCTTCTTCAGTGTTGGAAACACTCTTTCTTGCACCGAGGTCTGCTTATTGTATATATCTTGTACATGTTTGAGCACCTTTTAATGTCAAAGTTGGCCTCTTTGCTTTTTCAGTGTAAGAAAGACTCTTTCTTGCACTGAGGTCTGCTTATTGTAAATATCTTGTACTTGTTTGAACACCTTTTAATGTCAAAGTTGGCCTTTGTGCTTTTTCAGTGTTGGAAAGACTCTTTCTTGCACTGAGGTCTGCTTATTGTAAATATCTTGTACTTGTTTTTACACCTTTTAATGTCAAAGTTGGCCTCTTTGCTTTTTCAGTGTAAGAAAGACTCTTTCTTGCACTGAGGTCTGCTTATTGTAAATATCTTATACTTGTTTTTACACCTTTTAATGTCAAAGTTGGCTTTTGTGCTTCTTCAGTGTTGGAAAGACTCTTTCTTGCACTGAGGTCTGCTTATTGTAAATATCTTGTACTTGTTTTTACACCTTTTAATGTCAAAGTTGGCCTCTATGCTTCTTCAGTGTTGGAAAGACTCTTTCTTGCACCGAGGTCTGCTTATTGTATATATCTTGTACTTGTTTGAGCACCTTTTAATGTCAAAGTTGGCCTCTTTGCTTTTTCAGTGTAAGAAAGACTCTTTCTTGCACTGAGGTCTGCTTATTGTAAATATCTTGTACTTGTTTGAACACCTTTTAATGTCAAAGTTGGCCTTTGTGCTTTTTCAGTGTTGGAAAGACTCTTTCTTGCACTGAGGTCTGCTTATTGTAAATATCTTGTACTTGTTTTTACACCTTTTAATGTCAAAGTTGGCCTCTGTGCTTCTTCAGTGTTGGAAAGACTCTTTCTTGCACTGAGGTCTGCTTATTATAAATATCTTATACTTGTTTTTACACCTTTTAATGTCAAAGTTGGCCTCTGTGCTTCTTCAGTGTTGGAAAGACTCTTTCTTGCACTGAGGTCTGCTTATTGTAAATATCATGTACTTGTTTTTAATGTCAAAGTTGGCCTTTGTGCTTTTCAGTGTTGGAAAGACTCTTTCTTGCACTGAGGTCTTCTTATTGTAAATATCTTGTACTTCTTTTTACACCTTTTAGTGTCAAAGTTGGCCTTTGTGTTTTTTCAGTGTTGGAAAGACTCTTTCTTGCACTGAGGTCTGCTTATTGTAAATATCTTGTACTTGTTTTTACACCTTTTAATGTCAAAGTTGGCCTTTGTGCTTTTTCAGTGTTGGAAAGACTCTTTCTTGCACTGAGGTCTGCTTATTGTAAATATCTTGTATTTGTTTGAACACCTTTTAATGTCAAAGTTGGCCTCTGTGCTTCTTCAGTGTTGGAAAGACTCTTTCTTGCACCGAGGTCTGCTTATTGTATATATCTTGTACTTGTTTGAACACCTTTTAATGTCAAAGTTGGCCTCTTTGGTTTTTCAATGTAAGAAAGACTCTTTCTTGCACTGAGGTCTGCTTATTGTAAATATCTTGTGCTTGTTTGAACACCTTTTAATGTCAAAGTTGACCTCTGTGCTTCTTCAGTGTTGGAAAGACTCTTTCTTGCACTGAGGTCTGCTTATTGTAAATATCTTATACTTGTTTTTACACCTTTTAATGTCAAAGTTGGCCTCTGTGCTTTTTCATTGTTGGAAAGACACTTTCTTGCACTGAGGTCTGCTTATTGTAAATTTCTTGTTCTTGTTTGAACACCTTTTAATGTCAAAGTTGGCCTCTTTGCTTTTTCAGTGTAAGAAAGACTCTTTCTTGCACTGAGGTCTGCTTATTGTAAATATCTTATACTTGTTTTTACACCTTTTAATGTCAAAGTTGGCCTCTGTGCTTTTTCAATGGAAGAAAGACTCTTTCTTGCACTGAGGTCTGCTTATTGTAAATATCTTGTACTTGTTTGAACACCTTTTAATGTCAAAGTTGGCCTCTTTGCTTTTTCAGTGTAAGAAAGACTCTTTCTTGCACTGAGGTCTGCTTATTGTAAATATCTTATACTTGTTTTTACACCTTTTAATGTCAAAGTTGGCCTCTGTTCTTTTTCATTGTTGGAAAGACACTTTCTTGCACTGAGGTCTGCTTATTGTAAATATCTTGTTCTTGTTTGAACACCTTTTAATGTCAAAGTTGGCCTCTTTGCTTTTTCAGTGTAAGAAAGACTCTTTCTTGCACTGAGGTCTGCTTATTGTAAATATCTTGTACTCGTTTTTACACCTTTTAATGTCAAAGTTGGCCTTTGTGCTTTTTCAGTGTTGGAAAGACTCTTTCTTGCACTGAGGTCTGCTTATTGTAAATTTCTTGTACTTGTTTGAACACCATTTAATGTCAAAGTTGACCTCTGTGCTTTTCAGTGTTGGAAAGACTCTTTCTTGCACTGAGGTCTGCTTATTGTAAATATCTTGTACTCGTTTTTACACCTTTTAATGTCAAAGTTGGCTTTTGTGCTTCTTCAGTGTTGGAAAGACTCTTTCTTGCACTGAGGTCTGCTTATTGTAAATTTCTTGTTCTTGTTTGAACACCTTTTAATGTCAAAGTTGGCCTCTTTGCTTTTTCAGTGTAAGAAAGACTCTTTCTTGCACTGAGGTCTGCTTATTGTAAATATCTTATACTTGTTTTTACACCTTTTAATGTCAAAGTTGGCCTCTGTGCTTTTTCAATGGAAGAAAGACTCTTTCTTGCACTGAGGTCTGCTTATTGTAAATATCTTGTACTTGTTTGAACACCTTTTAATGTCAAAGTTGGCCTCTTTGCTTTTTCAGTGTAAGAAAGACTCTTTCTTGCACTGAGGTCTGCTTATTGTAAATATCTTATACTTGTTTTTACACCTTTTAATGTCAAAGTTGGCCTCTGTTCTTTTTCATTGTTGGAAAGACACTTTCTTGCACTGAGGTCTGCTTATTGTAAATATCTTGTTCTTGTTTGAACACCTTTTAATGTCAAAGTTGGCCTCTTTGCTTTTTCAGTGTAAGAAAGACTCTTTCTTGCACTGAGGTCTGCTTATTGTAAATATCTTGTACTCGTTTTTACACCTTTTAATGTCAAAGTTGGCCTTTGTGCTTTTTCAGTGTTGGAAAGACTCTTTCTTGCACTGAGGTCTGCTTATTGTATATATCTTGTACTTGTTTGAACACCATTTAATGTCAAAGTTGACCTCTGTGCTTTTCAGTGTTGGAAAGACTCTTTCTTGCACTGAGGTCTGCTTATTGTAAATATCTTGTACTCGTTTTTACACCTTTTAATGTCAAAGTTGGCCTCTGTGCTTTTTCAATGGAAGAAAGACTCTTTCTTGCACTGAGGTCTGCTTATTGTAAATATCTTGTACTTGTTTGAACACCTTTTAATGTCAAAGTTGGCCTCTTTGCTTTTTCAGTGTAAGAAAGACTCTTTCTTGCACTGAGGTCTGCTTATTGTAAATATCTTATACTTGTTTTTACACCTTTTAATGTCAAAGTTGGCCTCTGTTCTTTTTCATTGTTGGAAAGACACTTTCTTGCACTGAGGTCTGCTTATTGTAAATATCTTGTTCTTGTTTGAACACCTTTTAATGTCAAAGTTGGCCTCTTTGCTTTTTCAGTGTAAGAAAGACTCTTTCTTGCACTGAGGTCTGCTTATTGTAAATATCTTGTACTCGTTTTTACACCTTTTAATGTCAAAGTTGGCCTTTGTGCTTTTTCAGTGTTGGAAAGACTCTTTCTTGCACTGAGGTCTGCTTATTGTAAATTTCTTGTACTTGTTTGAACACCATTTAATGTCAAAGTTGACCTCTGTGCTTTTCAGTGTTGGAAAGACTCTTTCTTGCACTGAGGTCTGCTTATTGTAAATATCTTGTACTCGTTTTTACACCTTTTAATGTCAAAGTTGGCTTTTGTGCTTCTTCAGTGTTGGAAAGACTCTTTCTTGCACTGAGGTCTGCTTATTGTAAATATCTTGTTCTTGTTTGAACACCTTTTAATGTCAAAGTTGGCCTCTATGCTTCTTCAGTGTTGGAAAGACTCTTTCTTGCACCGAGGTCTGCTTATTGTATATATCTTGTACTTGTTTGAGCACCTTTTAATGTCAAAGTTGGCCTCTTTACTTTTTCAGTGTAAGAAAGACTCTTTCTTGCACTGAGGTCTGCTTATTGTAAATATCTTGTACTTGTTTTTACACCTTTTAATGTCAAAGTTGGCCTCTTTGCTTCTTCAGTGTTGGAAAGACTCTTTCTTGCACTGAGGTCTGCTTATTGTAAATATCTTATACTTGTTTTTACACCTTTTAATGTCAAAGTTGGCCTCTGTGCTTCTTCAGTGTTGGAAAGACTCTTTCTTGCACTGAGGTCTGCTTATTGTAAATATCATGTACTTGTTTTTAATGTCAAAGTTGGCCTTTGTGCTTTTCAGTGTTGGAAAGACTCTTTCTTGCACTGAGGTCTGCTTATTGTAAATATCTTGTACTTCTTTTTACACCTTTTAGTGTCAAAGTTGGCCTTTGTGTTTTTTCAGTGTTGGAAAGACTCTTTCTTGCACTGAGGTCTTCTTATTGTAAATATCTTGTACTTCTTTTTACACCTTTTAATGTCAAAGTTGGCCTTTGTGCTTTTTCAGTGTTGGAAAGACTCTTTCTTGCACTGAGGTCTGCTTATTGTAAATATCTTGTATTTGTTTGAACACCTTTTAATGTCAAAGTTGGCCTCTTTGCTTTTTCAGTGTAAGAAAGACTCTTTCTTGCACTGAGGTCTGCTTATTGTAAATATCTTGTACTTGTTTGAACACCTTTTAATGTCAAAGTTGACCTCTGTGCTTTTCAGTGTTGGAAAGACTCTTTCTTGCACTGAGGTCTGTTTATTGTAAATATCTTGTTCTTGTTTGAACACCTTTTAATGTCAAAGTTGGCCTCTTTCCTTTTTCAGTGTAAGAAAGACTCTTTCTTGCACTGAGGTCTGCTTATTATAAATATCTTGTACTCGTTTTTACACCTTTTAATGTCAAAGTTGGCTTTTGTGCTTCTTCAGTGTTGGAAAGACTCTTTCTTGCACTGAGGTCTGCTTATTGTAAATATCTTGTACTTGTTTTTACACCTTTTAATGTCAAAGTTGGCCTCTTTGCTTTTTCAGTGTAAGAAAGACTCTTTCTTGCACTGAGGTCTGCTTATTGTAAATATCTTGTACTTGTTTGAACACCTTTTAATGTCAAAGTTGGCCTCTGTGCTTTTTCAGTGTTGGAAAGACTCTTTCTTGCACTGAGGTCTGCTTATTGTAAATATCTTGTACTTGTTTTTACACCTTTTAATGTCAAAGTTGGCCTCTGTGCTTCTTCAGTGTTGGAAAGACTCTTTCTTGCACTGAGGTCTGCTTATTGTAAATATCTTATACTTGTTTTTACACCTTTTAATGTCAAAGTTGGCCTCTGTGCTTCTTCAGTGTTGGAAAGACTCTTTCTTGCACTGAGGTCTTCTTATTGTAAATATCTTGTACTTCTTTTTAATGTCAAAGTTGGCCTTTGTGCTTTTCAGTGTTGGAAAGACTCTTTCTTGCACTGAGGTCTTCTTATTGTAAATATCTTGTACTTCTTTTTACACCTTTTAGTGTCAAAGTTGGCCTTTGTGTTTTTTCAGTGTTGGAAAGACTCTTTCTTGCACTGAGGTCTGCTTATTGTAAATATCTTGTACTTGTTTTTACACCTTTTAATGTCAAAGTTGGCCTTTGTGCTTTTTCAGTGTTGGAAAGACTCTTTCTTGCACTGAGGTCTGCTTATTGTAAATATCTTGTATTTGTTTGAACACCTTTTAATGTCAAAGTTGGCCTCTGTGCTTCTTCAGTGTTGGAAAGACTCTTTCTTGCACCGAGGTCTGCTTATTGTATATATCTTGTACTTGTTTGAACACCTTTTAATGTCAAAGTTGGCCTCTGTGCTTTTTCAATGTAAGAAAGACTCTTTCTTGCACTGAGGTCTGCTTATTGTAAATATCTTGTACTTGTTTGAACACCTTTTAATGTCAAAGTTGACCTCTGTGCTTTTCAGTGTTGGAAAGACTCTTTCTTGCACTGAGGTCTGCTTATTGTAAATATCTTGTTCTTGTTTTTACACCTTTTAATGTCAAAGTTGGCCTCTATGCTTCTTCAGTGTTGGAAAGACTCTTTCTTGCACCAAGGTCTGCTTATTGTATATATCTTGTACTTGTTTGAGCACCTTTTAATGTCAAAGTTGGCCTCTTTGCTTTTTCAGTGTAAGAAAGACTCTTTCTTGCACTGAGGTCTGCTTATTGTAAATATCTTGTACTTGTTTGAACACCTTTTAATGTCAAAGTTGGCCTCTGTGCTTTTTCAGTGTTGGAAAGACTCTTTCTTGCACTGAGGTCTGCTTATTGTAAATATCTTGTACTTGTTTTTACACCTTTTAATGTCAAAGTTGGCCTCTGTGCTTCTTCAGTGTTGGAAAGACTCTTTCTTGCACTGAGGTCTGCTTATTGTAAATATCTTATACTTGTTTTTACACCTTTTAATGTCAAAGTTGGCCTCTGTGCTTCTTCAGTGTTGGAAAGACTCTTTCTTGCACTGAGGTCTGCTTATTGTAAATATCATGTACTTGTTTTTAATGTCAAAGTTGGCCTTTGTGCTTTTCAGTGTTGGAAAGACTCTTTCTTGCACTGAGGTCTTCTTATTGTAAATATCTTGTACTTGTTTTTACACCTTTTAGTGTCAAAGTTGGCCTTTGTGTTTTTTCAGTGTTGGAAAGACTCTTTCTTGCACTGAGGTCTGCTTATTGTAAATATCTTGTACTTGTTTTTACACCTTTTAATGTCAAAGTTGGCCTTTGTGCTTTTTCAGTGTTAGAAAGACTCTTTCTTGCACTGAGGTCTGCTTATTGTAAATATCTTGTATTTGTTTGAACACCTTTTAATGTCAAAGTTGGCCTCTGTGCTTCTTCAGTGTTGGAAAGACTCTTTCTTGCACCGAGGTCTGCTTATTGTATATATCTTGTACTTGTTTGAACACCTTTTAATGTCAAAGTTGGCCTCTTTGCTTTTTCAATGTAAGAAAGACTCTTTCTTGCACTGAGGTCTGCTTATTGTAAATATCTTGTTCTTGTTTGAACACCTTTTAATGTCAAAGTTGGCCTCTTTGCTTTTTCAGTGTAAGAAAGACTCTTTCTTGCACTGAGGTCTGCTTATTGTAAATATCTTGTACTCGTTTTTACACCTTTTAATGTCAAAGTTGGCTTTTGTGCTTCTTCAGTGTTGGAAAGACTCTTTCTTGCACTGAGGTCTGCTTATTGTAAATATCTTGTACTTGTTTTTACACCTTTTAATGTCAAAGTTGGCCTCTATGCTTCTTCAGTGTTGGAAAGACTCTTTCTTGCACTGAGGTCTGCTTATTGTAAATATCATGTACTTGTTTTTAATGTCAAAGTTGGCCTTTGTGCTTTTCAGTGTTGGAAAGACTCTTTCTTGCACTGAGGTCTTCTTATTGTAAATATCTTGTACTTCTTTTTACACCTTTTAGTGTCAAAGTTGGCCTTTGTGTTTTTTCAGTGTAAGAAAGACTCTTTCTTGCACTGAGGTCTGCTTATTGTAAATATCTTGTTCTTGTTTGAACACCTTTTAATGTCAAAGTTGGCCTCTTTGCTTTTTCAGTGTAAGAAAGACTCTTTCTTGCACTGAGGTCTGCTTATTGTAAATATCTTATACTTGTTTTTACACCTTTTAATGTCAAAGTTGGCTTTTGTGCTTCTTCAGTGTTGGAAAGACTCTTTCTTGCACTGAGGTCTGCTTATTGTAAATATCTTGTACTTGTTTTTACACCTTTTAATGTCAAAGTTGACCTCTATGCTTCTTCAGTGTTGGAAAGACTCTTTCTTGCACCGAGGTCTGCTTATTGTATATATCTTGTACTTGTTTGAGCACCTTTTAATGTCAAAGTTGGCCTCTTTGCTTTTTCAGTGTAAGAAAGACTCTTTCTTGCACTGAGGTCTGCTTATTGTAAATATCTTGTACTTGTTTTTACACCTTTTAATGTCAAAGTTGGCCTCTCTGCTTCTTCAGTGTTGGAAAGACTCTTTCTTGCACTGAGGTCTGCTTATTATAAATATCTTATACTTGTTTTTACACCTTTTAATGTCAAAGTTGGCCTCTGTGCTTCTTCAGTGTTGGAAAGCCTCTTTCTTGCACTGAGGTCTGCTTATTGTAAATATCATGTACTTGTTTTTAATGTCAAAGTTGGCCTTTGTGCTTTTCAGTGTTGGAAAGACTCTTTCTTGCACTGAGGTCTTCTTATTGTAAATATCTTGTACTTCTTTTTACACCTTTTAGTGTCAAAGTTGGCCTTTGTGTTTTTTCAGTGTTGGAAAGACTCTTTCTTGCACTGAGGTCTGCTTATTGTAAATATCTTGTACTTGTTTTTACACCTTTTAATGTCAAAGTTGGCCTTTGTGCTTTTTCAGTGTTAGAAAGACTCTTTCTTGCACTGAGGTCTGCTTATTGTAAATATCTTGTATTTGTTTGAACACCTTTTAATGTCAAAGTTGGCCTCTGTGCTTCTTCAGTGTTGGAAAGACTCTTTATTGCACCGAGGTCTGCTTATTGTATATATCTTGTACTTGTTTGAACACCTTTTAATGTCAAAGTTGGCCTCTTTGCTTTTTCAATGTAAGAAAGACTCTTTCTTGCACTGAGGTCTGCTTATTGTAAATATCTTGTACTTGTTTGAACACCTTTTAATGTCAAAGTTGACCTCTGTGCTTCTTCAGTGTTGGAAAGACTCTTTCTTGCACTGAGGTCTGCTTATTGTAAATATCTTATACTTGTTTTTACACCTTTTAATGTCAAAGTTGGCCTCTGTGCTTTTTCATTGTTGGAAAGACACTTTCTTGCACTGAGGTCTGCTTATTGTAAATATCTTGTTCTTGTTTGAACACCTTTTAATGTCAAAGTTGGCCTCTTTGCTTTTTCAGTGTAAGAAAGACTCTTTCTTGCACTGAGGTCTGCTTATTGTAAATATCTTATACTTGTTTTTACACCTTTTAATGTCAAAGTTGGCCTCTGTGCTTTTTCAATGGAAGAAAGACTCTTTCTTGCACTGAGGTCTGCTTATTGTAAATATCTTGTACTTGTTTGAACACCTTTTAATGTCAAAGTTGGCCTCTTTGCTTTTTCAGTGTAAGAAAGACTCTTTCTTGCACTGAGGTCTGCTTATTGTAAATATCTTATACTTGTTTTTACACCTTTTAATGTCAAAGTTGGCCTCTGTTCTTTTTCATTGTTGGAAAGACACTTTCTTGCACTGAGGTCTGCTTATTGTAAATATCTTGTTCTTGTTTGAACACCTTTTAATGTCAAAGTTGGCCTCTTTGCTTTTTCAGTGTAAGAAAGACTTTCTTGCACTGAGGTCTTCTTATTGTAAATATCTTGTACTTGTTTGAACACCTTTTAATGTCAAAGTTGGCCTCTTTGCTTTTTCAGTGTAAGAAAGACTCTTTCTTGCACTGAGGTCTGCTTATTGTAAATATCTTATACTTGTTTTTACACCTTTTAATGTCAAAGTTGGCCTCTGTGCTTTTTCAATGGAAGAAAGACTCTTTCTTGCACTGAGGTCTGCTTATTGTAAATATCTTGTACTTGTTTGAACACCTTTTAATGTCAAAGTTGGCCTCTTTGCTTTTTCAGTGTAAGAAAGACTCTTTCTTGCACTGAGGTCTGCTTATTGTAAATATCTTATACTTGTTTTTACACCTTTTAATGTCAAAGTTGGCCTCTGTTCTTTTTCATTGTTGGAAAGACACTTTCTTGCACTGAGGTCTGCTTATTGTAAATATCTTGTTCTTGTTTGAACACCTTTTAATGTCAAAGTTGGCCTCTTTGCTTTTTCAGTGTAAGAAAGACTCTTTCTTGCACTGAGGTCTGCTTATTGTAAATATCTTATACTTGTTTTTACACCTTTTAATGTCAAAGTTGGCCTCTGTGATTTTTCAATGGAAGAAAGACTCTTTCTTGCACTGAGGTCTGCTTATTGTAAATATCTTGTACTTGTTTGAACACCTTTTAATGTCAAAGTTGGCCTCTTTGCTTTTTCAGTGTAAGAAAGACTTTCTTGCACTGAGGTCTGCTTATTGTAAATATCTTGTACTTGTTTTTACACATTTTAATGTCAAAGTTGGCCTCTGTGCTTTTTCAATGGAAGAAAGACTCTTTCTTGCACTGAGGTCTGCTTATTGTAAATATCTTGTACTTGTTTGAACACCTTTTAATGTCAAAGTTGGCCTCTTTGCTTTTTCAGTGTAAGAAAGACTCTTTCTTGCACTGAGGTCTGCTTATTGTAAATATCTTATACTTGTTTTTACACCTTTTAATGTCAAAGTTGGCCTCTGTTCTTTTTCATTGTTGGAAAGACACTTTCTTGCACTGAGGTCTGCTTATTGTAAATATCTTGTTCTTGTTTGAACACCTTTTAATGTCAAAGTTGGCCTCTTTTCTTTTTCAGTGTAAGAAAGACTTTCTTGCACTGAGGTCTGCTTATTGTAAATATCTTGTACTCGTTTTTACACCTTTTAATGTCAAAGTTGGCCTTTGTGCTTTTTCAGTGTTGGAAAGACTCTTTCTTGCACTGACGTCTGCTTATTGTAAATATCTTGTACTCGTTTTTACACCTTTTAATGTCAAAGTTGGCCTCTGTGCTTTTTCATTGTTGGAAAGACTCTTTCTTGCACTGAGGTCTGCTTATTGTAAATATCTTGTACTTGTTTGAACACCATTTAATGTCAAAGTTGACCTCTGTGCTTTTCAGTGTTGGAAAGACTCTTTCTTGCACTGAGGTCTGCTTATTGTAAATATCTTGTACTCGTTTTTACACCTTTTAATGTCAAAGTTGGCTTTTGTGCTTCTTCAGTGTTGGAAAGACTCTTTCTTGCACTGAGGTCTGCTTATTGTAAATATCTTGTACTTGTTTTTACACCTTTTAATGTCAAAGTTGGCCTCTATGCTTCTTCAGTGTTGGAAAGACTCTTTCTTGCACCGAGGTCTGCTTATTGTATATATCTTGTACTTGTTTGAGCACCTTTTAATGTCAAAGTTGGCCTCTTTACTTTTTCAGTGTAAGAAAGACTCTTTCTTGCACTGAGGTCTTCTTATTGTAAATATCTTGTACTTCTTTTTACACCTTTTAGTGTCAAAGTTGGCCTTTGTGCTTTTCAGTGTTGGAAAGACTCTTTCTTGCACTGAGGTCTTCTTATTGTAAATATCTTGTACTTCTTTTTACACCTTTTAGTGTCAAAGTTGGCCTTTGTGCTTTTTCAGTGTTGGAAAGACTCTTTCTTGCACTGAGGTCTGCTTATTGTAAATATCTTGTATTTGTTTGAACACCTTTTAATGTCAAAGTTGGCCTCTGTGCTTCTTCAGTGTTGGAAAGACTCTTTCTTGCACCGAGGTCTGCTTATTGTATATATCTTGTACTTGTTTGAACACCTTTTAATGTCAAAGTTGGCCTCTTTGCTTTTTCAATGTAAGAAAGACTCTTTCTTGCACTGAGGTCTGCTTATTGTAAATATCTTGTACTTGTTTGAACACCTTTTAATGTCAAAGTTGACCTCTGTGCTTTTCAGTGTTGGAAAGACTCTTTCTTGCACTGAGGTCTGCTTATTGTATATATCTTGTACTTGTTTGAGCACCTTTTAATGTCAAAGTTGGCCTCTTTGCTTTTTCAGTGTAAGAAAGACTCTTTCTTGCACTGAGGTCTGCTTATTGTAAATATCTTGTACTTGTTTGAACACCTTTTAATGTCAAAGTTGGCCTCTGTGCTTTTTCAGTGTTGGAAAGACTCTTTCTTGCACTGAGGTCTGCTTATTGTAAATATCTTGTACTTGTTTTTACACCTTTTAATGTCAAAGTTGGCCTCTGTGCTTCTTCAGTGTTGGAAAGACTCTTTCTTGCACTGAGGTCTGCTTATTGTAAATATCTTATACTTGTTTTTACACCTTTTAATGTCAAAGTTGGCCTCTGTGCTTCTTCAGTGTTGGAAAGACTCTTTCTTGCACTGAGGTCTGCTTATTGTAAATATCATGTACTTGTTTTTAATGTCAAAGTTGGCCTCTGTGCTTCTTCAGTGTTGGAAAGACTCTTTCTTGCACTGAGGTCTGCTTATTGTAAATATCTTGTACTTGTTTTTACACCTTTTAGTGTCAAAGTTGGCCTTTGTGTTTTTTCAGTGTTGGAAAGACTCTTTCTTGCACTGAGGTCTGCTTATTGTAAATATCTTGTACTTGTTTTTACACCTTTTAATGTCAAAGTTGGCCTTTGTGCTTTTTCAGTGTTGGAAAGACTCTTTCTTGCACTGAGGTCTGCTTATTGTAAATATCTTGTATTTGTTTGAACACCTTTTAATGTCAAAGTTGGCCTCTCTGCTTCTTCAGTGTTGGAAAGACTCTTTCTTGCACCGAGGTCTGCTTATTGTATATATCTTGTACTTGTTTGAACACCTTTTAATGTCAAAGTTTACCTCTGTGCTTTTCAGTGTTGGAAAGACTCTTTCTTGCACTGAGGTCTGCTTATTGTAAATATCTTGTTCTTGTTTGAACACCTTTTAATGTCAAAGTTGGCCTCTTTGCTTTTTCAATGTAAGAAAGACTCTTTCTTGCACTGAGGTCTGCTTATTGTAAATATCTTGTTCTTGTTTGAACACCTTTTAATGTCAAAGTTGGCCTCTTTGCTTTTTCAGTGTAAGAAAGACTCTTTCTTGCACTGAGGTCTGCTTATTGTAAATATCTTGTACTCGTTTTTACACCTTTTAATGTCAAAGTTGGCCTCTTTGCTTTTTCAATGTAAGAAAGACTCTTTCTTGCACTGAGGTCTGCTTATTGTAAATATCTTGTACTTGTTTGAACACCTTTTAATGTCAAAGTTGGCCTCTGTGCTTCTTCAGTGTTGGAAAGACTCTTTCTTGCACTGAGGTCTGCTTATTGTAAATATCATGTACTTGTTTTTAATGTCAAAGTTGGCCTTTGTGCTTTTCAGTGTTGGAAAGACTCTTTCTTGCACTGAGGTCTGCTTATTGTAAATATCTTGTACTTCTTTTTACACCTTTTAATGTCAAAGTTGGCCTCTATGCTTCTTCAGTGTTGGAAAGACTCTTTCTTGCACCGAGGTCTGCTTATTGTATATATCTTGTACTTGTTTGAGCACCTTTTAATGTCAAAGTTGGCCTCTTTACTTTTTCAGTGTAAGAAAGACTCTTTCTTGCACTGAGGTCTGCTTATTGTAAATATCTTGTACTTGTTTGAACACCTTTTAATGTCAAAGTTGGCCTCTGTGCTTTTTCAGTGTTGGAAAGACTCTTTCTTGCACTGAGGTCTGCTTATTGTAAATATCTTGTACTTGTTTTTACACCTTTTAATGTCAAAGTTGGCCTCTTTGCTTCTTCAGTGTTGGAAAGACTCTTTCTTGCACTGAGGTCTGCTTATTGTAAATATCTTATACTTGTTTTTACACCTTTTAATGTCAAAGTTGGCCTTTGTGCTTTTCAGTGTTGGAAAGACTCTTTCTTGCACTGAGGTCTTCTTATTGTAAATATCTTGTACTTCTTTTTACACCTTTTAGTGTCAAAGTTGGCCTTTGTGTTTTTTCAGTGGTGGAAAGACTCTTTCTTGCACTGAGGTCTGCTTATTGTAAATATCTTGTACTTGTTTTTACACCTTTTAATGTCAAAGTTGGCCTTTGTGCTTTTTCAGTGTTGGAAAGACTCTTTCTTGCACTGAGGTCTGCTTATTGTAAATATCTTGTACTTGTTTGAACACCTTTTAATGTCAAAGTTGACCTCTGTGCTTTTCAGTGTTGGAAAGACTCTTTCTTGCACTGAGGTCTGCTTATTGTAAATATCTTGTTCTTGTTTGAACACCTTTTAATGTCAAAGTTGGCCTCTTTGCTTTTTCAGTGTAAGAAAGACTCTTTCTTGCACTGAGGTCTGCTTATTGTAAATATCTTGTACTCGTTTTTACACCTTTTAATGTCAAAGTTGGCTTTTGTGCTTCTTCAGTGTTGGAAAGACTCTTTCTTGCACTGAGGTCTGCTTATTGTAAATATCTTGTACTTGTTTTTACACCTTTTAATGTCAAAGTTGGCCTCTATGCTTCTTCAGTGTTGGAAAGACTCTTTCTTGCACCGAGGTCTGCTTATTGTATATATCTTGTACTTGTTTGAGCACCTTTTAATGTCAAAGTTGGCCTCTTTGCTTTTTCAGTGTAAGAAAGACTCTTTCTTGCACTGAGGTCTGCTTATTGTAAATATCTTGTACTTGTTTTTACACCTTTTAATGTCAAAGTTGGCCTCTGTGCTTCTTCAGTGTTGGAAAGACTCTTTCTTGCACTGAGGTCTGCTTATTGTAAATATCTTATACTTGTTTTTACACCTTTTAATGTCAAAGTTGGCCTCTGTGCTTCTTCAGTGTTGGAAAGACTCTTTCTTGCACTGAGGTCTGCTTATTGTAAATATCTTATACTTGTTTTTACACCTTTTAATGTCAAAGTTGGCCTCTGTGCTTCTTCAGTGTTGGAAAGACTCTTTCTTGCACTGAGGTCTGCTTATTGTAAATATCTTGTACTTCTTTTTACACCTTTTAGTGTCAAAGTTGGCCTTTGTGTTTTTTCAGTGTTGGAAAGACTCTTTCTTGCACTGAGGTCTGCTTATTGTAAATATCTTGTACTTGTTTTTACACCTTTTAATGTCAAAGTTGGCCTTTGTGCTTTTTCAGTGTTGGAAAGACTCTTTCTTGCACTGAGGTCTGCTTATTGTAAATATCTTGTATTTGTTTGAACACCTTTTAATGTCAAAGTTGGCCTCTGTGCTTTTTCAATGTAAGAAAGACTCTTTCTTGCACTGAGGTCTGCTTATTGTAAATATCTTGTACTTGTTTGAACACCTTTTAATGTCAAAGTTGACCTCTGTGCTTTTCAGTGTTGGAAAGACTCTTTCTTGCACTGAGGTCTGCTTATTGTAAATATCTTGTTCTTGTTTTTACACCTTTTAATGTCAAAGTTGGCCTCTATGCTTCTTCAGTGTTGGAAAGACTCTTTCTTGCACTGAGGTCTGCTTATTGTAAATATCTTATACTTGTTTTTACACCTTTTAATGTCAAAGTTGGCCTCTGTGCTTCTTCAGTGTTGGAAAGACTCTTTCTTGCACTGAGGTCTGCTTATTGTAAATATCTTGTACTTCTTTTTACACCTTTTAATGTCAAAGTTGGCCTTTGTGCTTTTTCAGTGTTGGAAAGACTCTTTCTTGCACTGAGGTCTGCTTATTGTAAATATCTTGTACTTCTTTTTACACCTTTTAGTGTCAAAGTTGGCCTCTATGCTTCTTCAGTGTTGGAAAGACTCTTTCTTGCACTGAGGTCTGCTTATTGTAAATATCTTGTACTTCTTTTTACACCTTTTAGTGTCAAAGTTGGCCTCTATGCTTCTTCAGTGTTGGAAAGACTCTTTCTTGCACTGAGGTCTGCTTATTGTAAATATCTTGTACTTGTTTTTACACCTTTTAATGTCAAAGTTGGCCTTTGTGCTTTTTCAGTGTTGGAAAGACTCTTTCTTGCACTGAGGTCTGCTTATTGTAAATATCTTGTATTTGTTTGAACACCTTTTAATGTCAAAGTTGGCCTTTGTGTTTTTTCAGTGTTGGAAAGACTCTTTCTTGCACTGAGGTCTGCTTATTGTAAATATCTTGTACTTGTTTTTACACCTTTTAATGTCAAAGTTGGCCTCTGTGCTTCTTCAGTGTTGGAAAGACTCTTTCTTGCACCGAGGTCTGCTTATTGTATATATCTTGTACTTGTTTGAACACCTTTTAATGTCAAAGTTGGCCTCTTTGCTTTTTCAATGTAAGAAAGACTCTTTCTTGCACTGAGGTCTGCTTATTGTAAATATCTTGTACTTGTTTGAACACCTTTTAATGTCAAAGTTGACCTCTGTGCTTTTCAGTGTTGGAAAGACTCTTTCTTGCACTGAGGTCTGCTTATTGTAAATATCTTGTTCTTGTTTGAACACCTTTTAATGTCAAAGTTGGCCTCTTTGCTTTTTCAGTGTAAGAAAGACTCTTTCTTGCACTGAGGTCTGCTTATTGTAAATATCTTGTACTCGTTTTTACACCTTTTAATGTCAAAGTTGGCTTTTGTGCTTCTTCAGTGTTGGAAAGACTCTTTCTTGCACTGAGGTCTGCTTATTGTAAATATCTTGTACTTGTTTTTACACCTTTTAATGTCAAAGTTGGCCTCTATGCTTCTTCAGTGTTGGAAAGACTCTTTCTTGCACTGAGGTCTGCTTATTGTAAATATCTTGTACTTGTTTTTACACCTTTTAATGTCAAAGTTGGCCTCTTTGCTTTTTCAGTGTAAGAAAGACTCTTTCTTGCACTGAGGTCTGCTTATTGTAAATATCATGTACTTGTTTTTAATGTCAAAGTTGGCCTTTGTGCTTTTCAGTGTTGGAAAGACTCTTTCTTGCACTGAGGTCTTCTTATTGTAAATATCTTGTACTTCTTTTTACACCTTTTAGTGTCAAAGTTGGCCTTTGTGTTTTTTCAGTGGTGGAAAGACTCTTTCTTGCACTGAGGTCTGCTTATTGTAAATATCTTGTATTTGTTTGAACACCTTTTAATGTCAAAGTTGGCCTCTGTGCTTCTTCAGTGTTGGAAAGACTCTTTCTTGCACCGAGGTCTGCTTATTGTAAATATCTTGTATTTGTTTGAACACCTTTTAATGTCAAAGTTGGCCTCTGTGCTTCTTCAGTGTTGGAAAGACTCTTTCTTGCACTGAGGTCTGCTTATTGTAAATATCTTGTACTTGTTTGAACACCTTTTAATGTCAAAGTTGGCCTCTTTTCTTTTTCAATGTAAGAAAGACTCTTTCTTGCACTGAGGTCTTCTTATTGTAAATATCTTGTATTTGTTTGAACACCTTTTAATGTCAAAGTTGGCCTCTGTGCTTCTTCAGTGTTGGAAAGACTCTTTCTTGCACCGAGGTCTGCTTATTGTATATATCTTGTACTTGTTTGAACACCTTTTAATGTCAAAGTTGGCCTCTTTGCTTTTTCAATGTAAGAAAGACTCTTTCTTGCACTGAGGTCTGCTTATTGTAAATATCTTGTACTTGTTTGAACACCTTTTAATGTCAAAGTTTACCTCTGTACTTTTCAGTGTTGGAAAGACTCTTTCTTGCACTGAGGTCTGCTTATTGTAAATATCTTGTTCTTGTTTGAACACCTTTTAATGTCAAAGTTGGCCTCTTTGCTTTTTCAGTGTAAGAAAGACTCTTTCTTGCACTGAGGTCTGCTTATTGTAAATATCTTGTACTCGTTTTTACACCTTTTAATGTCAAAGTTGGCTTTTGTGCTTCTTCAGTGTTGGAAAGACTCTTTCTTGCACTGAGGTCTGCTTATTGTAAATATCTTGTACTTGTTTTTACACCTTTTAATGTCAAAGTTGGCCTCTATGCTTCTTCAGTGTTGGAAAGACTCTTTCTTGCACTGAGGTCTGCTTATTGTAAATATCTTGTACTTGTTTGAGCACCTTTTAATGTCAAAGTTGGCCTCTTTGCTTTTTCAGTGTAAGAAAGACTCTTTCTTGCACTGAGGTCTGCTTATTGTAAATATCTTGTACTTGTTTGAACACCTTTTAATGTCAAAGTTGGCCTCTGTGCTTTTTCAGTGTTGGAAAGACTCTTTCTTGCACTGAGGTCTGCTTATTGTAAATATCTTGTACTTGTTTTTACACCTTTTAATGTCAAAGTTGGCCTCTGTGCTTTTTCAGTGTTGGAAAGACTCTTTCTTGCACTGAGGTCTGCTTATTGTAAATATCATGTACTTGTTTTTAATGTCAAAGTTGGCCTTTGTGCTTTTCAGTGTTGGAAAGACTCTTTCTTGCACTGAGGTCTTCTTATTGTAAATATCTTGTACTTCTTTTTACACCTTTTAGTGTCAAAGTTGGCCTTTGTGTTTTTTCAGTGGTGGAAAGACTCTTTCTTGCACTGAGGTCTGCTTATTGTAAATATGTTGTATTTGTTTGAACACCTTTTAATGTCAAAGTTGGCCTCTGTGCTTCTTCAGTGTTGGAAAGACTCTTTCTTGCACTGAGGTCTGCTTATTGTAAATATCTTGTACTTGTTTGAACACCTTTTAATGTCAAAGTTGGCCTCTTTTCTTTTTCAATGTAAGAAAGACTCTTTCTTGCACTGAGGTCTTCTTATTGTAAATATCTTGTATTTGTTTGAACACCTTTTAATGTCAAAGTTGGCCTCTGTGCTTCTTCAGTGTTGGAAAGACTCTTTCTTGCACCGAGGTCTGCTTATTGTATATATCTTGTACTTGTTTGAACACCTTTTAATGTCAAAGTTGGCCTCTTTGCTTTTTCAATGTAAGAAAGACTCTTTCTTGCACTGAGGTCTGCTTATTGTAAATATCTTGTACTTGTTTGAACACCTTTTAATGTCAAAGTTTACCTCTGTACTTTTCAGTGTTGGAAAGACTCTTTCTTGCACTGAGGTCTGCTTATTGTAAATATCTTGTTCTTGTTTGAACACCTTTTAATGTCAAAGTTGGCCTCTGTGCTTCTTCAGTGTTGGAAAGACTCTTTCTTGCACTGAGGTCTGCTTATTGTAAATATCTTGTACTCGTTTTTACACCTTTTAATGTCAAAGTTGGCTTTTGTGCTTCTTCAGTGTTGGAAAGACTCTTTCTTGCACTGAGGTCTGCTTATTGTAAATATCTTGTACTTGTTTTTACACCTTTTAATGTCAAAGTTGGCCTCTATGCTTCTTCAGTGTTGGAAAGACTCTTTCTTGCACTGAGGTCTGCTTATTGTAAATATCTTGTACTTGTTTGAGCACCTTTTAATGTCAAAGTTGGCCTCTTTGCTTTTTCAGTGTAAGAAAGACTCTTTCTTGCACTGAGGTCTGCTTATTGTAAATATCTTGTACTTGTTTGAACACCTTTTAATGTCAAAGTTGGCCTCTGTGCTTTTTCAGTGTTGGAAAGACTCTTTCTTGCACTGAGGTCTGCTTATTGTAAATATCTTGTACTTGTTTTTACACCTTTTAATGTCAAAGTTGGCCTCTGTGCTTTTTCAGTGTTGGAAAGACTCTTTCTTGCACTGAGGTCTGCTTATTGTAAATATCATGTACTTGTTTTTAATGTCAAAGTTGGCCTTTGTGCTTTTCAGTGTTGGAAAGACTCTTTCTTGCACTGAGGTCTTCTTATTGTAAATATCTTGTACTTCTTTTTACACCTTTTAGTGTCAAAGTTGGCCTTTGTGTTTTTTCAGTGGTGGAAAGACTCTTTCTTGCACTGAGGTCTGCTTATTGTAAATATGTTGTATTTGTTTGAACACCTTTTAATGTCAAAGTTGGCCTCTGTGCTTCTTCAGTGTTGGAAAGACTCTTTCTTGCACTGAGGTCTGCTTATTGTAAATATCTTGTACTTGTTTGAACACCTTTTAATGTCAAAGTTGGCCTCTTTTCTTTTTCAATGTAAGAAAGACTCTTTCTTGCACTGAGGTCTTCTTATTGTAAATATCTTGTATTTGTTTGAACACCTTTTAATGTCAAAGTTGGCCTCTGTGCTTCTTCAGTGTTGGAAAGACTCTTTCTTGCACCGAGGTCTGCTTATTGTATATATCTTGTACTTGTTTGAACACCTTTTAATGTCAAAGTTGGCCTCTTTGCTTTTTCAATGTAAGAAAGACTCTTTCTTGCACTGAGGTCTGCTTATTGTAAATATCTTGTACTTGTTTGAACACCTTTTAATGTCAAAGTTTACCTCTGTACTTTTCAGTGTTGGAAAGACTCTTTCTTGCACTGAGGTCTGCTTATTGTAAATATCTTGTTCTTGTTTGAACACCTTTTAATGTCAAAGTTGGCCTCTTTGCTTTTTCAGTGTAAGAAAGACTCTTTCTTGCACTGAGGTCTGCTTATTGTAAATATCTTGTACTCGTTTTTACACCTTTTAATGTCAAAGTTGGCTTTTGTGCTTCTTCAGTGTTGGAAAGACTCTTTCTTGCACTGAGGTCTGCTTATTGTAAATATCTTGTACTTGTTTTTACACCTTTTAATGTCAAAGTTGGCCTCTATGCTTCTTCAGTGTTGGAAAGACTCTTTCTTGCACTGAGGTCTGCTTATTGTAAATATCTTGTACTTGTTTGAGCACCTTTTAATGTCAAAGTTGGCCTCTTTGCTTTTTCAGTGTAAGAAAGACTCTTTCTTGCACTGAGGTCTGCTTATTGTAAATATCTTGTACTTGTTTGAACACCTTTTAATGTCAAAGTTGGCCTCTGTGCTTTTTCAGTGTTGGAAAGACTCTTTCTTGCACTGAGGTCTGCTTATTGTAAATATCTTGTACTTGTTTTTACACCTTTTAATGTCAAAGTTGGCCTCTGTGCTTTTTCAGTGTTGGAAAGACTCTTTCTTGCACTGAGGTCTGCTTATTGTAAATATCATGTACTTGTTTTTAATGTCAAAGTTGGCCTTTGTGCTTTTCAGTGTTGGAAAGACTCTTTCTTGCACTGAGGTCTTCTTATTGTAAATATCTTGTACTTCTTTTTACACCTTTTAGTGTCAAAGTTGGCCTTTGTGTTTTTTCAGTGGTGGAAAGACTCTTTCTTGCACTGAGGTCTGCTTATTGTAAATATCTTGTATTTGTTTGAACACCTTTTAATGTCAAAGTTGGCCTCTGTGCTTCTTCAGTGTTGGAAAGACTCTTTCTTGCACTGAGGTCTGCTTATTGTATATATCTTGTACTTGTTTGAACACCTTTTAATGTCAAAGTTGGGCTCTTTGCTTTTTCAATGTAAGAAAGACTCTTTCTTGCACTGAGGTCTGCTTAATGTAAATATCTTGTACTTGTTTGAACACCTTTTAATGTCAAAGTTGACCTCTGTGCTTTTCAGTGTTGGAAAGACTCTTTCTTGCACTGAGGTCTGCTTATTGTAAATATCTTGTTCTTGTTTGAACACCTTTTAATGTCAAAGTTGGCCTCTTTGCTTTTTCAGTGTAAGAAAGACTCTTTCTTGCACTGAGGTCTGCTTATTGTAAATATCTTGTACTCGTTTTTACACCTTTTAATGTCAAAGTTGGCTTTTGTGCTTCTTCAGTGTTGGAAAGACTCTTTCTTGCACTGAGGTCTGCTTATTGTAAATATCTTGTACTTGTTTTTACACCTTTTAATGTCAAAGTTGGCCTCTATGCTTCTTCAGTGTTGGAAAGACTCTTTCTTGCACTGAGGTCTGCTTATTGTAAATATCTTGTACTTGTTTGAGCACCTTTTAATGTCAAAGTTGGCCTCTTTGCTTTTTCAGTGTAAGAAAGACTCTTTCTTGCACTGAGGTCTGCTTATTGTAAATATCTTGTACTTGTTTGAACACCTTTTAATGTCAAAGTTGGCCTCTGTGCTTTTTCAGTGTTGGAAAGACTCTTTCTTGCACTGAGGTCTGCTTATTGTAAATATCTTGTACTTGTTTTTACACCTTTTAATGTCAAAGTTGGCCTCTGTGCTTTTTCAGTGTTGGAAAGACTCTTTCTTGCACTGAGGTCTGCTTATTGTAAATATCATGTACTTGTTTTTAATGTCAAAGTTGGCCTTTGTGCTTTTCAGTGTTGGAAAGACTCTTTCTTGCACTGAGGTCTTCTTATTGTAAATATCTTGTACTTCTTTTTACACCTTTTAGTGTCAAAGTTGGCCTTTGTGTTTTTTCAGTGGTGGAAAGACTCTTTCTTGCACTGAGGTCTGCTTATTGTAAATATCTTGTATTTGTTTGAACACCTTTTAATGTCAAAGTTGGCCTCTGTGCTTCTTCAGTGTTGGAAAGACTCTTTCTTGCACCGAGGTCTGCTTATTGTAAATATCTTGTATTTGTTTGAACACCTTTTAATGTCAAAGTTGGCCTCTGTGCTTCTTCAGTGTTGGAAAGACTCTTTCTTGCACTGAGGTCTGCTTATTGTATATATCTTGTACTTGTTTGAACACCTTTTAATGTCAAAGTTGGGCTCTTTGCTTTTTCAATGTAAGAAAGACTCTTTCTTGCACTGAGGTCTGCTTATTGTAAATATCTTGTACTTGTTTGAACACCTTTTAATGTCAAAGTTGGCCTCTGTGCTTCTTCAGTGTTGGAAAGACTCTTTCTTGCACTGAGGTCTGCTTATTGTAAATATCTTGTACTTGTTTTTACACCTTTTAATGTCAAAGTTGGCCTCTGTGCTTCTTCAGTGTTGGAAAGACTCTTTCTTGCACTGAGGTCTGCTTATTGTAAATATCTTATACTTGTTTTTACACCTTTTAATGTCAAAGTTGGCCTTTGTGCTTTTTCATTGTTGGAAAGACACTTTCTTGCACTGAGGTCTGCTTATTGTAAATATCTTGTTCTTGTTTGAACACCTTTTAATGTCAAAGTTGGCCTCTTTGCTTTTTCAGTGTAAGAAAGACTCTTTCTTGCACTGAGGTCTGCTTATTGTAAATATCTTGTACTCGTTTTTACACCTTTTAATGTCAAAGTTGGCCTCTTTGCTTTTTCAGTGTAAGAAAGACTCTTTCTTGCACTGAGGTCTGCTTATTGTAAATATCTTGTACTTGTTTTTACACCTTTTAATGTCAAAGTTGGCCTCTGTGCTTCTTCGGTGTTGGAAAGACTCTTTCTTGCACTGAGGTCTGCTTATTGTAAATATCTTGTACTTGTTTCAACACCTTTTAATGTCAAAGTTGGCCTCTGTACTTCTTCAGTGTTGGAAAGAGTCTTTCTTGCACTGAGGTCTGCTTATTGTAAATATCTTGTACTTGGTTTTACATCTTTTAATGTCAAAGTTGACCTCTGTGCTTTTTCAGTGGTGGAAAGACTCTTTCTTGCACTGAGGTCTGCTTATTGTAAATATCTTGTACTTGTTTTTACACCTTTTAATGTCAAAGTTGGCCTCTGTGCTTCTTCAGTGGTGGAAAGACTCTTTCTTGCAAACACTGATAACAGCATAAATTGAATTAAATCAGGACTTGATGAGACCTTCTGAGTATCACTAGAAATATTATAAACAGTCGTCTCCGTACCACAGTTTGCTATCAGTAAACACCAACGGCATTCATTGATAGCATAGCACATCCATGTTAGCAGTCTATAAACGATAGTTTAGCATATATTAGCACAGGTATCAATAAAGGACTACCGTATTAAACACTTTTACTAACCTCAGGCAGACGGACAGGCGCTCTGTAGGTGGGATTGAGCGCCTGTAGTTGGTGTCTAGGCGGGCGATTCTTGGACCAACGCGGGATAGCAGGTCCTCAAACTGGACGAGGGGAAGACGGCGATATCGCTGAAATCGGCCGTCATCCAGGCGCAGCTCCTGGAGCAAGTGTTGAAACTCACCAAACTGCTCACGCGTCTGGAGGACCTGATGGACCCAGGTACGGCGAGGACGTCCTTAACGCCGCTGCTCTGCTCTCCACAGTAAATAGAGAAGGGAGACTTTATCTTCAAACGCTAGCTTGACAGCTGACAAAGATACCGGTCTGGCACAACTTCCTCCCACATCCCTCCCACATTTCCGGTTCACGCACGTCAAAATATGCAATTTTGAGGCGCGATGGATTTTTCTTGGACACGCGTTGAGGTGCGAATGTACACGCGTCAAATTAGGGGCGTTTGGGGCGTTTTCGTTCCCGTCTATCGCGTTCGGTGTGAACACACCGTTAGGTCTTGTTATTTGCCCCAGACTTGCTGCAGTGTGGAGATGCACCTGTCTCACCAGAATCTCGCTTCAACAACTCCAGCAACAACTGTACCATCTGCTCGCCTGACCACCATGGCCTCTCGTCTTTGGAACACTCTCCCACTCCACAATCGCAGCACTGATGCTCTCACCAAGTTCTGTCCCCATGTTTATTCATTCTGTTTCCCAGTCGTGTCTCTGGCTCCCTCTGATCCCTGTGTTCAATCAGTCTTTGTCTTCAAATGCGACAATCTGTAATTTGGTAATTCACTTCAGCTTTAATTTAACATGTAAAAGAATAAAGAAAAAAAAGAATATCTATCTATCTATCTATATCTAATCATCTATCTATATATATATATACATACATATATTTACATGCCTTTGGCGTGGAGGGTTGCAAGTTCAATTCCCGCCTGGGGTGTCTGTATCCAGTAAGGGTCCTAAGGCAAGACCCCCCATGCTAAGCGAGCCTACCGCAGACATGAGCGAGACAGACAAATATGAAGGCATGCCGGCTCGGACATCAACAAGGTCTGCATCAGGTGTTGAGGAACCAGGGCACCCTGACGAGAAGTGGGCTACTGGAACAAGAAGGCATCGGTGGGCAAGAGACGAAAACAGGGCGTTGTTGGAATGCTACTACGCAAGTAACCCTGGCGGAAGGGGCTACATGAATAGGATGAGGGAGCTATGGATTCTTCGATACCCAACATCCACAATGACGGCGAAACAACTAGTAGCTCAGTGTTCCAACATTCGAAAGAAGGGACTGCTCTCACAGCTAGAGATTGATGAGGTACAACATAAATGCTACGGCAAGGAGGAGTCAGGATGCCAGGTCAGCAGGCAACGCAGGCTCTGGTGAAATGTAGATGGCCTCAGACAGCAGCACAAGCCCTGGTGAAATGTAGATGGCCTCAGCCGGCAACATACGCCCTGGTGAAATGTAGTTGGCCTCAGCCAGTAGCACAGGCCCTGTTGTAATGTGGATGGCCTCATCTAACAACACTGGCCCTGGTGAAATATGGATGGCATCAGCCAGCAACACAAGCCCTAGTGAAATGTGGATGGTATCAACGAGTAGGACAGGCCCTGGTGTGGTGATGATGGCCTCAAAGGAAGCACTGGCCGTGGTGTAATGTGGATGGCATCAGCCAGTAGCACAGGCCCTTGTGTATTGTGGATGGCATCAAGAAGCACCACAGGCCCTGGTGAAATGTAGATGGCCTTAGCCAGCAACATACGCCCTGGTGAAATGTAGTTGGCCTCAGCCAGTAGCACAGGCCCTGGTGCAATGTGGATTGCATCAGCCAACAACGCAGGCCCTGGTGAAATGTAGATGTTATCAGCCAGCAGAATAGGCCCTGGTGTGGTGAATATGGCCTCACAGGGAGCAGTGGCCCTGGTGCAATGTGGATCGCCTCAGCCAGGAACACCGGCCCTGGTGTGGTCAAGATGGCCTCACAAGGAGCGCTGGTCCTGGTGTAATGTGGATGGCATCAGCCACAAACACAGGCAATGGTGAAATGTAGTTGGCCTCAGCCAGAAGCATAGGCCCTGGTGTGGTGAAGATGGCCTCACAAGGACCGCTGGATAGTATCAGAGAGCAGCACAGCCCCTGGTGAAATGTAGTTTGCCTCGGCCAGAAGCACAGGACCTGGTGTGGTTTAGATGGCCTCACAGGAAGCACTGGCCCTGGTGTAATGTGGATTGTATCAGCCAGCATCAAAGGCCCTGGTGTAATGTGGATGCCTCAGCCAGCACCACAGTCCCTGGTGAAATGTGGATGGTATTGGCCAGCAGCACAGGCCCTGGTGTAATGTGGATGGCCTCAGCCAACACCACTGTCCCTGGTGTGGTGAAAATGGCCTCACAGGGAGCACTGGCCCTGCTGCAATGTGGATTGCATCAGCCAATAGCACAGGCCCTTCTGTATTGTAGATGTCATCAGCCAGCAACACAGGGCCTGCTGAAATGTGGAAGGCCTCAGCCAGAAGCACAGGCCCTGGTGTTGTGAAGATGGCCTCACAGAGAGCACTGGCCCTGATGAAATGTGGATGGCATCATCCAGCAACACAGGCTCTTTTTAAATGTAGTTGGTCTCAGCCAGCAACACAGGCCCTGGTGTAATGTGGATGACATCAGCTAGCAACGCAGGATCTGGTGAAATGTAGATGGCCTCAGAAAGCAATACAGCCTCTAGTGTGGTTAAGATGGCCTCACAGGAAGCACTTGCAGTGGTGTAATGTGGATGGCCTCAGCCAACAACACTGGCCCTGGTGAAATGTGGATGGTATTGGCTAGCACCACAGGCCCTGGTGTAATGTGAATGTCCTCAGCCAACACCACTGGCCCTGGTGTAATGTGGATGGCATCAGCCAGTCGCACAGGCCCTTGTGTATTGTGGATGGCATCAGCCAGCAACACAAGCCCTGGTGAAATGTGGATGGTTTTGGACAGCACCACAGGCCCTGGTGTAATGTGGATGGCATCAACGAGTAGCACAGGCCCTGGGGAAATGTAGTTGGCCTCAGCCAGTAGCACAGACGCTGGTGTAATGTGGATTACATGAGCCAGCAACGCAGGCCCTGGTGAAATGTGGATGGTATCAGCCAGCAACGCAGGCCCTGGTGTGGTGAATATGGCCTCACAGGGAGCACTGGCCCTGGTGCAATGTGGATGGCATCAGCATCTAGCAGAGGCCCTTGTGTATTGTGGATGGTATCAGCCAGCAACACACTGCGTTGTGTACTGTGGATGGCATCATCAACTAGCAGAGGCCCTTGTGTATTGTGGATGGCCTCAGCCAGCAACACACTGCGTTATGTATTGTAGATGGCTTCAGCCAGCAACATACGCCCTGGTGAAATGTAGTTGGCCTCAGCAAGTAGCACAGGCCCTGTTGTAATGTAGATGGCCTCATCTAACAACACTGGCCCTGGTGAAATATGGATGGTATTGGTCAACACCACACACCCTGGTGCAATGTGAATGGCCTTAGCCAACACCACTGGCCCTGGAGAAAAATGTGCATGATATCGGTCAGCACCACAGGCCCAGGTGTAATGTGGATGGCATCAACGAGCAGCAGAGGCCCTGGTGGGGTGAAGATGTCCTCACAGGAAGCAGTGGCCCTGATGTAATGTGGATGGCATCAGCCAGAAGCACAGCCCTGGTGTGGGGAAGATGGCCTCACAGGAAGCACTGGCTCTGGTGTAATGTGGATGGCATCTGCCAGTATCACAGACCCTGATCTGGTGAAGATGGTCTCAGCCAGAGGCATAGGCCCTGGTGTGGTGAAGATGGCCTCACAGGGAGCACTGGCCCTGGTGAAATGTGGATGGCATCATGCAGAAACACAGGCCCTGGTGAAATGTGTTTGGTATCGGCAAGCATCACAGGCCCTGGTGTGGTGATGGTGGCCTCACAGGAGGCACTGGCAGTGGTGTAATGTGGATGACATCAGCCAACAACACTGGCCCTGGTGAAATGTGGATATCATCAGCCAGCAACACAGGCTCTTTTAAAATGTAGTTGGTCTCAGCCAGCAACACAGGCCCTGGTGTAATGTGGATGACATCAGCCAGAAACGCAGGTTCTGGTGAAATGTAGATGGCCTCAGACAGCAGTACAGCCTCTAGTATGGTTAAGATGGCCTCACAGGAAGCACTTGCAGTGGTGTAATGTGGATGGCCTCAGCCAACAACACTGGCCCTGGTGAAATGTGGATGGTATTGGCTAGCACCACAGGCCCTGGTGTAATGTGAATGTCCTCAGCCAACACCACTGGCCCTGGTGTAATGTGGATGGCATCAGCCAGTCGCACAGGCCCTTGTGTATTGTGGATGGCATCAGCCAGCAATGCAGGTTCTTTTGAAATGTAGATGGCCTCACAGGAAGCAGTGGCCCTGGTCTGGTGAAGATGGCCTCACGGGGAGCACAGGCCCTGGTGCTATCCCCGTGCTGGGCAAACAGGTTTTGCAGCTGTTTGAGCTAAGAATTTCAAGTTATTCACATAATGAAAACCTATACTTTGTTTCGGGCGAGTTCCCCACTGTAAATTGTAAAGAAACGCACTGTCTTCACGAAATAAAGTGTTTTTGTACAACTTCATGAAGTTTGCTGTAACTTTTGATAGAAGACTCAAATATACGTATTTATGGCTTTATCGTATATGATTCAATATCCCCGTGCTGGGCAAACAGGTTTTGCAGCTGTTTGAGTTAAAATTTTCAAGTTATTCACATAGTGAAAACCTATACTTGGTTTCAGGCGAGTTCCCCATTCAAATGCATGTAATCGTAAGAAACGCACTGTCTTGGCGAAAATAAACCGTTTTTGTAAAACTTCATATAAATAGCTGTAACTTTTGATAGAAGACTCATACACACATATGTATGGCTTTATCTTATAGAATTCAATATCCCCGTGCTGGGAAAATAGGTTTTGCAACTGTTTGAGCTAAGATTTTCAAGTTATTCACAAAATGAAAACCTATACTTTGTTTTGGGCGAGAACTCCATTCAAATGCATGTAATAGCGAGAAACGCACTAACGTGGTGAAATAAAGTGTTTTTCCATCAACTTCATGGAGATAGCTGCAACTTTTGATAGGAGACTCAGACACACAAATTTATAGCTTTGCCTTATAGAATTCAGCATCTCCGTGCTGGGGAAATAGGTTTTGCAGCTGTTTGAGCTAAGATTTTCAAGTTATTCACAAAATGAAAACCTATACTTTGTATCGGGCGAGAACTCCATTCAAATGCATGTAATAGCGAGAAACGCACTGTCTTGGCGAAATAAAGCCTTTTTGTACAACTTCATAAACATAGCTATAACTTATAGCTTTGCCTTATAGAATTCAGCATCTACGTGCTGGGGAAATAGGTTTTGCAGCTGTTTGAGCTAAGATTTTCAAGTTATTCACAAAATGAAAACCTATACTTTGTGTCGGGCGAGAACTCCATTCAAATGCATGTATCAGTGAGAAACGCACTGTCTTGGCGAAATAAAGCGTTTTTGTACAACTTCATAAACATAGCTATAACTTTTGATAAAAGACTTAGACACACAAATTTATAGCTTTGCCTTATAGAATTCAGCATCTCCGTGCTGGGGAAATAGGTTTTGCAGCTGTTGAAGCTTAGATTTTCAAGTTATTCACAAAATATAAACCTATACTTTGTTTTGGGCGAGAACTCCATTCAAATGCATGTATCAGTGAGAAACGCACTAACGTGGTGAAATAAAGCGTTTTTCCATCAACTTCATGGAGATAGCTGTAACTTTTGATAGAACACTCAGACACACAAATTTATAGCTTTGCCTTATAGAATTCAGCATCTCCGTGCTGGGGAAATAGGTTTTGCAGCTGTTTGAGCTAAGATTTTCAAGTTATTCACAAAATGAAAACCTGTACTTTGTGTCGGGCGAGAACGCCATTCAAATGCATGTAAAAGCGAGAAACGCACTGTCTTGGCGAAATAAAGCCTTTTTGTACAACTTCATAAACATAGCTATAACTTTTGATAGAAGACTTAGGCACACATAAATATAGCTTTGCCTTATAGAATTCAGCATCTCCGTGCTGGGGAAATAGGTTTTGCAGCTGTATGAGCTAAGATTTTCAAGTTATTCACAAAATGAAAACCTATACTTTGTGTCGGGCGAGAACTCCATTCAAATGCATGTAATAGCGAGAAACGCACTAACGTGGTGAAATAAAGCGTTTTTCCATCAACTTCATGGAGATAGCTGTAACTTTTGATAGAAGACTCAGACACACAAATGTATAGCTTTGCCTTATAGAATTCAGCATCTCCGTGCTGGGGAAATAGGTTTTGCAGCTGTTTGAGCTAAGATTTTCAAGTTATTCACAAAATGAAAACCTGTACTTTGTGTCGGGCGAGAACGCCATTCAAATGCATGTAAAAGCGAGAAACGCACTGTCTTGGCGAAATAAAGCCTTTTTGTACAACTTCATAAACATAGCTATAACTTTTGATAGAAGACTTAGGCACACATAAATATAGCTTTGCCTTATAGAATTCAGCATCTCCGTGCTGGGGAAATAGGTTTTGCAGCTGTATGAGCTAAGATTTTCAAGTTATTCACAAAATGAAAACCTATACTTTGTGTCGGGCGAGAACTCCATTCAAATGCATGTATCAGTGAGAAACGCACTAACGTGGTGAAATAAAGCGTTTTTCCATCAACTTCATGGAGATAGCTGTAACTTTTGATAGAACACTCAGACACACAAATTTATAGCTTTGCCTTATAGAATTCAGCATCTCCGTGCTGGGGAAATAGGTTTTGCAGCTGTTGAAGCTTAGATTTTCAAGTTATTCACAAAATGAAAACCTGTACTTTGTGTCGGGCGAGAACTCCATTCAAATGCATGTAATAGCGAGAAACGCACTGTCTTGGCGAAATAAAGCCTTTTTGTACAACTTCATAAACATAGCTATAACTTTTGATAGAAGACTTAGACACACAAATTTATAGCTTTGCCTTATAGAATTCAGCATCTCCGTGCTGGGGAAATAGGTTTTGCAGCTGTATGAGCTAAGATTTTCAAGTTATTCACAAAATGAAAACCTATACTTTGTGTCGGGCGAGATCGCCATTCAAATGCATGTAAAAGCGAGAAACGCACTGTCTTGGCGAAATAAAGCCTTTTTGTACAACTTCATAAACATAGCTATAACTTTTGATAGAAGACTTAGACACACAAATTTATAGCTTTGCCTTATAGAATTCAGCATCTCCGTGCTGGGGAAATAGGTTTTGCAGCTGTTTGAGCTAAGATTTTCAAGTTATTCACAAAATGAAAACCTGTACTTTGTGTCGGGCGAGAACTCCATTCAAATGCATGTAATAGCGAGAAACGCACTGTCTTGGCGAAATAAAGCCTTTTTGTACAACTTCATAAACATAGCTATAACTTATGGCTTTGCCTTCTAGAATTCAGCATCTCCGTGCTGGGGAAATAGGTTTTTGCAGCTGTTGAAGCTTAGATTTTCAAGTTATTCACAAAATGAAAACCTGTACTTTGTGTCGGGCGAGAACTCCATTCAAATGCATGTAATAGCGAGAAACGCACTGTCTTGGCGAAATAAAGCCTTTTTGTACAACTTCATAAACATAGCTATAACTTATGGCTTTGCCTTATAGAATTCAGCATCTACGTTCTGGGGAAATAGGTTTTTGCAGCTGTTGAAGCTTAGATTTTAAAGTTATTCACAAAATGAAAACCTATACTTTGTTTTGGGCGAGAACTCCATTCAAATGCATGTAAAAGCGAGAAACGCACTGTCTTGGCGAAATAAAGCCTTTTTGTACAACTTCATAAACATAGCTATAACTTATGGCTTTGCCTTATAGAATTCAGCATCTACGTGCTGGGGAAATAGGTTTTGCAGCTGTTTGAGTTAAGATTTTCAAGTTATTCACAAAATGAAAACCTATACTTTGTGTCGGGCGAGAACTCCATTCAAATGCATGTATCAGTGAGAAACTCACTGTCTTAGCGAAATAAAGCGTTTTTGTACAACTTCATAAACATAGCTATAACTTTTGATAAAAGACTTAGACACACAAATTTATAGCTTTGCCTTATAGAATTCAGCATCTCCGTGCTGGGGAAATAGGTTTTGCAGCTGTTTGAGCTAAGATTTTCAAGTTATTCACAAAATGAAAACCTATACTTTGTGTCGGGCGAGAACTCCATTCAAATGCATGTAATAGCGAGAAACGCACTAACGTGGTGAAATAAAGCGTTTTTCCATCAACTTCATGGAGATAGCTGTAACTTTTGATAGAACACTCAGACACACAAATTTATAGCTTTGCCTTATAGAATTCAGCATCTACGTGCTGGGGAAATAGGTTTTGCAGCTGTATGAGCTAAGATTTTCAAGTTATTCACAAAATGAAAACCTGTACTTTGTGTCGGGCGAGAACTCCATTCAAATGCATGTAATAGCGAGAAACGCACTAACGTGGTGAAATAAAGCGTTTTTCCATCAACTTCATGGAGATAGCTGTAACTTTTGATAGAAGACTCAGACACACAAATTTATAGCTTTGCCTTATAGAATTCAGCATCTCCGTGCTGGGGAAATAGGTTTTGCAGCTGTTTGAGCTAAGATTTTCAAGTTATTCACAAAATGAAAACCTATACTTTGTGTCGGGCGAAAACTCCATTCAAATGCATATAATAGCGAGAAACGCACTGTCTTGGCGAAATAAAGCCTTTTTGTACAACTTCATAAACATAGCTATAACTTATAGCTTTGCCTTATAGAATTCAGCATCTCCGTGCTGGGGAAATAGGTTTTTGCAGCTGTTGAAGCTTAGATTTTCAAGTTATTCACAAAATGAAAACCTATACTTTGTTTTGGGCGAGAACGCCATTCAAATGCATGTAAAAGCGAGAAACGCACTTTCTTGGCGAAATAAAGCCTTTTTGTACAACTTCATAAACATAGCTATAACTTTTGATAGAAGACTTAGGCACACATAAATACGGCTTTGCCTTATAGAATTCAGCATCTCCGTGCTGGGGAAATAGGTTTTGGAGCTGTATGAGCTAAGATTTTCAAGTTATTCACAAAATGAAAACCTATACTTTGTGTCGGGCGAGAACTCCATTCAAATGCATGTAATAGCGAGAAACGCACTAACGTGGTGAAATAAAGCGTTTTTCCATCAACTTCATGGAGATAGCTGTAACTTTTGATAGAAGACTCAGACACACAAATTTATGCCTTTGCCTTATAGAATTCAGCATCTCCGTGCTGGGGAAATAGGTTTTGCAGCTGTTTGAGCTAAGATTTTCAAGTTATTCACAAAATGAAAACTTATACTTTGTGTCGGGCGAGAACTCCATTCAAATGCATGTAATAGCGAGAAACGCACTGTCTTGGCGAAATAAAGCCTTTTTGTACAACTTCATAAACATAGCTATAACTTTTGATAGAAGACTCAGACACACAAATTTATAGCTTTGCCTTATAGAATTCAGCATCTCCGTGCTGGGGAAATAGGTTTTGCAGCTGTTTGAGCTAAGATTTTCAAGTTATTCACAAAATGAAAACCTGTACTTTGTGTCGGGCGAGAACTCCATTCAAATGCATGTAAAAGCGAGAAACGCACTGTCTTGGCGAAATAAAGCCTTTTTGTACAACTTCATAAACATAGCTATAACTTATGGCTTTGCCTTATAGAATTCAGCATCTACGTGCTGGGGAAATAGGTTTTGCAGCTGTATGAGCTAAGATTTTCAAGTTATTCACAAAATGAAAACCTATACTTTGTGTCGGGCGAGAACTCCATTCAAATGCATGTAATAGCGAGAAACGCACTGTCTTGGCGAAATAAAGCCTTTTTGTACAACTTCATAAACATAGCTATAACTTATGGCTTTGCCTTATAGAATTCAGCATCTACGTGCTGGGGAAATAGGTTTTGCAGCTGTATGAGCTAAGATTTTCAAGTTATTCACAAAATGAAAACCTATACTTTGTGTCGGGCGAGAACTCCATTCAAATGCATGTAATAGCGAGAAACGCACTGTCTTGGCGAAATAAAGCCTTTTTGTACAACTTCATAAACATAGCTATAACTTTTGATAGAAGACTCAGACACACAAATTTATAGCTTTGCCTTATAGAATTCAGCATCTCCGTGCTGGGGAAATAGGTTTTGCAGCTGTTTGAGCTAAGATTTTCAAGTTATTCACAAAATGAAAACCTGTACTTTGTGTCGGGCGAGAACTCCATTCAAATGCATGTAATAGCGAGAAACGCACTAACGTGGTGAAATAAAGCGTTTTTCCATCAACTTCATGGAGATAGCTGCAACTTCTGATAGAAGACTCAGACACACAAATTTATACCTTTGCCTTATAGAATTCAGCATCTCCGTGCTGGGGAAATAGGTTTTGCAGCTGTTTGAGCTAAGATTTTCAAGTTATTCACAAAATGAAAACCTGTACTTTGTGTCGGGCGAGAACGCCATTCAAATGCATGTAAAAGCGAGAAACGCACTGTCTTGGCGAAATAAAGCCTTTTTGTACAACTTCATAAACATAGCTATAACTTTTGATAGAAGACTCAGACACACATATTTCTGACTTTACCTTATGGAGTTCAGCATCTCCGTGCTGGGGAAATAGGTTTTGCAGCTGTTTGAGCCAAGATTTTCAAGTTATTCACAAAATGAAAACCTGTACTTTGTGTCGGGCGAGAACTCCATTCAAATGCATGTAAAAGCGAGAAACGCACTAACGTGGTGAAATAAAGCGTTTTTCCATCAACTTCATGGAGATAGCTGTAACTTTTGATAGAAGACTCAGACACACAAATTTATAGCTTTGCCTTATAGAATTCAGCATCTCCGTGCTGGGGAAATAGGTTTTGCAGCTGTTTGAGCTAAGATTTTCAAGTTATTCACAAAATGAAAACCTATACTTTGTTTTGGGCGACAACTCCATTCAAATGCATGTAATAGCGAGAAACGCACTGTCTTGGCGAAATAAAGCCTTTTTGTACAACTTCATAAACATAGCTATAACTTTTGATAAAAGACTTAGACACACAAATTTATAGCTTTGCCTTATAGAATTCAGCATCTCCGTGCTGGGGAAATAGGTTTTGCAGCTGTTTGAGCTAAGATTTTCAAGTTATTCACAAAATGAAAACCTATACTTTGTGTCGGGCGAGATCGCCATTCAAATGCATGTAAAAGCGAGAAACGCACTGTCTTGGCGAAATAAAGCCTTTTTGTACAACTTCATAAACATAGCTATAACTTTTGATAGAAGACTTAGACACACAAATTTATAGCTTTGCCTTATAGAATTCAGCATCTCCGTGCTGCGGAAATAGGTTTTGCATCTGTTTGAGCTAAGATTTTCAAGTTATTCACAAAATGAAAACCTATACTTTGTTTTGGGCGAGAACTCCATTCAAATGCATGTAATAGCGAGAAACGCACTGTCTTGGCGAAATAAAGCCTTTTTGTACAACTTCATAAACATAGCTATAACTTTTGATAGAAGACTCAGACACACAAATTTATAGCTTTGCCTTATAGAATTCAGCATCTCCGTGCTGGGGAAATGGGTTTTGCAGCTGTATGAGCTAAGATTTTCAAGTTATTCACAAAATGAAAACTTATACTTTGTGTCGGGCGAAAACTCCATTCAAATGCATGTAATAGCGAGAAACGCACTGTCTTGGCGAAATAAAGCCTTTTTGTACAACTTCATAAACATAGCTATAACTTTTGATAGAAGACTCAGACACACAAATTTATAGCTTTGCCTTATAGAATTCAGCATCTCCGTGCTGGGGAAATAGGTTTTGCAGCTGTTTGAGCCAAGATTTTCAAGTTATTCACAAAATGAAAACCTATACTTTGTGTCGGGCGAGAACTCCATTCAAATGCATGTAATAGCGAGAAACGCACTAACGTGGTGAAATAAAGCGTTTTTCCATCAACTTCATGGAGATAGCTGTAACTTTTGATAGAAGACTCAGACACACATATTTCTGACTTTACCTTATGGAGTTCAGCATCTCCGTGCTGGGGAAATAGGTTTTGCAGCTGTTTGAGCCAAGATTTTCAAGTTATTCACAAAATGAAAACCTGTACTTTGTGTCGGGCGAGAACTCCATTCAAATGCATGTAAAAGCGAGAAACGCACTAACGTGGTGAAATAAAGCGTTTTTCCATCAACTTCATGGAGATAGCTGTAACTTTTGATAGAAGACTCAGACACACAAATTTATAGCTTTGCCTTATAGAATTCAGCATCTCCGTGCTGGGGAAATAGGTTTTGCAGCTGTTTGAGCTAAGATTTTCAAGTTATTCACAAAATGAAAACCTATACTTTGTTTTGGGCGACAACTCCATTCAAATGCATGTAATAGCGAGAAACGCACTGTCTTGGCGAAATAAAGCCTTTTTGTACAACTTCATAAACATAGCTATAACTTTTGATAAAAGACTTAGACACACAAATTTATAGCTTTGCCTTATAGAATTCAGCATCTCCGTGCTGGGGAAATAGGTTTTGCAGCTGTTTGAGCTAAGATTTTCAAGTTATTCACAAAATGAAAACCTATACTTTGTGTCGGGCGAGAACTCCATTCAAATGCATGTAATAGCGAGAAACGCACTAACGTGGTGAAATAAAGCGTTTTTCCATCAACTTCATGGAGATAGCTGTAACTTTTGATAGAAGACTCAGACACCCAAATTTATAGCTTTGCCTTATAGAATTCAGCATCTCCGTGCTGGGGAAATAGGTTTTGCAGCTGTTTGAGCCAAGATTTTCAAGTTATTCACAAAATGAAAACCTATACTTTGTGTCTGGCGAGAACTCCATTCAAATGCATATAATAGCGAGAAACGCACTGTCTTGGCGAAATAAAGCCTTTTTGTACAACTTCATAAACATAGCTATAACTTATAGCTTTGCCTTATAGAATTCAGCATCTCCGTGCTGGGGAAATAGGTTTTGCAGCTGTTTGAGCCAAGATTTTCAAGTTATTCACAAAATGAAAACCTATACTTTGTGTCGGGCGAGAACTCCATTCAAATGCATATAATAGCGAGAAACGCACTAACGTGGTGAAATAAAGCCTTTTTGTACAACTTCATAAACATAGCTATAACTTATAGCTTTGCCTTATAAAATTCAGCATCTCCGTGCTGGGGAAATAGGTTTTGCAGCTGTTTGAGCTATGATTTTCAAGTTATTCACAAAATGAAAACCTATACTTTGTGTCGGGCGAGAACTCCATTCAAATGCATGTAATAGCCAGAAACGCACTGTCTTGGCGAAATAAAGCCTTTTTGTACAACTTCATAAACATAGCTATAACTTTTGATAGAAGACTCAGACACACAAATTTATAGCTTTGCCTTATAGAATTCAGCATCTCCGTGCTGGGGAAATAGGTTTTGCAGCTGTTTGAGCTAAGATTTTCAAGTTATTCACATAATGAAAACCTATACTTTGTTTCGGGCGAGTTTCCCATTCAAATGCATGTAATAGCGAGAAACGCACTGTCTTGGCGAAATAAAGCCTTTTTGTACAACTTCATAAACATAGCTGTAACTTTTGATAGAAGACTCAGATACACAAATTTATACCTTTGCCTTATAGAATTCAGCATCTCCGTGCTGGGGAAATAGGTTTTGCAGCTGTATGAGCTAAGATTTTCAAGTTATTCACAAAATGAAAACCTATACTTTGTGTCGGGCGAGAACTCCATTCAAATGCATGTAATAGCGAGAAACGCACTAACGTGGTGAAATAAAGCGTTTTTCCATCAACTTCATGGAGATAGCTGTAACTTTTGATAGAAGACTCAGACACACAAATTTATAGCTTTGCCTTATAGAATTCAGCATCTCCGTGCTGGGGAAATAGGTTTTGCAGCTGTTTGAGCCAAGATTTTCAAGTTATTCACAAAATGAAAACCTATACTTTGTGTCGGGCGAGAACTCCATTCAAATGCATGTAATAGCGAGAAACGCACTAACGTGGTGAAATAAAGCGTTTTTGTACAACTTCATAAACATAGCTATAACTTTTGATAAAAGACTTAGACACACAAATTTATAGCTTTGCCTTATAGAATTCAGCATCTCCGTGCTGGGGAAATAGGTTTTGCAGCTGTATGAGCTAAGATTTTCAAGTTATTCACAAAATGAAAACCTATACTTTGTGTCGGGCGAGAACTCCATTCAAATGCATGTAATAGCGAGAAACGCACTAACGTGGTGAAATAAAGCGTTTTTCCATCAACTTCATGGAGATAGCTGTAACTTTTGATAGAAGACTCAGACACACAAATTTATAGCTTTGCCTTATAGAATTCAGCATCTCCGTGCTGGGGAAATAGGTTTTGCAGCTGTTTGAGCCAAGATTTTCAAGTTATTCACAAAATGAAAACCTATACTTTGTGTCGGGCGAGAACTCCATTCAAATGCATGTAATAGCGAGAAACGCACTAACGTGGTGAAATAAAGCGTTTTTCCATCAACTTCATGGAGATAGCTGTAACTTTTGATAGAAGACTCAGACACACAAATTTATAGCTTTGCCTTATAGAATTCAGCATCTCCGTGCTGGGGAAATAGGTTTTGCAGCTGTTTGAGCTAAGATTTTCAAGTTATTCACAAAATGAAAACCTATACTTTGTGTCGGGCGAGAACTCCATTCAAATGCATGTAATAGCGAGAAACGCACTAACGTGGTGAAATAAAGCGTTTTTCCATCAACTTCATGGAGATAGCTGTAACTTTTGATAGAAGACTCAGACACCCAAATTTATAGCTTTGCCTTATAGAATTCAGCATCTCCGTGCTGGGGAAATAGGTTTTGCAGCTGTTTGAGCCAAGATTTTCAAGTTATTCACAAAATGAAAACCTATACTTTGTGTCTGGCGAGAACTCCATTCAAATGCATATAATAGCGAGAAACGCACTGTCTTGGCGAAATAAAGCCTTTTTGTACAACTTCATAAACATAGCTATAACTTATAGCTTTGCCTTATAGAATTCAGCATCTCCGTGCTGGGGAAATAGGTTTTGCAGCTGTTTGAGCCAAGATTTTCAAGTTATTCACAAAATGAAAACCTATACTTTGTGTCGGGCGAGAACTCCATTCAAATGCATATAATAGCGAGAAACGCACTAACGTGGTGAAATAAAGCCTTTTTGTACAACTTCATAAACATAGCTATAACTTATAGCTTTGCCTTATAAAATTCAGCATCTCCGTGCTGGGGAAATAGGTTTTGCAGCTGTTTGAGCTATGATTTTCAAGTTATTCACAAAATGAAAACCTATACTTTGTGTCGGGCGAGAACTCCATTCAAATGCATGTAATAGCCAGAAACGCACTGTCTTGGCGAAATAAAGCCTTTTTGTACAACTTCATAAACATAGCTATAACTTTTGATAGAAGACTCAGACACACAAATTTATAGCTTTGCCTTATAGAATTCAGCATCTCCGTGCTGGGGAAATAGGTTTTGCAGCTGTTTGAGCTAAGATTTTCAAGTTATTCACATAATGAAAACCTATACTTTGTTTCGGGCGAGTTTCCCATTCAAATGCATGTAATAGCGAGAAACGCACTGTCTTGGCGAAATAAAGCCTTTTTGTACAACTTCATAAACATAGCTGTAACTTTTGATAGAAGACTCAGATACACAAATTTATACCTTTGCCTTATAGAATTCAGCATCTCCGTGCTGGGGAAATAGGTTTTGCAGCTGTTTGAGCCAAGATTTTCAAGTTATTCACAAAATGAAAACCTATACTTTGTGTCGGGCGAGAACTCCATTCAAATGCATGTAATAGCGAGAAACGCACTAACGTGGTGAAATAAAGCGTTTTTGTACAACTTCATAAACATAGCTATAACTTTTGATAAAAGACTTAGACACACAAATTTATAGCTTTGCCTTATAGAATTCAGCATCTCCGTGCTGGGGAAATAGGTTTTGCAGCTGTATGAGCTAAGATTTTCAAGTTATTCACAAAATGAAAACCTATACTTTGTGTCGGGCGAGAACTCCATTCAAATGCATGTAATAGCGAGAAACGCACTAACGTGGTGAAATAAAGCGTTTTTCCATCAACTTCATGGAGATAGCTGTAACTTTTGATAGAAGACTCAGACACACAAATTTATGCCTTTGCCTTATAGAATTCAGCATCTCCGTGCTGGGGAAATAGGTTTTGCAGCTGTTTGAGCTAAGATTTTCAAGTTATTCACAAAATGAAAACTTATACTTTGTGTCGGGCGAGAACTCCATTCAAATGCATGTAATAGCGAGAAACGCACTGTCTTGGCGAAATAAAGCCTTTTTGTACAACTTCATAAACATAGCTATAACTTTTGATAGAAGACTCAGACACACAAATTTATAGCTTTGCCTTATAGAATTCAGCATCTCCGTGCTGGGGAAATAGGTTTTGCAGCTGTTTGAGCTAAGATTTTCAAGTTATTCACAAAATGAAAACCTGTACTTTGTGTCGGGCGAGAACTCCATTCAAATGCATGTAATAGCGAGAAACGCACTAACGTGGTGAAATAAAGCGTTTTTCCATCAACTTCATGGAGATAGCTGCAACTTCTGATAGAAGACTCAGACACACAAATTTATACCTTTGCCTTATAGAATTCAGCATCTCCGTGCTGGGGAAATAGGTTTTGCAGCTGTTTGAGCTAAGATTTTCAAGTTATTCACAAAATGAAAACCTGTACTTTGTGTCGGGCGAGAACGCCATTCAAATGCATGTAAAAGCGAGAAACGCACTGTCTTGGCGAAATAAAGCCTTTTTGTACAACTTCATAAACATAGCTATAACTTTTGATAGAAGACTCAGACACACATATTTCTGACTTTACCTTATGGAGTTCAGCATCTCCGTGCTGGGGAAATAGGTTTTGCAGCTGTTTGAGCCAAGATTTTCAAGTTATTCACAAAATGAAAACCTGTACTTTGTGTCGGGCGAGAACTCCATTCAAATGCATGTAAAAGCGAGAAACGCACTAACGTGGTGAAATAAAGCGTTTTTCCATCAACTTCATGGAGATAGCTGTAACTTTTGATAGAAGACTCAGACACACAAATTTATAGCTTTGCCTTATAGAATTCAGCATCTCCGTGCTGGGGAAATAGGTTTTGCAGCTGTTTGAGCTAAGATTTTCAAGTTATTCACAAAATGAAAACCTATACTTTGTTTTGGGCGACAACTCCATTCAAATGCATGTAATAGCGAGAAACGCACTGTCTTGGCGAAATAAAGCCTTTTTGTACAACTTCATAAACATAGCTATAACTTTTGATAAAAGACTTAGACACACAAATTTATAGCTTTGCCTTATAGAATTCAGCATCTCCGTGCTGGGGAAATAGGTTTTGCAGCTGTTTGAGCTAAGATTTTCAAGTTATTCACAAAATGAAAACCTATACTTTGTTTTGGGCGAGAACTCCATTCAAATGCATGTAATAGCGAGAAACGCACTGTCTTGGCGAAATAAAGCCTTTTTGTACAACTTCATAAACATAGCTATAACTTTTGATAGAAGACTCAGACACACAAATTTATAGCTTTGCCTTATAGAATTCAGCATCTCCGTGCTGGGGAAATGGGTTTTGCAGCTGTATGAGCTAAGATTTTCAAGTTATTCACAAAATGAAAACTTATACTTTGTGTCGGGCGAAAACTCCATTCAAATGCATGTAATAGCGAGAAACGCACTGTCTTGGCGAAATAAAGCCTTTTTGTACAACTTCATAAACATAGCTATAACTTTTGATAGAAGACTCAGACACACAAATTTATAGCTTTGCCTTATAGAATTCAGCATCTCCGTGCTGGGGAAATAGGTTTTGCAGCTGTTTGAGCCAAGATTTTCAAGTTATTCACAAAATGAAAACCTATACTTTGTGTCGGGCGAGAACTCCATTCAAATGCATGTAATAGCGAGAAACGCACTAACGTGGTGAAATAAAGCGTTTTTCCATCAACTTCATGGAGATAGCTGTAACTTTTGATAGAAGACTCAGACACACATATTTCTGACTTTACCTTATGGAGTTCAGCATCTCCGTGCTGGGGAAATAGGTTTTGCAGCTGTTTGAGCCAAGATTTTCAAGTTATTCACAAAATGAAAACCTGTACTTTGTGTCGGGCGAGAACTCCATTCAAATGCATGTAAAAGCGAGAAACGCACTAACGTGGTGAAATAAAGCGTTTTTCCATCAACTTCATGGAGATAGCTGTAACTTTTGATAGAAGACTCAGACACACAAATTTATAGCTTTGCCTTATAGAATTCAGCATCTCCGTGCTGGGGAAATAGGTTTTGCAGCTGTTTGAGCTAAGATTTTCAAGTTATTCACAAAATGAAAACCTATACTTTGTTTTGGGCGACAACTCCATTCAAATGCATGTAATAGCGAGAAACGCACTGTCTTGGCGAAATAAAGCCTTTTTGTACAACTTCATAAACATAGCTATAACTTTTGATAAAAGACTTAGACACACAAATTTATAGCTTTGCCTTATAGAATTCAGCATCTCCGTGCTGGGGAAATAGGTTTTGCAGCTGTTTGAGCTAAGATTTTCAAGTTATTCACAAAATGAAAACCTATACTTTGTGTCGGGCGAGAACTCCATTCAAATGCATGTAATAGCGAGAAACGCACTAACGTGGTGAAATAAAGCGTTTTTCCATCAACTTCATGGAGATAGCTGTAACTTTTGATAGAAGACTCAGACACCCAAATTTATAGCTTTGCCTTATAGAATTCAGCATCTCCGTGCTGGGGAAATAGGTTTTGCAGCTGTTTGAGCCAAGATTTTCAAGTTATTCACAAAATGAAAACCTATACTTTGTGTCTGGCGAGAACTCCATTCAAATGCATATAATAGCGAGAAACGCACTGTCTTGGCGAAATAAAGCCTTTTTGTACAACTTCATAAACATAGCTATAACTTATAGCTTTGCCTTATAGAATTCAGCATCTCCGTGCTGGGGAAATAGGTTTTGCAGCTGTTTGAGCCAAGATTTTCAAGTTATTCACAAAATGAAAACCTATACTTTGTGTCGGGCGAGAACTCCATTCAAATGCATATAATAGCGAGAAACGCACTAACGTGGTGAAATAAAGCCTTTTTGTACAACTTCATAAACATAGCTATAACTTATAGCTTTGCCTTATAAAATTCAGCATCTCCGTGCTGGGGAAATAGGTTTTGCAGCTGTTTGAGCTATGATTTTCAAGTTATTCACAAAATGAAAACCTATACTTTGTGTCGGGCGAGAACTCCATTCAAATGCATGTAATAGCCAGAAACGCACTGTCTTGGCGAAATAAAGCCTTTTTGTACAACTTCATAAACATAGCTATAACTTTTGATAGAAGACTCAGACACACAAATTTATAGCTTTGCCTTATAGAATTCAGCATCTCCGTGCTGGGGAAATAGGTTTTGCAGCTGTTTGAGCTAAGATTTTCAAGTTATTCACATAATGAAAACCTATACTTTGTTTCGGGCGAGTTTCCCATTCAAATGCATGTAATAGCGAGAAACGCACTGTCTTGGCGAAATAAAGCCTTTTTGTACAACTTCATAAACATAGCTGTAACTTTTGATAGAAGACTCAGATACACAAATTTATACCTTTGCCTTATAGAATTCAGCATCTCCGTGCTGGGGAAATAGGTTTTGCAGCTGTATGAGCTAAGATTTTCAAGTTATTCACAAAATGAAAACCTATACTTTGTGTCGGGCGAGAACTCCATTCAAATGCATGTAATAGCGAGAAACGCACTAACGTGGTGAAATAAAGCGTTTTTCCATCAACTTCATGGAGATAGCTGTAACTTTTGATAGAAGACTCAGACACACAAATTTATAGCTTTGCCTTATAGAATTCAGCATCTCCGTGCTGGGGAAATAGGTTTTGCAGCTGTTTGAGCCAAGATTTTCAAGTTATTCACAAAATGAAAACCTATACTTTGTGTCGGGCGAGAACTCCATTCAAATGCATGTAATAGCGAGAAACGCACTAACGTGGTGAAATAAAGCGTTTTTGTACAACTTCATAAACATAGCTATAACTTTTGATAAAAGACTTAGACACACAAATTTATAGCTTTGCCTTATAGAATTCAGCATCTCCGTGCTGGGGAAATAGGTTTTGCAGCTGTATGAGCTAAGATTTTCAAGTTATTCACAAAATGAAAACCTATACTTTGTGTCGGGCGAGAACTCCATTCAAATGCATGTAATAGCGAGAAACGCACTAACGTGGTGAAATAAAGCGTTTTTCCATCAACTTCATGGAGATAGCTGTAACTTTTGATAGAAGACTCAGACACACAAATTTATAGCTTTGCCTTATAGAATTCAGCATCTCCGTGCTGGGGAAATAGGTTTTGCAGCTGTTTGAGCCAAGATTTTCAAGTTATTCACAAAATGAAAACCTATACTTTGTGTCGGGCGAGAACTCCATTCAAATGCATGTAATAGCGAGAAACGCACTAACGTGGTGAAATAAAGCGTTTTTCCATCAACTTCATGGAGATAGCTGTAACTTTTGATAGAAGACTCAGACACACAAATTTATAGCTTTGCCTTATAGAATTCAGCATCTCCGTGCTGGGGAAATAGGTTTTGCAGCTGTTTGAGCTAAGATTTTCAAGTTATTCACAAAATGAAAACCTATACTTTGTGTCGGGCGAGAACTCCATTCAAATGCATGTAATAGCGAGAAACGCACTAACGTGGTGAAATAAAGCGTTTTTCCATCAACTTCATGGAGATAGCTGTAACTTTTGATAGAAGACTCAGACACCCAAATTTATAGCTTTGCCTTATAGAATTCAGCATCTCCGTGCTGGGGAAATAGGTTTTGCAGCTGTTTGAGCCAAGATTTTCAAGTTATTCACAAAATGAAAACCTATACTTTGTGTCTGGCGAGAACTCCATTCAAATGCATATAATAGCGAGAAACGCACTGTCTTGGCGAAATAAAGCCTTTTTGTACAACTTCATAAACATAGCTATAACTTATAGCTTTGCCTTATAGAATTCAGCATCTCCGTGCTGGGGAAATAGGTTTTGCAGCTGTTTGAGCCAAGATTTTCAAGTTATTCACAAAATGAAAACCTATACTTTGTGTCGGGCGAGAACTCCATTCAAATGCATATAATAGCGAGAAACGCACTAACGTGGTGAAATAAAGCCTTTTTGTACAACTTCATAAACATAGCTATAACTTATAGCTTTGCCTTATAAAATTCAGCATCTCCGTGCTGGGGAAATAGGTTTTGCAGCTGTTTGAGCTATGATTTTCAAGTTATTCACAAAATGAAAACCTATACTTTGTGTCGGGCGAGAACTCCATTCAAATGCATGTAATAGCCAGAAACGCACTGTCTTGGCGAAATAAAGCCTTTTTGTACAACTTCATAAACATAGCTATAACTTTTGATAGAAGACTCAGACACACAAATTTATAGCTTTGCCTTATAGAATTCAGCATCTCCGTGCTGGGGAAATAGGTTTTGCAGCTGTTTGAGCTAAGATTTTCAAGTTATTCACATAATGAAAACCTATACTTTGTTTCGGGCGAGTTTCCCATTCAAATGCATGTAATAGCGAGAAACGCACTGTCTTGGCGAAATAAAGCCTTTTTGTACAACTTCATAAACATAGCTGTAACTTTTGATAGAAGACTCAGATACACAAATTTATACCTTTGCCTTATAGAATTCAGCATCTCCGTGCTGGGGAAATAGGTTTTGCAGCTGTTTGAGCCAAGATTTTCAAGTTATTCACAAAATGAAAACCTATACTTTGTGTCGGGCGAGAACTCCATTCAAATGCATGTAATAGCGAGAAACGCACTAACGTGGTGAAATAAAGCGTTTTTGTACAACTTCATAAACATAGCTATAACTTTTGATAAAAGACTTAGACACACAAATTTATAGCTTTGCCTTATAGAATTCAGCATCTCCGTGCTGGGGAAATAGGTTTTGCAGCTGTATGAGCTAAGATTTTCAAGTTATTCACAAAATGAAAACCTATACTTTGTGTCGGGCGAGAACTCCATTCAAATGCATGTAATAGCGAGAAACGCACTAACGTGGTGAAATAAAGCGTTTTTCCATCAACTTCATGGAGATAGCTGTAACTTTTGATAGAAGACTCAGACACACAAATTTATAGCTTTGCCTTATAGAATTCAGCATCTCCGTGCTGGGGAAATAGGTTTTGCAGCTGTTTGAGCCAAGATTTTCAAGTTATTCACAAAATGAAAACCTATACTTTGTGTCGGGCGAGAACTCCATTCAAATGCATGTAATAGCGAGAAACGCACTAACGTGGTGAAATAAAGCGTTTTTCCATCAACTTCATGGAGATAGCTGTAACTTTTGATAGAAGACTCAGACACACAAATTTATAGCTTTGCCTTATAGAATTCAGCATCTCCGTGCTGGGGAAATAGGTTTTGCAGCTGTTTGAGCTAAGATTTTCAAGTTATTCACAAAATGAAAACCTGTACTTTGTGTCGGGCGAGAACTCCATTCAAATGCATGTAATAGCGAGAAACGCACTGTCTTGGCGAAATAAAGCCTTTTTGTACAACTTCATAAACATAGCTATAACTTTTGATAGAAGACTCAGACACACAAATTTATATCTTTGCCTTATAGAATTCAGCATCTCCGTGCTGGGGAAATAGGTTTTGCAGCTGTTTGAGCTAAGATTTTCAAGTTAGTCACATAATGAAAACCTATACTTTGTTTCGGGCGAGTTTCCCATTCAAATGCATGTAATCGTAGGAAACGCACTGTGTTGACGAAATAAAGCCTTTTTGTACAACTTCATAAACATAGCTATAACTTTTGATAGAAGACTCAGATATACGTATTTACAGCTTTGCCTTATAGAATTCAGCATCTCCGTGCTGGGGAAATAGGTTTTGCAGCTGTTTGAGCTAAGATTTTCAAGTTATTCACAAAATGAAAACCTATACTTTGTGTCTGGCGAGAACTCCATTCAAATGCATGTAATAGCGAGAAACGCACTGTCTTGGCGAAATAAAGCCTTTTTGTACAACTTCATAAACATAGCTATAACTTTTGATAGACGACTCAGATATACGTATTTACAGCTTTGCCTTATAGAATTCAGCATCTCCGTGCTGGGGAAATAGGTTTTGCAGCTGTTTGAGCTAAGATTTTCAAGTTATTCACAAAATGAAAACCTATACTTTGTGTCTGGCGAGAACTCCATTCAAATGCATGTAATAGCGAGAAACGCACTGTCTTGGCGAAATAAAGCCTTTTTGTACAACTTCATAAACATAGCTATAACTTTTGATAGAAGACTCAGACACACAAATTTATACCTTTGCCTTATAGAATTCAGCATCTCCGTGCTGGGGAAATAGGTTTTGCAGCTGTATGAGCTAAGATTTTCAAGTTATTCACAAAATGAAAACCTATACTTTGTGTCGGGCGAGAACTCCATTCAAATGCATGTAAAAGCGAGAAACGCACTAACGTGGTGAAATAAAGCGTTTTTCCATCAACTTCATGGAGATAGCTGTAACTTTTGATAGAAGACTCAGACACACAAATTTATAGCTTTGCCTTATAGAATTCAGCATCTCCGTGCTGGGGAAATAGGTTTTGCAGCTGTTTGAGCTAAGATTTTCAAGTTATTCACAAAATGAAAACCTGTACTTTGTGTCGGGCGAGAACTCCATTCAAATGCATGTAATAGCGAGAAACGCACTGTCTTGGCGAAATAAAGCCTTTTTGTACAACTTCATAAACATAGCTATAACTTTTGATAGAAGACTCAGACACACAAATTTATAGCTTTGCCTTATAGAATTCAGCATCTCCGTGCTGGGGAAATAGGTTTTGCAGCTGTTTGAGCTAAGATTTTCAAGTTATTCACAAAATGAAAACCTATACTTTGTGTCGGGCGAGAACTCCATTCAAATGCATGTAATAGCGAGAAACGCACTGTCTTGGCGAAATAAAGCCTTTTTGTACAACTTCATAAACATAGCTATAACTTTTGATAGAAGACTCAGACACACAAATTTATAGCTTTGCCTTATAGAATTCAGCATCTCCGTGCTGGGGAAATAGGTTTTGCAGCTGTTTGAGCCAAGATTTTCAAGTTATTCACAAAATGAAAACCTATACTTTGTGTCGGGCGAGAACTCCATTCAAATGCATGTAATAGCGAGAAACGCACTGTCTTGGCGAAATAAAGCCTTTTTGTACAACTTCATAAACATAGCTATAACTTTTGATAGAAGACTCAGATATACGTATTTACAGCTTTGCCTTATAGAATTCAGCATCTCCGTGCTGGGGAAATAGGTTTTGCAGCTGTTTGAGCCAAGATTTTCAAGTTATTCACAAAATGAAAACCTATACTTTGTGTCGGGCGAGAACTCCATTCAAATGCATGTAATAGCGAGAAACGCACTAACGTGGTGAAATAAAGCGTTTTTCCATCAACTTCATGGAGATAGCTGTAACTTTTGATAGAAGACTCAGATATACGTATTTACAGCTTTGCCTTATAGAATTCAGCATCTCCGTGCTGGGGAAATAGGTTTTGCAGCTGTTTGAGCCAAGATTTTCAAGTTATTCACAAAATGAAAACCTGTACTTTGTGTCTGGCGAGAACTCCATTCAAATGCATGTAATAGCGAGAAACGCACTAACGTGGTGAAATAAAGCGTTTTTCCATCAACTTCATGGAGATAGCTGTAACTTTTGATAGAAGACTCAGACACCCAAATTTATAGCTTTGCCTTATAGAATTCAGCATCTCCGTGCTGGGGAAATAGGTTTTGCAGCTGTTTGAGCTAAGATTTTCAAGTTATTCACAAAATGAAAACCTATACTTTGTGTCTGGCGAGAACTCCATTCAAATGCATGTAATAGCGAGAAACGCACTGTCTTGGCGAAATAAAGCCTTTTTGTACAACTTCATAAACATAGCTATAACTTATGGCTTTGCCTTATAGAATTCAGCATCTCCGTGCTGGGGAAATAGGTTTTGCAGCTGTTTGAGCTTAGATTTTCAAGTTATTCACAAAATGAAAACCTATACTTTGTGTCGGGCAAGAACTCCATTCAAATGCATGTAATAGCGAGAAACGCACTGTCTTGGCGAAATAAAGCCTTTTTGTACAACTTCATAAACATAGCTATAACTTTTGATAGAAGACTCAGACACACAAATTTATACCTTTGCCTTATAGAATTCAGCATCTCCATGCTGGGGAAATAGGTTTTGCAGCTGTTTGAGCCAAGATTTTCAAGTTATTCACAAAATGAAAACCTATACTTTGTGTCCGGCGAGAACTCCATTCAAATGCATGTAATAGCGAGAAACGCACTAACGTGGTGAAATAAAGCGTTTTTCCATCAACTTCATGGAGATAGCTGTAACTTTTGATAGAAGACTCAGACACACAAATTTATATCTTTGCCTTATAGAATTCAGCATCTCCATGCTGGGGAAATAGGTTTTGCAGCTGTTTGAGCCAAGATTTTCAAGTTATTCACAAAATGAAAACCTATACTTTGTGTCGGGCGAGAACTCCATTCAAATGCATGTAATAGCGAGAAACGCACTAACGTGGTGAAATAAAGCGTTTTTCCATCAACTTCATGGAGATAGCTGTAACTTTTGATAGAAGACTCAGACACACAAATTTATATCTTTGCCTTATAGAATTCAGCATCTCCGTGCTGGGGAAATAGGTTTTGCAGCTGTTTGAGCTAAGATTTTCAAGTTATTCACAAAATGAAAACCTATACTTTGTGTCTGGCGAGAACTCCATTCAAATGCATGTAATAGCGAGAAACGCACTGTCTTGGCGAAATAAAGCCTTTTTGTACAACTTCATAAACATAGCTATAACTTTTGATAGAAGACTCAGATATACGTATTTACAGCTTTGCCTTATAGAATTCAGCATCTCCGTGCTGGGGAAATAGGTTTTGCAGCTGTTTGAGCTAAGATTTTCAAGTTATTCACAAAATGAAAACCTATACTTTGTGTCTGGCGAGAACTCCATTCAAATGCATGTAATAGCGAGAAACGCACTGTCTTGGCGAAATAAAGCCTTTTTGTACAACTTCATAAACATAGCTATAACTTATGGCTTTGCCTTATAGAATTCAGCATCTCCGTGCTGGGGAAATAGGTTTTGCAGCTGTTTGAGCTAAGATTTTCAAGTTATTCACAAAATGAAAACCTGTACTCTGTGTCGGGCGAGAACTCCATTCAAATGCATGTAATAGCGAGAAACGCACTGTCTTGGCGAAATAAAGCCTTTTTGTACAACTTCATAAACATAGCTATAACTTTTGATAGAAGACTCAGACACACAAATTTATACCTTTGCCTTATAGAATTCAGCATCTCCATGCTGGGGAAATAGGTTTTGCAGCTGTTTGAGCCAAGATTTTCAAGTTATTCACAAAATGAAAACCTATACTTTGTGTCCGGCGAGAACTCCATTCAAATGCATGTAATAGCGAGAAACGCACTAACGTGGTGAAATAAAGCGTTTTTCCATCAACTTCATGGAGATAGCTGTAACTTTTGATAGAAGACTCAGACACCCAAATTTATACCTTTGCCTTATAGAATTCAGCATCTCCATGCTGGGGAAATAGGTTTTGCAGCTGTTTGAGCCAAGATTTTCAAGTTATTCACAAAATGAAAACCTATACTTTGTGTCGGGCGAGAACTCCATTCAAATGCATGTAATAGCGAGAAACGCACTAACGTGGTGAAATAAAGCGTTTTTCCATCAACTTCATGGAGATAGCTGTAACTTTTGATAGAAGACTCAGACACACAAATTTATATCTTTGCCTTATAGAATTCAGCATCTCCATGCTGGGGAAATAGGTTTTGCAGCTGTTTGAGCCAAGATTTTCAAGTTATTCACAAAATGAAAACCTATACTTTGTGTCGGGCGAGAACTCCATTCAAATGCATGTAATAGCGAGAAACGCACTAACGTGGTGAAATAAAGCGTTTTTCCATCAACTTCATGGAGATAGCTGTAACTTTTGATAGAAGACTCAGACACACAAATTTATATCTTTGCCTTATAGAATTCAGCATCTCCGTGCTGGGGAAATAGGTTTTGCAGCTGTTTGAGCTAAGATTTTCAAGTTATTCACAAAATGAAAACCTATACTTTGTGTCTGGCGAGAACTCCATTCAAATGCATATAATAGCGAGAAACGCACTGTCTTGGCGAAATATAGCCTTTTTGTACAACTTCATAAACATAGCTATAACTTATAGCTTTGCCTTATAGAATTCAGCATCTCCGTGCTGGGGAAATAGGTTTTGCAGCTGTTTGAGCTAAGATTTTCAAGTTATTCACATAATGAAAACCTATACTTTGTTTCGGGCGAGTTTCCCATTCAAATGCATGTAATCGTATGAAACGCACTGTGTTGACGAAAGAAAGCGTTTTTGTACAACTTCATAAACATAGCTGTAACTTTTGATAGAAGACTTAGACACACAAATTTATAGCTTTGCCTTATAGAATTCAGCATCTCCGTGCTGGGGAAATAGGTTTTGCAGCTGTTTGAGCTAAGATTTTCAAGTTATTCACAAAATGAAAACCTATACTTTGTGTCGGGCGAGAACTCCATTCAAATGCATGTAATAGCGAGAAACGCACTAACGTGGTGAAATAAAGCGTTTTTCCATCAACTTCATGGAGATAGCTGTAACTTTTGATAGAAGACTCAGACACACATATTTCTGGCTTTGCCTTATAGAATTCAGGATCTCAGTCCTGGGAAAATGGGTTTTGCAGCTGTTTGAGCTACGATTTTCAAGTTATTCACAAGATGAAAACCTATACTTTGTTTCGTGCGAGAACTCCATTCAAATGCATGTAACAGTCAGAAATGCACTGTCTCGGCGAAATAAAGCCTTTTTGTACAACTTCATGAAGTTAGCTGTAACTTTTGATAGAAAGCTCAGACACACATATTTATGGCTTTATCTTATATAATTCAATATCCCCGTGTTGAGCAAACAGGTTTTGCAGCTGTTTGAGGTAAGATTTTCAAGTTATTCACAAGATGAAAACCTATACTTTGTGTCGGGCGAGAACTCTATTCAAATGCATGGGATCGTAAGAAACGCACTGTCTTAGCGAAATAAAACGTTTTCATCAACTTCATAGAGATAGATATAACTTTTGATAGAAGACTCACATACACATATTTATGGTAAAGATTCTTAATAGTTTAACTAGATTGAAAATCAAAAAAATTCTGATTCTTCTTCCACAGAAGTTTCATCTGTCAGTGTGGGACTGCTGAGTCACCTGAATCTAATCAAAATGTAAGTAATAATTATAAAACGGGAAAGCAGAAATAAGTGTGACATGAATATAAATGTGTTAGCTGACATAGAGGACAGCTACATGCAGTCTGAAAAGCCTTTGTTGTCAAGTTTGCAGGTATATCAGCACGAGACATTCTTACATAGAAGAGACTGTTAAAGTCTCTAACTCAGTGAAGCATTATTGGTCCAGTCTGTTTGGATAAATATAGTAAGTTGATGTACGTCCATTTATTGACACATTTCTTAAGTGCTTATCCAGTTCAGGATCACAGTGGAGCTGCAGCTGGATATGTTCAGTAAATAAACCTTACAAAAGTTAACAATAAACCTGCATCCATGTACGTTGTTGTCCACAGGATGAGAAAATCAAACTGGAAGACTGTGGAACATGTTAATAAATGTTTGTGTTTATCCCTGTGTCTTTCACAGGAGGCGCTGGAAGGTTTCCCTAATAGTTCCTGGTGAATCAAAGCAGAACCATAAAGGTTGCTGGACTACATGATGGCCTTACCCCTGAGCAGTCATCCTGTTAAAGGAGGAACGAGTTAGAAGCTGTTTTCCAAGTAGCTGAGCAGATTTCATCTCAAGTAAGCGATTAACTGTTTGTTCATTTGTTTTGCCACTTAAAGAGCATTTAAGGACGTCTTTTGAGTGTCCAGTTGAATTAATTCTACTGGCTCTCATGGTCATTTGTGATTATGGACACATTTTTCATGTTCATCCAGCTATTTAGTAAATTCTATCTATTTACCTGTCAGCTATAAAATGTAATATAAATATAAAAATATCTAAATATCTCCTGCCCTTTATATTTTAATTATGTAAGTCTGTTATCGTGTTACATTAGCATTCCTCACATATCAATGAGATGCTTTACAGTACAATCCTACTGACACAGCAGAGGGATAACGACGGCTATTCAACATCGTTACACGACACATTCGAGCTGCATGACGCAGACAAAGTGACTAAATCATCTTTTTTGTGGTTTATTGTCTTCAAACCAGCAGACAAAGCTGATGGCAGAAGATGTCGGAGAAGAACTTCAGGCCGTGTACTGAAAAGGTATTTTTTTCTTGTTATCAAAAGACGTTTGGAGTGACGGCTTCTACAACTGGTTGCACTAAAGTAAAGCTTACAGTCTAAGAAATCACAGTGTTGATATTCAGCACTATGTTTGAATTTATTTATAATCATAGTTTTTAAAAATTCTGACTGTAAACAGATTTTACAGCTTTGATATTGTTTGACACTCGATATCAGGTGATAGGGTTTAATTTAAAGGTTTCTATGTCCCTATGAGCCATTTACACTGGCCAGTGTTTCACTTTAACTGTAACACATTCATTATTTAGTTCCAACAGAGAAATAACTGAATGTAAAAAATGGCAGCCCTCAGGCAGGTTTATAGAGATATATGCATGCATTATGAAATTTATGTATCCCAGATAATTGTTATTCATCTAGTCATGGCAGACTCACCCCTTCCTCCCAAGTCAACTGCAACCCAAAAGAACTAGTGGGGCTATTTTACACACTCACAACCAGTGTGGGGTAAAAAGAGCCACCAAAAAGCCACAGATGTGCTATAAGAGTTGGAAACTCTACTTATGGATAAACTTTCTAAGTCTAACAGGGGACAGGTACTCCTGCCCAAATAACATGATATAACCCCACATACAGCCCAGCCATAAAATGAACCAAGTCATTTAGTTAAAGACAGCATGGGACCAAATGCATGTAACCAGCCTGCACCCACCTGACATTTCTTCCTCCTGAATTAAATGAATGAATGGATGAAAGTTAAATGACTACAAACGTAAAGCCACTAGTTCCCACACTGGAGCTCCCTGATACTGTGTGTTAACCGTATTTAGCTTGTATCAACAGTTGTAACAGGCTAAGCCACCTGAGACACTGCATTGAATGATTGTTCCTGTCTTAATGATTTCAGCTGACTGGTTTCAGCTCAGATGTTCTGCTTTTTCCTTTCAGTAGATCAAAGCAGCTCTTTCTGCTTCCATTTTAATGGCAAGAAGAAGAAGAAGAAGAAGAAGAATGCTTCAGCGAAGTGGCGTTCATGGTCTCAGTGAACAGTCATGGCCACACACTGCATGTGGTTTTAAAAGCAACATGTCTGTTCACCACAACAATCGAGATGTGTAATATTAGTGCAGCTACGGTTTGTTCTTGAACATCAGTTCTGTTTTCTACTTTGATCACTTAGACCAAAAAAGTGTTGTTTTCAGATTCTTTCTTTTAAATCTATAAAGCACCTGCTCATTTTTTATTACAATTAGTTTCACATAAATGTTAGTTTTTCCTTTATGATCTTTTAATGCTTACACTACACTACACATTAGAGACATTTCTGTTACCTGTTTCTGTTGACTCAGAGTTGTGAAATGTTCTTTTATTTGATACACAATATGAAGTTCATAATTTTCTTACAAATAAAACTATAATGACAAACATGAACAGCTGTGCTTATTTCTGAGACATGAGTTTTTGAATGTGTTCATATTTAGACCGTTTATGCTGAAACGGTAATGGTGAACCTGAGGTGATGGTCAACAGAAGGCAAATATATATCAATATAAAACAATATTGAAGTAATGTCTTTACCCCCTGCAGCGTGTGGACGCTGTGCACACAATCACCTTATTTACTGTAGTAAACATGCACCGCTAGCTCACGTGACTGACTGTCTCCATGGTTACATCGTATATTATTAGCTATGTAAACAGCTTCCATAGATACCGCCATAGCTCTCTGCAGCTGTAACACTTTCACACTTTGCAAATCATTTCACATTTTTGATAGTTATGAAGACAGAATATGTTTTTAAGGTCATGCTAGGCGGTTGCTATGGTGGTTGCTGTGGACTTGGGTGGACCGCGTCCGATTCCTGTTATTAGCTGTCCGCCGTAGGAAGGCTGCGTTCCATTTACAAGTAGTGACAGTCTGCCGTAACTCGAACTCAAACCCCGCTTTGTTCTGTAATTAAAGGCATTTTATAGCCGTTCATGACACGCACACACACACATACACACACATAAAACACTTTGCCTCACAATGACAGTGCAACTTTACCTAACCTAACCTTTAAAGTATCTGATATAGTATAGAAAAATGAAGCAACCAGAGATTTAATGATGAAGACTCTGGGTTCTGTAGTTCACGTTTTACAGTCCTGAATGACTCTTTGCATATAATTTATTGAAGAGGAGTTTAGAATGCACTTTATATTTAGACTGTTGCTGTTTAATTTTTTACATTGTTGCGGTGTTATGTCATGAATAAGGTTCACCTGCTGGGGGTTCGATGGATCAGCTGGACAATACAGTCAAAGACAGACTTCATTCATCATATGCAAGAATCCTAGTTGGATTTTTGTTTTCACTCATGTTTTTGAACCAAATATTGAAAACAATTCTGACAGACTGGATACCTGGTCAGGGTGTACATTACCTTTCACTCAAGCATCCCAGGACAGAGCCCTGCCCCACCATGAGCCTGGGTGGATACGTGGTTATAATATAAAAGGACCGATACTGAATATGAATATTTCATGAAAATTGAATTATAATACGAATTAGTAATAAGGGTTTCTCTGCGCCCTTCTCCACCCCATACTCAAAGAGCTGCGGGCAGAGAGGGTGACAGGAGAGGATGGCACTGAAGAGAAGATGCTCGGTTTCTGGAGTCTCCTGGTCCTGTCAGTATTAGTAGGATGCATCTGCTTTGTCTTCTCATGGATGCTCACCTACCTTGACTCGTTCCAGCCTGCTATGGATTTCCCAACACTGCGGACAGTGGCCCATGTCAGAGACGTTTAATATTGATTACATATGTCTGAATTGCTAACCCTAACCCTAGCTCAACAGACCACAATGCCCTGGACTGTCAGTATTATTACATGCTGTGAACATAAGTAGCTTTGATCACAGTTTATGTTGTAAAAGAGAAGGAATATTGAAAAAAAGATCAACATTGTGATATTATTTGTTCCAAACTGACCAGAAACATGCTTGTCATACTCTCACAGCAAAGAATCAGACTCACTGTGCATGACGGCTCAGGCCAATGATGTCTGTTAGATTGTCAGTTGTTTAGTGCTTCTGTACAGTTAGGGTCACCATCTCTATTTCAGAATAATTAATATGCGGAAAACACTAAAAGTTGATTGTCTTCCAATATTCTAGCATAATTAAAAAACTTTGACTTTGTAAGTACATATTATTACAGTCCTAATTCCAATATGATTCTTCATAACTCCTGCTTTGAAATACTGAACTTTAAAATTTACCTGATGAAAGATAATTTACAGTGGCACTCTGTCAGGATAATTCTGACTATAAGATCACTCTATTAATCTGAATCCTTCTGAAATGTGCTGTGGATGAATGCTGATGCAACTCACTGTGGGAAAGCTGTTAATAAAATGAATCTGTGACACATGCAACACATTCACAGAGGAAGAGGACACAAAGGGAGGACACGCAGAGGCTGTGTTAAAGTCAGAAATCCAAATCTTTAGTCAAAAACAGGCGGCGGTTACAAACAGGAAGACAAGCAGTCCATCAAACAGTCTACAGGGTCAAACATACAGAGAATTCAAACAGCAGTAAAAAAAATAACTGGACACTGAAAAACTTAAAGCAATGTGAGACGCAATAAAAGGAAGCAGCGCAGTATATTGACTGAATTATCATCAATTACAAAAGAGAAAAAGAGAAAAGGAGAAAAACAATGATTTCTACGAAAATAAACCTTGATGGAAACATACAGAATGTAAACTGTGTGAGTTTGGTGAACTTTGTTAGTAACAAATGAGAAAAAAAAAGAGAGACAAAAACTCAGTATTCATTACATTACATTACATTAGAAAGCATCTAAACATTCTGGTCATGGATTTTTACAGTCTTAGTTCCGCTCGCTGTCATCATTATAATCATCATGATCAATGGCGAGGTCCTGAGGTAGGCGGGGCTGTCTCTGGTGCTGTCACCATGAAGGAACAGCATCTGGCACGTGTTGCTGAAACATCCCAGTACACTGGTGTAGTTTCCTCTCCAGCTGTTTGACATTTGACACTTCAACATTAAGGGGAAGAAGAAGAAACAGTGTTAGGTCAGGGGACCATATGGTTTCTAAAGTAACTGACAGGAAGTAACCAGGCCGTTAGAAATGGATGGCAGAAGTGGCGCAGCTGCCCCTGTTGGTCTTCCTTGGTCTCTTGTGTTCTGAGGGCCTCTGGATGTCTGGAGTTTTGATCTCCTCCATACCTGCTTCATGCCCTGGTGGACGGGGCTGTGGCTCCCCACACCCTCTAGCACATAGGTGTCAAACTCTGGCCCGCAGCCTAATTACATTTGGCCCGCGAAGCCATACCAAATTACTATTAGAGCTGACCTACTGGTATTATACAGCTAATATATATAGTTTAGTATTAAGCTTTGCTTGTTCCATATTCAGTTTTTCAGCAAAACTTGTTTGAGTCTATAAGAAAAGATTCATTCTCATATCTGGAGGAAGATTTTTTTTTTATATTAATGTTAGCCCGCGACTTTGTTCCAGTTTTGAATTTTGGCCCACTGTGTATTTGAGTTTGACACCCCTGCTCTAGCAGATCATTACATGAAGGAACCTTTTAAAAACAAGCGGGTGCTCACACACACAAACTACACCCTTTTTGGCTCCTACTTCAAAGCACACTGTGCGCTGTCGATATTATGTGCTGCACAATAATGTTTAATATTTAGTATTTACTGTTATATTCCCATATATCATCGTGATGTTGTTTATTGTATTGCTCTCGTTTTCTTCTGCTTGTTTTCTTTTTTCTTTCTCAACAGGTGATCCAGGTGATTGATACATGTATTTTTTTTTTTTTTGTCTGCTTATTTAGTTGGGTTTTGTTTTTTTGCTCTTTATCCCCGTCCCTCTTCTCCACTGGTTTTCCCCCTCTTCCTTTCTCCCTTTTCTTTTCCTCATTCAAGTCTGTCCCGTATCTAGCAAGTGAAAATAAAAAATAAATAAAATAAACAATAAAAGGTATATCAAATAGACCATTACGGCAAGGCTGGGATGGTCAATTTGGTAAAGTAAATCCGTTGGGCATCTTTCTTCGCCTTTAGACAATAATTCTGATGGCAAAAGAACCAAACGGGACAGGCAAAAAAAAGAAAAAAAAAGAAAAATGGATGGCATGTGTTTAGAGGTACTGTAGTTGGATAACTGTACTTACCAAAAGCAGCAGCACACAGATGAAGGATCAGATGCTGAATGTTGCAGGAACATGCTCATGTGTGGTGGTCATTCAGTGCTGCTCCGGCAGGTTAGACAGTCCAAGACTGATATCCTGCCCATCTGAGAGTTTGAAAACACACATGCAAAGATTTATTTTGTATTACAGTCAAAGTTGGATGTTCATTTCTGTCCTTTAAAATGTTTGTGTATTTGAAAGTACTAACATTTAAGAATGACTTGGATCGTCTCCTTTAAAGGGGAGACAAGTGTATCCACTGATCCACGTCACTTTACCTGGATGATGACTCCTCTCTCCCCCACTCAGAAACACTCCTAATATAACCAAGCAAATAAATAATATTGAAGATTTACTTACATCATTACAAAAACAGGAAAAACATCTTCCTTTGATTCTATTTCTCCATTCCTGCTGAACATCAGGCAACAAATATCTCAATAAATCACAGTAAAATGTAAAGCACATATTTTCTCTGCTTTGTCAAACCTCTGCAGAGCCTCTGTCAAGAAAAACATATCTGTAAGCATAAAACAAATATACATTTCATAACACGTCACTGGACAAACCTCGGTCAGTTGATTTCCTCTGTGCAGTGCAGACAAGCATCAGTCAGCAAGTCAAGGTGGTGAGATGGACTGGTGCCCTTTGTGACTCTCTTCTGAGGAAACACCATCGTCTTTCCACTCCACATCTGTGAGCACAAACTGCCGCTCTGCCAGCATGTAGGAAATCACATATCACACACAAAGGGGTGAAGAAACATTAGAGCTCAACTTTGGATACTTTAGATCTAAACAGATAAAACTAGCTCTTAGCTTCAACAATCAGTGAACAGACAAACAATGATACCATACTGATTCTGTATGAATACAATATGGTATTTTCAATACAGGTGTCAAATTAATTTATTAAACCTAATACAGATATATGTATATATATTTTTTTGATAAATTAGTTTGCTAAATTATAAGAATATATTTTTATTTTTTTTTCATTTAACAATTGCAACTGACAGAAATTAAATATTGAACAAAAATATATTGTCACATTCTGAGCATGCTCAGCATGCTGACAGACTTAAAGTTGCTACAGATTTTAAGAAGTGATAATTATAGGGAAGAAACTTCTCTTTTTCATCCGTTTAATCAAACATTTGATGCCTTAGATGTCTCAGTCTATAGCGTTCTGCAACTACAACTAACCTGAAGCTTGGATTTGGCTGCAGGTGCCCCTGTACATCCTTCTCAGCAGCACACATGTGGGTACCATTTAATCACACTTCTTCCTGAGCTTTGCTTCATCACAAGACCAAAGGTGGCATCCCGTGTCACAGTCTTATCATCATCCAGAAGAAACATTTGAAGAAACATCATGGAGAAGAAACATTTACGCGCCTCCTGGTTTTGTTTTCTGATCCTGCAAAAAGACTGAGGACAACAAAGCCCAGAGAACATGAGATACACAATATCCAACATTCAGACTCAATGAAGAGCACCAGGTTGGTTCAGTTATAGTAGATATAAGCATACTTCACATTACTGGGTATGAATAATAATGAGGAGGCAAACTTTGAAGATGCAGAGCATGATGTCCCATCATCAGACTGTAAACAAACATCCACCAGGCTTCTTTGTTGGCAAAATTGATGATTCTCCTATCAGTGATCAGTAGAGTGTATTAACCTGTGGTATAAGCAGCAGTCACTGAAATATTACTGTTTCAGATAAGAAATCTAGCACATAAAAGCCAGGGTGGGAGGGATCTCTGCAAACTGACTTACCTCTGCAAGTGTGAAGCTCAACAAAAATCTGACTCTCCAGTCACAGACAAACAAAAAACTCCAGCTGGGAGATAGAAAACGCTGTCTGGGTCTTGCTGGATGTTGCTGGTCAGAGTCCACACATTAGCAGAGTGCTTCTTGGTCCCACTGACCCATATGGACAGTGACTGTGGAGAACTGTTCTGGAAAATAGAAAAGAGAATTAAAATAACAAAAAGCCAAAGAGGATTTCCACAAAGACTCTCTTGGAATCAGCAATCAAAAAATCACTGGTTCATATTTCAATTAAATATGAACAGGTTCCTTAAATGTACGCAGTTCAGATCTGATTTAATTTAATTTCCTTCACACAGCACATTCGTCCAGGCTGACAGGTAAACATAGAATTAATCTCAGGTAAGATGACTCATAGTAGAGATTCAGTAAGAAAGATTGCTAGCTCTAATATTATTACCACACAATCCAAGGACACACCAACAGCTCAGATTTCTAGAACTATTTAAACAAATGTCTTCTGAATATTCAATTCATGTTCACAGTGGGAGGGTGGGGGGTGTCGTGGAATTTTTTAAATAAAGTCTGCAACACAGAAAGAGCTGTGATCAAGCTATTTATTACTGCGCACAGGAGAGCAAACACACATCAAACATCACAGTTCAGTCATGTCAGCTCTGCCACTTCACGTGTCTCGCTATGAAACCTAACGGATCAATGGTTATGCTGTTTTGTGCCCTTGGCGTTATCAGCACCTGTAAAGGGAGTTGTTTTCTCAAACTGCTGAAGTAAGTTCATCTAGTTTTAGAAACTTTCACTGAACAGTCTATAACAGTGTCACAACTAAGCATATGCATAAGCATTTAAATACTTTAAATGAGAATAACAGAAAATTTCTATTACAGGAGCTAGAGCCTGTCCCAGTAGTCATAGGTAGAGCACACCTGGACAGGTCACCAGTCTGTCAGAGGACTAACACAGATGCAGCCTGACTCAATCCTAAATGTTCAGCACACAGAGACACAGAGGTACCGTTTAAAGTTTAGTGTTAACTTGAGTCACTGATCATTTGCAGTATTACAGAGTCTGGCAGTCTTTGCATGATGTCCACGTCACTGTACGTTTCTAGCTGACTCTCAGGTGTGACAGGTGTGCCAGCAGGAAAGAGTAATAATAACCTGCATCCTGAGGTTTTTCATGCAGGATTAAAGGAGCCAGGCTTTGTTCACACAGCTAGGATTGTATTTTACACTGACCCTGGGTCAGTATAAGTATCATACAGTTTAAACGAAGCACTGAAACTTGCACATATTTATTACAGATGCACTGAAGCTAATCGAGATATTTGCTGTCAATCTGTGGCTGCGATTAAACACTTTACTGGAAACCTTATTAACTAGTAACTTCATCAGTCATGACAGAAGCTAATATTTCTGCGCTAACATCGTTTAAACAGTAACAGCTTTACTCTAATATAAGCTAACGTTTACACTGTAACTTTAAGCTAGCACCATAAAGACGGTAAAACACGTAATAATATCTACAAATGCATCTTAAAGCTGTTATATTAGCACTCGGTGTATTACTAACATAACCACATTAACATTATTGACACTCGCTGACTTTTAATAGTCATTCTATAAATGCTGTCCGTTTAAATGGTCTTACCTGTAAACACTGCTGTATCCACCGGATTCCAGCCAGAGTGGATTCTGGAGGCTTCCCACGCTCCTGTTAGTGATCCTCCATCTGGATGGATGATAACAACCTTCTGAACAATCTAGCAGGAGATGGTCCATATCTATGGGACTGATTTGTGCTAATAACGCCCATTGTATGGACTGATAACAGCCGAAGCGGGTGAATAAAGTCACCCAGTCGCTAGCTGTGACATTACCCAGCATACACCAGCACAATATTAGGCACAGCACCACCATAGACATTTTCAGTGGTTTTGAATGCAGGACATGGTTATCTTACCTTGTAAAATGCATGACAATAAAACAGCTAACCACCATAAAATGGTATTGTGTTTGTATGTATGTGCATGTGTGTGTGTGTGTGTGTGTGTGTGTGTGTGTGTGTGTGTGTGTGTGTGTGTGTGTGTGTGTGTGTGTGAGAGAGAGAGAGAGAGAGAGAGAGAGAGAGGGAGAGAGATCAAAGGCGTGCGTTTATGTTTTTTCTTGATCAAGAGTGAGCCTCCTCTCTCTTATTGGATGTATGGTATAGCATGTTTATTCAGGTGCACCTTTGAAGTCTATGAGAATACTTTGCAGCCTGGTCTGAGTGGTCATTTCTGCACAGACACAATGAAGCGTGCACTCAGTTTAGAGGAGGCTGTTGCTGCAGTTTTGCACTCTTCAGAAAGTGAAAACGATACCACAAGCAGTGGAGATACTTCTGACAGCGAAGAAGAATTTTTGCCAGGCACCGAGGAGCTTTGCAGCTCATGTGAGGAGGAGGAGGAGGAGAAGGAGGAAGAAGAGCAGGAGGAAGAGACAAGACTGGAGGATGGCCAGTGGAGATCTAAAAATGGAGAAATCATGTGGCAATCCACACATGAAGAGGTCCTGCCATTTTTTCCTCCTCCCATTTTAACCCCAGGACCAACCCATTATGCAATTCATAGGATCAGCAGCCCTGTGAGCACTTTCCATCTTTTTTTTTGCAGAGGACATTATGCAGCTAATCCTGCATTTCACCAACCTGCAGGGCAACAGGTCAGTAAAAGACTGGAAGGACATAGATGAGGAGGAGTTGCAGGCTTACATGGGGCTTGTGATGCTGGCTGGCCTGTACAGGTCTCAACATGAAACGACAACAAGCCTGTGGGATGGGGAGACAGGGCTCTTCTGTTTCCTGCTACAATGTCAAAAAAAAGATTTGAGCAAATTAATCGGGCAGTAAGATTTGATGATCGTCTCTCCCGTCCAGGTCGCTACAGGGGGGACAAGGCTGTGGTTTCCTACATCCCCAAGTAAAGAAAAATGTTGTCTTATTGAGCACCAGGCACCGTGAGCTACAAGTCCAGGACTCTGGGAAGAGAAAGCCCCACATCATCCTGGATTATAACAAATGCAAAGGGGCTGTGGATCATCTGGACCAGGTAAGCACAATTATAAGTCATTTATTTGCCAAATTGTTTACTGTTCCTCATTGTTATAACTGATAAAGTCAGATGATGTGATTATGACAGACAGGTTTTAAAGCTGTTTGAGCTAAGATTTTCAAGTTATTCACATAATGAAAACCTATACTTTGTTTCGTGCGAGTTCCCCATTCAAATGCATGTAATAGTCAGAAACGCACTGTCTCGGCGAAATAAAGCCTTTTTGTACAACTTCATGAAGTTAGCTGTAACTTTAGATAGAAAGCTCAGATATACGTATTTATGGTTTTATCTCATAGAATTCAACATTCCCGTGTTGAGCAGACAGGTTTTAAAGCTGTTTGAGCTAAGATTTTCGAGTTATTCACAAGATGAAAACCTATACTTTGTTTCGTGCGAGAACTCAATTCAAATGCATATAACAGTCAGAAACGCACTGTCTCGGCGAAATAAAGTGTTTTTGTACAACTTCATGAAGTTACATGTAACTTTTGATAGAAGGCTCAGATATACTTATTTATGGCTTTATCTCATCGAATTCAATATCCCCGTGTTGAGCAGACAGGTTTTAAAGCTGTTTGAGCGAAGATTTTCGAGTTATTCACAAAATGAAAATCTATACTTTGTTTCGTGCGAGAACTCAATTCAAATGCATGTAACAGTCAGAAACGCACTGTCTCGGCGAAATAAAGCCTTTTTGTACAACTTCATGAAGTTAGCAGTAACTTTTGATAGAAGGCTCAGATATACGTATTTATGGTTTTTTGTCATAGAATTCAACATTCCCGTGTTGAGCAGACAGGTTTTAAAGCTGTTTGAGCTAAGATTTTCAAGTTATTCACATAATGAAAACCTATACTTTGTTTCGTGCGAGAACTCAATTCAAATGCATGTAATAGTCAGAAACGCACTGTCTCGGCGAAATAAAGCCTTTTTGTACAACTTCATGAAGTTAGCAGTAACTTTTGATAGAAGGCTCAGATATACGTATTTATGGTTTTTTGTCATAGAATTCAACATTCCCGTGTTGAGCAGACAGGTTTTAAAGCTGTTTGAGCTAAGATTTTCAAGTTATTCACATAATGAAAACCTATACTTTGTTTCGTGCGAGAACTCCATTCAAATGCATGTAACAGTCAGAAACGCACTGTCTTGGCGAAATAAAGTGTTTTTGTACAACTTCATGAAGTTACATGTAACTTTTGATAGAAGGCTGAGACACACATATTTATGGTTTTATCTCATAGAATTCAATATCCCCGTGTTGAGCAGACAGGTTTTAAACCTGTGTGAGCTAAGATTTTCAAGTTATTCGCATAATGAAAACCTATACTTTGTTTCGTGCGAGAACTCCATTCAAATGCATGTAACAGTCAGAAACGCACTGTCTTGGCGAAATAAAGTGTTTTTGTACAACTTCATGAAGTTAGCTGTAACTTTAGATAGAAGGCTGAGACACACATATTTATGGTTTTATCTCATAGAATTCAATATCCCCGTGTTGAGCAAACAGGTTTTAAAGCTGTGTGAGCTAAGATTTTCGAGTTATTCACAAGATGAAAACCTATGCTTTGTTCCGGGCGAGTTCCCCATTCAAATGCATGTAACAGTCAGAAACGCACTGTCTTGGCGAAATAAAGTGTTTTTGTACAACTTCATGAAGTTAGCTGTAACTTTAGATAGAAGGCTCAGATATACATATTTATGGTTTTATCTCATCGAATTCAATATCCCCGTGTTGAGCAAACAGGTTTTAAAGCTGTTTGAGCTAAGATTTTCGAGTTATTCACAAGATGAAAACCTATACTTTGTTTCGGGCGAGAACTCCATTCAAATGTATGTAATAGTCAGAAACGCACTGTCTTGGCGAAATAAAGCCTTTTGCTACAACTTCAAGACGTTAGCTGTAACTTTTGATAGAAGGCTCAGACACACATATTTATGGCTTTATCTTATAGAATTCAGCATCTGCGTGCTGGTGAAATAGGTTTTAAAGCTGTTTGAGCTAAGATTTTCCAGTTATTCACATAATGAAAACGTATACTTTGTTTTGTGCGAGAACTCCATTCAAATGCATGTAATAGTCAGAAACGCACTGTCTCGGCGAAATAAAGCCTTTTTGTACAACTTCATGAAGTTAGCTGTAACTTTAGATAGAAGGCTCAGACACACATATTTATGGTTTTATCTCATAGAATTCAATATCCCCGTGTTGAGCAGACAGGTTTTAAAGCTGTTTGAGCTAAGATTTTCAAGTTATTCACATAATGAAAACCTATACTTTGTTTCGTGCGAGATCTCCATTCAAATGCATGTAACAGTCAGAAACGCACTGTCTCGGCGAAATAAAGTGTTTTTGTACAACTTCATGAAGTTACATGTAACTTTTGATAGAAGCCTAAGACACAAATATTTATGGTTTTATCTCATAGAATTCAATATCCCCGTGTTGAGCAGACAGGTTTTAAAGCTGTTTGAGCTAAGATTTTATAGTTATTCATATAATGAAAACCTATACTTTGTTTCGTGCGAGATCTCCATTCAAATGCATGTAATAGTCAGAAACGCACTGTCTTGGCGAAATAAAGCGTTTTTCATCTACTTCATAGAGACAGCTGTAACTTTTGATAGAAGACTCAGACACACATATTCATGGCTTTGCCTTATACAATTCAGCATCTGCGTGCTGGGGAAATAGGTTTTGCAGCTGTTTGAGTTAAGATTTTCGAGTTATTCACATAATGAAAACCTATACTTTGTTTCGTGCGAGAACTCCATTCAAATGCATGTAATAGTCAGAAACGCACTGTCTCGGCGAAATAAAGTGTTTTTGTACAACTTCATGAAGTTACATGTAACTTTAGATAGAAAGCTCAGATATAAGTATTTATGGTTTTATCTCATAGAATTTAACATTCCCGTGTTGAGCAGACAGGTTTTAAAGCTGTTTGAGCTAAGATTTTCAAGTTATTCACAAGATGAAAATCTATACTTTGTTTCGTGCGAGATCTCCATTCAAATGCATGTAACAGTCAGAAACGCACTGTCTTGGCGAAATAAAGTGTTTTTGTACAACTTCATGAAGTTACATGTAACTTTTGATAGAAGGCTCAGATATACTTATTTATGGTTTTATCTCATAGAATTCAATATCCCCGTGTTGAGCAGACAGGTTTTAAAGCTGTTTGAGCTAAGATTTTCGAGTTATTCACATAATGAAAACCTATACTTTGTTTCGTGCGAGAACTCCATTCAAATGCATGTAACAGTCAGAAACGCACTGTCTCGGCGAAATAAAGTGTTTTTGTACAACTTCATGAAGTTACATGTAACTTTAGATAGAAAGCTCAGATATAAGTATTTATGGTTTTATCTCATAGAATTTAACATTCCCGTGTTGAGCAGACAGGTTTTAAAGCTGTTTGAGCTAAGATTTTCAAGTTATTCACAAGATGAAAATCTATACTTTGTTTCGTGCGAGATCTCCATTCAAATGCATGTAACAGTCAGAAACGCACTGTCTCGGCGAAATAAAGCCTTTTGGTACAACTTCAAGACGTTAGCTGTAACTTTTGCTAGAAGGCTCAGACACACATATTTATGGCTTTATCTTATAGAATTCAGCATCTGCGTGCTGGGGAAATAGGTTTTGCAGCTGTTTGAGCTAAGATTTTCGAGTTATTCACATAATGAAAACCTATACTTTGTTTCGTGCGAGAACTCCATTCAAATGCATGTAACAGTCAGAAACGCACTGTCTCGGCGAAATAAAGTGTTTTTGTACAACTTCATGAAGTTACATGTAACTTTTGATAGAAGCCTAAGACACACATATTTATGGTTTTATCTCATAGAATTCAATATCCCCGTGTTGAGCAAACAGGTTTTAAAGCTGTTGGAGCTAAGATTTTCGAGTTATTCACAAGATGAAAACCTATACTTTGTTTCGTGCGAGAACTCCATTCAAATGCATGTAATAGTCAGAAACGCACTGTCTCGGCGAAATAAAGCCTTTTTGTACAACTTCATGAAGTTAGCTGTAACTTTAGATAGAAAGCTCAGATATACGTATTTATGGTTTTATCTCATAGAATTCAACATTCCCGTGTTGAGCAGACAGGTTTTAAAGCTGTTTGAGCTAAGATTTTCGAGTTATTCACAAGATGAAAACCTATACTTTGTTTTGTGCGAGAACTCCATTCAAATGCATGTAATAGTCAGAAACGCACTGTCTCGGTGAAATAAAGTGTTTTTGTACAACTTCATGAAGTTACATGTAACTTTTGATAGAAGGCTCAGACACACATATTTATGGTTTTATCTCATAGAATTCAATATCCCCGTGTTGAGCAGACAGGTTTTAAAGCTGTTTGAGCTAAGATTTTCGAGTTATTCATATAATGAAAACCTATACTTTGTTTCGTGCGAGAACTCCATTCAAATGCATGTAATAGTCAGAAACGCACTGTCTCGGCGAAATAAAGCCTTTTTGTACAACTTCATGAAGTTACATGTAACTTTAGATAGAAAGCTGAGATATACGTATTTATGGTTTTATCTCATAGAATTCAACATTCCCGTGTTGAGCAGACAGGTTTTAAAGCTGTTTGAGCTAAGATTTTCGAGTTATTCACAAGATGAAAACCTATACTTTGTTTTGTGCGAGAACTCCATTCAAATGCATGTAACAGTCAGAAACGCACTGTCTCGGCGAAATAAAGTGTTTTTGTACAACTTCATGAAGTTACATGTAACTTTTGATAGAAGGCTGAGACACACATATTTATGGTTTTATCTCATAGAATTCAATATCCCCGTGTTGAGCAAACAGGTTTTAAAGCTGTTTGAGCTAAGATTTTCGAGTTATTCACAAGATGAAAACCTATACTTTGTTTCGTGCGAGAACTCCATTCAAATGCATGTAATAGTCAGAAACGCACTGTCTCGGCGAAATAAAGCCTTTTTGTACAACTTCATGAAGTTAGCTGTAACTTTAGATAGAAAGCTCAGATATACGTATTTATGGTTTTATCTCATAGAATTCAACATTCCCGTGTTGAGCAGACAGGTTTTAAAGCTGTTTGAGCTAAGATTTTCGAGTTATTCACAAGATGAAAACCTATACTTTGTTTCGTGCGAGAACTCCATTCAAATGCATGTAACAGTCAGAAACGCACTGTCTCGGCGAAATAAAGTGTTTTTGTACAACTTCATGAAGTTACATGTAACTTTTGATAGTAGCCTAAGACACACATATTTATGGTTTTATCTCATAGAATTCAATATCCCCGTGTTGAGCAACCAGGTTTTGCAGCTGTTTGAGCTAAGATTTTCGAGTTATTCACATAATGAAAACCTATACTTTGTTTCGTGCGAGAACTCCATTCAAATGCATGTAACAGTCAGAAACGCACTGTCTCGGCGAAATAAAGCCTTTTTGTACAACTTCATGAAGTTACATGTAACTTTTGATAGAAGGCTCAGACACACATATTTATGGTTTTATCTCATAGAATTCAATATCCCCGTGTTGAGCAAACAGGTTTTAAAGCTGTTTGAGCTAAGATTTTCGAGTTATTCACAAGATGAAAACCTATACTTTGTTTCGTGCGAGAACTCCATTCAAATGCATGTAACAGTCAGAAACGCACTGTCTCGGCGAAATAAAGTGTTTTTGTACAACTTCATGAAGTTACATGTAACTTTTGATAGTAGCCTAAGACACACATATTTATGGTTTTATCTCATAGAATTCAATATCCCCGTGTTGAGCAACCAGGTTTTGCAGCTGTTTGAGCTAAGATTTTCGAGTTATTCACAAGATGAAAACATATACTTTGTTTCGTGCGAGAACTCCATTCAAATGCATGTAACAGTCAGAAACGCACTGTCTCGGCGAAATAAAGCCTTTTTGTACAACTTCATGAAGTTACATGTAACTTTTGATAGAAGGCTCAGACACACATATTTATGGTTTTATCTCATAGAATTCAATATCCCCGTGTTGAGCAGATAGGTTTTAAAGCAATTTGAGCTAAGATTTTAAAGTTATTCATATAATGAAAACCTATACTTTGTTTCGTGCGAGATCTCCATTCAAATGCATGTAATAGTCAGAAACGCACTGTCTTGGCGAAATAAAGCGTTTTTCATCTACTTCATAGAGACAGCTGTAACTTTTGATAGAAGACTCAGACACACATATTCATGGCTTTGCCTTATACAATTCAGCATCTGCATGCTGGGGAAATAGGTTTTGCAGCTGTTTGAGCTAAGATTTTAAAGTTATTCACATAATGAAAACGTATACTTTGTTTCGTGCGAGAACTCCATTCAAATGCATGTAATAGTCAGAAACGCACTGTCTCGGCGAAATAAAGCCTTTTTGTACAACTTCATGAAGTTACATGTAACTTTTGATAGAAAGCTCAGATATACATATTTATGGTTTTATCTCATAGAATTCAACATTCCCGTGTTGAGCAGACAGGTTTTAAAGCTGTTTGAGCTAAGATTTTAAAGTTATTCATATAATGAAAACCTATACTTTGTTTCGTGCGAGATCTCCATTCAAATGCATGTAATAGTCAGAAACGCACTGTCTTGGCGAAATAAAGCGTTTTTCATCTACTTCATAGAGACAGCTGTAACTTTTGATAGAAGACTCAGACACACATATTCATGGCTTTGCCTTATACAATTCAGCATCTGCATGCTGGGGAAATAGGTTTTGCAGCTGTTTGAGCTAAGATTTTAAAGTTATTCACATAATGAAAACGTATACTTTGTTTCGTGCGAGAACTCCATTCAAATGCATGTAATAGTCAGAAACGCACTGTCTCGGCGAAATAAAGCCTTTTTGTACAACTTCATGAAGTTACATGTAACTTTTGATAGAAAGCTCAGATATACATATTTATGGTTTTATCTCATAGAATTCAACATTCCCGTGTTGAGCAGACAGGTTTTAAAGCTGTTTGAGCTAAGATTTTCAAGTTATTCACATAATGAAAACCTATGCTTTGTTTCGTGCGAGAACTCAATTCAAATGCATGTAATAGTTAGAAACGCACTGTCTCGGCGAAATAAAGCCTTTTGCTACAACTTCATGAAGTTACATGTAACTTTAGATAGAAAGCTGAGATATACGTATTTATGGTTTTATCTCATAGAATTCAACATTCCCGTGTTGAGCAGACAGGTTTTAAAGCTGTTTGAGCTAAGATTTTCAAGTTATTCACATAATGAAAACCTATGCTTTGTTTCGTGCGAGAACTCCATTCAAATGCATGTAACAGTCAGAAACGCACTGTCTCGGCGAAATAAAGCGTTTTTGTACAACTTCATGAAGTTACATGTAACTTTTGATAGAAGCCTCAGACACACATATTTATGGTTTTATCTCATAGAATTTAACATTCCCGTGTTGAGCAGACAGGTTTTAAAGCTGTTTGAGCTAAGATTTTCGAGTTATTCACAAGATGAAAACCTATGCTTTGTTTTGTGCGAGAACTCCATTCAAATGCATGTAACAGTCAGAAACGCACTGTCTCGGCGAAATAAAGCCTTTTTGTACAACTTCATGAAGTTACATGTAACTTTTGATAGAAGGCTCACATATACTTATTTAGGGCTTTATCTCATAGAATTCAATATCCCCGTGTTGAGCAAACAAGTTTTAAAGCTTTTTGAGCTAAGATTTTAAAGTTATTCACATAATGAAAACCTATACTTTGTTTCGTGCGAGAACTCCATTCAAATGCATGTAATAGTTAGAAACGCACTGTCTCGGCGAAATAAAGCCTTTTTGTACAACTTCATGAAGTTAGCTGTAACTTTAGATAGAAAGCTCAGATATAAGTATTTAGGGCTTTATCTTATAGAATTCAACATTCCCGTGTTGAGCAGACAGGTTTTAAAGGTGTTTGAGCTAAGATTTTCAAGTTATTCACATAATGAAAACCTATACTTTGTTTCGTGCGAGAACTCCATTCAAATGCATGTAATAGTCAGAAACGCACTGTCTCGGCGAAATAAAGCCTTTTTGTACAACTTCATGAAGTTACATGTAACTTCTGATAGAAGGCTCAGACACACATATTTATGGTTTTATCTCATAGAATTCAATATCCCCGTGTTGAGCAGACAGGTTTTAAAGCTGTTTGAGCTAAGATTTTTAAGTTATTCACAAAATGAAAACCTATACTTTGTTTCGGGCGAGAACTCCATTCAAATGTATGTAATAGTCAGAAACGAACTGTTTTGGCGAAATAAAGCCTTTTGCTACAACTTCAAGACGTTAGCTGTAACTTTTGATAGAAAGCCCAGACACACATATTTATGGCTTTATCTTATAGAATTAAGCATCTGCGTGCTGGTGAAATAGGTTTTGCAGCTGTTTGAGCTAAGATTTTCGAGTTATTCACATAATGAAAACCTATACTTTGTTTTGTGCGAGAACTAAATTCAAATGCATGTAATAGTCAGAAACGCACTGTCTCGGCGAAATAAAGCCTTTTTGTACAACTTCATGAAGTTAGCTGTAACTTTAGATAGAAAGCTCAGATATAAGTATTTATGGTTTTATCTCATAGAATTTAACATTCCCGTGTTGAGCAGACAGGTTTTAAAGCTGTTTGAGCTAAGATTTTCAAGTTATTCACATAATGAAAACCTATACTTTGTTTCGTGCGAGATCTCCATTCAAATGCATGTAACAGTCAGAAACGCACTGCCTTGGCGAAATAAAGCCTTTTGGTACAACTTCAAGACGTTAGCTGTAACTTTTGCTAGAAGGCTCAGACACACATATTTATGGCTTTATCTCATAGAATTCAGCATCTGCGTGCTGGGGAAATAGGTTTTGCAGCTGTTTGAGCTAAGATTTTTGAGTTATTCACATAATGAAAACCTATACTTTGTTTCGTGCGAGAACTCCATTCAAATGCATGTAACAGTCAGAAACGCACTGTCTTGGCGAAATAAAGTGTTTTTGTACAACTTCATGAAGTTACATGTAACTTTTGATAGAAGGCTCAGACACACATATTTATGGTTTTATCTCATAGAATTCAACATTCCCGTGTTGAGCAGACAGGTTTAAAAGCTGTTTGAGCTAAGATTTTCGAGTTATTCACATAATGAAAACCTATACTTTGTTTCGTGCGAGAACTCCATTCAAATGCATGTAATAGTCAGAAACGCACTGTCTCGGCGAAATAAAGTGTTTTTGTACAACTTCATGAAGTTACATGTAACTTTAGATAGAAAGCTCAGATATACGTATTTATGGTTTTATCTCATAGAATTTAACATTCCCGTGTTGAGCAGACAGGTTTTAAAGCTGTTTGAGCTAAGATGTTAAAGTTATTCACAAGATGAAAACCTATACTTTGTTTCGTGCGAGAACTCCATTCAAATGCATGTAACAGTCAGAAACGCACTGTCTCGGCGAAATAAAGCGTTTTTGTACAACTTCATGAAGTTACATGTAACTTTTGATAGAAGCCTCAGACACACATATTTATGGTTTTATCTCATAGAATTTCAATATCCCCGTGTTGAGCAGACAGGTTTTAAAGCTGTTTGAGCTAAGATTTTCGAGTTATTCACAAAATGAAAACCTATGCTTTGTTTTGTGCGAGAACTCCATTCAAATGCATGTAACAGTCAGAAACGCACTGTCTCGGCGAAATAAAGCCTTTTTGTACAACTTCATGAAGTTACATGTAACTTTTGATAGAAGGCTCACATATACTTATTTAGGGCTTTATCTCATAGAATTCAATATCCCCGTGTTGAGCAAACAAGTTTTAAAGCTTTTTGAGCTAAGATTTTCAAGTTATTCACATAATGAAAACCTATACTTTGTTTCGTGCGAGAACTCCATTCAAATGCATGTAACAGTCAGAAACGCACTGTCTTGGCGAAATAAAGCCTTTTTGTACAACTTCATGAAGTTACATGTAACTTTAGATAGAAAGCTCAGATATACGTATTTATGGTTTTATCTCATAGAATTCAACATTCCCGTGTTGAGCAGACAGGTTTTAAAGCTGTTTGAGCTAAGATTTTCGAGTTATTCACAAGATGAAAACCTATACTTTGTTTCGTGCGAGAACTCCATTCAAATGCATGTAACAGTCAGAAACGCACTGTCTTGGCGAAATAAAGCCTTTTTGTACAACTTCATGAAGTTACATGTAACTTTTGATAGAAGGCTCAGATATACGTATTTATGGTTTTATGTCATAGAATTCAACATTCCCGTGTTGAGCAGACAGGTTTTAAAGCTGTTTGAGCTAAGATTTTCAAGTTATTCACATAATGAAAACCTATACTTTGTTTCGTGCGAGAACTCCATTCAAATGCATGTAACACTCAGAAACGCACTTTCTTGACGAAATAAAGTGTTTTTGTACAGCTTCATGAAGTTACATGTAACTTTTGATAGAAGGCTCAGATATACTTATTTGTGGCTTTATCTTATAGAATTCAATATCCCCGTGTTGAGCAAACAGGTTTTAAAGCTGTTTGAGCTAAGATTTTCGAGTTATTCACAAGATGAAAACCTATACTTTGTTTCGTGCGAGAACTCCATTCAAATGCATGTAATAGTCAGAAACGCACAGTCTTGGCGAAATAAAGCGTTTTTCATCTACTTCATAGAGAGAGCTGTAACTTTTGATAGAAGACTCAGACACACATATTCATGGCTTTGCCTTATAGAATTCAGCATCTGCTTGCTGGGAAAATGGGTTTTGCAGCTGTTTGAGCTAAGATTTTCAAGTTATTCACATAATGAAAACCTATACTTTGTTTCGTGCGAGAACTCCATTTAAATGCATGTAATAGTCAGAAACGCACTGTCTTAGCGAAATAAAGCGTTTTTCATCTACTTCATAGAGAGAGCTGTAACTTTTGATAGAAGACACAGACACACATATTCATGGCTTTGCCTTATAGAATTCAGCATCTGCGTGCTGGGGAAATGGGTTTTGCAGCTGTTTGAGCTAAGATTTTCAAGTTATTCACATAATGAAAACCTATACTTTGTTTCGTGCGAGAACTCCATTTAAATGCATGTAATAGTCAGAAACGCACTGTCTCGGCGAAATAAAGCCTTTTTGTACAACTTCATGAAGTTACATGTAACTTTAGATAGAAAGCTCAGATATACGTATTTATGGTTTTATCTCATAGAATTCAACATTCCCGTGTTGAGCAGACAGGTTTTAAAGCTGTTTGAGCTAAGATTTTCGAGTTATTCACAAGATGAAAACCTATACTTTGTTTCGTGCGAGAACTCCATTCAAATGCATGTAACAGTCAGAAACGCACTGTCTTGGGGAAATAAAGCCTTTTTCTACAACTTCATGAAGTTACATGTAACTTTTGATAGAAGGCTCAGATATACTTATTTGTGGCTTTATCTTATAGAATTCAATATCCCCGTGTTGAGCAAACAGGTTTTAAAGCTGTTTGAGCTAAGATTTTCGAGTTATTCACAAGATGAAAACCTATACTTTGTTTCGTGCGAGAACTCCATTCAAATGCATGTAATAGTCAGAAACGCACAGTCTTGGCGAAATAAAGCGTTTTTCATCTACTTCATAGAGACAGCTGTAACTTTTGATAGAAGACTCAGACACACATATTCATGGCTTTGCCTTATAGAATTCAGCATCTGCTTGCTGGGAAAATGGGTTTTGCAGCTGTTTGAGCTAAGATTTTCAAGTTATTCACATAATGAAAACCTATACTTTGTTTCGTGCGAGAACTCCATTCAAATGCATGTAACAGTCAGAAACGCACTCTCTTGGCGAAATAAAGCCTTTTTGTACAACTTCATTAAGTTACATGTAACTTTTGATAGAAGGCTCAGATATACTTATTTAGGGCTTTATCTTATAGAATTCAACATTCCCGTGTTGAGCAAACAGGTTTTAAAGCTGTTTGAGCTAAGATTTTCAAGTTATTCACATAATGAAAACCTATACTTTGTTTCGTGCGAGAACTCCATTCAAATGCATGTAATAGTTAGAAACGCACTGTCTCGGCGAAATAAAGCCTTTTTGTACAACTTCATGAAGTTAGCTGTAACTTTAGATAGAAAGCTCAGATATAAGTATTTATGGTTTTATCTTATGGAATTCAACATTCCCGTGTTGACCAGACAGGTTTTAAAGCTGTTTGAGCTAAGATTTTGAAAAGTTATTCACATAATGAAAACCTATACTTTGTTTCGTGCGAGAACTCCATTCAAATGCATGTAATAGTCAGAAACGCACTGTCTTGGCGAAATAAAGCCTTTTTGTACAGCTTTATGAAGTTACATGTAACTTTTGATAGAAGGCTCAGATATACTTATTTGTGGCTTTATCTTATAGAATTCAATATCCCCGTGTTGAGCAGACAGGTTTTAAAGCTGTTTGAGCTAAGATTTTCGAGTTATTCACAAGATGAAAACCTATACTTTGTTTCGTGCGAGAACTCCATTTAAATGCATGTAATAGTCAGAAACGCAGTCTCGGCGAAATAAAGCCTTTTTGTACAACTTCATGAAGTTACATGTAACTTTTGATAGAAGGCTCAGATATACTTATTTAGGGCTTTATCTTATAGAATTCAATATCCCCGTGTTGAGCAAACAGGTTTTAAAGCTGTTTGAGCTAAGATTTTCAAGTTATTCACATAATGAAAACCTATACTTTGTTTCGTGCGAGAACTCCATTCAAATGCATGTAATAGTTAGAAACGCACTGTCTCGGCGAAATAAAGCCTTTTTGTACAACTTCATGAAGTTAGCTGTAACTTTAGATAGAAAGCTCAGATATAAGTATTTATGGCTTTATCTTTTAGAATTCTATATCCCCGTGTTGAGCAAACAGGTTTTAAAGCTGTTTGAGCTAAGATTTTCAAGTTATTCACATAATGAAAACGTATACTTTGTGTCGTGCGAGAACTCCATTTAAATGCATCTAATAGTCAGAAACGCACTGTCTCAGCGAAATAAAGCGTTTTTCATCTACTTCATAGAGAGAGCTGTAACTTTTGATAGAAGACACAGACACACATATTCATGGCGTTGCCTTATAGAATTCAGCATCTGCGTGCTGGGGAAATGGGTTTTGCAGCTGTTTGAGCTAAGATTTTCAAGTTATTCACATAATGAAAACCTATACTTTGTTTCGTGCGAGAACTCCATTCAAATGCATGTAACACTCAGAAACGCACTTTCTTGGCGAAATAAAGTGTTTTTGTACAGCTTCATGAAGTTACATGTAACTTTTGATAGAAGGCTCAGATATACTTATTTGTGGCTTTATCTTATAGAATTCAATATCCCCGTGTTGAGCAAACAGGTTTTAAAGCTGTTTGAGCTAAGATTTTCGAGTTATTCACAAGATGAAAACCTATACTTTGTTTCGTGCGAGAACTCCATTCAAATGCATGTAATAGTCAGAAACGCACAGTCTTGGCGAAATAAAGCGTTTTTCATCTACTTCATAGAGACAGCTGTAACTTTTGATAGAAGACTCAGACACACATATTCATGGCTTTGCCTTATAGAATTCAGCATCTGCTTGCTGGGAAAATGGGTTTTGCAGCTGTTTGAGCTAAGATTTTCAAGTTATTCACATAATGAAAACCTATACTTTGTTTCGTGCGAGAACTCCATTCAAATGCATGTAACACTCAGAAACGCACTGTCTCGGCGAAATAAAGCCTTTTTGTACAACTTCATGAAGTTACATGTAACTTTTGATAGAAGGCTCAGATATACTTATTTAGGGCTTTATCTTATAGAATTCAATATCCCCGTGTTGAGCAAACAGTTTTTAAAGCTGTTTGAGCTAAGATTTTCAAGTTATTCACATAATGAAAACCTATACTTTGTTTCGTGCGAGAACTCCATTCAAATGCATGTAATAGTCAGACACGCACTGTCTTGGCGAAATAAAGCCTTTTTGTACAACTTCATGAAGTTAGCTGTAACTTTAGATAGAAAGCTCAGATATAAGTATTTATGGTTTTATCTTATAGAATTCAACATTCCCGTGTTGACCAGACAGGTTTTAAAGCTGTTTGAGCTAAGATTTTCGAGTTATTCACATAATGAAAACGTATACTTTGTTTCGTGCGAGAACTCCATTTAAATGCATGTAATAGTCAGAAACGCACTGTCTCGGCGAAATAAAGCCTTTTTGTACAACTTCATGAAGTTACATGTAACTTTTGATAGAAGGCTCAGATATACTTATTTAGGGCTTTATCTTATAGAATTCAATATCCCCGTGTTGAGCAAACAGGTTTTAAAGCTGTTTGAGCTAAGATTTTCAAGTTATTCACATAATGAAAACCTATACTTTGTTTCGTGCGAGAACTCCATTCAAATGCATGTAACACTCAGAAACGCACTTTCTTGGCGAAATAAAGTGTTTTTGTACAGCTTCATGAAGTTACATGTAACTTTTGATAGAAGGCTCAGATATACTTATTTGTGGCTTTATCTTATAGAATTCAATATCCCCGTGTTGAGCAAACAGGTTTTAAAGCTGTTTGAGCTAAGATTTTCGAGTTATTCACAAGATGAAAACCTATACTTTGTTTCGTGCGAGAACTCCATTCAAATGCATGTAATAGTCAGAAACGCACAGTCTTGGCGAAATAAAGCCTTTTTGTACAACTTCATGAAGTTAGCTGTAACTTTAGATAGAAAGCTCAGATATAAGTACTTATGGTTTTATCTTATAGAATTCAACATTCCCGTGTTGACCAGACAGGTTTTAAAGCTGTTTGAGCTAAGATTTTCGAGTTATTCACATAATGAAAACGTATACTTTGTTTCGTGCGAGAACTCCATTCAAATGCATGTAACAGTCAGAAACGCACTGTCTCGGCGAAATAAAGCCTTTTTGTACAACTTCATGAAGTTACATGTAACTTTTGATAGAAGGCTCAGATATACTTATTTAGGGCTTTATCTTATAGAATTCAATATCCCCGTGTTGACCAAAAAGGTTTTAAAGCTGTTCGAGCTAAGATTTTCAAGTTATTCACATAATGAAAACCTATACTTTGTTTCGTGCGAGAACTCCATTCAAATGCATGTAATAGTCAGACACGCACTGTTTTGGCGAAATAAAGCCTTTTTGTACAACTTCATGAAGTTAGCTGTAACTTTAGATAGAAAGCTCAGATATAAGTATTTATGGTTTTATCTCATAGAATTCAACATTCCCGTGTTGACCAGACAGGTTTTAAAGCTGTTTGAGCTAAGATTTTCAAGTTATTCACATAATGAAAACCTATACTTTGTTTCGTGCGAGAACTCCATTCAAATGCATGTAACACTCAGAAACGCACTTTCTTGGCGAAATAAAGTGTTTTTGTACAGCTTCATGAAGTTACATGTAACTTTTGATAGAAGGCTCAGATATACTTATTTGTGGCTTTATCTTATAGAATTCAATATCCCCGTGTTGAGCAAACAGGTTTTAAAGCTGTTTGAGCTAAGATTTTCGAGTTATTCACAAGATGAAAACCTATACTTTGTTTCGTGCGAGAACTCCATTCAAATGCATGTAATAGTCAGAAACGCACAGTCTTGGCGAAATAAAGCGTTTTTCATCTACTTCATAGAGACAGCTGTAACTTTTGATAGAAGACTCAGACACACATATTCATGGCTTTGCCTTATAGAATTCAGCATCTGCTTGCTGGGAAAATGGGTTTTGCAGCTGTTTGAGCTAAGATTTTCAAGTTATTCACATAATGAAAACCTATACTTTGCTTCGTGCGAGAACTCCATTCAAATGCATGTAACAGTCAGAAACGCACTGTCTCGGCGAAATAAAGCCTTTTTGTACAACTTCATGAAGTTACATGTAACTTTTGATAGAAGGCTCAGATATACTTATTTAGGGCTTTATCTTATAGAATTCAACATTCCCGTGTTGACCAAACAGTTTTTAAAGCTGTTTGAGCTAAGATTTTCAAGTTATTCACATAATGAAAACCTATACTTTGTTTCGTGCGAGAACTCCATTCAAATGCATGTAACAGTCAGAAACGCACTGTCTCGGCGAAATAAAGCCTTTTTGTACAACTTCATGAAGTTAGCTGTAACTTTAGATAGAAAGCTCAGATATAAGTATTTATGGTTTTATCTTATAGAATTCAACATTCCCGTGTTGACCAGACAGGTTTTAAAGCTGTTTGAGCTAAGATTTTCAAGTTATTCACATAATGAAAACCTATACTTTGTTTCGTGCGAGAACTCCATTCAAATGCATGTAACAGTCAGAAACGCACTGTCTCGGCGAAATAAAGCCTTTTTGTACAACTTCATGAAGTTAGCTGTAACTTTAGATAGAAAGCTCAGATATAAGTATTTATGGTTTTATCTTATAGAATTCAACATTCCCGTGTTGACCAGACAGGTTTTAAAGCTGTTTGAGCTAAGATTTTCGAGTTATTCACATAATGAAAACGTATACTTTGTTTCGTGCGAGAACTCCATTTAAATGCATGTAATAGTCAGAAACGCACTGTCTCGGCGAAATAAAGCCTTTTTGTACAACTTCATGAAGTTACATGTAACTTTTGATAGAAGGCTCAGATATACTTATTTAGGGCTTTATCTTATAGAATTCAATATCCCCGTGTTGACCAAACAGGTTTTAAAGCTGTTTGAGCTAAGATTTTCAAGTTATTCACATAATGAAAACCTATACTTTGTTTCGTGCGAGAACTCCATTCAAATGCATGTAATAGTCAGAAACGCACTGTCTCGGCGAAATAAAGCCTTTTTGTACAACTTCATGAAGTTACATGTAACTTTTGATAGAAGGCTCAGATATACTTATTTAGGGCTTTATCTTATAGAATTCAATATCCCCGTGTTGACCAAACAGGTTTTAAAGCTGTTTGAGCTAAGATTTTCAAGTTATTCACATAATGAAAACCTATACTTTGTTTCGTGCGAGAACTCCATTCAAATGCATGTAATAGTCAGAAACGCACTGTCTCGGCGAAATAAAGCCTTTTTGTACAACTTCATGAAGTTACATGTAACTTTAGATAGAAAGCTCAGATATACGTATTTATGGTTTTATCTCATAGAATTCAACATTCCCGTGTTGACCAGACAGGTTTTAAAGCTGTTTGAGCTAAGATTTTCGAGTTATTCACAAGATGAAAACCTATACTTTGTTTCGTGCGAGAACTCCATTCAAATGCATGTAATAGTCAGAAACGCACAGTCTTGGCGAAATAAAGCGTTTTTCATCTACTTCATAGAGACAGCTGTAACTTTTGATAGAAGACTCAGACACACATATTCATGGCTTTGCCTTATAGAATTCAGCATCTGCTTGCTGGGAAAATGGGTTTTGCAGCTGTTTGAGCTAAGATTTTCAAGTTATTCACATAATGAAAACCTATACTTTGTTTCGTGCGAGAACTCCATTCAAATGCATGTAACAGTCAGAAACGCACTCTCTTGGCGAAATAAAGCCTTTTTGTACAACTTCATTAAGTTACATGTAACTTTTGATAGAAGGCTCAGATATACTTATTTAGGGCTTTATCTTATAGAATTCAATATCCCCGTGTTGAGCAACCAGGTTTTAAAGCTGTTTGATCTAAGATTTTCAAGTTATTTACATAATGAAAACCTATACTTTGTTTCGTGCGAGAACTCCATTTAAATGCATGTAATAGTCAGAAACGCACTGTCTCGGCGAAATAAAGCCTTTTTGTACAACTTCATGAAGTTACATGTAACTTTTGATAGAAGGCTCAGATATACTTATTTAGGGCTTTATCTTATAGAATTCAACATTCCCGTGTTGAGCAAACAGGTTTTAAAGCTGTTTGAGCTAAGATTTTCAAGTTATTCACATAATGAAAACCTATACTTTGTTTCGTGCGAGAACTCCATTCAAATGCATGTAATAGTTAGAAACGCACTGTCTCGGCGAAATAAAGCCTTTTTGTACAACTTCATGAAGTTAGCTGTAACTTTAGATAGAAAGCTCAGATATAAGTATTTATGGTTTTATCTTATGGAATTCAACATTCTCGTGTTGACCAGACAGGTTTTAAAGCTGTTTGAGCTAAGATTTTGAAAAGTTATTCACATAATGAAAACGTATACTTTGTTTCGTGCGAGAACTCCATTTAAATGCATGTAATAGTCAGAAACGCACTGTCTTAGCGAAACAAAGCGTTTTTCATCTACTTCATAGAGAGAGCTGTAACTTTTGATAGAAGACACAGACACACATATTCATGGCTTTGCCTTATAGAATTCAGCATCTGCGTGCTGGGGAAATGGGTTTTGCAGCTGTTTGAGCTAAGATTTTCGAGTTATTCACATAATGAAAACCTATACTTTTTTTCGTGCGAGAACTCCATTCAAATGCATGTAATAGTCAGAAACGCACTGTCTTGGCGAAATAAAGCCTTTTTGTACAGCTTTATGAAGTTACATGTAACTTTTGATAGAAGGCTCAGATATACTTATTTGTGGCTTTATCTTATAGAATTCAATATCCCCGTGTTGAGCAGACAGGTTTTAAAGCTGTTTGAGCTAAGATTTTCGAGTTATTCACAAGATGAAAACCTATACTTTGTTTCGTGCGAGAACTCCATTTAAATGCATGTAATAGTCAGAAACGCAGTCTCGGCGAAATAAAGCCTTTTTGTACAACTTCATGAAGTTACATGTAACTTTTGATAGAAGGCTCAGATATACTTATTTAGGGCTTTATCTTATAAAATTCAATATCCCCGTGTTGAGCAAACAGGTTTTAAAGCTGTTTGAGCTAAGATTTTCAAGTTATTCACATAATGAAAACCTATACTTTGTTTCGTGCGAGAACTCCATTCAAATGCATGTAATAGTTAGAAACGCACTGTCTCGGCGAAATAAAGCCTTTTTGTACAACTTCATGAAGTTACATGTAACTTTTGATAGAAGGCTCAGATATACTTATTTAGGGCTTTATCTTATAAAATTCAATATCCCCGTGTTGAGCAAACAGGTTTTAAAGCTGTTTGAGCTAAGATTTTCAAGTTATTCACATAATGAAAACGTATACTTTGTGTCGTGCGAGAACTCCATTTAAATGCATCTAATAGTCAGAAACGCACTGTCTCAGCGAAATAAAGCGTTTTTAATCTACTTCATAGAGAGAGCTGTAACTTTTGATAGAAGACACAGACACACATATTCATGGCGTTGCCTTATAGAATTCAGCATCTGCGTGCTGGGGAAATGGATTTTGCAGCTGTTTGAGCTAAGATTTTCAAGTTATTCACATAATGAAAACCTATACTTTGTTTCGTGCGAGAACTCCATTCAAATGCATGTAACACTCAGAAACGCACTTTCTTGGCGAAATAAAGTGTTTTTGTACAGCTTCATGAAGTTACATGTAACTTTTGATAGAAGGCTCAGATATACTTATTTGTGGCTTTATCTTATAGAATTCAATATCCCCGTGTTGAGCAAACAGGTTTTAAAGCTGTTTGAGCTAAGATTTTCGAGTTATTCACAAGATGAAAACCTATACTTTGTTTCGTGCGAGAACTCCATTTAAATGCATGTAATAGTCAGAAACGCACAGTCTTGGCGAAATAAAGCGTTTTTCATCTACTTCATAGAGACAGCTGTAACTTTTGATAGAAGACTCAGACACACATATTCATGGCTTTGCCTTATAGAATTCAGCATCTGCTTGCTGGGAAAATGGGTTTTGCAGCTGTTTGAGCTAAGATTTTCAAGTTATTCACATAATGAAAACCTATACTTTGTTTCGTGCGAGAACTCCATTCAAATGCATGTAACACTCAGAAACGCACTGTCTCGGCGAAATAAAGCCTTTTTGTACAACTTCATGAAGTTACATGTAACTTTTGATAGAAGGCTCAGATATACTTATTTAGGGCTTTATCTTATAGAATTCAATATCCCCGTGTTGAGCAAACAGTTTTTAAAGCTGTTTGAGCTAAGATTTTCGAGTTATTCACAAGATGAAAACCTATACTTTGTTTCGTGCGAGAACTCCATTTAAATGCATGTAATAGTCAGAAACGCACTGTCTCAGCGAAATAAAGCGTTTTTCATCTACTTCATAGAGAGAGCTGTAACTTTTGATAGAAGACACAGACACACATATTCATGGCGTTGCCTTATAGAATTCAGCATCTGCGTGCTGGGGAAATGGGTTTTGCAGCTGTTTGAGCTAAGATTTTCAAGTTATTCACATAATGAAAACCTATACTTTGTTTCGTGCGAGAACTCCATTCAAATGCATGTAATAGTCAGACACGCACTGTCTTGGCGAAATAAAGCCTTTTTGTACAACTTCATGAAGTTAGCTGTAACTTTAGATAGAAAGCTCAGATATAAGTATTTATGGTTTTATCTTATAGAATTCAACATTCCCGTGTTGACCAGACAGGTTTTAAAGCTGTTTGAGCTAAGATTTTCGAGTTATTCACATAATGAAAACGTATACTTTGTTTCGTGCGAGAACTCCATTTAAATGCATGTAATAGTCAGAAACGCACTGTCTCGGCGAAATAAAGCCTTTTTGTACAACTTCATGAAGTTACATGTAACTTTTGATAGAAGGCTCAGATATACTTATTTAGGGCTTTATCTTATAGAATTCAATATCCCCGTGTTGAGCAAACAGGTTTTAAAGCTGTTTGAGCTAAGATTTTCGAGTTATTCACATAATGAAAACCTATACTTTGTTTCGTGCGAGAACTCCATTCAAATGCATGTAACACTCAGAAACGCACTTTCTTGGCGAAATAAAGTGTTTTTGTACAGCTTCATGAAGTTACATGTAACTTTTGATAGAAGGCTCAGATATACTTATTTGTGGCTTTATCTTATAGAATTCAATATCCCCGTGTTGAGCAAACAGGTTTTAAAGCTGTTTGAGCTAAGATTTTCGAGTTATTCACAAGATGAAAACCTATACTTTGTTTCGTGCGAGAACTCCATTCAAATGCATGTAATAGTCAGAAACGCACAGTCTTGGCGAAATAAAGCGTTTTTCATCTACTTCATAGAGACAGCTGTAACTTTTGATAGAAGACTCAGACACACATATTCATGGCTTTGCCTTATAGAATTCAGCATCTGCTTGCTGGGAAAATGGGTTTTGCAGCTGTTTGAGCTAAGATTTTCAAGTTATTCACATAATGAAAACCTATACTTTGCTTCGTGCGAGAACTCCATTCAAATGCATGTAACAGTCAGAAACGCACTGTCTCGGCGAAATAAAGCCTTTTTGTACAACTTCATGAAGTTACATGTAACTTTTGATAGAAGGCTCAGATATACTTATTTAGGGCTTTATCTTATAGAATTCAACATTCCCGTGTTGACCAAACAGGTTTTAAAGCTGTTTGAGCTAAGATTTTCAAGTTATTCACATAATGAAAACCTATACTTTGTTTCGTGCGAGAACTCCATTCAAATGCATGTAACAGTCAGAAACGCACTGTCTCGGCGAAATAAAGCCTTTTTGTACAACTTCATGAAGTTAGCTGTAACTTTAGATAGAAAGCTCAGATATAAGTATTTATGGTTTTATCTTATAGAATTCAACATTCCCGTGTTGACCAGACAGGTTTTAAAGCTGTTTGAGCTAAGATTTTCAAGTTATTCACATAATGAAAACCTATACTTTGTTTCGTGCGAGAACTCCATTCAAATGCATGTAACAGTCAGAAACGCACTGTCTCGGCGAAATAAAGCCTTTTTGTACAACTTCATGAAGTTAGCTGTAACTTTAGATAGAAAGCTCAGATATAAGTATTTATGGTTTTATCTTATAGAATTCAACATTCCCGTGTTGACCAGACAGGTTTTAAAGCTGTTTGAGCTAAGATTTTCGAGTTATTCACATAATGAAAACGTATACTTTGTTTCGTGCGAGAACTCCATTTAAATGCATGTAATAGTCAGAAACGCACTGTCTCGGCGAAATAAAGCCTTTTTGTACAACTTCATGAAGTTACATGTAACTTTTGATAGAAGGCTCAGATATACTTATTTAGGGCTTTATCTTATAGAATTCAATATCCCCGTGTTGAGCAAACAGGTTTTAAAGCTGTTTGAGCTAAGATTTTCAAGTTATTCACATAATGAAAACCTATACTTTGTTTCGTGGGAGAACTCCATTCAAATGCATGTAATAGTTAGAAACGCACTGTCTTGGCGAAATAAAGCGTTTTTCATCTACTTCATAGAGACAGCTGTAACTTTTGATAGAAGACTCAGACACACATATTCATGGCTTTGCCTTATAGAATTCAGCATCTGCGTGCTGGGGAAATGGGTTTTGCAGCTGTTTGAGCTAAGATTTTCAAGTTATTCACATAATGAAAACCTATACTTTGTTTCGTGCGAGAACTCCATTCAAATGCATGTAACAGTCAGAAACGCACAGTCTCGGCGAAATAAAGCCTTTTTGTACAAATTCATGAAGTTACATGTAACTTTTGATAGAAGGCTCAGATATACTTATTTAGGGCTTTATCTTATAGAATTCAATATCCCCGTGTTGACCAAACAGGTTTTAAAGCTGTTTGAGCTAAGATTTTCGAGTTATTCACAAGATGAAAACCTATACTTTGTTTCGTGCGAGAACTCCATTCAAATGCATGTAATAGTCAGAAACGCACAGTCTTGGCGAAATAAAGCGTTTTTCATCTACTTCATAGAGACAGCTGTAACTTTTGATAGAAGACTCAGACACACATATTCATGGCTTTGCCTTATAGAATTCAGCATCTGCTTGCTGGGAAAATGGGTTTTGCAGCTGTTTGAGCTAAGATTTTAAAGTTATTCACATAATGAAAACCTATACTTTGTTTCGTGCGAGAACTCCATTCAAATGCATGTAACAGTCAGAAACGCACTGTCTCGGCGAAATAAAGCCTTTTTGTACAAATTCATGAAGTTACATGTAACTTTTGATAGAAGGCTCAGATATACTTATTTAGGGCTTTATCTTATAGAATTCAATATCCCCGTGTTGACCAAACAGGTTTTAAAGCTGTTTGAGCTAAGATTTTCAAGTTATTCACATAATGAAAACGTATACTTTGTTTCGTGCGAGAACTCCATTCAAATGCATGTAATAGTCAGAAACGCACTGTCTCGGCGAAATAAAGCCTTTTTGTACAACTTCATGAAGTTACATGTAACTTTAGATAGAAAAATCAGATATACGTATTTATGGTTTTATCTCATAGAATTCAACATTCCCGTGTTGAGCAGACAGGTTTTAAAGCTGTTTGAGCTAAGATTTTCGAGTTATTCACATAATGAAAACCTATACTTTGTTTCGTGCGAGAACTCCATTCAAATGCATGTAACAGTCAGAAACGCACTGTCTTGGCGAAATAAAGCCTTTTTGTACAACTTCATGAAGTTACATGTAACTTTAGATAGAAAGCTCAGATATAAGTATTTATGGTTTTATCTCATAGAATTTAACATTCCCGTGTTGAGCAGACAGGTTTTAAAGCTGTTTGAGGTAAGATTTTCAAGTTATTCACATAATGAAAACCTATACTTTGCTTCGTGCGAGAACTCCATTCAAATGCATGTAACACTCAGAAACGCACTTTCTTGGCGAAATAAAGTGTTTTTGTACAGCTTCATGAAGTTACATGTAACTTTTGATAGAAGGCTCAGATATACTTATTTGTGGCTTTATCTTATAGAATTCAATATCCCCGTGTTGAGCAAACAGGTTTTAAAGCTGTTTGAGCTAAGATTTTCGAGTTATTCACAAGATTAAAACCTATACTTTGTTTCGTGCGAGAACTCCATTCAAATGCATGTAATAGTCAGAAATGCACAGTCTTGGCGAAATAAAGCGTTTTTCATCTACTTCATAGAGAGAGCTGTAACTTTTGATAGAAGACTCAGACACACATATTCATGGCTTTGCCTTATAGAATTCAGCATCTGCTTGCTGGGAAAATGGGTTTTGCAGCTGTTTGAGCTAAGATTTTCAAGTTATTCACATAATGAAAACCTATACTTTGTTTCGTGCGAGAACTCCATTCAAATGCATGTAATAGTGAGAAACGCACTGTCTCGGCGAAATAAAGCCTTTTTGTACAACTTCATGAAGTTACATGTAACTTTTGATAGAAGGCTCAGATATACTTATTTAGGGCTTTATCTTATAGACTTCAATATCCCCGTGTTGACCAAACAGGTTTTAAAGCTGTTTGAGCTAAGATTTTCAAGTTATTCACATAATGAAAACCTATACTTTGTTTCGTGCGAGAACTCCATTCAAATGCATGTAATAGTCAGAAACGCACTGTCTTGGCGAAATAAAGCGTTTTTCATCTACTTCATAGAGACAGCTGTAACTTTTGAGAGAAGACTCAGACACACATATTCATGGCTTTGCCTTATAGAATTCAGCATCTGCGTGCTGGGGAAATGGGTTTTGCAGCTGTTTGAGCTAAGACTTTTAAGTTATTCACATAATGAAAACCTATACTTTGTTTCGTGCGAGAACTCCATTCAAATGCATGTAACACTCAGAAACGCACTGTCTTGGCGAAATAAAGTGTTTTTGTACAGCTTCATGAAGTTACATGTAACTTTTGATAGAAGGCTCAGATATACTTATTTGTGGCTTTATCTTATAGAATTCAATATCCCTGTGTTGAGCAAACAGGTTTTAAAGCTGTTTGAGCTAAGATTTTCGAGTTATTCACAAGATGAAAACCTATACTTTGTTTCGTGCGAGAACTCCATTCAAATGCATGTAATAGTCAGAAACGCACAGTCTTGGCGAAATAAAGCGTTTTTCATCTACTTCATAGAGACAGCTGTAACTTTTGATAGAAGACTCAGACACACATATTCATGGCTTTGCCTTATAGAATTCAGCATCTGCTTGCTGGGAAAATGGGTTTTGCAGCTGTTTGAGCTAAGATTTTCAAGTTATTCACATAATGAAAACCTATACTTTGTTTCGTGCGAGAACTCCATTCAAATGCATGTAATAGTCAGAAACGCACTGTCTCGGCGAAATAAAGCCTTTTTGTACAACTTCATGAAGTTACATGTAACTTTTGATAGAAGGCTCAGATATACTTATTTAGGGCTTTATCTTATAGAATTCAATATCCCCGTGTTGACCAAACAGGTTTTAAAGCTGTTTGAGCTAAGATTTTCAAGTTATTCACATAATGAAAACCTATACTTTGTTTCGTGCGAGAACTCCATTCAAATGCATGTAATAGTCAGACACGCACTGTCTTGGCGAAATAAAGCCTTTTTGTACAACTTCATGAAGTTAGCTGTAACTTTAGATAGAAAGCTCAGATATAAGTATTTATGGTTTTATCTTATAGAATTCAACATTCCCGTGTTGACCAGAAAGGTTTTAAAGCTGTTTGAGCTAAGATTTTCGAGTTATTCACATAATGAAAACCTATACTTTGTTTCGTGCGAGAACTCCATTCAAATGCATGTAATAGTCAGAAACGCACTGTCTCGGCGAAATAAAGCCTTTTTGTACAACTTCATGAAGTTACATGTAACTTTAGATAGAAAGCTCAGATATACGTATTTATGGTTTTATCTCATAGAATTCAACATTCCCGTGTTGACCAGACAGGTTTTAAAGCTGTTTGAGCTAAGATTTTCGAGTTATTCACATAATGAAAACCTATACTTTGTTTCGTGCGAGAACTCCATTCAAATGCATGTAACAGTCAGAAACGCACTGTCTTGGCGAAATAAAGCCTTTTTGTACAACTTCATGAAGTTACATGTAACTTTTGATAGAAGGCTCAGATATACGTATTTATGGTTTTATGTCATAGAATTACACATTCCCGTGTTGAGCAGACAGGTTTTAAAGCTGTTTGAGCTAAGATTTTCAAGTTATTCACATAATGAAAACCTATACTTTGTTTCGTGCGAGAACTCCATTCAAATGCATGTAACACTCAGAAACGCACTTTCTTGACGAAATAAAGTGTTTTTGTACAGCTTCATGAAGTTACATGTAACTTTTGATAGAAGGCTCAGATATACTTATTTGTGGCTTTATCTTATAGAATTCAATATCCCCGTGTTGAGCAAACAGGTTTTAAAGCTGTTTGAGCTAAGATTTTCGAGTTATTCACAAGATGAAAACCTATGCTTTGTTCCGGGCGAGAACTCCATTCAAATGCATGTAATAGTTAGAAACGCACTGTCTCGGCGAAATAAAGCCTTTTTGTACAACTTCATGAAGTTAGCTGTAACTTTAGATAGAAAACTCAGATATAAGTATTTATGGTTTTATCTTATAGAATTCAACATTCCCGTGTTGACCAGACAGGTTTTAAAGCTGTTTGAGCTAAGATTTTCAAGTTATTCACATAATGAAAACGTATACTTTGTTTCGTGCGAGAACTCCATTTAAATGCATGTAATAGTCAGAAACGCACTGTCTTAGCGAAATAAAGCGTTTTTCATCTACTTCATAGAGAGAGCTGTAACTTTTGATAGAAGACACAGACACACATATTCATGGCTTTGCCTTATAGAATTCAGCATCTGCGTGCTGGGGAAATGGGTTTTGCAGCTGTTTGAGCTAAGATTTTCAAGTTATTCACATAATGAAAACCTATACTTTGTTTCGTGCGAGAACTCCATTCAAATGCATGTAACAGTCAGAAACGCACTTTCTTGGCGAAATAAAGTGTTTTTGTACAGCTTCATGAAGTTACATGTAACTTTTGATAGAAGGCTCAGATATACTTATTTGTGGCTTTATCTCATAGAATTCAATATCCCCGTGTTGAGCAAACAGGTTTTAAAGCTGTTTGAGCTAAGATTTTCGAGTTATTCATGAGATGAAAACCTATACTTTGTTTCGTGCGAGAACTCCATTCAAATGCATGTAATAGTCAGAAACGCACAGTCTTGGCAAAATAAAGCGTTTTTCATCTACTTCATAGAGACAGCTGTAACTTTTGATAGAAGACGCAGACACACATATTCATGGCTTTGCCTTATAGAATTCAGCATCTGCTTGCTGGGAAAATGGGTTTTGCAGCTGTTTGAGCTAAGATTTTCAAGTTATTCACATAATGAAAACCTATACTTTGTTTCGTGCGAGAACTCCATTCAAATGCATGTAACACTCAGAAACGCACTGTCTCGGCGAAATAAAGTGTTTTTGTACAACTTCATGAAGTTACATGTAACTTTTGATAGAAGGCTCAGATATACTTATTTAGGGCTTTATCTTATAGAATTCAATATCCCCGTGTTGAGCAACCAGGTTTTAAAGCTGTTTGATCTAAGATTTTCAAGTTATTTACATAATGAAAACCTATACTTTGTTTCGTGCGAGAACTCCATTTAAATGCATGTAATAGTCAGAAACGCACTGTCTCGGCGAAATAAAGCCTTTTTGTACAACTTCATGAAGTTAGCTGTAACTTTAGATAGAAAGCTCAGGTATAAGTATTTATGGTTTTATCTTATAGAATTCAACATTCCCGTGTTGACCAGACAGGTTTTAAAGCTGTTTGAGCTAAGATTTTGAAAAGTTATTCACATAATGAAAACGTATACTTTGTTTCGTGCGAGAACTCCATTTAAATGCATGTAATAGTCAGAAACGCACTGTCTTAGCGAAATAAAGCGTTTTTCATCTACTTCATAGAGAGAGCTGTAACTTTTGATAGAAGACACAGACACACATATTCATGGCTTTGCCTTATAGAATTCAGCATCTGCGTGCTGGGGAAATGGGTTTTGCAGCTGTTTGAGCTAAGATTTTCAAGTTATTCACATAATGAAAACCTATACTTTGTTTCGTGCGAGAACTCCATTCAAATGCATGTAATAGTCAGAAACGCACTGTCTCGGCGAAATAAAGCCTTTTTGTACAGCTTCATGAAGTTACATGTAACTTTTGATAGAAGGCTCAGATATACTTATTTGTGGCTTTATCTTATAGAATTCAATATCCCCGTGTTGAGCAAACAGGTTTTAAAGCTGTTTGAGCTAAGATTTTCGAGTTATTCACAAGATGAAAACCTATACTTTGTTTCGTGCGAGAACTCCATTCAAATGCATGTAATAGTCAGAAACGCACAGTCTTGACGAAAGAAAGCGTTTTTCATCTACTTCATAGAGACAGCTGTAACTTTTGATAGAAGACTCAAACACACATATTCATGGCTTTGCCTTATAGAATTCAGCATCTGCTTGCTGGGAAAATGGGTTTTCCGGCTATTTGAGCTAAGATTTTCAAGTTATTCACATAATGAAAACGTATACTTTGTTTCGTGCGAGAACTCCATTTAAATGCATGTAATAGTCAGAAACGCACTGTCTCGGCGAAATAAAGCCTTTTTGTACAACTTCATGAAGTTACATGTAACTTTTGATAGAAGGCTCAGATATACTTATTTAGGGCTTTATCTTATAGAATTCAATATCCCCGTGTTGACCAAACAGGTTTTAAAGCTGTTTGAGCTAAGATTTTCAAGTTATTCACATAATGAAAACCTATACTTTGTTTCGTGCGAGAACTCCATTCAAATGCATGTAATAGTCAGACACGCACTGTCTTGGCGAAATAAAGCCTTTTTGTACAACTTCATGAAGTTAGCTGTAACTTTAGATAGAAAGCTCAGATATAAGTATTTATGGTTTTATCTTATAGAATTCAACATTCCCGTGTTGACCAGAAAGGTTTTAAAGCTGTTTGAGCTAAGATTTTCGAGTTATTCACATAATGAAAACCTATACTTTGTTTCGTGCGAGAACTCCATTCAAATGCATGTAATAGTCAGAAACGCACTGTCTCGGCGAAATAAAGCCTTTTTGTACAACTTCATGAAGTTACATGTAACTTTAGATAGAAAGCTCAGATATACGTATTTATGGTTTTATCTCATAGAATTCAACATTCCCGTGTTGACCAGACAGGTTTTAAAGCTGTTTGAGCTAAGATTTTCGAGTTATTCACATAATGAAAACCTATACTTTGTTTCGTGCGAGAACTCCATTCAAATGCATGTAACAGTCAGAAACGCACTGTCTTGGCGAAATAAAGCCTTTTTGTACAACTTCATGAAGTTACATGTAACTTTTGATAGAAGGCTCAGATATACGTATTTATGGTTTTATGTCATAGAATTACACATTCCCGTGTTGAGCAGACAGGTTTTAAAGCTGTTTGAGCTAAGATTTTCAAGTTATTCACATAATGAAAACCTATACTTTGTTTCGTGCGAGAACTCCATTCAAATGCATGTAACACTCAGAAACGCACTTTCTTGACGAAATAAAGTGTTTTTGTACAGCTTCATGAAGTTACATGTAACTTTTGATAGAAGGCTCAGATATACTTATTTGTGGCTTTATCTTATAGAATTCAATATCCCCGTGTTGAGCAAACAGGTTTTAAAGCTGTTTGAGCTAAGATTTTCGAGTTATTCACAAGATGAAAACCTATGCTTTGTTCCGGGCGAGAACTCCATTCAAATGCATGTAATAGTTAGAAACGCACTGTCTCGGCGAAATAAAGCCTTTTTGTACAACTTCATGAAGTTAGCTGTAACTTTAGATAGAAAACTCAGATATACGTATTTATGGTTTTATCTCATAGAATTCAACATTCCCGTGTTGAGCAGACAGGTTTTAAAGCTGTTTGAGCTAAGATTTTCGAGTTATTCACATAATGAAAACCTATACTTTGTTTCGTGCGAGAACTCCATTCAAATGCATGTAACAGTCAGAAACGCACTGTCTTGGCGAAATAAAGCCTTTTTGTACAACTTCATGAAGTTACATGTAACTTTAGATAGAAAGCTCAGATATAAGTATTTATGGTTTTATCTCATAGAATTTAACATTCCCGTGTTGAGCAGACAGGTTTTAAAGCTGTTTGAGCTAAGATTTTCAAGTTATTCACATAATGAAAACCTATACTTTGCTTCGTGCGAGAACTCCATTCAAATGCATGTAACACTCAGAAACGCACTTTCTTGGCGAAATAAAGTGTTTTTGTACAGCTTCATGAAGTTACATGTAACTTTTGATAGAAGGCTCAGATATACTTATTTGTGGCTTTATCTTATAGAATTCAATATCCCCGTGTTGAGCAAACAGGTTTTAAAGCTGTTTGAGCTAAGATTTTCGAGTTATTCACAAGATTAAAACCTATACTTTGTTTCGTGCGAGAACTCCATTCAAATGCATGTAATAGTCAGAAATGCACAGTCTTGGCGAAATAAAGCGTTTTTCATCTACTTCATAGAGAGAGCTGTAACTTTTGATAGAAGACTCAGACACACATATTCATGGCTTTGCCTTATAGAATTCAGCATCTGCTTGCTGGGAAAATGGGTTTTGCAGCTGTTTGAGCTAAGATTTTCAAGTTATTCACATAATGAAAACCTATACTTTGTTTCGTGCGAGAACTCCATTCAAATGCATGTAATAGTGAGAAACGCACTGTCTCGGCGAAATAAAGCCTTTTTGTACAACTTCATGAAGTTACATGTAACTTTTGATAGAAGGCTCAGATATACTTATTTAGGGCTTTATCTTATAGACTTCAATATCCCCGTTTTGACCAAACAGGTTTTAAAGCTGTTTGAGCTAAGATTTTCAAGTTATTCACATAATGAAAACCTATACTTTGTTTCGTGCGAGAACTCCATTCAAATGCATGTAATAGTCAGAAACGCACTGTCTTGGCGAAATAAAGCGTTTTTCATCTACTTCATAGAGACAGCTGTAACTTTTGAGAGAAGACTCAGACACACATATTCATGGCTTTGCCTTATAGAATTCAGCATCTGCGTGCTGGGGAAATGGGTTTTGCAGCTGTTTGAGCTAAGACTTTTAAGTTATTCACATAATGAAAACCTATACTTTGTTTCGTGCGAGAACTCCATTCAAATGCATGTAACACTCAGAAACGCACTGTCTTGGCGAAATAAAGTGTTTTTGTACAGCTTCATGAAGTTACATGTAACTTTTGATAGAAGGCTCAGATATACTTATTTGTGGCTTTATCTTATAGAATTCAATATCCCTGTGTTGAGCAAACAGGTTTTAAAGCTGTTTGAGCTAAGATTTTCGAGTTATTCACAAGATGAAAACCTATACTTTGTTTCGTGCGAGAACTCCATTCAAATGCATGTAATAGTCAGAAACGCACAGTCTTGGCGAAATAAAGCGTTTTTCATCTACTTCATAGAGACAGCTGTAACTTTTGATAGAAGACTCAGACACACATATTCATGGCTTTGCCTTATAGAATTCAGCATCTGCTTGCTGGGAAAATGGGTTTTGCAGCTGTTTGAGCTAAGATTTTCAAGTTATTCACATAATGAAAACCTATACTTTGTTTCGTGCGAGAACTCCATTCAAATGCATGTAATAGTCAGAAACGCACTGTCTCGGCGAAATAAAGCCTTTTTGTACAACTTCATGAAGTTACATGTAACTTTTGATAGAAGGCTCAGATATACTTATTTAGGGCTTTATCTTATAGAATTCAATATCCCCGTGTTGACCAAACAGGTTTTAAAGCTGTTTGAGCTAAGATTTTCAAGTTATTCACATAATGAAAACCTATACTTTGTTTCGTGCGAGAACTCCATTCAAATGCATGTAATAGTCAGACACGCACTGTCTTGGCGAAATAAAGCCTTTTTGTACAACTTCATGAAGTTAGCTGTAACTTTAGATAGAAAGCTCAGATATAAGTATTTATGGTTTTATCTTATAGAATTCAACATTCCCGTGTTGACCAGAAAGGTTTTAAAGCTGTTTGAGCTAAGATTTTCGAGTTATTCACATAATGAAAACCTATACTTTGTTTCGTGCGAGAACTCCATTCAAATGCATGTAATAGTCAGAAACGCACTGTCTCGGCGAAATAAAGCCTTTTTGTACAACTTCATGAAGTTACATGTAACTTTAGATAGAAAGCTCAGATATACGTATTTATGGTTTTATCTCATAGAATTCAACATTCCCGTGTTGACCAGACAGGTTTTAAAGCTGTTTGAGCTAAGATTTTCGAGTTATTCACATAATGAAAACCTATACTTTGTTTCGTGCGAGAACTCCATTCAAATGCATGTAATAGTCAGAAACGCACTGTCTTGGCGAAATAAAGCCTTTTTGTACAACTTCATGAAGTTACATGTAACTTTTGATAGAAGGCTCAGATATACGTATTTATGGTTTTATGTCATAGAATTACACATTCCCGTGTTGAGCAGACAGGTTTTAAAGCTGTTTGAGCTAAGATTTTCAAGTTATTCACATAATGAAAACCTATACTTTGTTTCGTGCGAGAACTCCATTCAAATGCATGTAACACTCAGAAACGCACTTTCTTGACGAAATAAAGTGTTTTTGTACAGCTTCATGAAGTTACATGTAACTTTTGATAGAAGGCTCAGATATACTTATTTGTGGCTTTATCTTATAGAATTCAATATCCCCGTGTTGACCAGACAGGTTTTAAAGCTGTTTGAGCTAAGATTTTCAAGTTATTCACATAATGAAAACGTATACTTTGTTTCGTGCGAGAACTCCATTTAAATGCATGTAATAGTCAGAAACGCACTGTCTTAGCGAAATAAAGCGTTTTTCATCTACTTCATAGAGAGAGCTGTAACTTTTGATAGAAGACACAGACACACATATTCATGGCTTTGCCTTATAGAATTCAGCATCTGCGTGCTGGCGAAATGGGTTTTGCAGCTGTTTGAGCTAAGATTTTCAAGTTATTCACATAATGAAAACCTATACTTTGTTTCGTGCGAGAACTCCATTCAAATGCATGTAACAGTCAGAAACGCACTTTCTTGGCGAAATAAAGTGTTTTTGTACAGCTTCATGAAGTTACATGTAACTTTTGATAGAAGGCTCAGATATACTTATTTGTGGCTTTATCTCATAGAATTCAATATCCCCGTGTTGAGCAAACAGGTTTTAAAGCTGTTTGAGCTAAGATTTTCGAGTTATTCATGAGATGAAAACCTATACTTTGTTTCGTGCGAGAACTCCATTCAAATGCATGTAATAGTCAGAAACGCACAGTCTTGGCAAAATAAAGCGTTTTTCATCTACTTCATAGAGACAGCTGTAACTTTTGATAGAAGACGCAGACACACATATTCATGGCTTTGCCTTATAGAATTCAGCATCTGCTTGCTGGGAAAATGGGTTTTGCAGCTGTTTGAGCTAAGATTTTCAAGTTATTCACATAATGAAAACCTATACTTTGTTTCGTGCGAGAACTCCATTCAAATGCATGTAACACTCAGAAACGCACTGTCTCGGCGAAATAAAGTGTTTTTGTACAACTTCATGAAGTTACATGTAACTTTTGATAGAAGGCTCAGATATACTTATTTAGGGCTTTATCTTATAGAATTCAATATCCCCGTGTTGAGCAACCAGGTTTTAAAGCTGTTTGATCTTAGATTTTCAAGTTATTTACATAATGAAAACCTATACTTTGTTTCGTGCGAGAACTCCATTTAAATGCATGTAATAGTCAGAAACGCACTGTCTCGGCGAAATAAAGCCTTTTTGTACAACTTCATGAAGTTAGCTGTAACTTTAGATAGAAAGCTCAGGTATAAGTATTTATGGTTTTATCTTATAGAATTCAACATTCCCGTGTTGACCAGACAGGTTTTAAAGCTGTTTGAGCTAAGATTTTGAAAAGTTATTCACATAATGAAAACGTATACTTTGTTTCGTGCGAGAACTCCATTTAAATGCATGTAATAGTCAGAAACGCACTGTCTTAGCGAAATAAAGCGTTTTTCATCTACTTCATAGAGAGAGCTGTAACTTTTGATAGAAGACACAGACACACATATTCATGGCTTTGCCTTATAGAATTCAGCATCTGCGTGCTGGGGAAATGGGTTTTGCAGCTGTTTGAGCTAAGATTTTCAAGTTATTCACATAATGAAAACGTATACTTTGTTTCGTGCGAGAACTCCATTCAAATGCATGTAATAGTCAGAAACGCACTGTCTCGGCGAAATAAAGCCTTTTTGTACAGCTTCATGAAGTTACATGTAACTTTTGATAGAAGGCTCAGATATACTTATTTGTGGCTTTATCTTATAGAATTCAATATCCCCGTGTTGAGCAAACAGGTTTTAAAGCTGTTTGAGCTAAGATTTTCGAGTTATTCACAAGATGAAAACCTATACTTTGTTTCGTGCGAGAACTCCATTCAAATGCATGTAATAGTCAGAAACGCACAGTCTTGACGAAAGAAAGCGTTTTTCATCTACTTCATAGAGACAGCTGTAACTTTTGATAGAAGACTCAAACACACATATTCATGGCTTTGCCTTATAGAATTCAGCATCTGCTTGCTGGGAAAATGGGTTTTCCGGCTATTTGAGCTAAGATTTTCAAGTTATTCACATAATGAAAACGTATACTTTGTTTCGTGCGAGAACTCCATTTAAATGCATGTAATAGTCAGAAACGCACTGTCTCGGCGAAATAAAGCCTTTTTGTACAACTTCATGAAGTTACATGTAACTTTTGATAGAAGGCTCAGATATACTTATTTAGGGCTTTATCTTATAGAATTCAATATCCCCGTGTTGACCAAACAGGTTTTAAAGCTGTTTGAGCTAAGATTTTCAAGTTATTCACATAATGAAAACCTATACTTTGTTTCGTGCGAGAACTCCATTCAAATGCATGTAATAGTCAGACACGCACTGTCTTGGCGAAATAAAGCCTTTTTGTACAACTTCATGAAGTTAGCTGTAACTTTAGATAGAAAGCTCAGATATAAGTATTTATGGTTTTATCTTATAGAATTCAACATTCCCGTGTTGACCAGAAAGGTTTTAAAGCTGTTTGAGCTAAGATTTTCGAGTTATTCACATAATGAAAACCTATACTTTGTTTCGTGCGAGAACTCCATTCAAATGCATGTAATAGTCAGAAACGCACTGTCTCGGCGAAATAAAGCCTTTTTGTACAACTTCATGAAGTTACATGTAACTTTAGATAGAAAGCTCAGATATACGTATTTATGGTTTTATCTCATAGAATTCAACATTCCCGTGTTGACCAGACAGGTTTTAAAGCTGTTTGAGCTAAGATTTTCGAGTTATTCACATAATGAAAACCTATACTTTGTTTCGTGCGAGAACTCCATTCAAATGCATGTAACAGTCAGAAACGCACTGTCTTGGCGAAATAAAGCCTTTTTGTACAACTTCATGAAGTTACATGTAACTTTTGATAGAAGGCTCAGATATACGTATTTATGGTTTTATGTCATAGAATTACACATTCCCGTGTTGAGCAGACAGGTTTTAAAGCTGTTTGAGCTAAGATTTTCAAGTTATTCACATAATGAAAACCTATACTTTGTTTCGTGCGAGAACTCCATTCAAATGCATGTAACACTCAGAAACGCACTTTCTTGACGAAATAAAGTGTTTTTGTACAGCTTCATGAAGTTACATGTAACTTTTGATAGAAGGCTCAGATATACTTATTTGTGGCTTTATCTTATAGAATTCAATATCCCCGTGTTGAGCAAACAGGTTTTAAAGCTGTTTGAGCTAAGATTTTCGAGTTATTCACAAGATGAAAACCTATGCTTTGTTCCGGGCGAGAACTCCATTCAAATGCATGTAATAGTTAGAAACGCACTGTCTCGGCGAAATAAAGCCTTTTTGTACAACTTCATGAAGTTAGCTGTAACTTTAGATAGAAAACTCAGATATAAGTATTTATGGTTTTATCTTATAGAATTCAACATTCCCGTGTTGACCAGACAGGTTTTAAAGCTGTTTGAGCTAAGATTTTCAAGTTATTCACATAATGAAAACGTATACTTTGTTTCGTGCGAGAACTCCATTTAAATGCATGTAATAGTCAGAAACGCACTGTCTTAGCGAAATAAAGCGTTTTTCATCTACTTCATAGAGACAGCTGTAACTTTTGATAGAAGACGCAGACACACATATTCATGGCTTTGCCTTATAGAATTCAGCATCTGCTTGCTGGGAAAATGGGTTTTGCAGCTGTTTGAGCTAAGATTTTCGAGTTATTCACATAATGAAAACCTATACTTTGTTTCGTGCGAGAACTCCATTTAAATGCATGTAATAGTCAGAAACGCACTGTCTCGGTGAAATAAAGCCTTTTTGTACAACTTCATGAAGTTACATGTAACTTTTGATAGAAGGCTCAGATATACTTATTTGTGGCTTTATCTTATAGAATTCAATATCCCCGTGTTGAGCAAACAGGTTTTAAAGCTGTTTGAGCTAAGATTTTCGAGTTATTCACAAGATTAAAACCTATACTTTGTTTCGTGCGAGAACTCCATTCAAATGCATGTAATAGTCAGAAATGCACAGTCTTGGCGAAATAAAGCGTTTTTCATCTACTTCATAGAGACAGCTGTAACTTTTGATAGAAGACTCAGACACACATATTCATGGCTTTGCCTTATAGAATTCAGCATCTGCTTGCTGGGAAAATGGGTTTTGCAGCTGTTTGAGCTAAGATTTTCAAGTTATTCACATAATGAAAACCTATACTTTGTTTCGTGCGAGAACTCCATTCAAATGCATGTAACACTCAGAAACGCACTGTCTCGGCGAAATAAAGCCTTTTTGTACAACTTCATGAAGTTACATGTAACTTTTGATAGAAGGCTCAGATATACTTATTCAGGGCTTTATCTTATAGAATTCAATATCCCCGTGTTGACCAAACAGGTTTTAAAGCTGTTTGAGCTAAGATTTTCAAGTTATTCACATAATGAAAACCTATACTTTGTTTCGTGCGAGAACTCCATTCAAATGCATGTAACAGTCAGAAACGCACTGTCTCGGCGAAATAAAGCCTTTTTGTACAACTTCATGAAGTTACATGTAACTTTTGATAGAAGGCTCAGATATACTTATTTAGGGCTTTATCTTATAGAATTCAATATCCCCGTGTAGACCAGACAGGTTTTAAAGCTGTTTGAGCTAAGATTTTCAAGTTATTCACATAATGAAAACCTATACTTTGTTTCGTGCGAGAACTCCATTCAAATGCATGTAATAGTCAGACACGCACTGTCTTGGCGAAATAAAGCCTTTTTGTACAACTTCATGAAGTTAGCTGTAACTTTAGATAGAAAGCTCAGATATAAGTATTTATGGTTTTATCTCATAGAATTCAACATTCCCGTGTTGACCAGACAGCTTTTAAAGCTGTTTGAGCTAAGATTTTCAAGTTATTCACATAATGAAAACGTATACTTTGTTTCGTGCGAGAACTCCATTTAAATGCATGTAATAGTCAGAAACGCACTGTCTCGGCGAAATAAAGCCTTTTTGTACAACTTCATGAAGTTAGCTGTAACTTTAGATAGAAAGCTCAGATATAAGTATTTATGGTTTTATCTTATAGAATTCAACATTCCCGTGTTGACCAGACAGGTTTTAAAGCTGTTTGAGCTAAGATTTTCAAGTTATTCACATAATGAAAACGTATACTTTGTTTCGTGCGAGAACTCCATTTAAATGCATGTAATAGTCAGAAACGCACTGTCTCGGCGAAATAAAGCCTTTTTGTACAACTTCATGAAGTTAGCTGTAACTTTAGATAGAAAGCTCAGATATAAGTATTTATGGTTTTATCTTATAGAATTCAACATTCCCGTGTTGATCAGACAGGTTTTAAAGCTGTTTGAGCTAAGATTTTCAAGTTATTCACATAATGAAAACGTATACTTTGTTTCGTGCGAGAACTCCATTTAAATGCATGTAATAGTCAGAAACGCACTGTCTTGGCGAAATAAAGCGTTTTTCATATACTTCATAGAGAGAGCTGTAACTTTTGATAGAAGACTCAGACACACATATTCATGGCTTTGCCTTATAGAATTCAGCATCTGCTTGCTGGGAAAATGGGTTTTGCAGCTGTTTGAGCTAAGATTTTCGAGTTATTCACATAATGAAAACCTATACTTTGTTTCGTGCGAGAACTCCATTCAAATGCATGTAATAGTCAGACACGCACTGTCTTGGCGAAATAAAGCCTTTTTGTACAACTTCATGAAGTTAGCTGTAACTTTAGATAGAAAGCTCAGATATAAGTATTTATGGTTTTATCTTATAGAATTCAACATTCCCGTGTTGACCAGACAGGTTTTAAAGCTGTTTGAGCTAAGATTTTCGAGTTATTCACATAATGAAAACGTATACTTTGTTTCGTGCGAGAACTCCATTTAAATGCATGTAATAGTCAGAAACGCACAGTCTTGGCGAAATAAAGCGTTTTTCATCTACTTCATAGAGACAGCTGTAACTTTTGATAGAAGACTCAGACACACATATTCATGGCTTTGCCTTATAGAATTCAGCATCTGCTTGCTGGGAAAATGGGTTTTGCAGCTGTTTGAGCTAAGATTTTCAAGTTATTCACATAATGAAAACCTATACTTTGCTTCGTGCGAGAACTCCATTCAAATGCATGTAACAGTCAGAAACGCACTGTCTCGGCGAAATAAAGCCTTTTTGTACAACTTCATGAAGTTACATGTAACTTTTGATAGAAGGCTCAGATATACTTATTTAGGGCTTTATCTTATAGAATTCAACATTCCCGTGTTGACCAAACAGGTTTTAAAGCTGTTTGAGCTAAGATTTTCAAGTTATTCACATAATGAAAACCTATACTTTGTTTCGTGCGAGAACTCCATTCAAATGCATGTAACAGTCAGAAACGCACTGTCTCGGCGAAATAAAGCCTTTTTGTACAACTTCATGAAGTTAGCTGTAACTTTAGATAGAAAGCTCAGATATAAGTATTTATGGTTTTATCTTATAGAATTCAACATTCCCGTGTTGACCAGACAGGTTTTAAAGCTGTTTGAGCTAAGATTTTCAAGTTATTCACATAATGAAAACCTATACTTTGTTTCGTGCGAGAACTCCATTCAAATGCATGTAACAGTCAGAAACGCACTGTCTCGGCGAAATAAAGCCTTTTTGTACAACTTCATGAAGTTAGCTGTAACTTTAGATAGAAAGCTCAGATATAAGTATTTATGGTTTTATCTTATAGAATTCAACATTCCCGTGTTGACCAGACAGGTTTTAAAGCTGTTTGAGCTAAGATTTTCGAGTTATTCACATAATGAAAACGTATACTTTGTTTCGTGCGAGAACTCCATTTAAATGCATGTAATAGTCAGAAACGCACTGTCTCGGCGAAATAAAGCCTTTTTGTACAACTTCATGAAGTTACATGTAACTTTTGATAGAAGGCTCAGATATACTTATTTAGGGCTTTATCTTATAGAATTCAATATCCCCGTGTTGAGCAAACAGGTTTTAAAGCTGTTTGAGCTAAGATTTTCAAGTTATTCACATAATGAAAACCTATACTTTGTTTCGTGGGAGAACTCCATTCAAATGCATGTAATAATTAGAAACGCACTGTCTCGGCGAAATAAAGCCTTTTTGTACAACTTCATGAAGTTAGCTGTAACTTTAGATAGAAAGCTCAGATATAAGTATTTATGGCTTTATCTTTTAGAATTCTATATCCCCGTGTTGAGCAAACAGGTTTTAAAGCTGTTTGAGCTAAGATTTTCGAGTTATTCACATAATGAAAACGTATACTTTGTTTCGTGCGAGAACTCCATTTAAATGCATCTAATAGTCAGAAACGCACTGTCTTGGCGAAATAAAGCGTTTTTCATCTACTTCATAGAGACAGCTGTAACTTTTGATAGAAGACTCAGACACACATATTCATGGCTTTGCCTTATAGAATTCAGCATCTGCGTGCTGGGGAAATGGGTTTTGCAGCTGTTTGAGCTAAGATTTTCAAGTTATTCACATAATGAAAACCTATACTTTGTTTCGTGCGAGAACTCCATTCAAATGCATGTAACACTCAGAAACGCACTTTCTCGGCGAAATAAAGTGTTTTTGTACAGCTTCATGAAGTTACATGTAACTTTTGATAGAAGGCTCAGATATACTTATTTGTGGCTTTATCTTATAGAATTCAATATCCCCGTGTTGAGCAAACAGGTTTTAAAGCTGTTTGAGCTAAGATTTTCGAGTTATTCACAAGATGAAAACCTATACTTTGTTTCGTGCGAGAACTCCATTCAAATGCATGTAATAGTCAGAAACGCACAGTCTTGGCGAAATAAAGCGTTTTTCATCTACTTCATAGAGACAGCTGTAACTTTTGATAGAAGACTCAGACACACATATTCATGGCTTTGCCTTATAGAATTCAGCATCTGCTTGCTGGGAAAATGGGTTTTGCAGCTGTTTGAGCTAAGATTTTCAAGTTATTCACATAATGAAAACGTATACTTTGTTTCGTGCGAGAACTCCATTCAAATGCATGTAACAGTCAGAAACGCACTGTCTCGGCGAAATAAAGCCTTTTTGTACAACTTCATGAAGTTACATGTAACTTTTGATAGAAGGCTCAGATATACTTATTTAGGGCTTTATCTTATAGAATTCAATATCCCCGTGTTGACCAAACAGGTTTTAAAGCTGTTTGAGCTAAGATTTTCAAGTTATTCACATAATGAAAACCTATACTTTGTTTCGTGCGAGAACTCCATTCAAATGCATGTAATAGTCAGACACGCACTGTCTTGGCGAAATAAAGCCTTTTTGTACAACTTCATGAAGTTAGCTGTAACTTTAGATAGAAAGCTCAGATATAAGTATTTATGGTTTTATCTCATAGAATTCAACATTCCCGTGTTGACCAGACAGCTTTTAAAGCTGTTTGAGCTAAGATTTTCAAGTTATTCACATAATGAAAACGTATACTTTGTTTCGTGCGAGAACTCCATTTAAATGCATGTAATAGTCAGAAACGCACTGTCTCGGCGAAATAAAGCCTTTTTGTACAACTTCATGAAGTTAGCTGTAACTTTAGATAGAAAGCTCAGATATAAGTATTTATGGTTTTATCTTATAGAATTCAACATTCCCGTGTTGACCAGACAGGTTTTAAAGCTGTTTGAGCTAAGATTTTCAAGTTATTCACATAATGAAAACGTATACTTTGTTTCGTGCGAGAACTCCATTTAAATGCATGTAATAGTCAGAAACGCACTGTCTCGGCGAAATAAAGCCTTTTTGTACAACTTCATGAAGTTAGCTGTAACTTTAGATAGAAAGCTCAGATATAAGTATTTATGGTTTTATCTTATAGAATTCAACATTCCCGTGTTGATCAGACAGGTTTTAAAGCTGTTTGAGCTAAGATTTTCAAGTTATTCACATAATGAAAACGTATACTTTGTTTCGTGCGAGAACTCCATTTAAATGCATGTAATAGTCAGAAACGCACTGTCTTAGCGAAATAAAGCGTTTTTCATCTACTTCATAGAGAGAGCTGTAACTTTTGATAGAAGACACAGACACACATATTCATGGCTTTGCCTTATAGAATTCAGCATCTGCGTGCTGGGGAAATGGGTTTTGCAGCTGTTTGAGCTAAGATTTTCAAGTTATTCACATAATGAAAACCTATACTTTGTTTCGTGCGAGAACTCCATTCAAATGCATGTAACAGTCAGAAACGCACTTTCTTGGCGAAATAAAGTGTTTTTGTACAGCTTCATGAAGTTACATGTAACTTTTGATAGAAGGCTCAGATATACTTATTTGTGGCTTTATCTCATAGAATTCAATATCCCCGTGTTGAGCAAACAGGTTTTAAAGCTGTTTGAGCTAAGATTTTCGAGTTATTCATGAGATGAAAACCTATACTTTGTTTCGTGCGAGAACTCCATTCAAATGCATGTAATAGTCAGAAACGCACAGTCTTGGCAAAATAAAGCGTTTTTCATCTACTTCATAGAGACAGCTGTAACTTTTGATAGAAGACGCAGACACACATATTCATGGCTTTGCCTTATAGAATTCAGCATCTGCTTGCTGGGAAAATGGGTTTTGCAGCTGTTTGAGCTAAGATTTTCAAGTTATTCACATAATGAAAACGTATACTTTGTTTCGTGCGAGAACTCCATTTAAATGCATGTAATAGTCAGAAACGCACTGTCTTGGCGAAATAAAGCGTTTTTCATATACTTCATAGAGAGAGCTGTAACTTTTGATAGAAGACTCAGACACACATATTCATGGCTTTGCCTTATAGAATTCAGCATCTGCTTGCTGGGAAAATGGGTTTTGCAGCTGTTTGAGCTAAGATTTTCGAGTTATTCACATAATGAAAACCTATACTTTGTTTCGTGCGAGAACTCCATTTAAATGCATGTAATAGTCAGAAACGCACTGTCTCGGTGAAATAAAGCCTTTTTGTACAACTTCATGAAGTTACATGTAACTTTTGATAGAAGGCTCAGATATACTTATTTGTGGCTTTATCTTATAGAATTCAATATCCCCGTGTTGAGCAAACAGGTTTTAAAGCTGTTTGAGCTAAGATTTTCGAGTTATTCACAAGATTAAAACCTATACTTTGTTTCGTGCGAGAACTCCATTCAAATGCATGTAATAGTCAGAAATGCACAGTCTTGGCGAAATAAAGCGTTTTTCATCTACTTCATAGAGACAGCTGTAACTTTTGATAGAAGACTCAGACACACATATTCATGGCTTTGCCTTATAGAATTCAGCATCTGCTTGCTGGGAAAATGGGTTTTGCAGCTGTTTGAGCTAAGATTTTCAAGTTATTCACATAATGAAAACCTATACTTTGTTTCGTGCGAGAACTCCATTCAAATGCATGTAACACTCAGAAACGCACTGTCTCGGCGAAATAAAGCCTTTTTGTACAACTTCATGAAGTTACATGTAACTTTTGATAGAAGGCTCAGATATACTTATTCAGGGCTTTATCTTATAGAATTCAATATCCCCGTGTTGACCAAACAGGTTTTAAAGCTGTTTGAGCTAAGATTTTCAAGTTATTCACATAATGAAAACCTATACTTTGTTTCGTGCGAGAACTCCATTCAAATGCATGTAACAGTCAGAAACGCACTGTCTCGGCGAAATAAAGCCTTTTTGTACAACTTCATGAAGTTACATGTAACTTTTGATAGAAGGCTCAGATATACTTATTTAGGGCTTTATCTTATAGAATTCAATATCCCCGTGTAGACCAGACAGGTTTTAAAGCTGTTTGAGCTAAGATTTTCAAGTTATTCACATAATGAAAACCTATACTTTGTTTCGTGCGAGAACTCCATTCAAATGCATGTAATAGTCAGACACGCACTGTCTTGGCGAAATAAAGCCTTTTTGTACAACTTCATGAAGTTAGCTGTAACTTTAGATAGAAAGCTCAGATATAAGTATTTATGGTTTTATCTCATAGAATTCAACATTCCCGTGTTGACCAGACAGCTTTTAAAGCTGTTTGAGCTAAGATTTTCAAGTTATTCACATAATGAAAACGTATACTTTGTTTCGTGCGAGAACTCCATTTAAATGCATGTAATAGTCAGAAACGCACTGTCTCGGCGAAATAAAGCCTTTTTGTACAACTTCATGAAGTTAGCTGTAACTTTAGATAGAAAGCTCAGATATAAGTATTTATGGTTTTATCTTATAGAATTCAACATTCCCGTGTTGACCAGACAGGTTTTAAAGCTGTTTGAGCTAAGATTTTCAAGTTATTCACATAATGAAAACGTATACTTTGTTTCGTGCGAGAACTCCATTTAAATGCATGTAATAGTCAGAAACGCACTGTCTCGGCGAAATAAAGCCTTTTTGTACAACTTCATGAAGTTAGCTGTAACTTTAGATAGAAAGCTCAGATATAAGTATTTATGGTTTTATCTTATAGAATTCAACATTCCCGTGTTGATCAGACAGGTTTTAAAGCTGTTTGAGCTAAGATTTTCAAGTTATTCACATAATGAAAACGTATACTTTGTTTCGTGCGAGAACTCCATTTAAATGCATGTAATAGTCAGAAACGCACTGTCTTGGCGAAATAAAGCGTTTTTCATATACTTCATAGAGAGAGCTGTAACTTTTGATAGAAGACTCAGACACACATATTCATGGCTTTGCCTTATAGAATTCAGCATCTGCTTGCTGGGAAAATGGGTTTTGCAGCTGTTTGAGCTAAGATTTTCGAGTTATTCACATAATGAAAACCTATACTTTGTTTCGTGCGAGAACTCCATTCAAATGCATGTAATAGTCAGACACGCACTGTCTTGGCGAAATAAAGCCTTTTTGTACAACTTCATGAAGTTAGCTGTAACTTTAGATAGAAAGCTCAGATATAAGTATTTATGGTTTTATCTTATAGAATTCAACATTCCCGTGTTGACCAGACAGGTTTTAAAGCTGTTTGAGCTAAGATTTTCGAGTTATTCACATAATGAAAACGTATACTTTGTTTCGTGCGAGAACTCCATTTAAATGCATGTAATAGTCAGAAACGCACAGTCTTGGCGAAATAAAGCGTTTTTCATCTACTTCATAGAGACAGCTGTAACTTTTGATAGAAGACTCAGACACACATATTCATGGCTTTGCCTTATAGAATTCAGCATCTGCTTGCTGGGAAAATGGGTTTTGCAGCTGTTTGAGCTAAGATTTTCAAGTTATTCACATAATGAAAACCTATACTTTGCTTCGTGCGAGAACTCCATTCAAATGCATGTAACAGTCAGAAACGCACTGTCTCGGCGAAATAAAGCCTTTTTGTACAACTTCATGAAGTTACATGTAACTTTTGATAGAAGGCTCAGATATACTTATTTAGGGCTTTATCTTATAGAATTCAACATTCCCGTGTTGACCAAAAAGGTTTTAAAGCTGTTTGAGCTAAGATTTTCAAGTTATTCACATAATGAAAACCTATACTTTGTTTCGTGCGAGAACTCCATTCAAATGCATGTAACAGTCAGAAACGCACTGTCTCGGCGAAATAAAGCCTTTTTGTACAACTTCATGAAGTTAGCTGTAACTTTAGATAGAAAGCTCAGATATAAGTATTTATGGTTTTATCTTATAGAATTCAACATTCCCGTGTTGACCAGACAGGTTTTAAAGCTGTTTGAGCTAAGATTTTCAAGTTATTCACATAATGAAAACCTATACTTTGTTTCGTGCGAGAACTCCATTCAAATGCATGTAACAGTCAGAAACGCACTGTCTCGGCGAAATAAAGCCTTTTTGTACAACTTCATGAAGTTAGCTGTAACTTTAGATAGAAAGCTCAGATATAAGTATTTATGGTTTTATCTTATAGAATTCAACATTCCCGTGTTGACCAGACAGGTTTTAAAGCTGTTTGAGCTAAGATTTTCGAGTTATTCACATAATGAAAACGTATACTTTGTTTCGTGCGAGAACTCCATTTAAATGCATGTAATAGTCAGAAACGCACTGTCTCGGCGAAATAAAGCCTTTTTGTACAACTTCATGAAGTTACATGTAACTTTTGATAGAAGGCTCAGATATACTTATTTAGGGCTTTATCTTATAGAATTCAATATCCCCGTGTTGAGCAAACAGGTTTTAAAGCTGTTTGAGCTAAGATTTTCAAGTTATTCACATAATGAAAACCTATACTTTGTTTCGTGGGAGAACTCCATTCAAATGCATGTAATAATTAGAAACGCACTGTCTCGGCGAAATAAAGCCTTTTTGTACAACTTCATGAAGTTAGCTGTAACTTTAGATAGAAAGCTCAGATATAAGTATTTATGGCTTTATCTTTTAGAATTCTATATCCCCGTGTTGAGCAAACAGGTTTTAAAGCTGTTTGAGCTAAGATTTTCGAGTTATTCACATAATGAAAACGTATACTTTGTTTCGTGCGAGAACTCCATTTAAATGCATCTAATAGTCAGAAACGCACTGTCTTGGCGAAATAAAGCGTTTTTCATCTACTTCATAGAGACAGCTGTAACTTTTGATAGAAGACTCAGACACACATATTCATGGCTTTGCCTTATAGAATTCAGCATCTGCGTGCTGGGGAAATGGGTTTTGCAGCTGTTTGAGCTAAGATTTTCAAGTTATTCACATAATGAAAACCTATACTTTGTTTCGTGCGAGAACTCCATTCAAATGCATGTAACACTCAGAAACGCACTTTCTCGGCGAAATAAAGTGTTTTTGTACAGCTTCATGAAGTTACATGTAACTTTTGATAGAAGGCTCAGATATACTTATTTGTGGCTTTATCTTATAGAATTCAATATCCCCGTGTTGAGCAAACAGGTTTTAAAGCTGTTTGAGCTAAGATTTTCGAGTTATTCACAAGATGAAAACCTATACTTTGTTTCGTGCGAGAACTCCATTCAAATGCATGTAATAGTCAGAAACGCACAGTCTTGGCGAAATAAAGCGTTTTTCATCTACTTCATAGAGACAGCTGTAACTTTTGATAGAAGACTCAGACACACATATTCATGGCTTTGCCTTATAGAATTCAGCATCTGCTTGCTGGGAAAATGGGTTTTGCAGCTGTTTGAGCTAAGATTTTCAAGTTATTCACATAATGAAAACGTATACTTTGTTTCGTGCGAGAACTCCATTCAAATGCATGTAACAGTCAGAAACGCACTGTCTCGGCGAAATAAAGCCTTTTTGTACAACTTCATGAAGTTACATGTAACTTTTGATAGAAGGCTCAGATATACTTATTTAGGGCTTTATCTTATAGAATTCAATATCCCCGTGTTGACCAAACAGGTTTTAAAGCTGTTTGAGCTAAGATTTTCAAGTTATTCACATAATGAAAACCTATACTTTGTTTCGTGCGAGAACTCCATTCAAATGCATGTAATAGTCAGACACGCACTGTCTTGGCGAAATAAAGCCTTTTTGTACAACTTCATGAAGTTAGCTGTAACTTTAGATAGAAAGCTCAGATATAAGTATTTATGGTTTTATCTCATAGAATTCAACATTCCCGTGTTGACCAGACAGCTTTTAAAGCTGTTTGAGCTAAGATTTTCAAGTTATTCACATAATGAAAACGTATACTTTGTTTCGTGCGAGAACTCCATTTAAATGCATGTAATAGTCAGAAACGCACTGTCTCGGCGAAATAAAGCCTTTTTGTACAACTTCATGAAGTTAGCTGTAACTTTAGATAGAAAGCTCAGATATAAGTATTTATGGTTTTATCTTATAGAATTCAACATTCCCGTGTTGACCAGACAGGTTTTAAAGCTGTTTGAGCTAAGATTTTCAAGTTATTCACATAATGAAAACGTATACTTTGTTTCGTGCGAGAACTCCATTTAAATGCATGTAATAGTCAGAAACGCACTGTCTCGGCGAAATAAAGCCTTTTTGTACAACTTCATGAAGTTAGCTGTAACTTTAGATAGAAAGCTCAGATATAAGTATTTATGGTTTTATCTTATAGAATTCAACATTCCCGTGTTGATCAGACAGGTTTTAAAGCTGTTTGAGCTAAGATTTTCAAGTTATTCACATAATGAAAACGTATACTTTGTTTCGTGCGAGAACTCCATTTAAATGCATGTAATAGTCAGAAACGCACTGTCTTGGCGAAATAAAGCGTTTTTCATATACTTCATAGAGAGAGCTGTAACTTTTGATAGAAGACTCAGACACACATATTCATGGCTTTGCCTTATAGAATTCAGCATCTGCTTGCTGGGAAAATGGGTTTTGCAGCTGTTTGAGCTAAGATTTTCGAGTTATTCACATAATGAAAACCTATACTTTGTTTCGTGCGAGAACTCCATTCAAATGCATGTAATAGTCAGACACGCACTGTCTTGGCGAAATAAAGCCTTTTTGTACAACTTCATGAAGTTAGCTGTAACTTTAGATAGAAAGCTCAGATATAAGTATTTATGGTTTTATCTTATAGAATTCAACATTCCCGTGTTGACCAGACAGGTTTTAAAGCTGTTTGAGCTAAGATTTTCGAGTTATTCACATAATGAAAACGTATACTTTGTTTCGTGCGAGAACTCCATTTAAATGCATGTAATAGTCAGAAACGCACAGTCTTGGCGAAATAAAGCGTTTTTCATCTACTTCATAGAGACAGCTGTAACTTTTGATAGAAGACTCAGACACACATATTCATGGCTTTGCCTTATAGAATTCAGCATCTGCTTGCTGGGAAAATGGGTTTTGCAGCTGTTTGAGCTAAGATTTTCAAGTTATTCACATAATGAAAACCTATACTTTGCTTCGTGCGAGAACTCCATTCAAATGCATGTAACAGTCAGAAACGCACTGTCTCGGCGAAATAAAGCCTTTTTGTACAACTTCATGAAGTTACATGTAACTTTTGATAGAAGGCTCAGATATACTTATTTAGGGCTTTATCTTATAGAATTCAACATTCCCGTGTTGACCAAACAGGTTTTAAAGCTGTTTGAGCTAAGATTTTCAAGTTATTCACATAATGAAAACCTATACTTTGTTTCGTGCGAGAACTCCATTCAAATGCATGTAACAGTCAGAAACGCACTGTCTCGGCGAAATAAAGCCTTTTTGTACAACTTCATGAAGTTAGCTGTAACTTTAGATAGAAAGCTCAGATATAAGTATTTATGGTTTTATCTTATAGAATTCAACATTCCCGTGTTGACCAGACAGGTTTTAAAGCTGTTTGAGCTAAGATTTTCAAGTTATTCACATAATGAAAACCTATACTTTGTTTCGTGCGAGAACTCCATTCAAATGCATGTAACAGTCAGAAACGCACTGTCTCGGCGAAATAAAGCCTTTTTGTACAACTTCATGAAGTTAGCTGTAACTTTAGATAGAAAGCTCAGATATAAGTATTTATGGTTTTATCTTATAGAATTCAACATTCCCGTGTTGACCAGACAGGTTTTAAAGCTGTTTGAGCTAAGATTTTCGAGTTATTCACATAATGAAAACGTATACTTTGTTTCGTGCGAGAACTCCATTTAAATGCATGTAATAGTCAGAAACGCACTGTCTCGGCGAAATAAAGCCTTTTTGTACAACTTCATGAAGTTACATGTAACTTTTGATAGAAGGCTCAGATATACTTATTTAGGGCTTTATCTTATAGAATTCAATATCCCCGTGTTGAGCAAACAGGTTTTAAAGCTGTTTGAGCTAAGATTTTCAAGTTATTCACATAATGAAAACCTATACTTTGTTTCGTGGGAGAACTCCATTCAAATGCATGTAATAATTAGAAACGCACTGTCTCGGCGAAATAAAGCCTTTTTGTACAACTTCATGAAGTTAGCTGTAACTTTAGATAGAAAGCTCAGATATAAGTATTTATGGCTTTATCTTTTAGAATTCTATATCCCCGTGTTGAGCAAACAGGTTTTAAAGCTGTTTGAGCTAAGATTTTCGAGTTATTCACATAATGAAAACGTATACTTTGTTTCGTGCGAGAACTCCATTTAAATGCATCTAATAGTCAGAAACGCACTGTCTTGGCGAAATAAAGCGTTTTTCATCTACTTCATAGAGACAGCTGTAACTTTTGATAGAAGACTCAGACACACATATTCATGGCTTTGCCTTATAGAATTCAGCATCTGCGTGCTGGGGAAATGGGTTTTGCAGCTGTTTGAGCTAAGATTTTCAAGTTATTCACATAATGAAAACCTATACTTTGTTTCGTGCGAGAACTCCATTCAAATGCATGTAACACTCAGAAACGCACTTTCTCGGCGAAATAAAGTGTTTTTGTACAGCTTCATGAAGTTACATGTAACTTTTGATAGAAGGCTCAGATATACTTATTTGTGGCTTTATCTTATAGAATTCAATATCCCCGTGTTGAGCAAACAGGTTTTAAAGCTGTTTGAGCTAAGATTTTCGAGTTATTCACAAGATGAAAACCTATACTTTGTTTCGTGCGAGAACTCCATTCAAATGCATGTAATAGTCAGAAACGCACAGTCTTGGCGAAATAAAGCGTTTTTCATCTACTTCATAGAGACAGCTGTAACTTTTGATAGAAGACTCAGACACACATATTCATGGCTTTGCCTTATAGAATTCAGCATCTGCTTGCTGGGAAAATGGGTTTTGCAGCTGTTTGAGCTAAGATTTTCAAGTTATTCACATAATGAAAACGTATACTTTGTTTCGTGCGAGAACTCCATTCAAATGCATGTAACAGTCAGAAACGCACTGTCTCGGCGAAATAAAGCCTTTTTGTACAACTTCATGAAGTTACATGTAACTTTTGATAGAAGGCTCAGATATACTTATTTAGGGCTTTATCTTATAGAATTCAATATCCCCGTGTTGACCAAACAGGTTTTAAAGCTGTTTGAGCTAAGATTTTCAAGTTATTCACATAATGAAAACCTATACTTTGTTTCGTGCGAGAACTCCATTCAAATGCATGTAATAGTCAGACACGCACTGTCTTGGCGAAATAAAGCCTTTTTGTACAACTTCATGAAGTTAGCTGTAACTTTAGATAGAAAGCTCAGATATAAGTATTTATGGTTTTATCTTATAGAATTCAACATTCCCGTGTTGAGCAGACAGGTTTTAAAGCTGTTTGAGCTAAGATTTTCGAGTTATTCACATAATGAAAACGTATACTTTGTTTCGTGCGAGAACTCCATTCAAATGCATGTAATAGTCAGAAACGCACTGTCTCGGCGAAATAAAGCCTTTTTGTACAACTTCATGAAGTTACATGTAACTTTAGATAGAAAAATCAGATATACGTATTTATGGTTTTATCTCATAGAATTCAACATTCCCGTGTTGAGCAGACAGGTTTTAAAGCTGTTTGAGCTAAGATTTTCGAGTTATTCACATAATGAAAACCTATACTTTGTTTCGTGCGAGAACTCCATTCAAATGCATGTAACAGTCAGAAACGCACTGTCTTGGCGAAATAAAGCCTTTTTGTACAACTTCATGAAGTTACATGTAACTTTAGATAGAAAGCTCAGATATAAGTATTTATGGTTTTATCTCATAGAATTTAACATTCCCGTGTTGAGCAGACAGGTTTTAAAGCTGTTTGAGGTAAGATTTTCAAGTTATTCACATAATGAAAACCTATACTTTGCTTCGTGCGAGAACTCCATTCAAATGCATGTAACACTCAGAAACGCACTTTCTTGGCGAAATAAAGTGTTTTTGTACAGCTTCATGAAGTTACATGTAACTTTTGATAGAAGGCTCAGATATACTTATTTGTGGCTTTATCTTATAGAATTCAATATCCCCGTGTTGAGCAAACAGGTTTTAAAGCTGTTTGAGCTAAGATTTTCGAGTTATTCACAAGATTAAAACCTATACTTTGTTTCGTGCGAGAACTCCATTCAAATGCATGTAATAGTCAGAAACGCACAGTCTTGGCGAAATAAAGCGTTTTTCATCTACTTCATAGAGAGAGCTGTAACTTTTGATAGAAGACTCAGACACACATATTCATGGCTTTGCCTTATAGAATTCAGCATCTGCTTTCTGGGAAAATGGGTTTTGCAGCTGTTTGAGCTAAGATTTTCAAGTTATTCACATAATGAAAACCTATACTTTGTTTCGTGCGAGAACTCCATTCAAATGCATGTAACAGTCAGAAACGCACTGTCTTGGCGAAATAAAATCTTTTTGTACAGCTTCATGAAGTTACATGTAACTTTTGATAGAAGGCTCAGATATACTTATTTAGGGCTTTATCTCATAGAATTTAATATCCCCGTGTTGAGCAGACAGGTTTTAAAGCTGTTTGAGCTAAGATTTTAAAGTTATTCACATAATGAAAACCTATACTTTGTTTCGTGCGAGAACTCCATTTAAATGCATGTAATAGTCAGAAACGCACTGTCTCAGCGAAATGAAGCGTTTTTCATCTACTTCATAGAGAGAGCTGTAACTTTTGATAGAAGACACAGACACACATATTCATGGCTTTGCCTTATAGAATTCAGCATCTGCGTGCTGGGGAAATGGGTTTTGCAGCTGTTTGAGCTAAGATTTTCAAGTTATTCACATAATGAAAACCTATACTTTGTTTCGTGCGAGAACTCCATTCAAATGCATGTAATAGTGAGAAACGCACTGTCTCGGCGAAATAAAGCCTTTTTGTACAACTTCATGAAGTTACATGTAACTTTTGATAGAAGGCTCAGATATACTTATTTATGGCTTTATCTTTTAGAATTCTATATCCCCGTGTTGAGCAAACAGGTTTTAAAGCTGTTTGAGCTAAGATTTTCAAGTTATTCACATAATGAAAACGTATACTTTGTTTCGTGCGAGAACTCCATTTAAATGCATCTAATAGTCAGAAACGCACTGTCTTGGCGAAATAAAGCGTTTTTCATCTACTTCATAGAGACAGCTGTAACTTTTGATAGAAGACTCAGACACACATATTCATGGCTTTGCCTTATAGAATTCAGCATCTGCGTGCTGGGGAAATGGGTTTTGCAGCTGTTTGAGCTAAGATTTTCAAGTTATTCACATAATGAAAACCTATACTTTGTTTCGTGCGAGAACTCCATTCAAATGCATGTAACACTCAGAAACGCACTTTCTCGGCGAAATAAAGTGTTTTTGTACAGCTTCATGAAGTTACATGTAACTTTTGATAGAAGGCTCAGATATACTTATTTGTGGCTTTATCTTATAGAATTCAATATCCCCGTGTTGAGCAAACAGGTTTTAAAGCTGTTTGAGCTAAGATTTTCGAGTTATTCACAAGATGAAAACCTATACTTTGTTTCGTGCGAGAACTCCATTCAAATGCATGTAATAGTCAGAAACGCACAGTCTTGGCGAAATAAAGCGTTTTTCATCTACTTCATAGAGACAGCTGTAACTTTTGATAGAAGACTCAGACACACATATTCATGGCTTTGCCTTATAGAATTCAGCATCTGCTTGCTGGGAAAATGGGTTTTGCAGCTGTTTGAGCTAAGATTTTCAAGTTATTCACATAATGAAAACGTATACTTTGTTTCGTGCGAGAACTCCATTCAAATGCATGTAACAGTCAGAAACGCACTGTCTCGGCGAAATAAAGCCTTTTTGTACAACTTCATGAAGTTACATGTAACTTTTGATAGAAGGCTCAGATATACTTATTTAGGGCTTTATCTTATAGAATTCAATATCCCCGTGTTGACCAAACAGGTTTTAAAGCTGTTTGAGCTAAGATTTTCAAGTTATTCACATAATGAAAACCTATACTTTGTTTCGTGCGAGAACTCCATTCAAATGCATGTAATAGTCAGACACGCACTGTCTTGGCGAAATAAAGCCTTTTTGTACAACTTCATGAAGTTAGCTGTAACTTTAGATAGAAAGCTCAGATATAAGTATTTATGGTTTTATCTTATAGAATTCAACATTCCCGTGTTGACCAGACAGGTTTTAAAGCTGTTTGAGCTAAGATTTTCGAGTTATTCACATAATGAAAACGTATACTTTGTTTCGTGCGAGAACTCCATTCAAATGCATGTAATAGTCAGAAACGCACTGTCTCGGCGAAATAAAGCCTTTTTGTACAACTTCATGAAGTTACATGTAACTTTAGATAGAAAAATCAGATATACGTATTTATGGTTTTATCTCATAGAATTCAACATTCCCGTGTTGAGCAGACAGGTTTTAAAGCTGTTTGAGCTAAGATTTTCGAGTTATTCACATAATGAAAACCTATACTTTGTTTCGTGCGAGAACTCCATTCAAATGCATGTAACAGTCAGAAACGCACTGTCTTGGCGAAATAAAGCCTTTTTGTACAACTTCATGAAGTTACATGTAACTTTAGATAGAAAGCTCAGATATAAGTATTTATGGTTTTATCTCATAGAATTTAACATTCCCGTGTTGAGCAGACAGGTTTTAAAGCTGTTTGAGGTAAGATTTTCAAGTTATTCACATAATGAAAACCTATACTTTGCTTCGTGCGAGAACTCCATTCAAATGCATGTAACACTCAGAAACGCACTTTCTTGGCGAAATAAAGTGTTTTTGTACAGCTTCATGAAGTTACATGTAACTTTTGATAGAAGGCTCAGATATACTTATTTGTGGCTTTATCTTATAGAATTCAATATCCCCGTGTTGAGCAAACAGGTTTTAAAGCTGTTTGAGCTAAGATTTTCGAGTTATTCACAAGATTAAAACCTATACTTTGTTTCGTGCGAGAACTCCATTCAAATGCATGTAATAGTCAGAAACGCACAGTCTTGGCGAAATAAAGCGTTTTTCATCTACTTCATAGAGAGAGCTGTAACTTTTGATAGAAGACTCAGACACACATATTCATGGCTTTGCCTTATAGAATTCAGCATCTGCTTTCTGGGAAAATGGGTTTTGCAGCTGTTTGAGCTAAGATTTTCAAGTTATTCACATAATGAAAACCTATACTTTGTTTCGTGCGAGAACTCCATTCAAATGCATGTAACAGTCAGAAACGCACTGTCTTGGCGAAATAAAATCTTTTTGTACAGCTTCATGAAGTTACATGTAACTTTTGATAGAAGGCTCAGATATACTTATTTAGGGCTTTATCTCATAGAATTTAATATCCCCGTGTTGAGCAGACAGGTTTTAAAGCTGTTTGAGCTAAGATTTTAAAGTTATTCACATAATGAAAACCTATACTTTGTTTCGTGCGAGAACTCCATTTAAATGCATGTAATAGTCAGAAACGCACTGTCTCAGCGAAATGAAGCGTTTTTCATCTACTTCATAGAGAGAGCTGTAACTTTTGATAGAAGACACAGACACACATATTCATGGCTTTGCCTTATAGAATTCAGCATCTGCGTGCTGGGGAAATGGGTTTTGCAGCTGTTTGAGCTAAGATTTTCAAGTTATTCACATAATGAAAACCTATACTTTGTTTCGTGCGAGAACTCCATTCAAATGCATGTAATAGTGAGAAACGCACTGTCTCGGCGAAATAAAGCCTTTTTGTACAACTTCATGAAGTTACATGTAACTTTTGATAGAAGGCTCAGATATACTTATTTATGGCTTTATCTTTTAGAATTCTATATCCCCGTGTTGAGCAAACAGGTTTTAAAGCTGTTTGAGCTAAGATTTTCAAGTTATTCACATAATGAAAACGTATACTTTGTTTCGTGCGAGAACTCCATTTAAATGCATCTAATAGTCAGAAACGCACTGTCTTGGCGAAATAAAGCGTTTTTCATCTACTTCATAGAGACAGCTGTAACTTTTGATAGAAGACTCAGACACACATATTCATGGCTTTGCCTTATAGAATTCAGCATCTGCGTGCTGGGGAAATGGGTTTTGCAGCTGTTTGAGCTAAGATTTTCAAGTTATTCACATAATGAAAACCTATACTTTGTTTCGTGCGAGAACTCCATTCAAATGCATGTAACACTCAGAAACGCACTTTCTCGGCGAAATAAAGTGTTTTTGTACAGCTTCATGAAGTTACATGTAACTTTTGATAGAAGGCTCAGATATACTTATTTGTGGCTTTATCTTATAGAATTCAATATCCCCGTGTTGAGCAAACAGGTTTTAAAGCTGTTTGAGCTAAGATTTTCGAGTTATTCACAAGATGAAAACCTATACTTTGTTTCGTGCGAGAACTCCATTCAAATGCATGTAATAGTCAGAAACGCACAGTCTTGGCGAAATAAAGCGTTTTTCATCTACTTCATAGAGACAGCTGTAACTTTTGATAGAAGACTCAGACACACATATTCATGGCTTTGCCTTATAGAATTCAGCATCTGCTTGCTGGGAAAATGGGTTTTGCAGCTGTTTGAGCTAAGATTTTCAAGTTATTCACATAATGAAAACGTATACTTTGTTTCGTGCGAGAACTCCATTCAAATGCATGTAACAGTCAGAAACGCACTGTCTCGGCGAAATAAAGCCTTTTTGTACAACTTCATGAAGTTACATGTAACTTTTGATAGAAGGCTCAGATATACTTATTTAGGGCTTTATCTTATAGAATTCAATATCCCCGTGTTGACCAAACGGGTTTTAAAGCTGTTTGAGCTAAGATTTTCAAGTTATTCACATAATGAAAACCTATACTTTGTTTCGTGCGAGAACTCCATTCAAATGCATGTAATAGTCAGACACGCACTGTCTTGGCGAAATAAAGCCTTTTTGTACAACTTCATGAAGTTAGCTGTAACTTTAGATAGAAAGCTCAGATATAAGTATTTATGGTTTTATCTTATAGAATTCAACATTCCCGTGTTGACCAGACAGGTTTTAAAGCTGTTTGAGCTAAGATTTTCGAGTTATTCACATAATGAAAACGTATACTTTGTTTCGTGCGAGAACTCCATTCAAATGCATGTAATAGTCAGAAACGCACTGTCTCGGCGAAATAAAGCCTTTTTGTACAACTTCATGAAGTTACATGTAACTTTAGATAGAAAGCTCAGATATAAGTATTTATGGTTTTATCTCATAGAATTTAACATTCCCGTGTTGAGCAGACAGGTTTTAAAGCTGTTTGAGGTAAGATTTTCAAGTTATTCACATAATGAAAACCTATACTTTGCTTCGTGCGAGAACTCCATTCAAATGCATGTAACACTCAGAAACGCACTTTCTTGGCGAAATAAAGTGTTTTTGTACAGCTTCATGAAGTTACATGTAACTTTTGATAGAAGGCTCAGATATACTTATTTGTGGCTTTATCTTATAGAATTCAATATCCCCGTGTTGAGCAAACAGGTTTTAAAGCTGTTTGAGCTAAGATTTTCGAGTTATTCACAAGATTAAAACCTATACTTTGTTTCGTGCGAGAACTCCATTCAAATGCATGTAATAGTCAGAAACGCACAGTCTTGGCGAAATAAAGCGTTTTTCATCTACTTCATAGAGAGAGCTGTAACTTTTGATAGAAGACTCAGACACACATATTCATGGCTTTGCCTTATAGAATTCAGCATCTGCTTTCTGGGAAAATGGGTTTTGCAGCTGTTTGAGCTAAGATTTTCAAGTTATTCACATAATGAAAACCTATACTTTGTTTCGTGCGAGAACTCCATTCAAATGCATGTAACAGTCAGAAACGCACTGTCTTGGCGAAATAAAATCTTTTTGTACAGCTTCATGAAGTTACATGTAACTTTTGATAGAAGGCTCAGATATACTTATTTAGGGCTTTATCTCATAGAATTTAATATCCCCGTGTTGAGCAGACAGGTTTTAAAGCTGTTTGAGCTAAGATTTTAAAGTTATTCACATAATGAAAACCTATACTTTGTTTCGTGCGAGAACTCCATTTAAATGCATGTAATAGTCAGAAACGCACTGTCTCAGCGAAATGAAGCGTTTTTCATCTACTTCATAGAGAGAGCTGTAACTTTTGATAGAAGACACAGACACACATATTCATGGCTTTGCCTTATAGAATTCAGCATCTGCGTGCTGGGGAAATGGGTTTTGCAGCTGTTTGAGCTAAGATTTTCAAGTTATTCACATAATGAAAACCTATACTTTGTTTCGTGCGAGAACTCCATTCAAATGCATGTAATAGTGAGAAACGCACTGTCTCGGCGAAATAAAGCCTTTTTGTACAACTTCATGAAGTTACATGTAACTTTTGATAGAAGGCTCAGATATACTTATTTAGGGCTTTATCTTATAGAATTCAATATCCCCGTGTTGACCAAACAGGTTTTAAAGCTGTTTGAGCTAAGATTTTCAAGTTATTCACATAATGAAAACCTATACTTTGTTTCGTGCGAGAACTCCATTCAAATGCATGTAATAGTCAGAAACGCACTGTCTTGGCGAAATAAAGCGTTTTTCATCTACTTCATAGAGACAGCTGTAACTTTTGAGAGAAGACTCAGACACACATATTCATGGCTTTGCCTTATAGAATTCAGCATCTGCGTGCTGGGGAAATGGGTTTTGCAGCTGTTTGAGCTAAGACTTTTAAGTTATTCACATAATGAAAACCTATACTTTGTTTCGTGCGAGAACTCCATTCAAATGCATGTAACACTCAGAAACGCACTGTCTTGGCGAAATAAAGTGTTTTTGTACAGCTTCATGAAGTTACATGTAACTTTTGATAGAAGGCTCAGATATACTTATTTGTGGCTTTATCTCATAGAATTCAATATCCCTGTGTTGAGCAAACAGGTTTTAAAGCTGTTTGAGCTAAGATTTTCGAGTTATTCACAAGATGAAAACCTATACTTTGTTTCGTGCGAGAACTCCATTCAAATGCATGTAATAGTCAGAAACGCACAGTCTTGGCGAAATAAAGCGTTTTTCATCTACTTCATAGAGACAGCTGTAACTTTTGATAGAAGACTCAGACACACATATTCATGGCTTTGCCTTATAGAATTCAGCATCTGCTTGCTGGGAAAATGGGTTTTGCAGCTGTTTGAGCTAAGATTTTCAAGTTATTCACATAATGAAAACCTATACTTTGTTTCGTGCGAGAACTCCATTCAAATGCATGTAACACTCAGAAACGCACTTTCTCGGCGAAATAAAGTGTTTTTGTACAGCTTCATGAAGTTACATGTAACTTTTGATAGAAGGCTCAGATATACTTATTTGTGGCTTTATCTTATAGAATTCAATATCCCCGTGTTGAGCAAACAGGTTTTAAAGCTGTTTGAGCTAAGATTTTCGAGTTATTCACAAGATGAAAACCTATACTTTGTTTCGTGCGAGAACTCCATTCAAATGCATGTAATAGTCAGAAACGCACAGTCTTGGCGAAATAAAGCGTTTTTCATCTACTTCATAGAGACAGCTGTAACTTTTGATAGAAGACTCAGACACACATATTCATGGCTTTGCCTTATAGAATTCAGCATCTGCTTGCTGGGAAAATGGGTTTTGCAGCTGTTTGAGCTAAGATTTTCAAGTTATTCACATAATGAAAACGTATACTTTGTTTCGTGCGAGAACTCCATTCAAATGCATGTAACAGTCAGAAACGCACTGTCTCGGCGAAATAAAGCCTTTTTGTACAACTTCATGAAGTTACATGTAACTTTTGATAGAAGGCTCAGATATACTTATTTAGGGCTTTATCTTATAGAATTCAATATCCCCGTGTTGACCAAACAGGTTTTAAAGCTGTTTGAGCTAAGATTTTCAAGTTATTCACATAATGAAAACCTATACTTTGTTTCGTGCGAGAACTCCATTCAAATGCATGTAATAGTCAGACACGCACTGTCTTGGCGAAATAAAGCCTTTTTGTACAACTTCATGAAGTTAGCTGTAACTTTAGATAGAAAGCTCAGATATAAGTATTTATGGTTTTATCTTATAGAATTCAACATTCCCGTGTTGACCAGACAGGTTTTAAAGCTGTTTGAGCTAAGATTTTCGAGTTATTCACATAATGAAAACGTATACTTTGTTTCGTGCGAGAACTCCATTCAAATGCATGTAATAGTCAGAAACGCACTGTCTCGGCGAAATAAAGCCTTTTTGTACAACTTCATGAAGTTACATGTAACTTTAGATAGAAAGCTCAGATATAAGTATTTATGGTTTTATCTCATAGAATTTAACATTCCCGTGTTGAGCAGACAGGTTTTAAAGCTGTTTGAGGTAAGATTTTCAAGTTATTCACATAATGAAAACCTATACTTTGCTTCGTGCGAGAACTCCATTCAAATGCATGTAACAGTCAGAAACGCACTTTCTTGGCGAAATAAAGTGTTTTTGTACAGCTTCATGAAGTTACATGTAACTTTTGATAGAAGGCTCAGATATACTTATTTGTGGCTTTATCTTATAGAATTCAATATCCCCGTGTTGAGCAAACAGGTTTTAAAGCTGTTTGAGCTAAGATTTTCGAGTTATTCACAAGATTAAAACCTATACTTTGTTTCGTGCGAGAACTCCATTCAAATGCATGTAATAGTCAGAAACGCACAGTCTCGGCGAAATAAAGCGTTTTTCATCTACTTCATAGAGAGAGCTGTAACTTTTGATAGAAGACTCAGACACACATATTCATGGCTTTGCCTTATAGAATTCAGCATCTGCTTTCTGGGAAAATGGGTTTTGCAGCTGTTTGAGCTAAGATTTTCAAGTTATTCACATAATGAAAACCTATACTTTGTTTCGTGCGAGAACTCCATTCAAATGCATGTAATAGTGAGAAACGCACTGTCTCGGCGAAATAAAGCCTTTTTGTACAACTTCATGAAGTTACATGTAACTTTTGATAGAAGGCTCAGATATACTTATTTAGGGCTTTATCTTATAGAATTCAATATCCCCGTGTTGACCAAACAGGTTTTAAAGCTGTTTGAGCTAAGATTTTCAAGTTATTCACATAATGAAAACCTATACTTTGTTTCGTGCGAGAACTCCATTCAAATGCATGTAATAGTCAGAAACGCACTGTCTTGGCGAAATAAAGCGTTTTTCATCTACTTCATAGAGACAGCTGTAACTTTTGAGAGAAGACTCAGACACACATATTCATGGCTTTGCCTTATAGAATTCAGCATCTGCGTGCTGGGGAAATGGGTTTTGCAGCTGTTTGAGCTAAGACTTTTAAGTTATTCACATAATGAAAACCTATACTTTGTTTCGTGCGAGAACTCCATTCAAATGCATGTAACACTCAGAAACGCACTGTCTTGGCGAAATAAAGTGTTTTTGTACAGCTTCATGAAGTTACATGTAACTTTTGATAGAAGGCTCAGATATACTTATTTGTGGCTTTATCTTATAGAATTCAATATCCCTGTGTTGAGCAAACAGGTTTTAAAGCTGTTTGAGCTAAGATTTTCGAGTTATTCACAAGATGAAAACCTATACTTTGTTTCGTGCGAGAACTCCATTCAAATGCATGTAATAGTCAGAAACGCACAGTCTTGGCGAAATAAAGCGTTTTTCATCTACTTCATAGAGACAGCTGTAACTTTTGATAGAAGACTCAGACACACATATTCATGGCTTTGCCTTATAGAATTCAGCATCTGCTTGCTGGGAAAATGGGTTTTGCAGCTGTTTGAGCTAAGATTTTCAAGTTATTCACATAATGAAAACCTATACTTTGTTTCGTGCGAGAACTCCATTCAAATGCATGTAATAGTCAGAAACGCACTGTCTCGGCGAAATAAAGCCTTTTTGTACAACTTCATGAAGTTACATGTAACTTTTGATAGAAGGCTCAGATATACTTATTTAGGGCTTTATCTTATAGAATTCAATATCCCCGTGTTGACCAAACAGGTTTTAAAGCTGTTTGAGCTAAGATTTTCAAGTTATTCACATAATGAAAACCTATACTTTGTTTCGTGCGAGAACTCCATTCAAATGCATGTAATAGTCAGAAACGCACTGTCTCGGCGAAATAAAGCCTTTTTGTACAACTTCATGAAGTTACATGTAACTTTAGATAGAAAGCTCAGATATACGTATTTATGGTTTTATCTCATAGAATTCAACATTCCCGTGTTGACCAGACAGGTTTTAAAGCTGTTTGAGCTAAGATTTTCGAGTTATTCACATAATGAAAACCTATACTTTGTTTCGTGCGAGAACTCCATTCAAATGCATGTAACAGTCAGAAACGCACTGTCTTGGCGAAATAAAGCCTTTTTGTACAACTTCATGAAGTTACATGTAACTTTTGATAGAAGGCTCAGATATAAGTATTTATGGTTTTATCTTATAGAATTCAACATTCCCGTGTTGACCAGACAGGTTTTAAAGCTGTTTGAGCTAAGATTTTCGAGTTATTCACATAATGAAAACGTATACTTTGTTTCGTGCGAGAACTCCATTTAAATGCATGTAATAGTCAGACACGCACTGTCTCGGTGAAATAAAGCCTTTTTGTACAACTTCATGAAGTTACATGTAACTTTTGATAGAAGGCTCAGATATACTTATTTAGGGCTTTATCTTATAGAATTCAATATCCCCGTGTTGAGCAAACAGGTTTTAAAGCTGTTTGAGCTAAGATTTTCGAGTTATTCACAAGATGAAAACCTATACTTTGTTTCGTGCGAGAACTCCATTCAAATGCATGTAATAGTCAGACACGCACTGTCTTGGCGAAATAAAGCCTTTTTGTACAACTTCATGAAGTTAGCTGTAACTTTAGATAGAAAGCTCAGATATAAGTATTTATGGTTTTATCTTATAGAATTCAACATTCCCGTGTTGACCAGAAAGGTTTTAAAGCTGTTTGAGCTAAGATTTTCGAGTTATTCACATAATGAAAACCTATACTTTGTTTCGTGCGAGAACTCCATTCAAATGCATGTAATAGTCAGAAACGCACTGTCTCGGCGAAATAAAGCCTTTTTGTACAACTTCATGAAGTTACATGTAACTTTAGATAGAAAGCTCAGATATACGTATTTATGGTTTTATCTCATAGAATTCAACATTCCCGTGTTGACCAGACAGGTTTTAAAGCTGTTTGAGCTAAGATTTTCGAGTTATTCACATAATGAAAACCTATACTTTGTTTCGTGCGAGAACTCCATTCAAATGCATGTAACAGTCAGAAACGCACTGTCTTGGCGAAATAAAGCCTTTTTGTACAGCTTCATGAAGTTACATGTAACTTTTGATAGAAGGCTCAGATATACTTATTTGTGGCTTTATCTTATAGAATTCAATATCCCCGTGTTGAGCAAACAGGTTTTAAAGCTGTTTGAGCTAAGATTTTCGAGTTATTCACAAGATGAAAACCTATGCTTTGTTCCGGGCGAGAACTCCATTCAAATGCATGTAATAGTTAGAAACGCACTGTCTCGGCGAAATAAAGCCTTTTTGTACAACTTCATGAAGTTAGCTGTAACTTTAGATAGAAAACTCAGATATAAGTATTTATGGTTTTATCTTATAGAATTCAACATTCCCGTGTTGACCAGACAGGTTTTAAAGCTGTTTGAGCTAAGATTTTCAAGTTATTCACATAATGAAAACGTATACTTTGTTTCGTGCGAGAACTCCATTTAAATGCATGTAATAGTCAGAAACGCACTGTCTTAGCGAAATAAAGCGTTTTTCATCTACTTCATAGAGAGAGCTGTAACTTTTGATAGAAGACACAGACACACATATTCATGGCTTTGCCTTATAGAATTCAGCATCTGCGTGCTGGGGAAATGGGTTTTGCAGCTGTTTGAGCTAAGATTTTCAAGTTATTCACATAATGAAAACCTATACTTTGTTTCGTGCGAGAACTCCATTCAAATGCATGTAACAGTCAGAAACGCACTTTCTTGGCGAAATAAAGTGTTTTTGTACAGCTTCATGAAGTTACATGTAACTTTTGATAGAAGGCTCAGATATACTTATTTGTGGCTTTATCTCATAGAATTCAATATCCCCGTGTTGAGCAAACAGGTTTTAAAGCTGTTTGAGCTAAGATTTTCGAGTTATTCATGAGATGAAAACCTATACTTTGTTTCGTGCGAGAACTCCATTCAAATGCATGTAATAGTCAGAAACGCACAGTCTTGGCAAAATAAAGCGTTTTTCATCTACTTCATAGAGACAGCTGTAACTTTTGATAGAAGACGCAGACACACATATTCATGGCTTTGCCTTATAGAATTCAGCATCTGCTTGCTGGGAAAATGGGTTTTGCAGCTGTTTGAGCTAAGATTTTCAAGTTATTCACATAATGAAAACCTATACTTTGTTTCGTGCGAGAACTCCATTCAAATGCATGTAACACTCAGAAACGCACTGTCTCGGCGAAATAAAGTGTTTTTGTACAACTTCATGAAGTTACATGTAACTTTTGATAGAAGGCTCAGATATACTTATTTAGGGCTTTATCTTATAGAATTCAATATCCCCGTGTTGAGCAACCAGGTTTTAAAGCTGTTTGATCTAAGATTTTCAAGTTATTTACATAATGAAAACCTATACTTTTTTTCGTGCGAGAACTCCATTTAAATGCATGTAATAGTCAGAAACGCACTGTCTCGGCGAAATAAAGCCTTTTTGTACAACTTCATGAAGTTAGCTGTAACTTTAGATAGAAAGCTCAGGTATAAGTATTTATGGTTTTATCTTATAGAATTCAACATTCCCGTGTTGACCAGACAGGTTTTAAAGCTGTTTGAGCTAAGATTTTGAAAAGTTATTCACATAATGAAAACGTATACTTTGTTTCGTGCGAGAACTCCATTTAAATGCATGTAATAGTCAGAAACGCACTGTCTTAGCGAAATAAAGCGTTTTTCATCTACTTCATAGAGAGAGCTGTAACTTTTGATAGAAGACACAGACACACATATTCATGGCTTTGCCTTATAGAATTCAGCATCTGCGTGCTGGGGAAATGGGTTTTGCAGCTGTTTGAGCTAAGATTTTCAAGTTATTCACATAATGAAAACCTAGACTTTGTTTCGTGCGAGAACTCCATTCAAATGCATGTAACACTCAGAAACGCACTTTCTTGGCGAAATAAAGTGTTTTTGTACAGCTTCATGAAGTTACATGTAACTTTTGATAGAAGGCTCAGATATACTTATTTGTGGCTTTATCTTATAGAATTCAATATCCCCGTGTTGAGCAAACAGGTTTTAAAGCTGTTTGAGCTAAGATTTTCGAGTTATTCACAAGATTAAAACCTATACTTTGTTTCGTGCGACAACTCCATTCAAATGCATGTAATAGTCAGAAATGCACAGTCTTGGCGAAATAAAGCGTTTTTCATCTACTTAATAGAGACAGCTGTAACTTTTGATAGAAGACTCAGACACACATATTCATGGCTTTGCCTTATAGAATTCAGCATCTGCTTGCTGGGAAAATGGGTTTTGCAGCTGTTTGAGCTAAGATTTTCAAGTTATTCACATAATGAAAACCTATACTTTGTTTCGTGCGAGAACTCCATTCAAATGCATGTAACACTCAGAAACGCACTGTCTCGGCGAAATAAAGCCTTTTTGTACAACTTCATGAAGTTACATGTAACTTTTGATAGAAGGCTCAGATATACTTATTTAGGGCTTTATCTTATAGAATTCAACATTCCCGTGTTGACCAGACAGGTTTTAAAGCTGTTTGAGCTAAGATTTTCAAGTTATTCACATAATGAAAACGTATACTTTGTTTCGTGCGAGAACTCCATTTAAATGCATGTAATAGTCAGAAACGCACTGTCTCGGCGAAATAAAGCCTTTTTGTACAACTTCATGAAGTTAGCTGTAACTTTAGATAGAAAGCTCAGATATAAGTATTTATGGTTTTATCTTATAGAATTCAACATTCCCGTGTTGACCAGACAGGTTTTAAAGCTGTTTGAGCTAAGATTTTCAAGTTATTCACATAATGAAAACGTATACTTTGTTTCGTGCGAGAACTCCATTTAAATGCATGTAATAGTCAGAAACGCACTGTCTCGGCGAAATAAAGCCTTTTTGTACAACTTCATGAAGTTAGCTGTAACTTTAGATAGAAAGCTCAGGTATAAGTATTTATGGTTTTATCTTATAGAATTCAACATTCCCGTGTTGACCAGACAGGTTTTAAAGCTGTTTGAGCTAAGATTTTGAAAAGTTATTCACATAATGAAAACGTATACTTTGTTTCGTGCGAGAACTCCATTTAAATGCATGTAATAGTCAGAAACGCACTGTCTTAGCGAAATAAAGCGTTTTTCATCTACTTCATAGAGAGAGCTGTAACTTTTGATAGAAGACACAGACACACATATTCATGGCTTTGCCTTATAGAATTCAGCATCTGCGTGCTGGGGAAATGGGTTTTGCAGCTGTTTGAGCTAAGATTTTCAAGTTATTCACATAATGAAAACCTATACTTTGTTTCGTGCGAGAACTCCATTCAAATGCATGTAATAGTCAGAAACGCACTGTCTCGGCGAAATAAAGCCTTTTTGTACAGCTTCATGAAGTTACATGTAACTTTTGATAGAAGGCTCAGATATACTTATTTGTGGCTTTATCTTATAGAATTCAATATCCCCGTGTTGAGCAAACAGGTTTTAAAGCTGTTTGAGCTAAGATTTTCGAGTTATTCACAAGATGAAAACCTATACTTTGTTTCGTGCGAGAACTCCATTCAAATGCATGTAATAGTCAGAAACGCACAGTCTTGACGAAAGAAAGCGTTTTTCATCTACTTCATAGAGACAGCTGTAACTTTTGATAGAAGACTCAAACACACATATTCATGGCTTTGCCTTATAGAATTCAGCATCTGCTTGCTGGGAAAATGGGTTTTCCGGCTATTTGAGCTAAGATTTTCAAGTTATTCACATAATGAAAACGTATACTTTGTTTCGTGCGAGAACTCCATTTAAATGCATGTAATAGTCAGAAACGCACTGTCTCGGCGAAATAAAGCCTTTTTGTACAACTTCATGAAGTTAGCTGTAACTTTAGATAGAAAGCTCAGATATAAGTATTTATGGTTTTATCTTATAGAATTCAACATTCCCGTGTTGATCAGACAGGTTTTAAAGCTGTTTGAGCTAAGATTTTCAAGTTATTCACATAATGAAAACCTATACTTTGTTTCGTGCGAGAACTCCATTTAAATGCATGTAATAGTCAGAAACGCACTGTCTTGGCGAAATAAAGCGTTTTTCATATACTTCATAGAGAGAGCTGTAACTTTTGATAGAAGACTCAGAAACACATATTCATGGCTTTGCCTTATAGAATTCAGCATCTGCGTGCTGGGGAAATGGGTTTTGCAGCTGTTTGAGCTAAGATTTTCAAGTTATTCACATAATGAAAACCTAGACTTTGTTTCGTGCGAGAACTCCATTCAAATGCATGTAACACTCAGAAACGCACTTTCTTGGCGAAATAAAGTGTTTTTGTACAGCTTCATGAAGTTACATGTAACTTTTGATAGAAGGCTCAGATATACTTATTTGTGGCTTTATCTTATAGAATTCAATATCCCCGTGTTGAGCAAACAGGTTTTAAAGCTGTTTGAGCTAAGATTTTCGAGTTATTCACAAGATTAAAACCTATACTTTGTTTCGTGCGACAACTCCATTCAAATGCATGTAATAGTCAGAAATGCACAGTCTTGGCGAAATAAAGCGTTTTTCATCTACTTAATAGAGACAGCTGTAACTTTTGATAGAAGACTCAGACACACATATTCATGGCTTTGCCTTATAGAATTCAGCATCTGCTTGCTGGGAAAATGGGTTTTGCAGCTGTTTGAGCTAAGATTTTCAAGTTATTCACATAATGAAAACCTATACTTTGTTTCGTGCGAGAACTCCATTCAAATGCATGTAACACTCAGAAACGCACTGTCTCGGCGAAATAAAGCCTTTTTGTACAACTTCATGAAGTTACATGTAACTTTTGATAGAAGGCTCAGATATACTTATTTAGGGCTTTATCTTATAGAATTCAACATTCCCGTGTTGACCAGACAGGTTTTAAAGCTGTTTGAGCTAAGATTTTCAAGTTATTCACATAATGAAAACCTATACTTTGTTTCGTGCGAGAACTCCATTTAAATGCATGTAATAGTCAGAAACGCACTGTCTCGGCGAAATAAAGCCTTTTTGTACAACTTCATGAAGTTAGCTGTAACTTTAGATAGAAAGCTCAGATATAAGTATTTATGGTTTTATCTTATAGAATTCAACATTCCCGTGTTGACCAGACAGGTTTTAAAGCTGTTTGAGCTAAGATTTTCAAGTTATTCACATAATGAAAACGTATACTTTGTTTCGTGCGAGAACTCCATTTAAATGCATGTAATAGTCAGAAACGCACTGTCTTGGCGAAATAAAGCGTTTTTCATATACTTCATAGAGAGAGCTGTAACTTTTGATAGAAGACTCAGACACACATATTCATGGCTTTGCCTTATAGAATTCAGCATCTGCTTGCTGGGAAAATGGGTTTTGCAGCTGTTTGAGCTAAGATTTTCGAGTTATTCACATAATGAAAACCTATACTTTGTTTCGTGCGAGAACTCCATTCAAATGCATGTAATAGTCAGACACGCACTGTCTTGGCGAAATAAAGCCTTTTTGTACAACTTCATGAAGTTAGCTGTAACTTTAGATAGAAAGCTCAGATATAAGTATTTATGGTTTTATCTTATAGAATTCAACATTCCCGTGTTGACCAGACAGGTTTTAAAGCTGTTTGAGCTAAGATTTTCGAGTTATTCACATAATGAAAACGTATACTTTGTTTCGTGCGAGAACTCCATTTAAATGCATGTAATAGTCAGACACGCACTGTCTCGGCGAAATAAAGCCTTTTTGTACAACTTCATGAAGTTACATGTAACTTTTGATAGAAGGCTCAGATATACTTATTTAGGGCTTTATCTTATAGAATTCAATATCCCCGTGTTGAGCAAACAGGTTTTAAAGCTGTTTGAGCTAAGATTTTCGAGTTATTCACAAGATGAAAACCTATACTTTGTTTCGTGCGAGAACTCCATTCAAATGCATGTAATAGTCAGAAACGCACTGTCTCGGCGAAATAAAGCGTTTTTCATCTACTTCATAGAGAGAGCTGTAACTTTTGATAGAAGACACAGACACACATATTCATGGCTTTGCCTTATAGAATTCAGCATCTGCGTGCTGGGGAAATGGGTTTTGCAGCTGTTTGAGCTAAGATTTTCAAGTTATTCACATAATGAAAACGTATACTTTGTTTCGTGCGAGAACTCCATTCAAATGCATGTAATAGTCAGAAACGCACTGTCTCGGCGAAATAAAGCCTTTTTGTACAGCTTCATGAAGTTACATGTAACTTTTGATAGAAGGCTCAGATATACTTATTTGTGGCTTTATCTTATAGAATTCAATATCCCCGTGTTGAGCAAACAGGTTTTAAAGCTGTTTGAGCTAAGATTTTCGAGTTATTCACAAGATTAAAACCTATACTTTGTTTCGTGCGAGAACTCCATTCAAATGCATGTAATAGTCAGAAATGCACAGTCTTGGCGAAATAAAGCGTTTTTCATCTACTTCATAGAGACAGCTGTAACTTTTGATAGAAGACTCAGACACACATATTCATGGCTTTGCCTTATAGAATTCAGCATCTGCTTGCTGGGAAAATGGGTTTTGCAGCTGTTTGAGCTAAGATTTTCAAGTTATTCACATAATGAAAACCTATACTTTGTTTCGTGCGAGAACTCCATTCAAATGCATGTAACACTCAGAAACGCACTGTCTCGGCGAAATAAAGCCTTTTTGTACAACTTCATGAAGTTACATGTAACTTTTGATAGAAGGCTCAGATATACTTATTCAGGGCTTTATCTTATAGAATTCAATATCCCCGTGTTGACCAAACAGGTTTTAAAGCTGTTTGAGCTAAGATTTTCAAGTTATTCACATAATGAAAACCTATACTTTGTTTCGTGCGAGAACTCCATTCAAATGCATGTAACAGTCAGAAACGCACTGTCTCGGCGAAATAAAGCCTTTTTGTACAACTTCATGAAGTTACATGTAACTTTTGATAGAAGGCTCAGATATACTTATTTAGGGCTTTATCTTATAGAATTCAATATCCCCGTGTTGACCAAACAGGTTTTAAAGCTGTTTGAGCTAAGATGTTCAAGTTATTCACATAATGAAAACCTATACTTTGTTTCGTGCGAGAACTCCATTCAAATGCATGTAACAGTCAGAAACGCACTGTCTCGGCGAAATAAAGCCTTTTTGTACAACTTCATGAAGTTAGCTGTAACTTTAGATAGAAAGCTCAGATATAAGTATTTATGGTTTTATCTCATAGAATTCAACATTCCCGTGTTGACCAGACAGCTTTTAAAGCTGTTTGAGCTAAGATTTTCAAGTTATTCACATAATGAAAACGTATACTTTGTTTCGTGCGAGAACTCCATTTAAATGCATGTAATAGTCAGAAACGCACTGTCTCGGCGAAATAAAGCCTTTTTGTACAACTGCATGAAGTTAGCTGTAACTTTAGATAGAAAGCTCAGATATAAGTATTTATGGTTTTATCTTATAGAATTCAACATTCCCGTGTTGACCAGACAGGTTTTAAAGCTGTTTGAGCTAAGATTTTCAAGTTATTCACATAATGAAAACGTATACTTTGTTTCGTGCGAGAACTCCATTTAAATGCATGTAATAGTCAGAAACGCACTGTCTCGGCGAAATAAAGCCTTTTTGTACAACTTCATGAAGTTAGCTGTAACTTTAGATAGAAAGCTCAGATATAAGTATTTATGGTTTTATCTTATAGAATTCAACATTCCCGTGTTGATCAGACAGGTTTTAAAGCTGTTTGAGCTAAGATTTTCAAGTTATTCACATAATGAAAACGTATACTTTGTTTCGTGCGAGAACTCCATTTAAATGCATGTAATAGTCAGAAACGCACTGTCTTGGCGAAATAAAGCGTTTTTCATATACTTCATAGAGAGAGCTGTAACTTTTGATAGAAGACTCAGACACACATATTCATGGCTTTGCCTTATAGAATTCAGCATCTGCTTGCTGGGAAAATGGGTTTTGCAGCTGTTTGAGCTAAGATTTTCGAGTTATTCACATAATGAAAACCTATACTTTGTTTCGTGCGAGAACTCCATTCAAATGCATGTAATAGTCAGACACGCACTGTCTTGGCGAAATAAAGCCTTTTTGTACAACTTCATGAAGTTAGCTGTAACTTTAGATAGAAAGCTCAGATATAAGTATTTATGGTTTTATCTTATAGAATTCAACATTCCCGTGTTGACCAGACAGGTTTTAAAGCTGTTTGAGCTAAGATTTTCAAGTTATTCACATAATGAAAACCTATACTTTGTTTCGTGCGAGAACTCCATTCAAATGCATGTAACAGTCAGAAACGCACTGTCTCGGCGAAATAAAGCCTTTTTGTACAACTTCATGAAGTTAGCTGTAACTTTAGATAGAAAGCTCAGATATAAGTATTTATGGTTTTATCTTATAGAATTCAACATTCCCGTGTTGACCAGACAGGTTTTAAAGCTGTTTGAGCTAAGATTTTCGAGTTATTCACATAATGAAAACGTATACTTTGTTTCGTGCGAGAACTCCATTTAAATGCATGTAATAGTCAGAAACGCACTGTCTCGGCGAAATAAAGCCTTTTTGTACAACTTCATGAAGTTACATGTAACTTTTGATAGAAGGCTCAGATATACTTATTTAGGGCTTTATCTTATAGAATTCAATATCCCCGTGTTGAGCAAACAGGTTTTAAAGCTGTTTGAGCTAAGATTTTCAAGTTATTCACATAATGAAAACCTATACTTTGTTTCGTGGGAGAACTCCATTCAAATGCATGTAATAATTAGAAACGCACTGTCTCGGCGAAATAAAGCCTTTTTGTACAACTTCATGAAGTTAGCTGTAACTTTAGATAGAAAGCTCAGATATAAGTATTTATGGCTTTATCTTTTAGAATTCTATATCCCCGTGTTGAGCAAACAGGTTTTAAAGCTGTTTGAGCTAAGATTTTCGAGTTATTCACATAATGAAAACGTATACTTTGTTTCGTGCGAGAACTCCATTTAAATGCATCTAATAGTCAGAAACGCACTGTCTTGGCGAAATAAAGCGTTTTTCATCTACTTCATAGAGACAGCTGTAACTTTTGATAGAAGACTCAGACACACATATTCATGGCTTTGCCTTATAGAATTCAGCATCTGCGTGCTGGGGAAATGGGTTTTGCAGCTGTTTGAGCTAAGATTTTCAAGTTATTCACATAATGAAAACCTATACTTTGTTTCGTGCGAGAACTCCATTCAAATGCATGTAACACTCAGAAACGCACTTTCTCGGCGAAATAAAGTGTTTTTGTACAGCTTCATGAAGTTACATGTAACTTTTGATAGAAGGCTCAGATATACTTATTTGTGGCTTTATCTTATAGAATTCAATATCCCCGTGTTGAGCAAACAGGTTTTAAAGCTGTTTGAGCTAAGATTTTCGAGTTATTCACAAGATGAAAACCTATACTTTGTTTCGTGCGAGAACTCCATTCAAATGCATGTAATAGTCAGAAACGCACAGTCTTGGCGAAATAAAGCGTTTTTCATCTACTTCATAGAGACAGCTGTAACTTTTGATAGAAGACTCAGACACACATATTCATGGCTTTGCCTTATAGAATTCAGCATCTGCTTGCTGGGAAAATGGGTTTTGCAGCTGTTTGAGCTAAGATTTTCAAGTTATTCACATAATGAAAACGTATACTTTGTTTCGTGCGAGAACTCCATTCAAATGCATGTAACAGTCAGAAACGCACTGTCTCGGCGAAATAAAGCCTTTTTGTACAACTTCATGAAGTTACATGTAACTTTTGATAGAAGGCTCAGATATACTTATTTAGGGCTTTATCTTATAGAATTCAATATCCCCGTGTTGACCAAACAGGTTTTAAAGCTGTTTGAGCTAAGATTTTCAAGTTATTCACATAATGAAAACCTATACTTTGTTTCGTGCGAGAACTCCATTCAAATGCATGTAATAGTCAGACACGCACTGTCTTGGCGAAATAAAGCCTTTTTGTACAACTTCATGAAGTTAGCTGTAACTTTAGATAGAAAGCTCAGATATAAGTATTTATGGTTTTATCTCATAGAATTCAACATTCCCGTGTTGACCAGACAGCTTTTAAAGCTGTTTGAGCTAAGATTTTCAAGTTATTCACATAATGAAAACGTATACTTTGTTTCGTGCGAGAACTCCATTTAAATGCATGTAATAGTCAGAAACGCACTGTCTCGGCGAAATAAAGCCTTTTTGTACAACTTCATGAAGTTAGCTGTAACTTTAGATAGAAAGCTCAGATATAAGTATTTATGGTTTTATCTTATAGAATTCAACATTCCCGTGTTGACCAGACAGGTTTTAAAGCTGTTTGAGCTAAGATTTTCAAGTTATTCACATAATGAAAACGTATACTTTGTTTCGTGCGAGAACTCCATTTAAATGCATGTAATAGTCAGAAACGCACTGTCTCGGCGAAATAAAGCCTTTTTGTACAACTTCATGAAGTTAGCTGTAACTTTAGATAGAAAGCTCAGATATAAGTATTTATGGTTTTATCTTATAGAATTCAACATTCCCGTGTTGATCAGACAGGTTTTAAAGCTGTTTGAGCTAAGATTTTCAAGTTATTCACATAATGAAAACGTATACTTTGTTTCGTGCGAGAACTCCATTTAAATGCATGTAATAGTCAGAAACGCACTGTCTTAGCGAAATAAAGCGTTTTTCATCTACTTCATAGAGAGAGCTGTAACTTTTGATAGAAGACACAGACACACATATTCATGGCTTTGCCTTATAGAATTCAGCATCTGCGTGCTGGGGAAATGGGTTTTGCAGCTGTTTGAGCTAAGATTTTCAAGTTATTCACATAATGAAAACCTATACTTTGTTTCGTGCGAGAACTCCATTCAAATGCATGTAACAGTCAGAAACGCACTTTCTTGGCGAAATAAAGTGTTTTTGTACAGCTTCATGAAGTTACATGTAACTTTTGATAGAAGGCTCAGATATACTTATTTGTGGCTTTATCTCATAGAATTCAATATCCCCGTGTTGAGCAAACAGGTTTTAAAGCTGTTTGAGCTAAGATTTTCGAGTTATTCATGAGATGAAAACCTATACTTTGTTTCGTGCGAGAACTCCATTCAAATGCATGTAATAGTCAGAAACGCACAGTCTTGGCAAAATAAAGCGTTTTTCATCTACTTCATAGAGACAGCTGTAACTTTTGATAGAAGACGCAGACACACATATTCATGGCTTTGCCTTATAGAATTCAGCATCTGCTTGCTGGGAAAATGGGTTTTGCAGCTGTTTGAGCTAAGATTTTCAAGTTATTCACATAATGAAAACGTATACTTTGTTTCGTGCGAGAACTCCATTTAAATGCATGTAATAGTCAGAAACGCACTGTCTTGGCGAAATAAAGCGTTTTTCATATACTTCATAGAGAGAGCTGTAACTTTTGATAGAAGACTCAGACACACATATTCATGGCTTTGCCTTATAGAATTCAGCATCTGCTTGCTGGGAAAATGGGTTTTGCAGCTGTTTGAGCTAAGATTTTCGAGTTATTCACATAATGAAAACCTATACTTTGTTTCGTGCGAGAACTCCATTTAAATGCATGTAATAGTCAGAAACGCACTGTCTCGGTGAAATAAAGCCTTTTTGTACAACTTCATGAAGTTACATGTAACTTTTGATAGAAGGCTCAGATATACTTATTTGTGGCTTTATCTTATAGAATTCAATATCCCCGTGTTGAGCAAACAGGTTTTAAAGCTGTTTGAGCTAAGATTTTCGAGTTATTCACAAGATTAAAACCTATACTTTGTTTCGTGCGAGAACTCCATTCAAATGCATGTAATAGTCAGAAATGCACAGTCTTGGCGAAATAAAGCGTTTTTCATCTACTTCATAGAGACAGCTGTAACTTTTGATAGAAGACTCAGACACACATATTCATGGCTTTGCCTTATAGAATTCAGCATCTGCTTGCTGGGAAAATGGGTTTTGCAGCTGTTTGAGCTAAGATTTTCAAGTTATTCACATAATGAAAACCTATACTTTGTTTCGTGCGAGAACTCCATTCAAATGCATGTAACACTCAGAAACGCACTGTCTCGGCGAAATAAAGCCTTTTTGTACAACTTCATGAAGTTACATGTAACTTTTGATAGAAGGCTCAGATATACTTATTCAGGGCTTTATCTTATAGAATTCAATATCCCCGTGTTGACCAAACAGGTTTTAAAGCTGTTTGAGCTAAGATTTTCAAGTTATTCACATAATGAAAACCTATACTTTGTTTCGTGCGAGAACTCCATTCAAATGCATGTAACAGTCAGAAACGCACTGTCTCGGCGAAATAAAGCCTTTTTGTACAACTTCATGAAGTTACATGTAACTTTTGATAGAAGGCTCAGATATACTTATTTAGGGCTTTATCTTATAGAATTCAATATCCCCGTGTAGACCAGACAGGTTTTAAAGCTGTTTGAGCTAAGATTTTCAAGTTATTCACATAATGAAAACCTATACTTTGTTTCGTGCGAGAACTCCATTCAAATGCATGTAATAGTCAGACACGCACTGTCTTGGCGAAATAAAGCCTTTTTGTACAACTTCATGAAGTTAGCTGTAACTTTAGATAGAAAGCTCAGATATAAGTATTTATGGTTTTATCTCATAGAATTCAACATTCCCGTGTTGACCAGACAGCTTTTAAAGCTGTTTGAGCTAAGATTTTCAAGTTATTCACATAATGAAAACGTATACTTTGTTTCGTGCGAGAACTCCATTTAAATGCATGTAATAGTCAGAAACGCACTGTCTCGGCGAAATAAAGCCTTTTTGTACAACTTCATGAAGTTAGCTGTAACTTTAGATAGAAAGCTCAGATATAAGTATTTATGGTTTTATCTTATAGAATTCAACATTCCCGTGTTGACCAGACAGGTTTTAAAGCTGTTTGAGCTAAGATTTTCAAGTTATTCACATAATGAAAACGTATACTTTGTTTCGTGCGAGAACTCCATTTAAATGCATGTAATAGTCAGAAACGCACTGTCTCGGCGAAATAAAGCCTTTTTGTACAACTTCATGAAGTTAGCTGTAACTTTAGATAGAAAGCTCAGATATAAGTATTTATGGTTTTATCTTATAGAATTCAACATTCCCGTGTTGATCAGACAGGTTTTAAAGCTGTTTGAGCTAAGATTTTCAAGTTATTCACATAATGAAAACGTATACTTTGTTTCGTGCGAGAACTCCATTTAAATGCATGTAATAGTCAGAAACGCACTGTCTTGGCGAAATAAAGCGTTTTTCATATACTTCATAGAGAGAGCTGTAACTTTTGATAGAAGACTCAGACACACATATTCATGGCTTTGCCTTATAGAATTCAGCATCTGCTTGCTGGGAAAATGGGTTTTGCAGCTGTTTGAGCTAAGATTTTCGAGTTATTCACATAATGAAAACCTATACTTTGTTTCGTGCGAGAACTCCATTCAAATGCATGTAATAGTCAGACACGCACTGTCTTGGCGAAATAAAGCCTTTTTGTACAACTTCATGAAGTTAGCTGTAACTTTAGATAGAAAGCTCAGATATAAGTATTTATGGTTTTATCTTATAGAATTCAACATTCCCGTGTTGACCAGACAGGTTTTAAAGCTGTTTGAGCTAAGATTTTCGAGTTATTCACATAATGAAAACGTATACTTTGTTTCGTGCGAGAACTCCATTTAAATGCATGTAATAGTCAGAAACGCACAGTCTTGGCGAAATAAAGCGTTTTTCATCTACTTCATAGAGACAGCTGTAACTTTTGATAGAAGACTCAGACACACATATTCATGGCTTTGCCTTATAGAATTCAGCATCTGCTTGCTGGGAAAATGGGTTTTGCAGCTGTTTGAGCTAAGATTTTCAAGTTATTCACATAATGAAAACCTATACTTTGCTTCGTGCGAGAACTCCATTCAAATGCATGTAACAGTCAGAAACGCACTGTCTCGGCGAAATAAAGCCTTTTTGTACAACTTCATGAAGTTACATGTAACTTTTGATAGAAGGCTCAGATATACTTATTTAGGGCTTTATCTTATAGAATTCAACATTCCCGTGTTGACCAAAAAGGTTTTAAAGCTGTTTGAGCTAAGATTTTCAAGTTATTCACATAATGAAAACCTATACTTTGTTTCGTGCGAGAACTCCATTCAAATGCATGTAACAGTCAGAAACGCACTGTCTCGGCGAAATAAAGCCTTTTTGTACAACTTCATGAAGTTAGCTGTAACTTTAGATAGAAAGCTCAGATATAAGTATTTATGGTTTTATCTTATAGAATTCAACATTCCCGTGTTGACCAGACAGGTTTTAAAGCTGTTTGAGCTAAGATTTTCAAGTTATTCACATAATGAAAACCTATACTTTGTTTCGTGCGAGAACTCCATTCAAATGCATGTAACAGTCAGAAACGCACTGTCTCGGCGAAATAAAGCCTTTTTGTACAACTTCATGAAGTTAGCTGTAACTTTAGATAGAAAGCTCAGATATAAGTATTTATGGTTTTATCTTATAGAATTCAACATTCCCGTGTTGACCAGACAGGTTTTAAAGCTGTTTGAGCTAAGATTTTCGAGTTATTCACATAATGAAAACGTATACTTTGTTTCGTGCGAGAACTCCATTTAAATGCATGTAATAGTCAGAAACGCACTGTCTCGGCGAAATAAAGCCTTTTTGTACAACTTCATGAAGTTACATGTAACTTTTGATAGAAGGCTCAGATATACTTATTTAGGGCTTTATCTTATAGAATTCAATATCCCCGTGTTGAGCAAACAGGTTTTAAAGCTGTTTGAGCTAAGATTTTCAAGTTATTCACATAATGAAAACCTATACTTTGTTTCGTGGGAGAACTCCATTCAAATGCATGTAATAATTAGAAACGCACTGTCTCGGCGAAATAAAGCCTTTTTGTACAACTTCATGAAGTTAGCTGTAACTTTAGATAGAAAGCTCAGATATAAGTATTTATGGCTTTATCTTTTAGAATTCTATATCCCCGTGTTGAGCAAACAGGTTTTAAAGCTGTTTGAGCTAAGATTTTCGAGTTATTCACATAATGAAAACGTATACTTTGTTTCGTGCGAGAACTCCATTTAAATGCATCTAATAGTCAGAAACGCACTGTCTTGGCGAAATAAAGCGTTTTTCATCTACTTCATAGAGACAGCTGTAACTTTTGATAGAAGACTCAGACACACATATTCATGGCTTTGCCTTATAGAATTCAGCATCTGCGTGCTGGGGAAATGGGTTTTGCAGCTGTTTGAGCTAAGATTTTCAAGTTATTCACATAATGAAAACCTATACTTTGTTTCGTGCGAGAACTCCATTCAAATGCATGTAACACTCAGAAACGCACTTTCTCGGCGAAATAAAGTGTTTTTGTACAGCTTCATGAAGTTACATGTAACTTTTGATAGAAGGCTCAGATATACTTATTTGTGGCTTTATCTTATAGAATTCAATATCCCCGTGTTGAGCAAACAGGTTTTAAAGCTGTTTGAGCTAAGATTTTCGAGTTATTCACAAGATGAAAACCTATACTTTGTTTCGTGCGAGAACTCCATTCAAATGCATGTAATAGTCAGAAACGCACAGTCTTGGCGAAATAAAGCGTTTTTCATCTACTTCATAGAGACAGCTGTAACTTTTGATAGAAGACTCAGACACACATATTCATGGCTTTGCCTTATAGAATTCAGCATCTGCTTGCTGGGAAAATGGGTTTTGCAGCTGTTTGAGCTAAGATTTTCAAGTTATTCACATAATGAAAACGTATACTTTGTTTCGTGCGAGAACTCCATTCAAATGCATGTAACAGTCAGAAACGCACTGTCTCGGCGAAATAAAGCCTTTTTGTACAACTTCATGAAGTTACATGTAACTTTTGATAGAAGGCTCAGATATACTTATTTAGGGCTTTATCTTATAGAATTCAATATCCCCGTGTTGACCAAACAGGTTTTAAAGCTGTTTGAGCTAAGATTTTCAAGTTATTCACATAATGAAAACCTATACTTTGTTTCGTGCGAGAACTCCATTCAAATGCATGTAATAGTCAGACACGCACTGTCTTGGCGAAATAAAGCCTTTTTGTACAACTTCATGAAGTTAGCTGTAACTTTAGATAGAAAGCTCAGATATAAGTATTTATGGTTTTATCTCATAGAATTCAACATTCCCGTGTTGACCAGACAGCTTTTAAAGCTGTTTGAGCTAAGATTTTCAAGTTATTCACATAATGAAAACGTATACTTTGTTTCGTGCGAGAACTCCATTTAAATGCATGTAATAGTCAGAAACGCACTGTCTCGGCGAAATAAAGCCTTTTTGTACAACTTCATGAAGTTAGCTGTAACTTTAGATAGAAAGCTCAGATATAAGTATTTATGGTTTTATCTTATAGAATTCAACATTCCCGTGTTGACCAGACAGGTTTTAAAGCTGTTTGAGCTAAGATTTTCAAGTTATTCACATAATGAAAACGTATACTTTGTTTCGTGCGAGAACTCCATTTAAATGCATGTAATAGTCAGAAACGCACTGTCTCGGCGAAATAAAGCCTTTTTGTACAACTTCATGAAGTTAGCTGTAACTTTAGATAGAAAGCTCAGATATAAGTATTTATGGTTTTATCTTATAGAATTCAACATTCCCGTGTTGATCAGACAGGTTTTAAAGCTGTTTGAGCTAAGATTTTCAAGTTATTCACATAATGAAAACGTATACTTTGTTTCGTGCGAGAACTCCATTTAAATGCATGTAATAGTCAGAAACGCACTGTCTTGGCGAAATAAAGCGTTTTTCATATACTTCATAGAGAGAGCTGTAACTTTTGATAGAAGACTCAGACACACATATTCATGGCTTTGCCTTATAGAATTCAGCATCTGCTTGCTGGGAAAATGGGTTTTGCAGCTGTTTGAGCTAAGATTTTCGAGTTATTCACATAATGAAAACCTATACTTTGTTTCGTGCGAGAACTCCATTCAAATGCATGTAATAGTCAGACACGCACTGTCTTGGCGAAATAAAGCCTTTTTGTACAACTTCATGAAGTTAGCTGTAACTTTAGATAGAAAGCTCAGATATAAGTATTTATGGTTTTATCTTATAGAATTCAACATTCCCGTGTTGACCAGACAGGTTTTAAAGCTGTTTGAGCTAAGATTTTCGAGTTATTCACATAATGAAAACGTATACTTTGTTTCGTGCGAGAACTCCATTTAAATGCATGTAATAGTCAGAAACGCACAGTCTTGGCGAAATAAAGCGTTTTTCATCTACTTCATAGAGACAGCTGTAACTTTTGATAGAAGACTCAGACACACATATTCATGGCTTTGCCTTATAGAATTCAGCATCTGCTTGCTGGGAAAATGGGTTTTGCAGCTGTTTGAGCTAAGATTTTCAAGTTATTCACATAATGAAAACCTATACTTTGCTTCGTGCGAGAACTCCATTCAAATGCATGTAACAGTCAGAAACGCACTGTCTCGGCGAAATAAAGCCTTTTTGTACAACTTCATGAAGTTACATGTAACTTTTGATAGAAGGCTCAGATATACTTATTTAGGGCTTTATCTTATAGAATTCAACATTCCCGTGTTGACCAAACAGGTTTTAAAGCTGTTTGAGCTAAGATTTTCAAGTTATTCACATAATGAAAACCTATACTTTGTTTCGTGCGAGAACTCCATTCAAATGCATGTAACAGTCAGAAACGCACTGTCTCGGCGAAATAAAGCCTTTTTGTACAACTTCATGAAGTTAGCTGTAACTTTAGATAGAAAGCTCAGATATAAGTATTTATGGTTTTATCTTATAGAATTCAACATTCCCGTGTTGACCAGACAGGTTTTAAAGCTGTTTGAGCTAAGATTTTCAAGTTATTCACATAATGAAAACCTATACTTTGTTTCGTGCGAGAACTCCATTCAAATGCATGTAACAGTCAGAAACGCACTGTCTCGGCGAAATAAAGCCTTTTTGTACAACTTCATGAAGTTAGCTGTAACTTTAGATAGAAAGCTCAGATATAAGTATTTATGGTTTTATCTTATAGAATTCAACATTCCCGTGTTGACCAGACAGGTTTTAAAGCTGTTTGAGCTAAGATTTTCGAGTTATTCACATAATGAAAACGTATACTTTGTTTCGTGCGAGAACTCCATTTAAATGCATGTAATAGTCAGAAACGCACTGTCTCGGCGAAATAAAGCCTTTTTGTACAACTTCATGAAGTTACATGTAACTTTTGATAGAAGGCTCAGATATACTTATTTAGGGCTTTATCTTATAGAATTCAATATCCCCGTGTTGAGCAAACAGGTTTTAAAGCTGTTTGAGCTAAGATTTTCAAGTTATTCACATAATGAAAACCTATACTTTGTTTCGTGGGAGAACTCCATTCAAATGCATGTAATAATTAGAAACGCACTGTCTCGGCGAAATAAAGCCTTTTTGTACAACTTCATGAAGTTAGCTGTAACTTTAGATAGAAAGCTCAGATATAAGTATTTATGGCTTTATCTTTTAGAATTCTATATCCCCGTGTTGAGCAAACAGGTTTTAAAGCTGTTTGAGCTAAGATTTTCGAGTTATTCACATAATGAAAACGTATACTTTGTTTCGTGCGAGAACTCCATTTAAATGCATCTAATAGTCAGAAACGCACTGTCTTGGCGAAATAAAGCGTTTTTCATCTACTTCATAGAGACAGCTGTAACTTTTGATAGAAGACTCAGACACACATATTCATGGCTTTGCCTTATAGAATTCAGCATCTGCGTGCTGGGGAAATGGGTTTTGCAGCTGTTTGAGCTAAGATTTTCAAGTTATTCACATAATGAAAACCTATACTTTGTTTCGTGCGAGAACTCCATTCAAATGCATGTAACACTCAGAAACGCACTTTCTCGGCGAAATAAAGTGTTTTTGTACAGCTTCATGAAGTTACATGTAACTTTTGATAGAAGGCTCAGATATACTTATTTGTGGCTTTATCTTATAGAATTCAATATCCCCGTGTTGAGCAAACAGGTTTTAAAGCTGTTTGAGCTAAGATTTTCGAGTTATTCACAAGATGAAAACCTATACTTTGTTTCGTGCGAGAACTCCATTCAAATGCATGTAATAGTCAGAAACGCACAGTCTTGGCGAAATAAAGCGTTTTTCATCTACTTCATAGAGACAGCTGTAACTTTTGATAGAAGACTCAGACACACATATTCATGGCTTTGCCTTATAGAATTCAGCATCTGCTTGCTGGGAAAATGGGTTTTGCAGCTGTTTGAGCTAAGATTTTCAAGTTATTCACATAATGAAAACGTATACTTTGTTTCGTGCGAGAACTCCATTCAAATGCATGTAACAGTCAGAAACGCACTGTCTCGGCGAAATAAAGCCTTTTTGTACAACTTCATGAAGTTACATGTAACTTTTGATAGAAGGCTCAGATATACTTATTTAGGGCTTTATCTTATAGAATTCAATATCCCCGTGTTGACCAAACAGGTTTTAAAGCTGTTTGAGCTAAGATTTTCAAGTTATTCACATAATGAAAACCTATACTTTGTTTCGTGCGAGAACTCCATTCAAATGCATGTAATAGTCAGACACGCACTGTCTTGGCGAAATAAAGCCTTTTTGTACAACTTCATGAAGTTAGCTGTAACTTTAGATAGAAAGCTCAGATATAAGTATTTATGGTTTTATCTTATAGAATTCAACATTCCCGTGTTGAGCAGACAGGTTTTAAAGCTGTTTGAGCTAAGATTTTCGAGTTATTCACATAATGAAAACGTATACTTTGTTTCGTGCGAGAACTCCATTCAAATGCATGTAATAGTCAGAAACGCACTGTCTCGGCGAAATAAAGCCTTTTTGTACAACTTCATGAAGTTACATGTAACTTTAGATAGAAAAATCAGATATACGTATTTATGGTTTTATCTCATAGAATTCAACATTCCCGTGTTGAGCAGACAGGTTTTAAAGCTGTTTGAGCTAAGATTTTCGAGTTATTCACATAATGAAAACCTATACTTTGTTTCGTGCGAGAACTCCATTCAAATGCATGTAACAGTCAGAAACGCACTGTCTTGGCGAAATAAAGCCTTTTTGTACAACTTCATGAAGTTACATGTAACTTTAGATAGAAAGCTCAGATATAAGTATTTATGGTTTTATCTCATAGAATTTAACATTCCCGTGTTGAGCAGACAGGTTTTAAAGCTGTTTGAGGTAAGATTTTCAAGTTATTCACATAATGAAAACCTATACTTTGCTTCGTGCGAGAACTCCATTCAAATGCATGTAACACTCAGAAACGCACTTTCTTGGCGAAATAAAGTGTTTTTGTACAGCTTCATGAAGTTACATGTAACTTTTGATAGAAGGCTCAGATATACTTATTTGTGGCTTTATCTTATAGAATTCAATATCCCCGTGTTGAGCAAACAGGTTTTAAAGCTGTTTGAGCTAAGATTTTCGAGTTATTCACAAGATTAAAACCTATACTTTGTTTCGTGCGAGAACTCCATTCAAATGCATGTAATAGTCAGAAACGCACAGTCTTGGCGAAATAAAGCGTTTTTCATCTACTTCATAGAGAGAGCTGTAACTTTTGATAGAAGACTCAGACACACATATTCATGGCTTTGCCTTATAGAATTCAGCATCTGCTTTCTGGGAAAATGGGTTTTGCAGCTGTTTGAGCTAAGATTTTCAAGTTATTCACATAATGAAAACCTATACTTTGTTTCGTGCGAGAACTCCATTCAAATGCATGTAACAGTCAGAAACGCACTGTCTTGGCGAAATAAAATCTTTTTGTACAGCTTCATGAAGTTACATGTAACTTTTGATAGAAGGCTCAGATATACTTATTTAGGGCTTTATCTCATAGAATTTAATATCCCCGTGTTGAGCAGACAGGTTTTAAAGCTGTTTGAGCTAAGATTTTAAAGTTATTCACATAATGAAAACCTATACTTTGTTTCGTGCGAGAACTCCATTTAAATGCATGTAATAGTCAGAAACGCACTGTCTCAGCGAAATGAAGCGTTTTTCATCTACTTCATAGAGAGAGCTGTAACTTTTGATAGAAGACACAGACACACATATTCATGGCTTTGCCTTATAGAATTCAGCATCTGCGTGCTGGGGAAATGGGTTTTGCAGCTGTTTGAGCTAAGATTTTCAAGTTATTCACATAATGAAAACCTATACTTTGTTTCGTGCGAGAACTCCATTCAAATGCATGTAATAGTGAGAAACGCACTGTCTCGGCGAAATAAAGCCTTTTTGTACAACTTCATGAAGTTACATGTAACTTTTGATAGAAGGCTCAGATATACTTATTTATGGCTTTATCTTTTAGAATTCTATATCCCCGTGTTGAGCAAACAGGTTTTAAAGCTGTTTGAGCTAAGATTTTCAAGTTATTCACATAATGAAAACGTATACTTTGTTTCGTGCGAGAACTCCATTTAAATGCATCTAATAGTCAGAAACGCACTGTCTTGGCGAAATAAAGCGTTTTTCATCTACTTCATAGAGACAGCTGTAACTTTTGATAGAAGACTCAGACACACATATTCATGGCTTTGCCTTATAGAATTCAGCATCTGCGTGCTGGGGAAATGGGTTTTGCAGCTGTTTGAGCTAAGATTTTCAAGTTATTCACATAATGAAAACCTATACTTTGTTTCGTGCGAGAACTCCATTCAAATGCATGTAACACTCAGAAACGCACTTTCTCGGCGAAATAAAGTGTTTTTGTACAGCTTCATGAAGTTACATGTAACTTTTGATAGAAGGCTCAGATATACTTATTTGTGGCTTTATCTTATAGAATTCAATATCCCCGTGTTGAGCAAACAGGTTTTAAAGCTGTTTGAGCTAAGATTTTCGAGTTATTCACAAGATGAAAACCTATACTTTGTTTCGTGCGAGAACTCCATTCAAATGCATGTAATAGTCAGAAACGCACAGTCTTGGCGAAATAAAGCGTTTTTCATCTACTTCATAGAGACAGCTGTAACTTTTGATAGAAGACTCAGACACACATATTCATGGCTTTGCCTTATAGAATTCAGCATCTGCTTGCTGGGAAAATGGGTTTTGCAGCTGTTTGAGCTAAGATTTTCAAGTTATTCACATAATGAAAACGTATACTTTGTTTCGTGCGAGAACTCCATTCAAATGCATGTAACAGTCAGAAACGCACTGTCTCGGCGAAATAAAGCCTTTTTGTACAACTTCATGAAGTTACATGTAACTTTTGATAGAAGGCTCAGATATACTTATTTAGGGCTTTATCTTATAGAATTCAATATCCCCGTGTTGACCAAACGGGTTTTAAAGCTGTTTGAGCTAAGATTTTCAAGTTATTCACATAATGAAAACCTATACTTTGTTTCGTGCGAGAACTCCATTCAAATGCATGTAATAGTCAGACACGCACTGTCTTGGCGAAATAAAGCCTTTTTGTACAACTTCATGAAGTTAGCTGTAACTTTAGATAGAAAGCTCAGATATAAGTATTTATGGTTTTATCTTATAGAATTCAACATTCCCGTGTTGACCAGACAGGTTTTAAAGCTGTTTGAGCTAAGATTTTCGAGTTATTCACATAATGAAAACGTATACTTTGTTTCGTGCGAGAACTCCATTCAAATGCATGTAATAGTCAGAAACGCACTGTCTCGGCGAAATAAAGCCTTTTTGTACAACTTCATGAAGTTACATGTAACTTTAGATAGAAAGCTCAGATATAAGTATTTATGGTTTTATCTCATAGAATTTAACATTCCCGTGTTGAGCAGACAGGTTTTAAAGCTGTTTGAGGTAAGATTTTCAAGTTATTCACATAATGAAAACCTATACTTTGCTTCGTGCGAGAACTCCATTCAAATGCATGTAACACTCAGAAACGCACTTTCTTGGCGAAATAAAGTGTTTTTGTACAGCTTCATGAAGTTACATGTAACTTTTGATAGAAGGCTCAGATATACTTATTTGTGGCTTTATCTTATAGAATTCAATATCCCCGTGTTGAGCAAACAGGTTTTAAAGCTGTTTGAGCTAAGATTTTCGAGTTATTCACAAGATTAAAACCTATACTTTGTTTCGTGCGAGAACTCCATTCAAATGCATGTAATAGTCAGAAACGCACAGTCTTGGCGAAATAAAGCGTTTTTCATCTACTTCATAGAGAGAGCTGTAACTTTTGATAGAAGACTCAGACACACATATTCATGGCTTTGCCTTATAGAATTCAGCATCTGCTTTCTGGGAAAATGGGTTTTGCAGCTGTTTGAGCTAAGATTTTCAAGTTATTCACATAATGAAAACCTATACTTTGTTTCGTGCGAGAACTCCATTCAAATGCATGTAACAGTCAGAAACGCACTGTCTTGGCGAAATAAAATCTTTTTGTACAGCTTCATGAAGTTACATGTAACTTTTGATAGAAGGCTCAGATATACTTATTTAGGGCTTTATCTCATAGAATTTAATATCCCCGTGTTGAGCAGACAGGTTTTAAAGCTGTTTGAGCTAAGATTTTAAAGTTATTCACATAATGAAAACCTATACTTTGTTTCGTGCGAGAACTCCATTTAAATGCATGTAATAGTCAGAAACGCACTGTCTCAGCGAAATGAAGCGTTTTTCATCTACTTCATAGAGAGAGCTGTAACTTTTGATAGAAGACACAGACACACATATTCATGGCTTTGCCTTATAGAATTCAGCATCTGCGTGCTGGGGAAATGGGTTTTGCAGCTGTTTGAGCTAAGATTTTCAAGTTATTCACATAATGAAAACCTATACTTTGTTTCGTGCGAGAACTCCATTCAAATGCATGTAATAGTGAGAAACGCACTGTCTCGGCGAAATAAAGCCTTTTTGTACAACTTCATGAAGTTACATGTAACTTTTGATAGAAGGCTCAGATATACTTATTTAGGGCTTTATCTTATAGAATTCAATATCCCCGTGTTGACCAAACAGGTTTTAAAGCTGTTTGAGCTAAGATTTTCAAGTTATTCACATAATGAAAACCTATACTTTGTTTCGTGCGAGAACTCCATTCAAATGCATGTAATAGTCAGAAACGCACTGTCTTGGCGAAATAAAGCGTTTTTCATCTACTTCATAGAGACAGCTGTAACTTTTGAGAGAAGACTCAGACACACATATTCATGGCTTTGCCTTATAGAATTCAGCATCTGCGTGCTGGGGAAATGGGTTTTGCAGCTGTTTGAGCTAAGACTTTTAAGTTATTCACATAATGAAAACCTATACTTTGTTTCGTGCGAGAACTCCATTCAAATGCATGTAACACTCAGAAACGCACTGTCTTGGCGAAATAAAGTGTTTTTGTACAGCTTCATGAAGTTACATGTAACTTTTGATAGAAGGCTCAGATATACTTATTTGTGGCTTTATCTCATAGAATTCAATATCCCTGTGTTGAGCAAACAGGTTTTAAAGCTGTTTGAGCTAAGATTTTCGAGTTATTCACAAGATGAAAACCTATACTTTGTTTCGTGCGAGAACTCCATTCAAATGCATGTAATAGTCAGAAACGCACAGTCTTGGCGAAATAAAGCGTTTTTCATCTACTTCATAGAGACAGCTGTAACTTTTGATAGAAGACTCAGACACACATATTCATGGCTTTGCCTTATAGAATTCAGCATCTGCTTGCTGGGAAAATGGGTTTTGCAGCTGTTTGAGCTAAGATTTTCAAGTTATTCACATAATGAAAACCTATACTTTGTTTCGTGCGAGAACTCCATTCAAATGCATGTAACACTCAGAAACGCACTTTCTCGGCGAAATAAAGTGTTTTTGTACAGCTTCATGAAGTTACATGTAACTTTTGATAGAAGGCTCAGATATACTTATTTGTGGCTTTATCTTATAGAATTCAATATCCCCGTGTTGAGCAAACAGGTTTTAAAGCTGTTTGAGCTAAGATTTTCGAGTTATTCACAAGATGAAAACCTATACTTTGTTTCGTGCGAGAACTCCATTCAAATGCATGTAATAGTCAGAAACGCACAGTCTTGGCGAAATAAAGCGTTTTTCATCTACTTCATAGAGACAGCTGTAACTTTTGATAGAAGACTCAGACACACATATTCATGGCTTTGCCTTATAGAATTCAGCATCTGCTTGCTGGGAAAATGGGTTTTGCAGCTGTTTGAGCTAAGATTTTCAAGTTATTCACATAATGAAAACCTATACTTTGTTTCGTGCGAGAACTCCATTCAAATGCATGTAACAGTCAGAAACGCACTGTCTCGGCGAAATAAAGCCTTTTTGTACAACTTCATGAAGTTACATGTAACTTTTGATAGAAGGCTCAGATATACTTATTTAGGGCTTTATCTTATAGAATTCAATATCCCCGTGTTGACCAAACAGGTTTTAAAGCTGTTTGAGCTAAGATTTTCAAGTTATTCACATAATGAAAACCTATACTTTGTTTCGTGCGAGAACTCCATTCAAATGCATGTAATAGTCAGACACGCACTGTCTTGGCGAAATAAAGCCTTTTTGTACAACTTCATGAAGTTAGCTGTAACTTTAGATAGAAAGCTCAGATATAAGTATTTATGGTTTTATCTTATAGAATTCAACATTCCCGTGTTGACCAGACAGGTTTTAAAGCTGTTTGAGCTAAGATTTTCGAGTTATTCACATAATGAAAACGTATACTTTGTTTCGTGCGAGAACTCCATTCAAATGCATGTAATAGTCAGAAACGCACTGTCTCGGCGAAATAAAGCCTTTTTGTACAACTTCATGAAGTTACATGTAACTTTAGATAGAAAGCTCAGATATAAGTATTTATGGTTTTATCTCATAGAATTTAACATTCCCGTGTTGAGCAGACAGGTTTTAAAGCTGTTTGAGGTAAGATTTTCAAGTTATTCACATAATGAAAACCTATACTTTGCTTCGTGCGAGAACTCCATTCAAATGCATGTAACAGTCAGAAACGCACTTTCTTGGCGAAATAAAGTGTTTTTGTACAGCTTCATGAAGTTACATGTAACTTTTGATAGAAGGCTCAGATATACTTATTTGTGGCTTTATCTTATAGAATTCAATATCCCCGTGTTGAGCAAACAGGTTTTAAAGCTGTTTGAGCTAAGATTTTCGAGTTATTCACAAGATTAAAACCTATACTTTGTTTCGTGCGAGAACTCCATTCAAATGCATGTAATAGTCAGAAACGCACAGTCTCGGCGAAATAAAGCGTTTTTCATCTACTTCATAGAGAGAGCTGTAACTTTTGATAGAAGACTCAGACACACATATTCATGGCTTTGCCTTATAGAATTCAGCATCTGCTTTCTGGGAAAATGGGTTTTGCAGCTGTTTGAGCTAAGATTTTCAAGTTATTCACATAATGAAAACCTATACTTTGTTTCGTGCGAGAACTCCATTCAAATGCATGTAATAGTGAGAAACGCACTGTCTCGGCGAAATAAAGCCTTTTTGTACAACTTCATGAAGTTACATGTAACTTTTGATAGAAGGCTCAGATATACTTATTTAGGGCTTTATCTTATAGAATTCAATATCCCCGTGTTGACCAAACAGGTTTTAAAGCTGTTTGAGCTAAGATTTTCAAGTTATTCACATAATGAAAACCTATACTTTGTTTCGTGCGAGAACTCCATTCAAATGCATGTAATAGTCAGAAACGCACTGTCTTGGCGAAATAAAGCGTTTTTCATCTACTTCATAGAGACAGCTGTAACTTTTGAGAGAAGACTCAGACACACATATTCATGGCTTTGCCTTATAGAATTCAGCATCTGCGTGCTGGGGAAATGGGTTTTGCAGCTGTTTGAGCTAAGACTTTTAAGTTATTCACATAATGAAAACCTATACTTTGTTTCGTGCGAGAACTCCATTCAAATGCATGTAACACTCAGAAACGCACTGTCTTGGCGAAATAAAGTGTTTTTGTACAGCTTCATGAAGTTACATGTAACTTTTGATAGAAGGCTCAGATATACTTATTTGTGGCTTTATCTTATAGAATTCAATATCCCTGTGTTGAGCAAACAGGTTTTAAAGCTGTTTGAGCTAAGATTTTCGAGTTATTCACAAGATGAAAACCTATACTTTGTTTCGTGCGAGAACTCCATTCAAATGCATGTAATAGTCAGAAACGCACAGTCTTGGCGAAATAAAGCGTTTTTCATCTACTTCATAGAGACAGCTGTAACTTTTGATAGAAGACTCAGACACACATATTCATGGCTTTGCCTTATAGAATTCAGCATCTGCTTGCTGGGAAAATGGGTTTTGCAGCTGTTTGAGCTAAGATTTTCAAGTTATTCACATAATGAAAACCTATACTTTGTTTCGTGCGAGAACTCCATTCAAATGCATGTAATAGTCAGAAACGCACTGTCTCGGCGAAATAAAGCCTTTTTGTACAACTTCATGAAGTTACATGTAACTTTTGATAGAAGGCTCAGATATACTTATTTAGGGCTTTATCTTATAGAATTCAATATCCCCGTGTTGACCAAACAGGTTTTAAAGCTGTTTGAGCTAAGATTTTCAAGTTATTCACATAATGAAAACCTATACTTTGTTTCGTGCGAGAACTCCATTCAAATGCATGTAATAGTCAGAAACGCACTGTCTCGGCGAAATAAAGCCTTTTTGTACAACTTCATGAAGTTACATGTAACTTTAGATAGACAGCTCAGATATACGTATTTATGGTTTTATCTCATAGAATTCAACATTCCCGTGTTGACCAGACAGGTTTTAAAGCTGTTTGAGCTAAGATTTTCGAGTTATTCACATAATGAAAACCTATACTTTGTTTCGTGCGAGAACTCCATTCAAATGCATGTAACAGTCAGAAACGCACTGTCTTGGCGAAATAAAGCCTTTTTGTACAACTTCATGAAGTTACATGTAACTTTTGATAGAAGGCTCAGATATAAGTATTTATGGTTTTATCTTATAGAATTCAACATTCCCGTGTTGACCAGACAGGTTTTAAAGCTGTTTGAGCTAAGATTTTCGAGTTATTCACATAATGAAAACGTATACTTTGTTTCGTGCGAGAACTCCATTTAAATGCATGTAATAGTCAGACACGCACTGTCTCGGTGAAATAAAGCCTTTTTGTACAACTTCATGAAGTTACATGTAACTTTTGATAGAAGGCTCAGATATACTTATTTAGGGCTTTATCTTATAGAATTCAATATCCCCGTGTTGAGCAAACAGGTTTTAAAGCTGTTTGAGCTAAGATTTTCGAGTTATTCACAAGATGAAAACCTATACTTTGTTTCGTGCGAGAACTCCATTCAAATGCATGTAATAGTCAGACACGCACTGTCTTGGCGAAATAAAGCCTTTTTGTACAACTTCATGAAGTTAGCTGTAACTTTAGATAGAAAGCTCAGATATAAGTATTTATGGTTTTATCTTATAGAATTCAACATTCCCGTGTTGACCAGAAAGGTTTTAAAGCTGTTTGAGCTAAGATTTTCGAGTTATTCACATAATGAAAACCTATACTTTGTTTCGTGCGAGAACTCCATTCAAATGCATGTAATAGTCAGAAACGCACTGTCTCGGCGAAATAAAGCCTTTTTGTACAACTTCATGAAGTTACATGTAACTTTAGATAGAAAGCTCAGATATACGTATTTATGGTTTTATCTCATAGAATTCAACATTCCCGTGTTGACCAGACAGGTTTTAAAGCTGTTTGAGCTAAGATTTTCGAGTTATTCACATAATGAAAACCTATACTTTGTTTCGTGCGAGAACTCCATTCAAATGCATGTAACAGTCAGAAACGCACTGTCTTGGCGAAATAAAGCCTTTTTGTACAGCTTCATGAAGTTACATGTAACTTTTGATAGAAGGCTCAGATATACTTATTTGTGGCTTTATCTTATAGAATTCAATATCCCCGTGTTGAGCAAACAGGTTTTAAAGCTGTTTGAGCTAAGATTTTCGAGTTATTCACAAGATGAAAACCTATGCTTTGTTCCGGGCGAGAACTCCATTCAAATGCATGTAATAGTTAGAAACGCACTGTCTCGGCGAAATAAAGCCTTTTTGTACAACTTCATGAAGTTAGCTGTAACTTTAGATAGAAAACTCAGATATAAGTATTTATGGTTTTATCTTATAGAATTCAACATTCCCGTGTTGACCAGACAGGTTTTAAAGCTGTTTGAGCTAAGATTTTCAAGTTATTCACATAATGAAAACGTATACTTTGTTTCGTGCGAGAACTCCATTTAAATGCATGTAATAGTCAGAAACGCACTGTCTTAGCGAAATAAAGCGTTTTTCATCTACTTCATAGAGAGAGCTGTAACTTTTGATAGAAGACACAGACACACATATTCATGGCTTTGCCTTATAGAATTCAGCATCTGCGTGCTGGGGAAATGGGTTTTGCAGCTGTTTGAGCTAAGATTTTCAAGTTATTCACATAATGAAAACCTATACTTTGTTTCGTGCGAGAACTCCATTCAAATGCATGTAACAGTCAGAAACGCACTTTCTTGGCGAAATAAAGTGTTTTTGTACAGCTTCATGAAGTTACATGTAACTTTTGATAGAAGGCTCAGATATACTTATTTGTGGCTTTATCTCATAGAATTCAATATCCCCGTGTTGAGCAAACAGGTTTTAAAGCTGTTTGAGCTAAGATTTTCGAGTTATTCATGAGATGAAAACCTATACTTTGTTTCGTGCGAGAACTCCATTCAAATGCATGTAATAGTCAGAAACGCACAGTCTTGGCAAAATAAAGCGTTTTTCATCTACTTCATAGAGACAGCTGTAACTTTTGATAGAAGACGCAGACACACATATTCATGGCTTTGCCTTATAGAATTCAGCATCTGCTTGCTGGGAAAATGGGTTTTGCAGCTGTTTGAGCTAAGATTTTCAAGTTATTCACATAATGAAAACCTATACTTTGTTTCGTGCGAGAACTCCATTCAAATGCATGTAACACTCAGAAACGCACTGTCTCGGCGAAATAAAGTGTTTTTGTACAACTTCATGAAGTTACATGTAACTTTTGATAGAAGGCTCAGATATACTTATTTAGGGCTTTATCTTATAGAATTCAATATCCCCGTGTTGAGCAACCAGGTTTTAAAGCTGTTTGATCTAAGATTTTCAAGTTATTTACATAATGAAAACCTATACTTTTTTTCGTGCGAGAACTCCATTTAAATGCATGTAATAGTCAGAAACGCACTGTCTCGGCGAAATAAAGCCTTTTTGTACAACTTCATGAAGTTAGCTGTAACTTTAGATAGAAAGCTCAGGTATAAGTATTTATGGTTTTATCTTATAGAATTCAACATTCCCGTGTTGACCAGACAGGTTTTAAAGCTGTTTGAGCTAAGATTTTGAAAAGTTATTCACATAATGAAAACGTATACTTTGTTTCGTGCGAGAACTCCATTTAAATGCATGTAATAGTCAGAAACGCACTGTCTTAGCGAAATAAAGCGTTTTTCATCTACTTCATAGAGAGAGCTGTAACTTTTGATAGAAGACACAGACACACATATTCATGGCTTTGCCTTATAGAATTCAGCATCTGCGTGCTGGGGAAATGGGTTTTGCAGCTGTTTGAGCTAAGATTTTCAAGTTATTCACATAATGAAAACCTATACTTTGTTTCGTGCGAGAACTCCATTCAAATGCATGTAATAGTCAGAAACGCACTGTCTCGGCGAAATAAAGCCTTTTTGTACAGCTTCATGAAGTTACATGTAACTTTTGATAGAAGGCTCAGATATACTTATTTGTGGCTTTATCTTATAGAATTCAATATCCCCGTGTTGAGCAAACAGGTTTTAAAGCTGTTTGAGCTAAGATTTTCGAGTTATTCACAAGATGAAAACCTATACTTTGTTTCGTGCGAGAACTCCATTCAAATGCATGTAATAGTCAGAAACGCACAGTCTTGACGAAAGAAAGCGTTTTTCATCTACTTCATAGAGACAGCTGTAACTTTTGATAGAAGACTCAAACACACATATTCATGGCTTTGCCTTATAGAATTCAGCATCTGCTTGCTGGGAAAATGGGTTTTCCGGCTATTTGAGCTAAGATTTTCAAGTTATTCACATAATGAAAACGTATACTTTGTTTCGTGCGAGAACTCCATTTAAATGCATGTAATAGTCAGAAACGCACTGTCTCGGCGAAATAAAGCCTTTTTGTACAACTTCATGAAGTTAGCTGTAACTTTAGATAGAAAGCTCAGATATAAGTATTTATGGTTTTATCTTATAGAATTCAACATTCCCGTGTTGATCAGACAGGTTTTAAAGCTGTTTGAGCTAAGATTTTCAAGTTATTCACATAATGAAAACCTATACTTTGTTTCGTGCGAGAACTCCATTTAAATGCATGTAATAGTCAGAAACGCACTGTCTTGGCGAAATAAAGCGTTTTTCATATACTTCATAGAGAGAGCTGTAACTTTTGATAGAAGACTCAGAAACACATATTCATGGCTTTGCCTTATAGAATTCAGCATCTGCGTGCTGAGGAAATGGGTTTTGCAGCTGTTTGAGCTAAGATTTTCAAGTTATTCACATAATGAAAACCTAGACTTTGTTTCGTGCGAGAACTCCATTCAAATGCATGTAACACTCAGAAACGCACTTTCTTGGCGAAATAAAGTGTTTTTGTACAGCTTCATGAAGTTACATGTAACTTTTGATAGAAGGCTCAGATATACTTATTTGTGGCTTTATCTTATAGAATTCAATATCCCCGTGTTGAGCAAACAGGTTTTAAAGCTGTTTGAGCTAAGATTTTCGAGTTATTCACAAGATTAAAACCTATACTTTGTTTCGTGCGAGAACTCCATTCAAATGCATGTAATAGTCAGAAACGCACAGTCTTGGCGAAATAAAGCGTTTTTCATCTACTTCATAGAGAGAGCTGTAACTTTTGATAGAAGACTCAGACACACATATTCATGGCTTTGCCTTATAGAATTCAGCATCTGCTTTCTGGGAAAATGGGTTTTGCAGCTGTTTGAGCTAAGATTTTCAAGTTATTCACATAATGAAAACCTATACTTTGTTTCGTGCGAGAACTCCATTCAAATGCATGTAACAGTCAGAAACGCACTGTCTTGGCGAAATAAAATCTTTTTGTACAGCTTCATGAAGTTACATGTAACTTTTGATAGAAGGCTCAGATATACTTATTTAGGGCTTTATCTCATAGAATTTAATATCCCCGTGTTGAGCAGACAGGTTTTAAAGCTGTTTGAGCTAAGATTTTAAAGTTATTCACATAATGAAAACCTATACTTTGTTTCGTGCGAGAACTCCATTTAAATGCATGTAATAGTCAGAAACGCACTGTCTCAGCGAAATGAAGCGTTTTTCATCTACTTCATAGAGAGAGCTGTAACTTTTGATAGAAGACACAGACACACATATTCATGGCTTTGCCTTATAGAATTCAGCATCTGCGTGCTGGGGAAATGGGTTTTGCAGCTGTTTGAGCTAAGATTTTCAAGTTATTCACATAATGAAAACCTATACTTTGTTTCGTGCGAGAACTCCATTCAAATGCATGTAATAGTGAGAAACGCACTGTCTCGGCGAAATAAAGCCTTTTTGTACAACTTCATGAAGTTACATGTAACTTTTGATAGAAGGCTCAGATATACTTATTTAGGGCTTTATCTTATAGAATTCAATATCCCCGTGTTGACCAAACAGGTTTTAAAGCTGTTTGAGCTAAGATTTTCAAGTTATTCACATAATGAAAACCTATACTTTGTTTCGTGCGAGAACTCCATTCAAATGCATGTAATAGTCAGAAACGCACTGTCTTGGCGAAATAAAGCGTTTTTCATCTACTTCATAGAGACAGCTGTAACTTTTGAGAGAAGACTCAGACACACATATTCATGGCTTTGCCTTATAGAATTCAGCATCTGCGTGCTGGGGAAATGGGTTTTGCAGCTGTTTGAGCTAAGACTTTTAAGTTATTCACATAATGAAAACCTATACTTTGTTTCGTGCGAGAACTCCATTCAAATGCATGTAACACTCAGAAACGCACTGTCTTGGCGAAATAAAGTGTTTTTGTACAGCTTCATGAAGTTACATGTAACTTTTGATAGAAGGCTCAGATATACTTATTTGTGGCTTTATCTCATAGAATTCAATATCCCTGTGTTGAGCAAACAGGTTTTAAAGCTGTTTGAGCTAAGATTTTCGAGTTATTCACAAGATGAAAACCTATACTTTGTTTCGTGCGAGAACTCCATTCAAATGCATGTAATAGTCAGAAACGCACAGTCTTGGCGAAATAAAGCGTTTTTCATCTACTTCATAGAGACAGCTGTAACTTTTGATAGAAGACTCAGACACACATATTCATGGCTTTGCCTTATAGAATTCAGCATCTGCTTGCTGGGAAAATGGGTTTTGCAGCTGTTTGAGCTAAGATTTTCAAGTTATTCACATAATGAAAACCTATACTTTGTTTCGTGCGAGAACTCCATTCAAATGCATGTAACACTCAGAAACGCACTTTCTCGGCGAAATAAAGTGTTTTTGTACAGCTTCATGAAGTTACATGTAACTTTTGATAGAAGGCTCAGATATACTTATTTGTGGCTTTATCTTATAGAATTCAATATCCCCGTGTTGAGCAAACAGGTTTTAAAGCTGTTTGAGCTAAGATTTTCGAGTTATTCACAAGATGAAAACCTATACTTTGTTTCGTGCGAGAACTCCATTCAAATGCATGTAATAGTCAGAAACGCACAGTCTTGGCGAAATAAAGCGTTTTTCATCTACTTCATAGAGACAGCTGTAACTTTTGATAGAAGACTCAGACACACATATTCATGGCTTTGCCTTATAGAATTCAGCATCTGCTTGCTGGGAAAATGGGTTTTGCAGCTGTTTGAGCTAAGATTTTCAAGTTATTCACATAATGAAAACCTATACTTTGTTTCGTGCGAGAACTCCATTCAAATGCATGTAACAGTCAGAAACGCACTGTCTCGGCGAAATAAAGCCTTTTTGTACAACTTCATGAAGTTACATGTAACTTTTGATAGAAGGCTCAGATATACTTATTTAGGGCTTTATCTTATAGAATTCAATATCCCCGTGTTGACCAAACAGGTTTTAAAGCTGTTTGAGCTAAGATTTTCAAGTTATTCACATAATGAAAACCTATACTTTGTTTCGTGCGAGAACTCCATTCAAATGCATGTAATAGTCAGACACGCACTGTCTTGGCGAAATAAAGCCTTTTTGTACAACTTCATGAAGTTAGCTGTAACTTTAGATAGAAAGCTCAGATATAAGTATTTATGGTTTTATCTTATAGAATTCAACATTCCCGTGTTGACCAGACAGGTTTTAAAGCTGTTTGAGCTAAGATTTTCGAGTTATTCACATAATGAAAACGTATACTTTGTTTCGTGCGAGAACTCCATTCAAATGCATGTAATAGTCAGAAACGCACTGTCTCGGCGAAATAAAGCCTTTTTGTACAACTTCATGAAGTTACATGTAACTTTAGATAGAAAGCTCAGATATAAGTATTTATGGTTTTATCTCATAGAATTTAACATTCCCGTGTTGAGCAGACAGGTTTTAAAGCTGTTTGAGGTAAGATTTTCAAGTTATTCACATAATGAAAACCTATACTTTGCTTCGTGCGAGAACTCCATTCAAATGCATGTAACAGTCAGAAACGCACTTTCTTGGCGAAATAAAGTGTTTTTGTACAGCTTCATGAAGTTACATGTAACTTTTGATAGAAGGCTCAGATATACTTATTTGTGGCTTTATCTTATAGAATTCAATATCCCCGTGTTGAGCAAACAGGTTTTAAAGCTGTTTGAGCTAAGATTTTCGAGTTATTCACAAGATTAAAACCTATACTTTGTTTCGTGCGAGAACTCCATTCAAATGCATGTAATAGTCAGAAACGCACAGTCTCGGCGAAATAAAGCGTTTTTCATCTACTTCATAGAGAGAGCTGTAACTTTTGATAGAAGACTCAGACACACATATTCATGGCTTTGCCTTATAGAATTCAGCATCTGCTTTCTGGGAAAATGGGTTTTGCAGCTGTTTGAGCTAAGATTTTCAAGTTATTCACATAATGAAAACCTATACTTTGTTTCGTGCGAGAACTCCATTCAAATGCATGTAATAGTGAGAAACGCACTGTCTCGGCGAAATAAAGCCTTTTTGTACAACTTCATGAAGTTACATGTAACTTTTGATAGAAGGCTCAGATATACTTATTTAGGGCTTTATCTTATAGAATTCAATATCCCCGTGTTGACCAAACAGGTTTTAAAGCTGTTTGAGCTAAGATTTTCAAGTTATTCACATAATGAAAACCTATACTTTGTTTCGTGCGAGAACTCCATTCAAATGCATGTAATAGTCAGAAACGCACTGTCTTGGCGAAATAAAGCGTTTTTCATCTACTTCATAGAGACAGCTGTAACTTTTGAGAGAAGACTCAGACACACATATTCATGGCTTTGCCTTATAGAATTCAGCATCTGCGTGCTGGGGAAATGGGTTTTGCAGCTGTTTGAGCTAAGACTTTTAAGTTATTCACATAATGAAAACCTATACTTTGTTTCGTGCGAGAACTCCATTCAAATGCATGTAACACTCAGAAACGCACTGTCTTGGCGAAATAAAGTGTTTTTGTACAGCTTCATGAAGTTACATGTAACTTTTGATAGAAGGCTCAGATATACTTATTTGTGGCTTTATCTTATAGAATTCAATATCCCTGTGTTGAGCAAACAGGTTTTAAAGCTGTTTGAGCTAAGATTTTCGAGTTATTCACAAGATGAAAACCTATACTTTGTTTCGTGCGAGAACTCCATTCAAATGCATGTAATAGTCAGAAACGCACAGTCTTGGCGAAATAAAGCGTTTTTCATCTACTTCATAGAGACAGCTGTAACTTTTGATAGAAGACTCAGACACACATATTCATGGCTTTGCCTTATAGAATTCAGCATCTGCTTGCTGGGAAAATGGGTTTTGCAGCTGTTTGAGCTAAGATTTTCAAGTTATTCACATAATGAAAACCTATACTTTGTTTCGTGCGAGAACTCCATTCAAATGCATGTAATAGTCAGAAACGCACTGTCTCGGCGAAATAAAGCCTTTTTGTACAACTTCATGAAGTTACATGTAACTTTTGATAGAAGGCTCAGATATACTTATTTAGGGCTTTATCTTATAGAATTCAATATCCCCGTGTTGACCAAACAGGTTTTAAAGCTGTTTGAGCTAAGATTTTCAAGTTATTCACATAATGAAAACCTATACTTTGTTTCGTGCGAGAACTCCATTCAAATGCATGTAATAGTCAGAAACGCACTGTCTCGGCGAAATAAAGCCTTTTTGTACAACTTCATGAAGTTACATGTAACTTTAGATAGACAGCTCAGATATACGTATTTATGGTTTTATCTCATAGAATTCAACATTCCCGTGTTGACCAGACAGGTTTTAAAGCTGTTTGAGCTAAGATTTTCGAGTTATTCACATAATGAAAACCTATACTTTGTTTCGTGCGAGAACTCCATTCAAATGCATGTAACAGTCAGAAACGCACTGTCTTGGCGAAATAAAGCCTTTTTGTACAACTTCATGAAGTTACATGTAACTTTTGATAGAAGGCTCAGATATAAGTATTTATGGTTTTATCTTATAGAATTCAACATTCCCGTGTTGACCAGACAGGTTTTAAAGCTGTTTGAGCTAAGATTTTCGAGTTATTCACATAATGAAAACGTATACTTTGTTTCGTGCGAGAACTCCATTTAAATGCATGTAATAGTCAGACACGCACTGTCTCGGTGAAATAAAGCCTTTTTGTACAACTTCATGAAGTTACATGTAACTTTTGATAGAAGGCTCAGATATACTTATTTAGGGCTTTATCTTATAGAATTCAATATCCCCGTGTTGAGCAAACAGGTTTTAAAGCTGTTTGAGCTAAGATTTTCGAGTTATTCACAAGATGAAAACCTATACTTTGTTTCGTGCGAGAACTCCATTCAAATGCATGTAATAGTCAGACACGCACTGTCTTGGCGAAATAAAGCCTTTTTGTACAACTTCATGAAGTTAGCTGTAACTTTAGATAGAAAGCTCAGATATAAGTATTTATGGTTTTATCTTATAGAATTCAACATTCCCGTGTTGACCAGAAAGGTTTTAAAGCTGTTTGAGCTAAGATTTTCGAGTTATTCACATAATGAAAACCTATACTTTGTTTCGTGCGAGAACTCCATTCAAATGCATGTAATAGTCAGAAACGCACTGTCTCGGCGAAATAAAGCCTTTTTGTACAACTTCATGAAGTTACATGTAACTTTAGATAGAAAGCTCAGATATACGTATTTATGGTTTTATCTCATAGAATTCAACATTCCCGTGTTGACCAGACAGGTTTTAAAGCTGTTTGAGCTAAGATTTTCGAGTTATTCACATAATGAAAACCTATACTTTGTTTCGTGCGAGAACTCCATTCAAATGCATGTAACAGTCAGAAACGCACTGTCTTGGCGAAATAAAGCCTTTTTGTACAGCTTCATGAAGTTACATGTAACTTTTGATAGAAGGCTCAGATATACTTATTTGTGGCTTTATCTTATAGAATTCAATATCCCCGTGTTGAGCAAACAGGTTTTAAAGCTGTTTGAGCTAAGATTTTCGAGTTATTCACAAGATGAAAACCTATGCTTTGTTCCGGGCGAGAACTCCATTCAAATGCATGTAATAGTTAGAAACGCACTGTCTCGGCGAAATAAAGCCTTTTTGTACAACTTCATGAAGTTAGCTGTAACTTTAGATAGAAAACTCAGATATAAGTATTTATGGTTTTATCTTATAGAATTCAACATTCCCGTGTTGACCAGACAGGTTTTAAAGCTGTTTGAGCTAAGATTTTCAAGTTATTCACATAATGAAAACGTATACTTTGTTTCGTGCGAGAACTCCATTTAAATGCATGTAATAGTCAGAAACGCACTGTCTTAGCGAAATAAAGCGTTTTTCATCTACTTCATAGAGAGAGCTGTAACTTTTGATAGAAGACACAGACACACATATTCATGGCTTTGCCTTATAGAATTCAGCATCTGCGTGCTGGGGAAATGGGTTTTGCAGCTGTTTGAGCTAAGATTTTCAAGTTATTCACATAATGAAAACCTATACTTTGTTTCGTGCGAGAACTCCATTCAAATGCATGTAACAGTCAGAAACGCACTTTCTTGGCGAAATAAAGTGTTTTTGTACAGCTTCATGAAGTTACATGTAACTTTTGATAGAAGGCTCAGATATACTTATTTGTGGCTTTATCTCATAGAATTCAATATCCCCGTGTTGAGCAAACAGGTTTTAAAGCTGTTTGAGCTAAGATTTTCGAGTTATTCATGAGATGAAAACCTATACTTTGTTTCGTGCGAGAACTCCATTCAAATGCATGTAATAGTCAGAAACGCACAGTCTTGGCAAAATAAAGCGTTTTTCATCTACTTCATAGAGACAGCTGTAACTTTTGATAGAAGACGCAGACACACATATTCATGGCTTTGCCTTATAGAATTCAGCATCTGCTTGCTGGGAAAATGGGTTTTGCAGCTGTTTGAGCTAAGATTTTCAAGTTATTCACATAATGAAAACCTATACTTTGTTTCGTGCGAGAACTCCATTCAAATGCATGTAACACTCAGAAACGCACTGTCTCGGCGAAATAAAGTGTTTTTGTACAACTTCATGAAGTTACATGTAACTTTTGATAGAAGGCTCAGATATACTTATTTAGGGCTTTATCTTATAGAATTCAATATCCCCGTGTTGAGCAACCAGGTTTTAAAGCTGTTTGATCTAAGATTTTCAAGTTATTTACATAATGAAAACCTATACTTTTTTTCGTGCGAGAACTCCATTTAAATGCATGTAATAGTCAGAAACGCACTGTCTCGGCGAAATAAAGCCTTTTTGTACAACTTCATGAAGTTAGCTGTAACTTTAGATAGAAAGCTCAGGTATAAGTATTTATGGTTTTATCTTATAGAATTCAACATTCCCGTGTTGACCAGACAGGTTTTAAAGCTGTTTGAGCTAAGATTTTGAAAAGTTATTCACATAATGAAAACGTATACTTTGTTTCGTGCGAGAACTCCATTTAAATGCATGTAATAGTCAGAAACGCACTGTCTTAGCGAAATAAAGCGTTTTTCATCTACTTCATAGAGAGAGCTGTAACTTTTGATAGAAGACACAGACACACATATTCATGGCTTTGCCTTATAGAATTCAGCATCTGCGTGCTGGGGAAATGGGTTTTGCAGCTGTTTGAGCTAAGATTTTCAAGTTATTCACATAATGAAAACCTATACTTTGTTTCGTGCGAGAACTCCATTCAAATGCATGTAATAGTCAGAAACGCACTGTCTCGGCGAAATAAAGCCTTTTTGTACAGCTTCATGAAGTTACATGTAACTTTTGATAGAAGGCTCAGATATACTTATTTGTGGCTTTATCTTATAGAATTCAATATCCCCGTGTTGAGCAAACAGGTTTTAAAGCTGTTTGAGCTAAGATTTTCGAGTTATTCACAAGATGAAAACCTATACTTTGTTTCGTGCGAGAACTCCATTCAAATGCATGTAATAGTCAGAAACGCACAGTCTTGACGAAAGAAAGCGTTTTTCATCTACTTCATAGAGACAGCTGTAACTTTTGATAGAAGACTCAAACACACATATTCATGGCTTTGCCTTATAGAATTCAGCATCTGCTTGCTGGGAAAATGGGTTTTCCGGCTATTTGAGCTAAGATTTTCAAGTTATTCACATAATGAAAACGTATACTTTGTTTCGTGCGAGAACTCCATTTAAATGCATGTAATAGTCAGAAACGCACTGTCTCGGCGAAATAAAGCCTTTTTGTACAACTTCATGAAGTTAGCTGTAACTTTAGATAGAAAGCTCAGATATAAGTATTTATGGTTTTATCTTATAGAATTCAACATTCCCGTGTTGATCAGACAGGTTTTAAAGCTGTTTGAGCTAAGATTTTCAAGTTATTCACATAATGAAAACCTATACTTTGTTTCGTGCGAGAACTCCATTTAAATGCATGTAATAGTCAGAAACGCACTGTCTTGGCGAAATAAAGCGTTTTTCATATACTTCATAGAGAGAGCTGTAACTTTTGATAGAAGACTCAGAAACACATATTCATGGCTTTGCCTTATAGAATTCAGCATCTGCGTGCTGAGGAAATGGGTTTTGCAGCTGTTTGAGCTAAGATTTTCAAGTTATTCACATAATGAAAACCTAGACTTTGTTTCGTGCGAGAACTCCATTCAAATGCATGTAACACTCAGAAACGCACTTTCTTGGCGAAATAAAGTGTTTTTGTACAGCTTCATGAAGTTACATGTAACTTTTGATAGAAGGCTCAGATATACTTATTTGTGGCTTTATCTTATAGAATTCAATATCCCCGTGTTGAGCAAACAGGTTTTAAAGCTGTTTGAGCTAAGATTTTCGAGTTATTCACAAGATTAAAACCTATACTTTGTTTCGTGCGACAACTCCATTCAAATGCATGTAATAGTCAGAAATGCACAGTCTTGGCGAAATAAAGCGTTTTTCATCTACTTAATAGAGACAGCTGTAACTTTTGATAGAAGACTCAGACACACATATTCATGGCTTTGCCTTATAGAATTCAGCATCTGCTTGCTGGGAAAATGGGTTTTGCAGCTGTTTGAGCTAAGATTTTCAAGTTATTCACATAATGAAAACCTATACTTTGTTTCGTGCGAGAACTCCATTCAAATGCATGTAACACTCAGAAACGCACTGTCTCGGCGAAATAAAGCCTTTTTGTACAACTTCATGAAGTTACATGTAACTTTTGATAGAAGGCTCAGATATACTTATTTAGGGCTTTATCTTATAGAATTCAACATTCCCGTGTTGACCAGACAGGTTTTAAAGCTGTTTGAGCTAAGATTTTCAAGTTATTCACATAATGAAAACGTATACTTTGTTTCGTGCGAGAACTCCATTTAAATGCATGTAATAGTCAGAAACGCACTGTCTCGGCGAAATAAAGCCTTTTTGTACAACTTCATGAAGTTAGCTGTAACTTTAGATAGAAAGCTCAGATATAAGTATTTATGGTTTTATCTTATAGAATTCAACATTCCCGTGTTGACCAGACAGGTTTTAAAGCTGTTTGAGCTAAGATTTTCAAGTTATTCACATAATGAAAACGTATACTTTGTTTCGTGCGAGAACTCCATTTAAATGCATGTAATAGTCAGAAACGCACTGTCTCGGCGAAATAAAGCCTTTTTGTACAACTTCATGAAGTTAGCTGTAACTTTAGATAGAAAGCTCAGGTATAAGTATTTATGGTTTTATCTTATAGAATTCAACATTCCCGTGTTGACCAGACAGGTTTTAAAGCTGTTTGAGCTAAGATTTTGAAAAGTTATTCACATAATGAAAACGTATACTTTGTTTCGTGCGAGAACTCCATTTAAATGCATGTAATAGTCAGAAACGCACTGTCTTAGCGAAATAAAGCGTTTTTCATCTACTTCATAGAGAGAGCTGTAACTTTTGATAGAAGACACAGACACACATATTCATGGCTTTGCCTTATAGAATTCAGCATCTGCGTGCTGGGGAAATGGGTTTTGCAGCTGTTTGAGCTAAGATTTTCAAGTTATTCACATAATGAAAACCTATACTTTGTTTCGTGCGAGAACTCCATTCAAATGCATGTAATAGTCAGAAACGCACTGTCTCGGCGAAATAAAGCCTTTTTGTACAGCTTCATGAAGTTACATGTAACTTTTGATAGAAGGCTCAGATATACTTATTTGTGGCTTTATCTTATAGAATTCAATATCCCCGTGTTGAGCAAACAGGTTTTAAAGCTGTTTGAGCTAAGATTTTCGAGTTATTCACAAGATGAAAACCTATACTTTGTTTCGTGCGAGAACTCCATTCAAATGCATGTAATAGTCAGAAACGCACAGTCTTGACGAAAGAAAGCGTTTTTCATCTACTTCATAGAGACAGCTGTAACTTTTGATAGAAGACTCAAACACACATATTCATGGCTTTGCCTTATAGAATTCAGCATCTGCTTGCTGGGAAAATGGGTTTTCCGGCTATTTGAGCTAAGATTTTCAAGTTATTCACATAATGAAAACGTATACTTTGTTTCGTGCGAGAACTCCATTTAAATGCATGTAATAGTCAGAAACGCACTGTCTCGGCGAAATAAAGCCTTTTTGTACAACTTCATGAAGTTAGCTGTAACTTTAGATAGAAAGCTCAGATATAAGTATTTATGGTTTTATCTTATAGAATTCAACATTCCCGTGTTGATCAGACAGGTTTTAAAGCTGTTTGAGCTAAGATTTTCAAGTTATTCACATAATGAAAACCTATACTTTGTTTCGTGCGAGAACTCCATTTAAATGCATGTAATAGTCAGAAACGCACTGTCTTGGCGAAATAAAGCGTTTTTCATATACTTCATAGAGAGAGCTGTAACTTTTGATAGAAGACTCAGAAACACATATTCATGGCTTTGCCTTATAGAATTCAGCATCTGCGTGCTGGGGAAATGGGTTTTGCAGCTGTTTGAGCTAAGATTTTCAAGTTATTCACATAATGAAAACCTAGACTTTGTTTCGTGCGAGAACTCCATTCAAATGCATGTAACACTCAGAAACGCACTTTCTTGGCGAAATAAAGTGTTTTTGTACAGCTTCATGAAGTTACATGTAACTTTTGATAGAAGGCTCAGATATACTTATTTGTGGCTTTATCTTATAGAATTCAATATCCCCGTGTTGAGCAAACAGGTTTTAAAGCTGTTTGAGCTAAGATTTTCGAGTTATTCACAAGATTAAAACCTATACTTTGTTTCGTGCGACAACTCCATTCAAATGCATGTAATAGTCAGAAATGCACAGTCTTGGCGAAATAAAGCGTTTTTCATCTACTTAATAGAGACAGCTGTAACTTTTGATAGAAGACTCAGACACACATATTCATGGCTTTGCCTTATAGAATTCAGCATCTGCTTGCTGGGAAAATGGGTTTTGCAGCTGTTTGAGCTAAGATTTTCAAGTTATTCACATAATGAAAACCTATACTTTGTTTCGTGCGAGAACTCCATTCAAATGCATGTAACACTCAGAAACGCACTGTCTCGGCGAAATAAAGCCTTTTTGTACAACTTCATGAAGTTACATGTAACTTTTGATAGAAGGCTCAGATATACTTATTTAGGGCTTTATCTTATAGAATTCAACATTCCCGTGTTGACCAGACAGGTTTTAAAGCTGTTTGAGCTAAGATTTTCAAGTTATTCACATAATGAAAACCTATACTTTGTTTCGTGCGAGAACTCCATTTAAATGCATGTAATAGTCAGAAACGCACTGTCTCGGCGAAATAAAGCCTTTTTGTACAACTTCATGAAGTTAGCTGTAACTTTAGATAGAAAGCTCAGATATAAGTATTTATGGTTTTATCTTATAGAATTCAACATTCCCGTGTTGACCAGACAGGTTTTAAAGCTGTTTGAGCTAAGATTTTCAAGTTATTCACATAATGAAAACGTATACTTTGTTTCGTGCGAGAACTCCATTTAAATGCATGTAATAGTCAGAAACGCACTGTCTTGGCGAAATAAAGCGTTTTTCATATACTTCATAGAGAGAGCTGTAACTTTTGATAGAAGACTCAGACACACATATTCATGGCTTTGCCTTATAGAATTCAGCATCTGCTTGCTGGGAAAATGGGTTTTGCAGCTGTTTGAGCTAAGATTTTCGAGTTATTCACATAATGAAAACCTATACTTTGTTTCGTGCGAGAACTCCATTCAAATGCATGTAATAGTCAGACACGCACTGTCTTGGCGAAATAAAGCCTTTTTGTACAACTTCATGAAGTTAGCTGTAACTTTAGATAGAAAGCTCAGATATAAGTATTTATGGTTTTATCTTATAGAATTCAACATTCCCGTGTTGACCAGACAGGTTTTAAAGCTGTTTGAGCTAAGATTTTCGAGTTATTCACATAATGAAAACGTATACTTTGTTTCGTGCGAGAACTCCATTTAAATGCATGTAATAGTCAGACACGCACTGTCTCGGCGAAATAAAGCCTTTTTGTACAACTTCATGAAGTTACATGTAACTTTTGATAGAAGGCTCAGATATACTTATTTAGGGCTTTATCTTATAGAATTCAATATCCCCGTGTTGAGCAAACAGGTTTTAAAGCTGTTTGAGCTAAGATTTTCGAGTTATTCACAAGATGAAAACCTATACTTTGTTTCGTGCGAGAACTCCATTCAAATGCATGTAATAGTCAGAAACGCACTGTCTCGGCGAAATAAAGCGTTTTTCATCTACTTCATAGAGAGAGCTGTAACTTTTGATAGAAGACACAGACACACATATTCATGGCTTTGCCTTATAGAATTCAGCATCTGCGTGCTGGGGAAATGGGTTTTGCAGCTGTTTGAGCTAAGATTTTCAAGTTATTCACATAATGAAAACGTATACTTTGTTTCGTGCGAGAACTCCATTCAAATGCATGTAATAGTCAGAAACGCACTGTCTCGGCGAAATAAAGCCTTTTTGTACAGCTTCATGAAGTTACATGTAACTTTTGATAGAAGGCTCAGATATACTTATTTGTGGCTTTATCTTATAGAATTCAATATCCCCGTGTTGAGCAAACAGGTTTTAAAGCTGTTTGAGCTAAGATTTTCGAGTTATTCACAAGATTAAAACCTATACTTTGTTTCGTGCGAGAACTCCATTCAAATGCATGTAATAGTCAGAAATGCACAGTCTTGGCGAAATAAAGCGTTTTTCATCTACTTCATAGAGACAGCTGTAACTTTTGATAGAAGACTCAGACACACATATTCATGGCTTTGCCTTATAGAATTCAGCATCTGCTTGCTGGGAAAATGGGTTTTGCAGCTGTTTGAGCTAAGATTTTCAAGTTATTCACATAATGAAAACCTATACTTTGTTTCGTGCGAGAACTCCATTCAAATGCATGTAACACTCAGAAACGCACTGTCTCGGCGAAATAAAGCCTTTTTGTACAACTTCATGAAGTTACATGTAACTTTTGATAGAAGGCTCAGATATACTTATTCAGGGCTTTATCTTATAGAATTCAATATCCCCGTGTTGACCAAACAGGTTTTAAAGCTGTTTGAGCTAAGATTTTCAAGTTATTCACATAATGAAAACCTATACTTTGTTTCGTGCGAGAACTCCATTCAAATGCATGTAACAGTCAGAAACGCACTGTCTCGGCGAAATAAAGCCTTTTTGTACAACTTCATGAAGTTACATGTAACTTTTGATAGAAGGCTCAGATATACTTATTTAGGGCTTTATCTTATAGAATTCAATATCCCCGTGTTGACCAAACAGGTTTTAAAGCTGTTTGAGCTAAGATGTTCAAGTTATTCACATAATGAAAACCTATACTTTGTTTCGTGCGAGAACTCCATTCAAATGCATGTAACAGTCAGAAACGCACTGTCTCGGCGAAATAAAGCCTTTTTGTACAACTTCATGAAGTTAGCTGTAACTTTAGATAGAAAGCTCAGATATAAGTATTTATGGTTTTATCTCATAGAATTCAACATTCCCGTGTTGACCAGACAGCTTTTAAAGCTGTTTGAGCTAAGATTTTCAAGTTATTCACATAATGAAAACGTATACTTTGTTTCGTGCGAGAACTCCATTTAAATGCATGTAATAGTCAGAAACGCACTGTCTCGGCGAAATAAAGCCTTTTTGTACAACTGCATGAAGTTAGCTGTAACTTTAGATAGAAAGCTCAGATATAAGTATTTATGGTTTTATCTTATAGAATTCAACATTCCCGTGTTGACCAGACAGGTTTTAAAGCTGTTTGAGCTAAGATTTTCAAGTTATTCACATAATGAAAACGTATACTTTGTTTCGTGCGAGAACTCCATTTAAATGCATGTAATAGTCAGAAACGCACTGTCTCGGCGAAATAAAGCCTTTTTGTACAACTTCATGAAGTTAGCTGTAACTTTAGATAGAAAGCTCAGATATAAGTATTTATGGTTTTATCTTATAGAATTCAACATTCCCGTGTTGATCAGACAGGTTTTAAAGCTGTTTGAGCTAAGATTTTCAAGTTATTCACATAATGAAAACGTATACTTTGTTTCGTGCGAGAACTCCATTTAAATGCATGTAATAGTCAGAAACGCACTGTCTTGGCGAAATAAAGCGTTTTTCATATACTTCATAGAGAGAGCTGTAACTTTTGATAGAAGACTCAGACACACATATTCATGGCTTTGCCTTATAGAATTCAGCATCTGCTTGCTGGGAAAATGGGTTTTGCAGCTGTTTGAGCTAAGATTTTCGAGTTATTCACATAATGAAAACCTATACTTTGTTTCGTGCGAGAACTCCATTCAAATGCATGTAATAGTCAGACACGCACTGTCTTGGCGAAATAAAGCCTTTTTGTACAACTTCATGAAGTTAGCTGTAACTTTAGATAGAAAGCTCAGATATAAGTATTTATGGTTTTATCTTATAGAATTCAACATTCCCGTGTTGACCAGACAGGTTTTAAAGCTGTTTGAGCTAAGATTTTCGAGTTATTCACATAATGAAAACGTATACTTTGTTTCGTGCGAGAACTCCATTTAAATGCATGTAATAGTCAGACACGCACTGTCTCGGTGAAATAAAGCCTTTTTGTACAACTTCATGAAGTTACATGTAACTTTTGATAGAAGGCTCAGATATACTTATTTAGGGCTTTATCTTATAGAATTCAATATCCCCGTGTTGAGCAAACAGGTTTTAAAGCTGTTTGAGCTAAGATTTTCGAGTTATTCACAAGATGAAAACCTATACTTTGTTTCGTGCGAGAACTCCATTCAAATGCATGTAATAGTCAGAAACGCACTGTCTCGGCGAAATAAAGCGTTTTTCATCTACTTCATAGAGAGAGCTGTAACTTTTGATAGAAGACACAGACACACATATTCATGGCTTTGCCTTATAGAATTCAGCATCTGCGTGCTGGGGAAATGGGTTTTGCAGCTGTTTGAGCTAAGATTTTCAAGTTATTCACATAATGAAAACCTATACTTTGTTTCGTGCGAGAACTCCATTCAAATGCATGTAATAGTCAGAAACGCACTGTCTCGGCGAAATAAAGCCTTTTTGTACAGCTTCATGAAGTTACATGTAACTTTTGATAGAAGGCTCAGATATACTTATTTGTGGCTTTATCTTATAGAATTCAATATCCCCGTGTTGAGCAAACAGGTTTTAAAGCTGTTTGAGCTAAGATTTTCGAGTTATTCACAAGATTAAAACCTATACTTTGTTTCGTGCGAGAACTCCATTCAAATGCATGTAATAGTCAGAAACGCATAGTCTTGACGAAAGAAAGCCTTTTTCATCTACTTCATAGAGACAGCTGTAACTTTTGATAGAAGACTCAGACACACATATTCATGGCTTTGCCTTATAGAATTCAACATCTGCTTGCTGGGAAAATGGGTTTTCCGGCTGTTTGAGCTAAGATTTTCAAGTTATTCACATAATGAAAACGTATACTTTGTTTCGTGCGAGAACTCCATTTAAATGCATGTAATAGTCAGAAACGCACTGTCTTGGCGAAATAAAGCCTTTTTGTACAACTTCATGAAGTTAGCTGTAACTTTAGATAGAAAGCTCAGATATAAGTATTTATGGTTTTATCTTATAGAATTCAACATTCCCGTGTTGATCAGACAGGTTTTAAAGCTGTTTGAGCTAAGATTTTCAAGTTATTCACATAATGAAAACGTATACTTTGTTTCGTGCGAGAACTCCATTTAAATGCATGTAATAGTCAGAAACGCACTGTCTTGGCGAAATAGAGCGTTTTTCATCTACTTCATAGAGAGAGCTGTAACTTTTGATAGAAGACTCAGACACACATATTCATGGCTTTGCCTTATAGAATTCAGCATCTGCGTGCTGGGGAAATGGGTTTTGCAGCTGTTTGAGCTAAGATTTTCAAGTTATTCACATAATGAAAACCTATACTTTGTTTCGTGCGAGAACTCCATTCAAATGCATGTAATAGTCAGAAACGCACTTTCTTGGCGAAATAAAGTGTTTTTGTACAGCTTCATGAAGTTACATGTAACTTTTGATAGAAGGCTCAGATATACTTATTTGTGGCTTTATCTTATAGAATTCAATATCCCCGTGTTGAGCAAACAGGTTTTAAAGCTGTTTGAGCTAAGATTTTCGAGTTATTCACAAGATTAAAACCTATACTTTGTTTCGTGCGAGAACTCCATTCAAATGCATGTAATAGTCAGAAACGCACAGTCTTGACGAAAGAAAGCGTTTTTCATCTACTTCATAGAGACAGCTGTAACTTTTGATAGAAGACTCAGACACACATATTCATGGCTTTGCCTTATAGAATTCAACATCTGCTTGCTGGGAAAATGGGTTTTCCGGCTGTTTGAGCTAAGATTTTCAAGTTATTCACATAATGAAAACGTATACTTTGTTTCGTGCGAGAACTCCATTTAAATGCATGTAATAGTCAGAAACGCACTGTCTTGGCGAAATAAAGCCTTTTTGTACAACTTCATGAAGTTAGCTGTAACTTTAGATAGAAAGCTCAGATATAAGTATTTATGGTTTTATCTTATAGAATTCAACATTCCCGTGTTGATCAGACAGGTTTTAAAGCTGTTTGAGCTAAGATTTTCAAGTTATTCACATAATGAAAACCTATACTTTGTTTCGTGCGAGAACTCCATTTAAATGCATGTAATAGTCAGAAACGCACTGTCTTGGCGAAATAGAGCGTTTTTCATATACTTCATAGAGAGAGCTGTAACTTTTGATAGAAGACTCAGACACACATATTCATGGCTTTGCCTTATAGAATTCAGCATCTGCGTGCTGGGGAAATGGGTTTTGCAGCTGTTTGAGCTAAGATTTTCAAGTTATTCACATAATGAAAACCTATACTTTGTTTCGTGCGAGAACTCCATTCAAATGCATGTAACACTCAGAAACGCACTTTCTTGGCGAAATAAAGTGTTTTTGTACAGCTTCATGAAGTTACATGTAACTTTTGATAGAAGGCTCAGATATACTTATTTGTGGCTTTATCTTATAGAATTCAATATCCCCGTGTTGAGCAAACAGGTTTTAAAGCTGTTTGAGCTAAGATTTTCGAGTTATTCACAAGATTAAAACCTATACTTTGTTTCGTGCGAGAACTCCATTCAAATGCATGTAATAGTCAGAAATGCACAGTCTTGGCGAAATAAAGCGTTTTTCATCTACTTCATAGAGACAGCTGTAACTTTTGATAGAAGACTCAGACACACATATTCATGGCTTTGCCTTATAGAATTCAGCATCTGCTTGCTGGGGAAATGGGTTTTGCAGCTGTTTGAGCTAAGATTTTCAAGTTATTCACATAATGAAAACCTATACTTTGTTTCGTGCGAGAACTCCATTCAAATGCATGTAACAGTCAGAAACGCACTGTCTCGGCGAAATAAAGCCTTTTTGTACAACTTCATGAAGTTACATGTAACTTTTGATAGAAGGCTCAGATATACTTATTTAGGTCTTTATCTTATAGAATTCAATATCCCCGTGTTGACCAAACAGGTTTTAAAGCTGTTTGAGCTACGATTTTAAAGTTATTCACATAATGAAAACCTATACTTTGTTTCGTGCGAGAACTCCATTCAAATGCATGTAACAGTCAGAAACGCACTGTCTCGGCGAAATAAAGCCTTTTTGTACAACTTCATGAAGTTACATGTAACTTTTGATAGAAGGCTCAGATATACTTATTTAGGGCTTTATCTTATAGAATTCAATATCCCCGTGTTGACCAAACAGGTTTTAAAGCTGTTTGAGCTAAGATTTTCAAGTTATTCACATAATTAAAACCTATACTTTGTTTCGTGCGAGAACTCCATTCAAATGCATGTAATAGTCAGACACGCACTGTCTTGGCGAAATAAAGCCTTTTTGTACAACTTCATGAAGTTAGCTGTAACTTTAGATAGAAAGCTCAGATATAAGTATTTATGGTTTTATCTTATAGAATTCAACATTCCCGTGTTGACCAGACAGGTTTTAAAGCTGTTTGAGCTAAGATTTTCAAGTTATTCACATAATGAAAACGTATACTTTGTTTCGTGCGAGAACTCCATTTAAATGCATGTAATAGTCAGAAACGCACTGTCTCGGCGAAATAAAGCCTTTTTGTACAACTTCATTAAGTTAGCTGTAACTTTAGATAGAAAGCTCAGATATAAGTATTTATGGTTTTATCTTATAGAATTCAACATTCCCGTGTTGATCAGACAGGTTTTAAAGCTGTTTGAGCTAAGATTTTCGAGTTATTCACATAATGAAAACGTATACTTTGTTTCGTGCGAGAACTCCATTTAAATGCATGTAATAGTCAGACACGCACTGTCTCGGTGAAATAAAGCCTTTTTGTACAACTTCATGAAGTTACATGTAACTTTTGATAGAAGGCTCAGATATACTTATTTAGGGCTTTATCTTATAGAATTCAACATTCCCATGTTGATCAGACAGGTTTTAAAGCTGTTTGAGCTAAGATTTTCAAGTTATTCACATAATGAAAACGTATACTTTGTTTCGTGCGAGAACTCCATTTAAATGCATGTAATAGTCAGAAACGCACTGTCTTGGCGAAATAGAGCGTTTTTCATCAACTTCATAGAGAGAGTTGTAACTTTTGATAGAAGACTCAGACACACATATTCATGGCTTTGCCTTATAGAATTCAGCATCTGCTTGCTGGGAAAATGGGTTTTGCAGCTGTTTGAGCTAAGATTTTCAAGTTATTCACATAATGAAAACCTATACTTTGTTTCGTGCGAGAACTCCATTCAAATGCATGTAACAGTCAGAAACGCACTGTCTCGGCGAAATAAAGCCTTTTTGTACAACTTCATGAAGTTACATGTAACTTTTGATAGAAGGCTCAGATATACTTATTTAGGGCTTTATCTTATAGAATTCAATATCCCCGTGTTGACCAAACAGGTTTTAAAGCTGTTTGAGCTAAGATTTTCAAGTTATTCACATAATTAAAACCTATACTTTGTTTCGTGCGAGAACTCCATTCAAATGCATGTAATAGTCAGACACGCACTGTCTTGGCGAAATAAAGCCTTTTTGTACAACTTCATGAAGTTAGCTGTAACTTTAGATAGAAAGCTCAGATATAAGTATTTATGGTTTTATCTCATAGAATTCAACATTCCCGTGTTGACCAGACAGCTTTTAAAGCTGTTTGAGCTAAGATTTTCAAGTTATTCACATAATGAAAACGTATACTTTGTTTCGTGCGAGAACTCCATTTAAATGCATGTAATAGTCAGAAACGCACTGTCTCGGCGAAATAAAGCCTTTTTGTACAACTTCATGAAGTTACATGTAACTTTTGATAGAAAGCTCAGATATAAGTATTTATGGTTTTATCTTATAGAATTCAACATTCCCGTGTTGACCAGACAGGTTTTAAAGCTGTTTGAGCTAAGATTTTCAAGTTATTCACATAATGAAAACGTATACTTTGTTTCGTGCGAGAACTCCATTTAAATGCATGTAATAGTCAGAAACGCACTGTCTCGGCGAAATAAAGCCTTTTTGTACAACTTCATGAAGTTAGCTGTAACTTTAGATAGAAAGCTCAGATATAAGTATTTATGGTTTTATCTTATAGAATTCAACATTCCCGTGTTGATCAGACAGGTTTTAAAGCTGTTTGAGCTAAGATTTTCAAGTTATTCACATAATGAAAACGTATACTTTGTTTCGTGCGAGAACTCCATTTAAATGCATGTAATAGTCAGAAACGCACTGTCTTGGCGAAATAAAGCCTTTTTGTACAACTTCATGAAGTTAGCTGTAACTTTAGATAGAAAGCTCAGATATACTTATTTATGGTTTTATCTTATAGAATTCAACATTCCCATGTTGATCAGACAGGTTTTAAAGCTGTTTGAGCTAAGATTTTCAAGTTATTCACATAATGAAAACGTATACTTTGTTTCGTGCGAGAACTCCATTTAAATGCATGTAATAGTCAGAAACGCACTGTCTTGGCGAAATAGAGCGTTTTTCATCAACTTCATAGAGAGAGTTGTAACTTTTGATAGAAGACTCAGACACACATATTCATGGCTTTGCCGTATAGAATTCAGCATCTGCTTGCTGGGAAAATGGGTTTTGCAGCTGTTTGAGCTAAGATTTTCAAGTTATTCACATAATGAAAACCTATACTTTGTTTCGTGCGAGAACTCCATTCAAATGCATGTAACAGTCAGAAACGCACTGTCTCGGCGAAATAAAGCCTTTTTGTACAACTTCATGAAGTTACATGTAACTTTTGATAGAAGGCTCAGATATACTTATTTAGGGCTTTATCTTATAGAATTCAATATCCCCGTGTTGACCAAACAGGTTTTAAAGCTGTTTGAGCTAAGATTTTCAAGTTATTCACATAATTAAAACCTATACTTTGTTTCGTGCGAGAACTCCATTCAAATGCATGTAATAGTCAGACACGCACTGTCTTGGCGAAATAAAGCCTTTTTGTACAACTTCATGAAGTTAGCTGTAACTTTAGATAGAAAGCTCAGATATAAGTATTTATGGTTTTATCTCATAGAATTCAACATTCCCGTGTTGACCAGACAGCTTTTAAAGCTGTTTGAGCTAAGATTTTCAAGTTATTCACATAATGAAAACGTATACTTTGTTTCGTGCGAGAACTCCATTTAAATGCATGTAATAGTCAGAAACGCACTGTCTTGGCGAAATAAAGCCTTTTTGTACAACTTCATGAAGTTAGCTGTAACTTTAGATAGAAAGCTCAGATATACTTATTTATGGTTTTATCTTATAGAATTCAACATTCCCATGTTGATCAGACAGGTTTTAAAGCTGTTTGAGCTAAGATTTTCAAGTTATTCACATAATGAAAACGTATACTTTGTTTCGTGCGAGAACTCCATTTAAATGCATGTAATAGTCAGAAACGCACTGTCTTGGCGAAATAGAGCGTTTTTCATCTACTTCATAGAGAGAGTTGTAACTTTTGATAGAAGACTCAGACACACATATTCATGGCTTTGCCTTATAGAATTCAGCATCTGCTTGCTGGGAAAATGGGTTTTGCAGCTGTTTGAGCTAAGATTTTCAAGTTATTCACATAATGAAAACCTATACTTTGTTTCGTGCGAGAACTCCATTCAAATGCATGTAACAGTCAGAAACGCACTGTCTCGGCGAAATAAAGCCTTTTTGTACAACTTCATGAAGTTACATGTAACTTTTGATAGAAGGCTCAGATATACTTATTTAGGGCTTTATCTTATAGAATTCAATATCCCCGTGTTGACCAAACAGGTTTTAAAGCTGTTTGAGCTAAGATTTTCAAGTTATTCACATAATTAAAACCTATACTTTGTTTCGTGCGAGAACTCCATTCAAATGCATGTAATAGTCAGACACGCACTGTCTTGGCGAAATAAAGCCTTTTTGTACAACTTCATGAAGTTAGCTGTAACTTTAGATAGAAAGCTCAGATATAAGTATTTATGGTTTTATCTCATAGAATTCAACATTCCCGTGTTGACCAGACAGCTTTTAAAGCTGTTTGAGCTAAGATTTTCAAGTTATTCACATAATGAAAACGTATACTTTGTTTCGTGCGAGAACTCCATTTAAATGCATGTAATAGTCAGAAACGCACTGTCTCGGCGAAATAAAGCCTTTTTGTACAACTTCATGAAGTTACATGTAACTTTAGATAGAAAGCTCAGATATAAGTATTTATGGTTTTATCTTATAGAATTCAACATTCCCGTGTTGACCAGACAGGTTTTAAAGCTGTTTGAGCTAAGATTTTCAAGTTATTCACATAATGAAAACGTATACTTTGTTTCGTGCGAGAACTCCATTTAAATGCATGTAATAGTCAGAAACGCACTGTCTCGGCGAAATAAAGCCTTTTTGTACAACTTCATGAAGTTAGCTGTAACTTTAGATAGAAAGCTCAGATATAAGTATTTATGGTTTTATCTTATAGAATTCAACATTCCCGTGTTGATCAGACAGGTTTTAAAGCTGTTTGAGCTAAGATTTTCAAGTTATTCACATAATGAAAACGTATACTTTGTTTCGTGCGAGAACTCCATTTAAATGCATGTAATAGTCAGAAACGCACTGTCTTGGCGAAATAAAGCGTTTTTCATATACTTCATAGAGAGAGCTGTAACTTTTGATAGAAGACTCAGACACACATATTCATGGCTTTGCCTTATAGAATTCAGCATCTGCTTGCTGGGAAAATGGGTTTTGCAGCTGTTTGAGCTAAGATTTTCGAGTTATTCACATAATGAAAACCTATACTTTGTTTCGTGCGAGAACTCCATTTAAATGCATGTAGTAGTCAGACACGCACTGTCTCGGTGAAATAAAGCCTTTTTGTACAACTTCATGAAGTTACATGTAACTTTTGATAGAAGGCTCAGATATACTTATTTAGGGCTTTATCTTATAGAATTCAATATCCCCGTGTTGAGCAAACAGGTTTTAAAGCTGTTTGAGCTAAGATTTTCGAGTTATTCACAAGATGAAAACCTATACTTTGTTTCGTGCGAGAACTCCATTCAAATGCATGTAATAGTCAGAAACGCACTGTCTTGGCGAAATAAAGCGTTTTTCATCTACTTCATAGAGAGAGCTGTAACTTTTGATAGAAGACTCAGACACACATATTCATGGCTTTGCCTTATAGAATTCAGCATCTGCTTGCTGGGAAAATGGGTTTTCCGGCTGTTTGAGCTAAGATTTTCAAGTTATTCACATAATGAAAACGTATACTTTGTTTCGTGCGAGAACTCCATTTAAATGCATGTAATAGTCAGAAACGCACTGTCTTGGCGAAATAAAGCCTTTTTGTACAACTTCATGAAGTTAGCTGTAACTTTAGATAGAAAGCTCAGATATAAGTATTTATGGTTTTATCTTATAGAATTCAACATTCCCGTGTTGATCAGACAGGTTTTAAAGCTGTTTGAGCTAAGATTTTCAAGTTATTCACATAATGAAAACGTATACTTTGTTTCGTGCGAGAACTCCATTTAAATGCATGTAATAGTCAGAAACGCACTGTCTTGGCGAAATAGAGCGTTTTTCATCTACTTCATAGAGAGAGTTGTAACTTTTGATAGAAGACTCAGACACACATATTCATGGCTTTGCCTTATAGAATTCAGCATCTGCTTGCTGGGAAAATGGGTTTTGCAGCTGTTTGAGCTAAGATTTTCAAGTTATTCACATAATGAAAACCTATACTTTGTTTCGTGCGAGAACTCCATTCAAATGCATGTAACAGTCAGAAACGCACTGTCTCGGCGAAATAAAGCCTTTTTGTACAACTTCATGAAGTTACATGTAACTTTTGATAGAAGGCTCAGATATACTTATTTAGGGCTTTATCTTATAGAATTCAATATCCCCGTGTTGACCAAACAGGTTTTAAAGCTGTTTGAGCTAAGATTTTCAAGTTATTCACATAATTAAAACCTATACTTTGTTTCGTGCGAGAACTCCATTCAAATGCATGTAATAGTCAGACACGCACTGTCTTGGCGAAATAAAGCCTTTTTGTACAACTTCATGAAGTTAGCTGTAACTTTAGATAGAAAGCTCAGATATAAGTATTTATGGTTTTATCTCATAGAATTCAACATTCCCGTGTTGACCAGACAGCTTTTAAAGCTGTTTGAGCTAAGATTTTCAAGTTATTCACATAATGAAAACGTATACTTTGTTTCGTGCGAGAACTCCATTTAAATGCATGTAATAGTCAGAAACGCACTGTCTCGGCGAAATAAAGCCTTTTTGTACAACTTCATGAAGTTACATGTAACTTTAGATAGAAAGCTCAGATATAAGTATTTATGGTTTTATCTTATAGAATTCAACATTCCCGTGTTGACCAGACAGGTTTTAAAGCTGTTTGAGCTAAGATTTTCAAGTTATTCACATAATGAAAACGTATACTTTGTTTCGTGCGAGAACTCCATTTAAATGCATGTAATAGTCAGAAACGCACTGTCTCGGCGAAATAAAGCCTTTTTGTACAACTTCATGAAGTTAGCTGTAACTTTAGATAGAAAGCTCAGATATAAGTATTTATGGTTTTATCTTATAGAATTCAACATTCCCGTGTTGATCAGACAGGTTTTAAAGCTGTTTGAGCTAAGATTTTCAAGTTATTCACATAATGAAAACGTATACTTTGTTTCGTGCGAGAACTCCATTTAAATGCATGTAATAGTCAGAAACGCACTGTCTTGGCGAAATAAAGCGTTTTTCATATACTTCATAGAGAGAGCTGTAACTTTTGATAGAAGACTCAGACACACATATTCATGGCTTTGCCTTATAGAATTCAGCATCTGCTTGCTGGGAAAATGGGTTTTGCAGCTGTTTGAGCTAAGATTTTCGAGTTATTCACATAATGAAAACGTATACTTTGTTTCGTGCGAGAACTCCATTTAAATGCATGTAATAGTCAGACACGCACTGTCTCGGTGAAATAAAGCCTTTTTGTACAACTTCATGAAGTTACATGTAACTTTTGATAGAAGGCTCAGATATACTTATTTAGGGCTTTATCTTATAGAATTCAATATCCCCGTGTTGAGCAAACAGGTTTTAAAGCTGTTTGAGCTAAGATTTTCGAGTTATTCACAAGATGAAAACCTATACTTTGTTTCGTGCGAGAACTCCATTCAAATGCATGTAATAGTCAGAAACGCACTGTCTTGGCGAAATAAAGCGTTTTTCATCTACTTCATAGAGAGAGCTGTAACTTTTGATAGAAGACTCAGACACACATATTCATGGCTTTGCCTTATAGAATTCAGCATCTGCTTGCTGGGAAAATGGGTTTTCCGGCTGTTTGAGCTAAAATTTTCAAGTTATTCACATAATGAAAACGTATACTTTGTTTCGTGCGAGAACTCCATTTAAATGCATGTAATAGTCAGAAACGCACTGTATTGGCGAAATAGAGCGTTTTTCATATACTTCATAGAGAGAGCTGTAACTTTTGATAGAAGACTCAGACACACATATTCATGGCTTTGCCTTATAGAATTCAGCATCTGCGTGCTGGGGAAATGGGTTTTGCAGCTGTTTGAGCTAAGATTTTCAAGTTATTCACATAATGAAAACCTATACTTTGTTTCGTGCGAGAACTCCATTCAAATGCATGTAACACTCAGAAACGCACTTTCTTGGCGAAATAAAGTGTTTTTGTACAGCTTCATGAAGTTACATGTAACTTTTGATAGAAGGCTCAGATATACTTATTTGTGGCTTTATCTTATAGAATTCAATATCCCCGTGTTGAGCAAACAGGTTTTAAAGCTGTTTGAGCTAAGATTTTCGAGTTATTCACAAGATTAAAACCTATACTTTGTTTCGTGCGAGAACTCCATTCAAATGCATGTAATAGTCAGAAATGCACAGTCTTGGCGAAATAAAGCGTTTTTCATCTACTTCATAGAGACAGCTGTAACTTTTGATAGAAGACTCAGACACACATATTCATGGCTTTGCCTTATAGAATTCAGCATCTGCTTGCTGGGAAAATGGGTTTTGCAGCTGTTTGAGCTAAGATTTTCAAGTTATTCACATAATGAAAACCTATACTTTGTTTCGTGCGAGAACTCCATTCAAATGCATGTAACAGTCAGAAACACACTGTCTCGGCGAAATAAAGCCTTTTTGTACAACTTCATGAAGTTACATGTAACTTTTGATAGAAGGCTCAGATATACTTATTTAGGTCGTTATCTTATAGAATTCAATATCCCCGTGTTGACCAAACAGGTTTTAAAGCTGTTTGAGCTACGATTTTAAAGTTATTCACATAATGAAAACCTATACTTTGTTTCGTGCGAGAACTCCATTCAAATGCATGTAACAGTCAGAAACGCACTGTCTCGGCGAAATAAAGCCTTTTTGTACAACTTCATGAAGTTACATGTAACTTTTGATAGAAGGCTCAGATATACTTATTTAGGGCTTTATCTTATAGAATTCAATATCCCCGTGTTGACCAAACAGGTTTTAAAGCTGTTTGAGCTAAGATTTTCAAGTTATTCACATAATTAAAACCTATACTTTGTTTCGTGCGAGAACTCCATTCAAATGCATGTAATAGTCAGACACGCACTGTCTTGGCGAAATAAAGCCTTTTTGTACAACTTCATGAAGTTAGCTGTAACTTTAGATAGAAAGCTCAGATATAAGTATTTATGGTTTTATCTCATAGAATTCAACATTCCCGTGTTGACCAGACAGCTTTTAAAGCTGTTTGAGCTAAGATTTTCAAGTTATTCACATAATGAAAACGTATACTTTGTTTCGTGCGAGAACTCCATTTAAATGCATGTAATAGTCAGAAACGCACTGTCTCGGCGAAATAAAGCCTTTTTGTACAACTTCATGAAGTTACATGTAACTTTAGATAGAAAGCTCAGATATAAGTATTTATGGTTTTATCTTATAGAATTCAACATTCCCGTGTTGACCAGACAGGTTTTAAAGCTGTTTGAGCTAAGATTTTCGAGTTATTCACATAATGAAAACGTATACTTTGTTTCGTGCGAGAACTCCATTTAAATGCATGTAATAGTCAGACACGCACTGTCTCGGTGAAATAAAGCCTTTTTGTACAACTTCATGAAGTTACATGTAACTTTTGATAGAAGGCTCAGATATACTTATTTAGGGCTTTATCTTATAGAATTCAATATCCCCGTGTTGAGCAAACAGGTTTTAAAGCTGTTTGAGCTAAGATTTTCGAGTTATTCACAAGATGAAAACCTATACTTTGTTTCGTGCGAGAACTCCATTCAAATGCATGTAATAGTCAGAAACGCACTGTCTTGGCGAAATAAAGCGTTTTTCATCTACTTCATAGAGAGAGCTGTAACTTTTGATAGAAGACTCAGACACACATATTCATGGCTTTGCCTTATAGAATTCAGCATCTGCTTGCTGGGAAAATGGGTTTTCCGGCTGTTTGAGCTAAGATTTTCAAGTTATTCACATAATGAAAACGTATACTTTGTTTCGTGCGAGAACTCCATTTAAATGCATGTAATAGTCAGAAACGCACTGTCTTGGTGAAATAAAGCCTTTTTGTACAACTTCATGAAGTTAGCTGTAACTTTAGATAGAAAGCTCGGATATAAGTATTTATGGTTTTATCTTATAGAATTCAACATTCCCGTGTTGATCAGACAGGTTTTAAAGCTGTTTGAGCTAAGATTTTCAAGTTATTCACATAATGAAAACGTATACTTTGTTTCGTGCGAGAACTCCATTTAAATGCATGTAATAGTCAGAAACGCACTGTCTTGGCGAAATAGAGCGTTTTTCATCAACTTCATAGAGAGAGTTGTAACTTTTGATAGAAGACTCAGACACACATATTCATGGCTTTGCCTTATAGAATTCAGCATCTGCTTGCTGGGAAAATGGGTTTTGCAGCTGTTTGAGCTAAGATTTTCAAGTTATTCACATAATGAAAACCTATACTTTGTTTCGTGCGAGAACTCCATTCAAATGCATGTAACACTCAGAAACGCACTTTCTTGGCGAAATAAAGTGTTTTTGTACAGCTTCATGAAGTTACATGTAACTTTTGATAGAAGGCTCAGATATACTTATTTGTGGCTTTATCTTATAGAATTCAATATCCCCGTGTTGAGCAAACAGGTTTTAAAGCTGTTTGAGCTAAGATTTTCGAGTTATTCACAAGATTAAAACCTATACTTTGTTTCGTGCGAGAACTCCATTCAAATGCATGTAATAGTCAGAAATGCACAGTCTTGGCGAAATAAAGCGTTTTTCATCTACTTCATAGAGACAGCTGTAACTTTTGATAGAAGACTCAGACACACATATTCATGGCTTTGCCTTATAGAATTCAGCATCTGCTTGCTGGGAAAATGGGTTTTGCAGCTGTTTGAGCTAAGATTTTCAAGTTATTCACATAATGAAAACCTATACTTTGTTTCGTGCGAGAACTCCATTCAAATGCATGTAACAGTCAGAAACACACTGTCTCGGCGAAATAAAGCCTTTTTGTACAACTTCATGAAGTTACATGTAACTTTTGATAGAAGGCTCAGATATACTTATTTAGGTCGTTATCTTATAGAATTCAATATCCCCGTGTTGACCAAACAGGTTTTAAAGCTGTTTGAGCTACGATTTTAAAGTTATTCACATAATGAAAACCTATACTTTGTTTCGTGCGAGAACTCCATTCAAATGCATGTAACAGTCAGAAACGCACTGTCTCGGCGAAATAAAGCCTTTTTGTACAACTTCATGAAGTTACATGTAACTTTTGATAGAAGGCTCAGATATACTTATTTAGGGCTTTATCTTATAGAATTCAATATCCCCGTGTTGACCAAACAGGTTTTAAAGCTGTTTGAGCTAAGATTTTCAAGTTATTCACATAATTAAAACCTATACTTTGTTTCGTGCGAGAACTCCATTCAAATGCATGTAATAGTCAGACACGCACTGTCTTGGCGAAATAAAGCCTTTTTGTACAACTTCATGAAGTTAGCTGTAACTTTAGATAGAAAGCTCAGATATAAGTATTTATGGTTTTATCTCATAGAATTCAACATTCCCGTGTTGACCAGACAGCTTTTAAAGCTGTTTGAGCTAAGATTTTCAAGTTATTCACATAATGAAAACGTATACTTTGTTTCGTGCGAGAACTCCATTTAAATGCATGTAATAGTCAGAAACGCACTGTCTCGGCGAAATAAAGCCTTTTTGTACAACTTCATGAAGTTACATGTAACTTTAGATAGAAAGCTCAGATATAAGTATTTATGGTTTTATCTTATAGAATTCAACATTCCCGTGTTGACCAGACAGGTTTTAAAGCTGTTTGAGCTAAGATTTTCGAGTTATTCACATAATGAAAACGTATACTTTGTTTCGTGCGAGAACTCCATTTAAATGCATGTAATAGTCAGACACGCACTGTCTCGGTGAAATAAAGCCTTTTTGTACAACTTCATGAAGTTACATGTAACTTTTGATAGAAGGCTCAGATATACTTATTTAGGGCTTTATCTTATAGAATTCAATATCCCCGTGTTGAGCAAACAGGTTTTAAAGCTGTTTGAGCTAAGATTTTCGAGTTATTCACAAGATGAAAACCTATACTTTGTTTCGTGCGAGAACTCCATTCAAATGCATGTAATAGTCAGAAACGCACTGTCTTGGCGAAATAAAGCGTTTTTCATCTACTTCATAGAGAGAGCTGTAACTTTTGATAGAAGACTCAGACACACATATTCATGGCTTTGCCTTATAGAATTCAGCATCTGCTTGCTGGGAAAATGGGTTTTCCGGCTGTTTGAGCTAAGATTTTCAAGTTATTCACATAATGAAAACGTATACTTTGTTTCGTGCGAGAACTCCATTTAAATGCATGTAATAGTCAGAAACGCACTGTCTCGGCGAAATAAAGCCTTTTTGTACAACTTCATGAAGTTAGCTGTAACTTTAGATAGAAAGCTCAGATATAAGTATTTATGGTTTTATCTTATAGAATTCAACATTCCCGTGTTGATCAGACAGGTTTTAAAGCTGTTTGAGCTAAGATTTTCAAGTTATTCACATAATGAAAACGTATACTTTGTTTCGTGCGAGAACTCCATTTAAATGCATGTAATAGTCAGAAACGCACTGTCTTGGCGAAATAAAGCGTTATTCATATACTTCATAGAGAGAGCTGTAACTTTTGATAGAAGACTCAGACACACATATTCATGGCTTTGCCTTATAGAATTCAGCATCTGCTTGCTGGGAAAATGGGTTTTGCAGCTGTTTGAGCTAAGATTTTCGAGTTATTCACATAATGAAAACGTATACTTTGTTTCGTGCGAGAACTCCATTTAAATGCATGTAATAGTCAGACACGCACTGTCTCGGTGAAATAAAGCCTTTTTGTACAACTTCATGAAGTTACATGTAACTTTTGATAGAAGGCTCAGATATACTTATTTAGGGCTTTATCTTATAGAATTCAATATCCCCGTGTTGAGCAAACAGGTTTTAAAGCTGTTTGAGCTAAGATTTTCGAGTTATTCACAAGATGAAAACCTATACTTTGTTTCGTGCGAGAACTCCATTCAAATGCATGTAATAGTCAGAAACGCACTGTCTTGGCGAAATAAAGCGTTTTTCATCTACTTCATAGAGAGAGCTGTAACTTTTGATAGAAGACTCAGACACACATATTCATGGCTTTGCCTTATAGAATTCAGCATCTGCTTGCTGGGAAAATGGGTTTTCCGGCTGTTTGAGCTAAGATTTTCAAGTTATTCACATAATGAAAACCTATACTTTGTTTCGTGCGAGAACTCCATTTAAATGCATGTAATAGTCAGAAACGCACTGTCTTGGCGAAATAAAGCCTTTTTGTACAACTTCATGAAGTTAGCTGTAACTTTAGATAGAAAGCTCAGATATAAGTATTTATGGTTTTATCTTATAGAATTCAACATTCCCGTGTTGATCAGACAGGTTTTAAAGCTGTTTGAGCTAAGATTTTCAAGTTATTCACATAATGAAAACGTATACTTTGTTTCGTGCGAGAACTCCATTTAAATGCATGTAATAGTCAGAAACGCACTGTCTTGGCGAAATAGAGCGTTTTTCATCTACTTCATAGAGAGAGTTGTAACTTTTGATAGAAGACTCAGACACACATATTCATGGCTTTGCCTTATAGAATTCAGCATCTGCTTGCTGGGAAAATGGGTTTTGCAGCTGTTTGAGCTAAGATTTTCAAGTTATTCACATAATGAAAACCTATACTTTGTTTCGTGCGAGAACTCCATTCAAATGCATGTAACAGTCAGAAACGCACTGTCTCGGCGAAATAAAGCCTTTTTGTACAACTTCATGAAGTTACATGTAACTTTTGATAGAAGGCTCAGATATACTTATTTAGGGCTTTATCTTATAGAATTCAATATCCCCGTGTTGACCAAACAGGTTTTAAAGCTGTTTGAGCTAAGATTTTCAAGTTATTCACATAATTAAAACCTATACTTTGTTTCGTGCGAGAACTCCATTCAAATGCATGTAATAGTCAGACACGCACTGTCTTGGCGAAATAAAGCCTTTTTGTACAACTTCATGAAGTTAGCTGTAACTTTAGATAGAAAGCTCAGATATAAGTATTTATGGTTTTATCTCATAGAATTCAACATTCCCGTGTTGACCAGACAGCTTTTAAAGCTGTTTGAGCTAAGATTTTCAAGTTATTCACATAATGAAAACGTATACTTTGTTTCGTGCGAGAACTCCATTTAAATGCATGTAATAGTCAGAAACGCACTGTCTCGGCGAAATAAAGCCTTTTTGTACAACTTCATGAAGTTACATGTAACTTTAGATAGAAAGCTCAGATATAAGTATTTATGGTTTTATCTTATAGAATTCAACATTCCCGTGTTGACCAGACAGGTTTTAAAGCTGTTTGAGCTAAGATTTTCAAGTTATTCACATAATGAAAACGTATACTTTGTTTCGTGCGAGAACTCCATTTAAATGCATGTAATAGTCAGAAACGCACTGTCTCGGCGAAATAAAGCCTTTTTGTACAACTTCATGAAGTTAGCTGTAACTTTAGATAGAAAGCTCAGATATAAGTATTTATGGTTTTATCTTATAGAATTCAACATTCCCGTGTTGATCAGACAGGTTTTAAAGCTGTTTGAGCTAAGATTTTCAAGTTATTCACATAATGAAAACGTATACTTTGTTTCGTGCGAGAACTCCATTTAAATGCATGTAATAGTCAGAAACGCACTGTCTTGGCGAAATAAAGCGTTTTTCATATACTTCATAGAGAGAGCTGTAACTTTTGATAGAAGACTCAGACACACATATTCATGGCTTTGCCTTATAGAATTCAGCATCTGCTTGCTGGGAAAATGGGTTTTGCAGCTGTTTGAGCTAAGATTTTCGAGTTATTCACATAATGAAAACGTATACTTTGTTTCGTGCGAGAACTCCATTTAAATGCATGTAATAGTCAGACACGCACTGTCTCGGTGAAATAAAGCCTTTTTGTACAACTTCATGAAGTTACATGTAACTTTTGATAGAAGGCTCAGATATACTTATTTAGGGCTTTATCTTATAGAATTCAATATCCCCGTGTTGAGCAAACAGGTTTTGCAGCTGTTTGAGCTAAGATTTTCGAGTTATTCACAAGATGAAAACCTATACTTTGTTTCGTGCGAGAACTCCATTCAAATGCATGTAATAGTCAGAAACGCACTGTCTTGGCGAAATAAAGCGTTTTTCATCTACTTCATAGAGAGAGCTGTAACTTTTGATAGAAGACTCAGACACACATATTCATGGCTTTGCCTTATAGAATTCAGCATCTGCTTGCTGGGAAAATGGGTTTTCCGGCTGTTTGAGCTAAGATTTTCAAGTTATTCACATAATGAAAACGTATACTTTGTTTCGGGCGAGAACTCCATTTAAATGCATGTAATAGTCAGAAACGCACTGTCTTGGCGAAATAAAGCCTTTTTGTACAACTTCATGAAGTTAGCTGTAACTTTAGATAGAAAGCTCAGATATAAGTATTTATGGTTTTATCTTATAGAATTCAACATTCCCGTGTTGATCAGACAGGTTTTAAAGCTGTTTGAGCTAAGATTTTCAAGTTATTCACATAATGAAAACGTATACTTTGTTTCGTGCGAGAACTCCATTTAAATGCATGTAATAGTCAGAAACGCACTGTCTTGGCGAAATAGAGCGTTTTTCATATACTTCATAGAGAGAGCTGTAACTTTTGATAGAAGACTCAGACACACATATTCATGGCTTTGCCTTATAGAATTCAGCATCTGCGTGCTGGGGAAATGGGTTGTGCAGCTGTTTGAGCTAAGATTTTCAAGTTATTCACATAATGAAAACCTATACTTGGTTTCGTGCGAGAACTCCATTCAAATGCATGTAACACTCAGAAACGCACTTTCTTGGCGAAATAAAGTGTTTTTGTACAGCTTCATGAAGTTACATGTAACTTTTGATAGAAGGCTCAGATATACTTATTTGTGGCTTTATCTTATAGAATTCAATATCCCCGTGTTGAGCAAACAGGTTTTAAAGCTGTTTGAGCTAAGATTTTCGAGTTATTCACAAGATTAAAACCTATACTTTGTTTCGTGCGAGAACTCCATTCAAATGCATGTAATAGTCAGAAATGCACAGTCTTGGCGAAATAAAGCGTTTTTCATCTACTTCATAGAGACAGCTGTAACTTTTGATAGAAGACTCAGACACACATATTCATGGCTTTGCCTTATAGAATTCAGCATCTGCTTGCTGGGAAAATGGGTTTTGCAGCTGTTTGAGCTAAGATTTTCAAGTTATTCACATAATGAAAACCTATACTTTGTTTCGTGCGAGAACTCCATTCAAATGCATGTAATAGTCAGAAACGCACTGTCTCGGCGAAATAAAGCCTTTTTGTACAACTTCATGAAGTTACATGTAACTTTTGATAGAAGGCTCAGATATACTTATTTAGGGCTTTATCTTATAGAATTCAATATCCCCGTGTTGACCAAACAGGTTTTAAAGCTGTTTGAGCTACGATTTTAAAGTTATTCACATAATGAAAACCTATACTTTGTTTCGTGCGAGAACTCCATTCAAATGCATGTAACAGTCAGAAACGCACTGTCTCGGCGAAATAAAGCCTTTTTGTACAGCTTCATGAAGTTACATGTAACTTTTGATAGAAGGCTCAGATATACTTATTTAGGGCTTTATCTTATAGAATTCAATATCCCCGTGTTGACCAAACAGGTTTTAAAGCTGTTTGAGCTAAGATTTTCAAGTTATTCACATAATTAAAACCTATACTTTGTTTCGTGCGAGAACTCCATTCAAATGCATGTAATAGTCAGACACGCACTGTCTTGGCGAAATAAAGCCTTTTTGTACAACTTCATGAAGTTAGCTGTAACTTTAGATAGAAAGCTCAGATATAAGTATTTATGGTTTTATCTCATAGAATTCAACATTCCCGTGTTGACCAGACAGCTTTTAAAGCTGTTTGAGCTAAGATTTTCAAGTTATTCACATAATGAAAACGTATACTTTGTTTCGTGCGAGAACTCCATTTAAATGCATGTAATAGTCAGAAACGCACTGTCTCGGCGAAATAAAGCCTTTTTGTACAACTTCATGAAGTTACATGTAACTTTAGATAGAAAGCTCAGATATAAGTATTTATGGTTTTATCTTATAGAATTCAACATTGCCGTGTTGACCAAACAGGTTTTAAAGCTGTTTGAGCTAAGATTTTCAAGTTATTCACATAATGAAAACGTATACTTTGTTTCGTGCGAGAACTCCATTTAAATGCATGTAATAGTCAGAAACGCACTGTCTCGGCGAAATAAAGCCTTTTTGTACAACTTCATGAAGTTAGCTGTAACTTTAGATAGAAAGCTCAGATATAAGTATTTATGGTTTTATCTTATAGAATTCAACATTCCCGTGTTGATCAGACAGGTTTTAAAGCTGTTTGAGCTAAGATTTTCAAGTTATTCACATAATGAAAACGTATACTTTGTTTCGTGCGAGAACTCCATTTAAATGCATGTTGTAGTCAGAAACGCACTGTCTTGGCGAAATAAAGCGTTTTTCATATACTTCATAGAGAGAGCTGTAACTTTTGATAGAAGACTCAGACACACATATTCATGGCTTTGCCTTATAGAATTCAGCATCTGCTTGCTGGGAAAATGGGTTTTGCAGCTGTTTGAGCTAAGATTTTCAAGTTATTCACATAATGAAAACGTATACTTTGTTTCGTGCGAGAACTCCATTCAAATGCATGTAACACTCAGAAACGCACTTTCTTGGCGAAATAAAGTGTTTTTGTACAGCTTCATGAAGTTACATGTAACTTTTGATAGAAGGCTCAGATATACTTATTTGTGGCTTTATCTTATAGAATTCAATATCCCCGTGTAGAGCAAACAGGTTTTAAAGCGGTTTGAGCTAAGGTTTTCGAGTTATTCACAAGATGAAAACCTATACTTTGTTTCGTGCGAGAACTCCATTCAAATGCATGTAATAGTCAGAAATGCACAGTCTTGGCGAAATAAAGCGTTTTTCATCTACTTCATAGAGACAGCTGTAACTTTTGATAGAAGACTCAGACACACATATTCATGGCTTTGCCTTATAGAATTCAGCATCTGCTTGCTGGGAAAATGGGTTTTGCAGCTGTTTGAGCTAAGATTTTCAAGTTATTCACATAATGAAAACCTATACTTTGTTTCGTGCGAGAACTCCATTCAAATGCATGTAACAGTCAGAAACGCACTGTCTCGGCGAAATAAAGCCTTTTTGTACAACTTCATGAAGTTACATGTAACTTTTGATAGAAGGCTCAGATATACTTATTTAGGGCTTTATCTTATAGAATTCAATATCCCCGTGTTGACCAAACAGGTTTTAAAGCTGTTTGAGCTAAGATTTTCAAGTTATTCACATAATTAAAACCTATACTTTGTTTCGTGCGAGAACTCCATTCAAATGCATGTAATAGTCAGACACGCACTGTCTTGGCGAAATAAAGCCTTTTTGTACAACTTCATGAAGTTAGCTGTAACTTTAGATAGAAAGCTCAGATATAAGTATTTATGGTTTTATCTCATAGAATTCAACATTCCCGTGTTGACCAGACAGCTTTTAAAGCTGTTTGAGCTAAGATTTTCAAGTTATTCACATAATGAAAACGTATACTTTGTTTCGTGCGAGAACTCCATTTAAATGCATGTAATAGTCAGAAACGCACTGTCTCGGCGAAATAAAGCCTTTTTGTACAACTTCATGAAGTTACATGTAACTTTAGATAGAAAGCTCAGATATAAGTATTTATGGTTTTATCTTATAGAATTCAACATTCCCGTGTTGACCAGACAGGTTTTAAAGCTGTTTGAGCTAAGATTTTCAAGTTATTCACATAATGAAAACGTATACTTTGTTTCGTGCGAGAACTCCATTTAAATGCATGTAATAGTCAGAAACGCACTGTCTCGGCGAAATAAAGCCTTTTTGTACAACTTCATGAAGTTAGCTGTAACTTTAGATAGAAAGCTCAGATATAAGTATTTATGGTTTTATCTTATAGAATTCAACATTCCCGTGTTGATCAGACAGGTTTTAAAGCTGTTTGAGCTAAGATTTTCTAGTTATTCACATAATGAAAACGTATACTTTGTTTCGTGCGAGAACTCCATTTAAATGCATGTAATAGTCAGAAACGCACTGTCTTGGCGAAATAAAGCGTTTTTCATATACTTCATAGAGAGAGCTGTAACTTTTGATAGAAGACTCAGACACACATATTCATGGCTTTGCCTTATAGAATTCAGCATCTGCTTGCTGGGAAAATGGGTTTTCCGGCTGTTTGAGCTAAGATTTTCAAGTTATTCACATAATGAAAACCTATACTTTGTTTCGTGCGAGAACTCCATTTAAATGCATGTAATAGTCAGAAACGCACTGTCTTGGCGAAATAAAGCCTTTTTGTACAACTTCATGAAGTTAGCTGTAACTTTAGATAGAAAGCTCAGATATAAGTATTTATGGTTTTATCTTATAGAATTCAACATTCCCGTGTTGATCAGACAGGTTTTAAAGCTGTTTGAGCTAAGATTTTCAAGTTATTCACATAATGAAAACGTATACTTTGTTTCGTGCGAGAACTCCATTTAAATGCATGTAATAGTCAGAAACGCACTGTCTTGGCGAAATAGAGCGTTTTTCATCTACTTCATAGAGAGAGTTGTAACTTTTGATAGAAGACTCAGACACACATATTCATGGCTTTGCCTTATAGAATTCAGCATCTGCTTGCTGGGAAAATGGGTTTTGCAGCTGTTTGAGCTAAGATTTTCAAGTTATTCACATAATGAAAACCTATACTTTGTTTCGTGCGAGAACTCCATTCAAATGCATGTAACAGTCAGAAACGCACTGTCTCGGCGAAATAAAGCCTTTTTGTACAACTTCATGAAGTTACATGTAACTTTTGATAGAAGGCTCAGATATACTTATTTAGGGCTTTATCTTATAGAATTCAATATCCCCGTGTTGAGCAAACAGGTTTTAAAGCTGTTTGAGCTAAGATTTTCAAGTTATTCACATAATTAAAACCTATACTTTGTTTCGTGCGAGAACTCCATTCAAATGCATGTAATAGTCAGACACGCACTGTCTTGGCGAAATAAAGCCTTTTTGTACAACTTCATGAAGTTAGCTGTAACTTTAGATAGAAAGCTCAGATATAAGTATTTATGGTTTTATCTCATAGAATTCAACATTCCCGTGTTGACCAGACAGCTTTTAAAGCTGTTTGAGCTAAGATTTTCAAGTTATTCACATAATGAAAACGTATACTTTGTTTCGTGCGAGAACTCCATTTAAATGCATGTAATAGTCAGAAACGCACTGTCTCGGCGAAATAAAGCCTTTTTGTACAACTTCATGAAGTTACATGTAACTTTAGATAGAAAGCTCAGATATAAGTATTTATGGTTTTATCTTATAGAATTCAACATTCCCGTGTTGACCAGACAGGTTTTAAAGCTGTTTGAGCTAAGATTTTCAAGTTATTCACATAATGAAAACGTATACTTTGTTTCGTGCGAGAACTCCATTTAAATGCATGTAATAGTCAGAAACGCACTGTCTCGGCGAAATAAAGCCTTTTTGTACAACTTCATGAAGTTAGCTGTAACTTTAGATAGAAAGCTCAGATATAAGTATTTATGGTTTTATCTTATAGAATTCAACATTCCCGTGTTGATCAGACAGGTTTTAAAGCTGTTTGAGCTAAGATTTTCAAGTTATTCACATAATGAAAACGTATACTTTGTTTCGTGCGAGAACTCCATTTAAATGCATGTAATAGTCAGAAACGCACTGTCTTGGCGAAATAAAGCGTTTTTCATATACTTCATAGAGAGAGCTGTAACTTTTGATAGAAGACTCAGACACACATATTCATGGCTTTGCCTTATAGAATTCAGCATCTGCTTGCTGGGAAAATGGGTTTTGCAGCTGTTTGAGCTAAGATTTTCGAGTTATTCACATAATGAAAACGTATACTTTGTTTCGTGCGAGAACTCCATTTAAATGCATGTAATAGTCAGACACGCACTGTCTCGGTGAAATAAAGCCTTTTTGTACAACTTCATGAAGTTACATGTAACTTTTGATAGAAGGCTCAGATATACTTATTTAGGGCTTTATCTTATAGAATTCAATATCCCCGTGTTGAGCAAACAGGTTTTAAAGCTGTTTGAGCTAAGATTTTCGAGTTATTCACAAGATGAAAACCTATACTTTGTTTCGTGCGAGAACTCCATTCAAATGCATGTAATAGTCAGAAACGCACTGTCTTGGCGAAATAAAGCGTTTTTCATCTACTTCATAGAGAGAGCTGTAACTTTTGATAGAAGACTCAGACACACATATTCATGGCTTTGCCTTATAGAATTCAGCATCTGCTTGCTGGGAAAATGGGTTTTCCGGCTGTTTGAGCTAAGATTTTCAAGTTATTCACATAATGAAAACGTATACTTTGTTTCGGGCGAGAACTCCATTTAAATGCATGTAATAGTCAGAAACGCACTGTCTTGGCGAAATAAAGCCTTTTTGTACAACTTCATGAAGTTAGCTGTAACTTTAGATAGAAAGCTCAGATATAAGTATTTATGGTTTTATCTTATAGAATTCAACATTCCCGTGTTGATCAGACAGGTTTTAAAGCTGTTTGAGCTAAGATTTTCAAGTTATTCACATAATGAAAACGTATACTTTGTTTCGTGCGAGAACTCCATTTAAATGCATGTAATAGTCAGAAACGCACTGTCTTGGCGAAATAGAGCGTTTTTCATATACTTCATAGAGAGAGCTGTAACTTTTGATAGAAGACTCAGACACACATATTCATGGCTTTGCCTTATAGAATTCAGCATCTGCGTGCTGGGGAAATGGGTTTTCCGGCTGTTTGAGCTAAGATTTTCAAGTTATTCACATAATGAAAACCTATACTTGGTTTCGTGCGAGAACTCCATTCAAATGCATGTAACACTCAGAAACGCACTTTCTTGGCGAAATAAAGTGTTTTTGTACAGCTTCATGAAGTTACATGTAACTTTTGATAGAAGGCTCAGATATACTTATTTGTGGCTTTATCTTATAGAATTCAATATCCCCGTGTTGAGCAAACAGGTTTTAAAGCTGTTTGAGCTAAGATTTTCGAGTTATTCACAAGATTAAAACCTATACTTTGTTTCGTGCGAGAACTCCATTCAAATGCATGTAATAGTCAGAAATGCACAGTCTTGGCGAAATAAAGCGTTTTTCATCTACTTCATAGAGACAGCTGTAACTTTTGATAGAAGACTCAGACACACATATTCATGGCTTTGCCTTATAGAATTCAGCATCTGCTTGCTGGGAAAATGGGTTTTGCAGCTGTTTGAGCTAAGATTTTCAAGTTATTCACATAATGAAAACCTATACTTTGTTTCGTGCGAGAACTCCATTCAAATGCATGTAATAGTCAGAAACGCACTGTCTCGGCGAAATAAAGCCTTTTTGTACAACTTCATGAAGTTACATGTAACTTTTGATAGAAGGCTCAGATATACTTATTTAGGGCTTTATCTTATAGAATTCAATATCCCCGTGTTGACCAAACAGGTTTTAAAGCTGTTTGAGCTACGATTTTAAAGTTATTCACATAATGAAAACCTATACTTTGTTTCGTGCGAGAACTCCATTCAAATGCATGTAACAGTCAGAAACGCACTGTCTCGGCGAAATAAAGCCTTTTTGTACAGCTTCATGAAGTTACATGTAACTTTTGATAGAAGGCTCAGATATACTTATTTAGGGCTTTATCTTATAGAATTCAATATCCCCGTGTTGACCAAACAGGTTTTAAAGCTGTTTGAGCTAAGATTTTCGAGTTATTCACAAGATGAAAACCTATACTTTGTGTCGGGCGAGAACTCCATTCAAATGCATGTAATAGCGAGAAACGCACTGTCTTGGCAAAATAAAGTGGTTTTGTACAACTTCATGAACATAGCTATAACTTTTGATAGAAGGCTCAGATATACGTATTTATGGCTTTATCTTATAGAATTCTATATCCCCGTGTTGAGCAAACAGCTTTTAAAGCTGTTTGAGCTAAGATTTTCAAGTTATTCACATAATGAAAACGTATACTTTGTTTCGTGCGAGAACTCCATTTAAATGCATGTAATAGTCAGAAACGCACTGTCTTGGCGAAATAAAGCGTTTTTCATATACTTCATAGAGAGAGCTGTAACTTTTGATAGAAGACTCAGACACACATATTCATGGCTTTGCCTTATAGAATTCAGCATCTGCGTGCTGGGAAAATGGGTTTTGCAGCTGTTTGAGCTAAGATTTTCAAGTTATTCACATAATGAAAACCTATACTTTGTTTCGTGCGAGAACTCCATTCAAATGCATGTAACAGTCAGAAACGCACTTTCTTGGCGAAATAAAGTGTTTTTGTACAGCTTCATGAAGTTACATGTAACTTTTGATAGAAGGCTCAGATATACTTATTTGTGGCTTTATCTTATAGAATTCAGCATCTGCGTGCTGGGAAAATGGGTTTTGCAGCTGTTTGAGCTAAGATTTTCAAGTTATTCACAAGATGAAAACCTATACTTTGTTTCGTGCGAGAACTCCATTCAAATGCATGTAACAGTCAGAAACGCACTGTCTTGGCGAAATAAAGCCTTTTTGTACAACTTCATGAAGTTACATGTAACTTTTGATAGAAGCCTCAGACACATATATTTATGGCTTTGCCTTATAGAATTCAGCATCTGCGTGCTGGGGAAATAGGTTTTGCAGCTGTTTGAGCTAAGATTTTCAAGTTATTCACATAATGAAAACGTATAATTTGTTTCGTGCGAGAACTCCATTCAAATGCATGTAACAGTCAGAAACGCACTGTCTTGGCGAAATAAAGTGTTTTTGTACAACTTCATGAAGTTACATGTAACTTTTGATAGAAGACTCAGACACACATATTTATGGTTTTATCTCATAGAATTCAATATCCCCGTGTTGAGCAAACAGGTTTTAAAGCTGTTTGAGCTAAGATTTTCAAGTTATTCACATAATGAAAACCTATACTTTGTTTCGTGCGAGAACTCCATTCAAATGCATGTAACAGTCAGAAACGCACTGTCTCGGCGAAATAAAGCCTTTTTGTACAGCTTCATGAAGTTACATGTAACTTTTGATAGAAGGCTCAGATATACTTATTTAGGGCTTTATCTTATAGAATTCAATATCCCCGTGTTGACCAAACAGGTTTTAAAGCTGTTTGAGCTAAGATTTTCAAGTTATTCACATAATTAAAACCTATACTTTGTTTCGTGCGAGAACTCCATTCAAATGCATGTAATAGTCAGACACGCACTGTCTTGGCGAAATAAAGCCTTTTTGTACAACTTCATGAAGTTAGCTGTAACTTTAGATAGAAAGCTCAGATATAAGTATTTATGGTTTTATCTCATAGAATTCAACATTCCCGTGTTGACCAGACAGCTTTTAAAGCTGTTTGAGCTAAGATTTTCAAGTTATTCACATAATGAAAACGTATACTTTGTTTCGTGCGAGAACTCCATTTAAATGCATGTAATAGTCAGAAACGCACTGTCTTGGCGAAATAAAGCGTTTTTCATATACTTCATAGAGAGAGCTGTAACTTTTGATAGAAGACTCAGACACACATATTCATGGCTTTGCCTTATAGAATTCAGCATCTGCGTGCTGGGAAAATGGGTTTTGCAGCTGTTTGAGCTAAGATTTTCAAGTTATTCACATAATGAAAACCTATACTTTGTTTCGTGCGAGAACTCCATTCAAATGCATGTAACACTCAGAAACGCACTTTCTTGGCGAAATAAAGTGTTTTTGTACAGCTTCATGAAGTTACATGTAACTTTTGATAGAAGGCTCAGATATACTTATTTGTGGCTTTATCTTATAGAATTCAATATCCCCGTGTAGAGCAAACAGGTTTTAAAGCGGTTTGAGCTAAGATTTTCGAGTTATTCACAAGATGAAAACCTATACTTTGTTTCGTGCGAGAACTCCATTCAAATGCATGTAATAGTCAGAAATGCACAGTCTTGGCGAAATAAAGCGTTTTTCATCTACTTCATAGAGACAGCTGTAACTTTTGATAGAAGACTCAGACACACATATTCATGGCTTTGCCTTATAGAATTCAGCATCTGCTTGCTGGGAAAATGGGTTTTGCAGCTGTTTGAGCTAAGATTTTCAAGTTATTCACATAATGAAAACCTATACTTTGTTTCGTGCGAGAACTCCATTCAAATGCATGTAACAGTCAGAAACGCACTGTCTCGGCGAAATAAAGCCTTTTTGTACAACTTCATGAAGTTACATGTAACTTTTGATAGAAGGCTCAGATATACTTATTTAGGGCTTTATCTTATAGAATTCAATATCCCTGTGTCTAGCAAACAGGTTTTAAAGCTGTTTGAGCTAAGATTTTCAAGTTATTCACATAATGAAAACCTATACTTTGTTTCGTGCGAGAACTCCATTCAAATGCATGTAATAGTCAGACACGCACTGTCTTGGCGAAATAAAGCCTTTTTGTACAACTTCATGAAGTTAGCTGTAACTTTAGATAGAAAGCTCAGATATAAGTATTTATGGTTTTATCTCATAGAATTCAACATTCCCGTGTTGACCAGACAGCTTTTAAAGCTGTTTGAGCTAAGATTTTCAAGTTATTCACATAATGAAAACGTATACTTTGTTTCGTGCGAGAACTCCATTTAAATGCATGTAATAGTCAGAAACGCACTGTCTCGGCGAAATAAAGCCTTTTTGTACAACTTCATGAAGTTACATGTAACTTTAGATAGAAAGCTCAGATATAAGTATTTATGGTTTTATCTTATAGAATTCAACATTCCCGTGTTGACCAGACAGGTTTTAAAGCTGTTTGAGCTAAGATTTTCAAGTTATTCACATAATGAAAACGTATACTTTGTTTCGTGCGAGAACTCCATTTAAATGCATGTAATAGTCAGAAACGCACTGTCTCGGCGAAATAAAGCCTTTTTGTACAACTTCATGAAGTTAGCTGTAACTTTAGATAGAAAGCTCAGATATAAGTATTTATGGTTTTATCTTATAGAATTCAACATTCCCGTGTTGATCAGACAGGTTTTAAAGCTGTTTGAGCTAAGATTTTCGAGTTATTCACATAATGAAAACGTATACTTTGTTTCGTGCGAGAACTCCATTTAAATGCATGTAATAGTCAGAAACGCACTGTCTTGGCGAAATAAAGCGTTTTTCATATACTTCATAGAGAGAGCTGTAACTTTTGATAGAAGACTCAGACACACATATTCATGGCTTTGCCTTATAGAATTCAGCATCTGCTTGCTGGGAAAATGGGTTTTGCAGCTGTTTGAGCTAAGATTTTCAAGTTATTCACATAATGAAAACCTATACTTTGTTTCGTGCGAGAACTCCATTCAAATGCATGTAATAGTCAGACACGCACTGTCTTGGCGAAATAATGCCTTTTTGTACAACTTCATGAAGTTAGCTGTAACTTTAGATAGAAAGCTCAGATATAAGTATTTATGGTTTTATCTTATAGAATTCAACATTCCCGTGTTGACCAGACAGGTTTTAAAGCTGTTTGAGCTAAGATTTTCAAGTTATTCACATAATGAAAACCTATACTTTGTTTCGTGCGAGAACTCCATTCAAATGCATGTAATAGTCAGAAACGCACTGTCTCGGTGAAATAAAGCCTTTTTGTACAACTTCAAGAAGTTACATGTAACTTTTGATAGAAGGCTCAGATATACTTATTTAGGGCTTTATCTTATAGAATTCAATATCCCCGTGTTGAGCAAACAGGTTTTAAAGCTGTTTGAGCTAAGATTTTCGAGTTATTCACAAGATGAAAACCTATACTTTGTTTCGTGCGAGAACTCCATTCAAATGCATGTAATAGTCAGAAACGCACTGTCTCGGCGAAATAAAGCGTTTTTCATCTACTTCATAGAGAGAGCTATAACTTTTGATAGAAGACTCAGACACACATATTCATGGCTTTGCCTTATAGAATTCAGCATCTGCGTGCTGGGGAAATGGGTTTTGCAGCTGTTTGAGCTAAGATTTTCAAGTTATTCACATAATGAAAACCTATACTTTGTTTCGTGCGAGAACTCCATTCAAATGCATGTAACACTCAGAAACGCACTTTCTTGGCGAAATAAAGTGTTTTTGTACAGCTTCATGAAGTTACATGTAACTTTTGATAGAAGGCTCAGATATACTTATTTGTGGCTTTATCTTATAGAATTCAATATCCCCGTGTTGAGCAAACAGGTTTTAAAGCTGTTTGAGCTAAGATTTTCGAGTTATTCACAAGATGAAAACCTATACTTTGTTTCGTGCGAGAACTCCATTCAAATGCATGTAATAGTCAGAAACGCACAGTCTTGGCGAAATAAAGCGTTTTTCATCTACTTCATAGAGACAGCTGTAACTTTTGATAGAAGGCTCAGATATACTTATTTAGGGCTTTATCCTATAGAATTCAATATCCCCGTGTTGACCAAACAGGTTTTAAAGCTGTTTGAGCTAAGATTTTCAAGTTATTCACATAATGAAAACCTATACTTTGTTTCGTGCGAGAACTCCATTCAAATGCATGTAACAGTCAGAAACGCACTGTCTCGGCGAAATAAAGCCTTTTTGTACAACTTCATGAAGTTACATGTAACTTTTGATAGAAGGCTCAGATATACTTATTTAGGGCTTTATCTTATAGAATTCAATATCCCCGTGTTGACCAAACAGGTTTTAAAGCTGTTTGAGCTAAGATTTTCGAGTTATTCACATAATGAAAACCTATACTTTGTTTCGTGCGAGAACTCCATTTAAATGCATGTAATAGTCAGAAACGCACTGTCTCGGCGAAATAAAGCCTTTTTGTACAACTTCATGAAGTTAGCTGTAACTTTAGATAGAAAGCTCAGATATAAGTATTTATGGTTTTATCTCATAGAATTCAACATTCCCGTGTTGAGCAGACAGGTTTTAAAGCTGTTTGAGCTAAGATTTTCAAGTTATTCACATAATGAAAACGTATACTTTGTTTCGTGCGAGAACTCCATTTAAATGCATGTAATAGTCAGAAACGCACTGTCTCGGCGAAATAAAGCCTTTTTGTACAACTTCATGAAGTTACATGTAACTTTAGATAGAAAGCTCAGATATAAGTATTTATGGTTTTATCTTATAGAATTCAACATTCCCGTGTTGATCAGACAGGTTTTAAAGCTGTTTGAGCTAAGATTTTCAAGTTATTCACATAATGAAAACGTATACTTTGTTTCGTGCGAGAACTCCATTTAAATGCATGTAATAGTCAGAAACGCACTGTCTTGGCGAAATAAAGCGTTTTTCATATACTTCATAGAGAGAGTTGTAACTTTTGATAGAAGACTCAGACACACATATTCATGGCTTTGCCTTATAGAATTCAGCATCTGCGTGCTGGGGAAATGGGTTTTGCAGCTGTTTGAGCTAAGATTTTCAAGTTATTCACATAATTAAAACCTATACTTTGTTTCGTGCGAGAACTCCATTCAAATGCATGTAACACTCAGAAACGCACTTTCTTGGCGAAATAAAGTGTTTTTGTACAGCTTCATGAAGTTACATGTAACTTTTGATAGAAGGCTCAGATATACTTATTTGTGGCTTTATCTTATAGAATTCAATAACCCCGTGTTGAGCAAACAGGTTTTAAAGCTGTTTGAGCTAAGATTTTCGAGTTATTCACAAGATTAAAACCTATACTTTGTTTCGTGCGAGAACTCCATTCAAATGCATGTAATAGTCAGAAATGCACAGTCTTGGCGAAATAAAGCGTTTTTCATCTACTTCATAGAGACAGCTGTAACTTTTGATAGAAGACTCAGACACACATATTCATGGCTTTGCCTTATAGAATTCAGCATCTGCTTGCTGGGAAAATGGGTTTTTGCAGCTGTTTGAGCTAAGATTTTCAAGTTATTCACATAATGAAAACCTATACTTTGTTTCGTGCGAGAACTCCATTCAAATGCATGTAATAGTCAGACACGCACTGTCTTGGCGAAATAAAGCCTTTTTGTACAACTTCATGAAGTTAGCTGTAACTTTAGATAGAAAGCTCAGATATAAGTATTTATGGTTTTATCTCATAGAATTCAACATTCCCGTGTTGACCAGACAGGTTTTAAAGCTGTTTGAGCTAAGATTTTCAAGTTATTCACATAATGAAAACGTATACTTTGTTTCGTGCGAGAACTCCATTTAAATGCATGTAATAGTCAGAAACGCACTGTCTCGGCGAAATAAAGCCTTTTTGTACAACTTCATGAAGTTACATGTAACTTTTGATAGAAGGCTTAGATATACTTATTCAGGGCTTTATCTCATAGAATTTAATATCCCCGTGTTTAGCAAACAGGTTTTAAAGCTGTTTGAGCTAAGATTTTCAAGTTATTCACATAATGAAAACCTATACTTTGTTTCGTGCGAGAACTCCATTCAAATGCATGTAATAGTTGGAAACGCACTGTCTCGGCGAAATAAAGCCTTTTTGTACAACTTCATGAAGTTAGCTGTAACTTTAGATAGAAAGCTCAGATATAAGTATTTATGGTTTTATCTTATAGAATTCAACATTCCCGTGTTGATCAGACAGGTTTTAAAGCTGTTTGAGCTAAGATTTTCAAGTTATTCACATAATGAAAACGTATACTTTGTTTCGTGCGAGAACTCCATTCAAATGCATGTAATAGTCAGAAACGCACAGTCTTGGCGAAATAAAGCGTTTTTCATCTACTTCATAGAGACAGCTGTAACTTTTGATAGAAGACTCAGACACACATATTCATGGCTTTGCCTTATAGAATTCAGCATCTGCTTGCTGGGAAAATGGGTTTTGCAGCTGTTTGAGCTAAGATTTTCAAGTTATTCACATAATGAAAACCTATACTTTGTTTCGTGCGAGAACTCCATTTAAATGCATGTAATAGTCAGAAACGCACTGTCTCGGCGAAATAAAGCCTTTTTGTACAGCTTCATGAAGTTACATGTAACTTTTGATAGAAGGCTCAGATATACTTATTTGTGGCTTTATCTTATAGAATTCAATATCCCCGTGTTGAGCAACCAGGTTTTAAAGCTGTTTGATCTAAGATTTTCAAGTTATTCACATAATGAAAACCTATACTTTGTTTCGTGCGAGAACTCCATTTAAATGCATGTAATAGTCAGAAACGCACTGTCTCGGCGAAATAAAGCCTTTTTGTACAACTTCATGAAGTTACATGTAACTTTTGATAGAAGGCTCAGATATACTTATTTATGGCTTTATCTTATAGAATTCAATATCCCCGTGTTGAGCAGACAGGTTTTAAAGCTGTTTGAGCTAAGATTTTCGAGTTATTCACAAGATGAAAACCTATACTTTGTTTCGTGCGAGAACTCCATTCAAATGCATGTAACAGTCAGAAACGCACTGTCTTGGCGAAATAAAGCCTTTTTGTACAACTTCATGAAGTTACATGTAACTTTTGATAGAAGACTCAGATATACGTATTTATGGTTTTATGTCATAGAATTCAACATTCCCGTGTTGAGCAGACAGGTTTTAAAGCTGTTTGAGCTAAGATTTTCAAGTTATTCACATAATGAAAACCTATACTTTGTTTCGTGCGAGAACTCCATTCAAATGCATGTAACACTCAGAAACGCACTTTCTTGACGAAATAAAGTGTTTTTGTACAGCTTCATGAAGTTACATGTAACTTTTGATAGAAGGCTCAGATATACTTATTTGTGGCTTTATCTTATAGAATTCAATATCCCCGTGTTGAGCAAACAGGTTTTAAAGCTGTTTGAGCTAAGATTTTCGAGTTATTCACAAGATGAAAACCTATACTTTGTTTCGTGCGAGAACTCCATTCAAATGCATGTAATAGTCAGAAACGCACAGTCTTGGCGAAATAAAGCGTTTTTCATCTACTTCATAGAGACAGCTGTAACTTTTGATAGAAGACTCAGACACACATATTCATGGCTTTGCCTTATAGAATTCAGCATCTGCTTGCTGGGAAAATGGGTTTTGCAGCTGTTTGAGCTAAGATTTTCAAGTTATTCACATAATGAAAACCTATACTTTGTTTCGTGCGAGAACTCCATTCAAATGCATGTAACAGTCAGAAACGCACTGTCTCGGCGAAATAAAGCCTTTTTGTACAACTTCATGAAGTTACATGTAACTTTTGATAGAAGGCTCAGATATACTTATTTAGGGCTTTATCTTATAGAATTCAATATCCCCGTGTTGAGCAACCAGGTTTTAAAGCTGTTTGATCTAAGATTTTCAAGTTATTTACATAATGAAAACCTATACTTTGTTTCGTGCGAGAACTCCATTTAAATGCATGTAATAGTCAGAAACGCACTGTCTTGGCGAAATAAAGCCTTTTTGTACAACTTCATGAAGTTACATGTAACTTTTGATAGAAGGCTCAGATATACTTATTTAGGGCTTTATCTTATAGAATTCAACATTACCGTGTTGAGCAAACAGGTTTTAAAGGTGTTTGAGCTAAGATTTTCAAGTTATTCACATAATGAAAACGTATACTTTGTTTCGTGCGAGAACTCCATTCAAATGCATGTAATAGTTAGAAACGCACTGTCTCGGCGAAATAAAGCCTTTTTGTACAACTTCATGAAGTTAGCTGTAACTTTAGATAGAAAGCTCAGATATAAGTATTTATGGTTTTATCTTATAGAATTCAACATTCCCGTGTTGACCAGACAGGTTTTAAAGCTGTTTGAGCTAAGATTTTCAAGTTATTCACATAATGAAAACGTATACTTTGTTTCGTGCGAGAACTCCATTCAAATGCATGTAACAGTCAGAAACGCACTGTCTTGGCGAAATAAAGCCTTTTGGTACAACTTCAAGACGTTAGCTGTAACTTTTGCTAGAAGGCACAGACACACATATTTATGGCTTTATCTTATAGAATTCAGCATCTGCGTGCTGGGGAAATAGGTTTTGCAGCTGTTTGAGCTAAGATTTTCGAGTTATTCACATAATGAAAACCTATACTTTGTTTCGTGCGAGAACTCCATTCAAATGCATGTAATAGTCAGAAACGCACAGTCTTGGCGAAATAAAGCCTTTTTGTACAACTTCATGAAGTTACATGTAACTTTAGATAGAAAGCTCAGATATAAGTATTTATGGTTTTATCTCATAGAATTTAACATTCCCGTGTTGACCAGACAGGTTTTAAAGCTGTTTGAGCTAAGATTTTCGAGTTATTTACAAGATGAAAACCTATACTTTGTTTCGTGCGAGAACTACATTCAAATGCATGTAATAGTCAGAAACGCACTGTCTTGGCGAAATAAAGCGTTTTTCATCTATTTCATAGAGACAGCTGTAACTTTTGATAGAAGACTCAGACACACATATTCATGGCTTTGCCTTATAGAATTCAGCATCTGCGTGCTGGGGAAATGGGTTTTGCAGCTGTTTGAGCTAAGATTTTCAAGTTATTCACAAAATGAAAACGTATACTTTGTTTCGTGCGAGAACTCCATTCAAATGCATGTAATAGTCAGAAACGCACTGTCTCGGTGAAATAAAGCCTTTTTGTACAACTTCATGAAGTTACATGTAACTTTTGATAGAAGGCTCAGATATACTTATTTGTGGCTTTATCTTATAGAATTCAATATCCCCGTGTTGAGCAAACAGGTTTTAAAGCTGTTTGAGCTAAGATTTTAAAGTTATTCACATAATGAAAACCTATACTTTGTTTAGTGCGAGAACTCCATTCAAATGCATGTAATAGTCAGAAACGCACTGTCTCGGTGAAATAAAGCCTTTTTGTACAACTTCATGAAGTTACATGTAACTTTAGATAGAAAGCTCAGATATAAGTATTTATGGTTTTATCTCATAGAATTTAACATTCCGGTGTTGAGCAGACAGGTTTTGCAGCTGTTTGAGCTAAGATTTTCAAGTTATTCACATAATGAAAACCTATACTTTGTTTCGTGCGAGAACTCCATTCAAATGCATGTAACAGTCAGAAACGCACTGTCTTGGCGAAATAAAGCGTTTTTCATCTACTTCATAGAGACAGCTGTAACTTTTGATAGAAGACTCAGACACACATATTCATGGCTTTGCCTTATAGAATTCAGCATCTGCGTGCTGGGGAAATGGGTTTTGCAGCTGTTTGAGCTAAGATTTTCAAGTTATTCACATAATGAAAACCTATACTTTGTTTCGTGCGAGAACTCCATTCAAATGCATGTAATAGTCAGAAACGCACTGTCTCGGCGAAATAAAGCCTTTTTGTACAACTTCATGAAGTTACATGTAACTTTTGATAGAAGGCTCAGATATACTTATTTATGGCTTTATCTTATAGAATTCAATATCCCCGTGTTGAGCAAACACGTTTTAAAGCTGTTTGAGCTAAGATTTTCGAGTTATTCACATAATGAAAACCTATACTTTGTTTCGTGCGAGAACTCCATTCAAATGCATGTAATAGTTAGAAACGCACTGTCTCGGCGAAATAAAGCCTTTTTGTACAACTTCATGAAGTTAGCTGTAACTTTAGATAGAAAGCTCAGATATAAGTATTTATGGTTTTATCTTATAGAATTCAACATTCCCGTGTTGACCAGACAGGTTTTAAAGCTGTTTGAGCTAAGCTTTTCAAGTTATTCACATAATGAAAACGTATACTTTGTTTCGTGCGAGAACTCCATTCAAATGCATGTAATAGTCAGAAACGCACTGTCTTGGCGAAATAAAGCCTTTTGGTACAACTTCAAGACGTTAGCTGTAACTTTTGCTAGAAGGCTCAGACACACATATTTATGGCTTTATCTTATAGAATTCAGCATCTGCGTGCTGGGGAAATAGGTTTTGCAGCTGTTTGAGCTAAGATTTTCGAGTTATTCACATAATGAAAACCTATACTTTGTTTCGTGCGAGAACTCCATTCAAATGCATGTAATAGTCAGAAACGCACAGTCTTGGCGAAATAAAGCGTTTTTCATCTACTTCATAGAGACAGCTGTAACTTTTGATAGAAGACTCAGACACCCAAATTCATGGCTTTGCCTTATAGAATTCAGCATCTGCGTGCTGGGGAAATGGGTTTTGCAGCTGTTTGAGCTAAGATTTTCAAGTTATTCACATAATGAAAACGTATACTTTGTTTCGTGCGAGAACTCCATTCAAATGCATGTAATAGTCAGAAACGCACTGTCTTGGCGAAATAAAGTGTTTTTGTACAGCTTCATGAAGTTACATGTAACTTTTGATAGAAGGCTCAGATATACTTATTTGTGGCTTTATCTTATAGAATTCAATATCCCCGTGTTGAGCAAACAGGTTTTAAAGCTGTTTGAGCTAAGATTTTCAAGTTATTCACATAATGAAAACCTATACTTTGTTTCGTGCGAGAACTCAATTCAAATGCATGTAATAGTCAGAAACGCACTGTCTCGGCGAAATAAAGCCTTTTTGTACAACTTCATGAAGTTACATGTAACTTTAGATAGAAAGCTCAGATATAAGTATTTATGGTTTTATCTCATATAATTTAACATTCCCGTGTTGAGCAACCAGGTTTTAAAGCTGTTTGAGCTAAGATTTTCAAGTTATTTACATAATGAAAACCTATACTTTGTTTCGTGCGAGAACTCCATTTAAATGCATGTAATAGTCAGAAACGCACTGTCTCGGCGAAATAAAGCCTTTTCTTACAACTACATGAAGTTACATGTAACTTTTGATAGAAAGCTCAGATATAAGTATTTATGGTTTTATCTCATATAATTTAACATCCCCGTGTTGAGCAACCAGGTTTTAAAGCTGTTTGAGCTAAGATTTTCAAGTTATTTACATAATGAAAACCTATACTTTGTTTCGTGCGAGAACTCCATTTAAATGCATGTAATAGTCAGAAACGCACTGTCTCGGCGAAATAAAGCCTTTTCTTACAACTTCATGAAGTTACATGTAACTTTTGATAGAAGGCTCAGATATACTTATTTAGGGCTTTATCTTATAGAATTCAATATCCCCGTGTTGACCAAACAGGTTTTAAAGCTGTTTGAGCTAAGATTTTCAAGTTATTCACATAATGAAAACCTATACTTTGTTTCGTGCGAGAACTCCATTCAAATGCATGTAATAGTCAGACACGCACTGTCTTGGCGAAATAAAGCCTTTTTGTACAACTTCATGAAGTTAGCTGTAACTTTAGATAGAAAGCTCAGATATAAGTATTTATGGTTTTATCTTATAGAATTCAACATTCCCGTGTTGACCAGACAGGTTTTAAAGCTGTTTGAGCTAAGATTTTCAAGTTATTCACATAATGAAAACGTATACTTTGTTTCGTGCGAGAACTCCATTTAAATGCATGTAATAGTCAGAAACGCACTGTCTCGGCGAAATAAAGCCTTTTTGTACAACTTCATGAAGTTAGCTGTAACTTTAGATAGAAAGCTCAGATATAAGTATTTATGGTTTTATCTTATAGAATTCAACATTCCCGTGTTGATCAGACAGGTTTTAAAGCTGTTTGAGCTAAGATTTTCGAGTTATTCACATAATGAAAACGTATACTTTGTTTCGTGCGAGAACTCCATTTAAATGCATGTAATAGTCAGAAACGCACTGTCTTGGCGAAATAAAGCCTTTTTGTACAACTTCATGAAGTTACATGTAACTTTAGATAGAAAGCTCAGATATAAGTATTTATGGTTTTATCTCATAGAATTTAACATTCCCGTGTTGAGCAGACAGGTTTTAAAGGTGTTTGAGCTAAGATTTTCAAGTTATTCACATAATGAAAACGTATACTTTGTTTCGTGCGAGAACTCCATTCAAATGCATGTAATAGTCAGAAACGCACAGTCTCGGCGAAATAAAGCCTTTTTGTACAACTTCATGAAGTTACTTGTAACTTTTGATAGAAGGCTCAGACACACATATTTATGGTTTTATCTCATAGAATTTAATATCCCCGTGTTGAGCAGACAGGTTTTAAAGCTGTTTGAGCTAAGATTTTCAAGTTATTCACATAATGAAAACCTATACTTTGTTGCGTGCGAGAACTCCATTCAAATGCATGTAATAGTCAGAAACGCACTGTCTTGGCGAAATAAATCCTTTTTGTACAGCTTCATGAAGTTACATGTAACTTTTGATAGAAGGCTCAGATATACTTATTTAGGGCTTTATCTTATAGAATTCAATATCCCCGTGTTGAGCAACCAGGTTTTAAAGCTGTTTGATCTAAGATTTTCAAGTTATTCACATAATGAAAACCTATACTTTGTTTCGTGCGAGAACTCCATTTAAATGCATGTAATAGTCAGAAACGCACTGTCTCGGCGAAATAAAGCCTTTTTGTACAGCTTCATGAAGTTACATGTAACTTTTGATAGAAGGCTCAGATATACTTATTTGTGGCTTTATCTTATAGAATTCAATATCCCCGTGTTGAGCAACCAGGTTTTAAAGCTGTTTGATCTAAGATTTTCAAGTTATTCACATAATGAAAACGTATACTTTGTTTCGTGCGAGAACTCCATTTAAATGCATGTAATAGTCAGAAACGCACTGTCTCGGCGAAATAAAGCCTTTTGTACAACTTCATGAAGTTACATGTAACTTTTGATAGAAGGCTCAGATATACTTATTTATGGCTTTATCTTATAGAATTCAATATCCCCGTGTTGAGCAGACAGGTTTTAAAGCTGTTTGAGCTAAGATTTTCGAGTTATTCACAAGATGAAAACCTATACTTTGTTTCGTGCGAGAACTCCATTCAAATGCATGTAACAGTCAGAAACGCACTGTCTTGGCGAAATAAAGCGTTTTTCATCTACTTCATAGAACAGCTGTAACTTTTGATAGAAGACTCAGACACACATATTCATGGCTTTGCCTTATAGAATTCAGCATCTGCTTGCTGGGAAAATGGGTTTTGCAGCTGTTTGAGCTAAGATTTTCAAGTTATTCACATAATGAAAACCTATACTTTGTTTCGTGCGAGAACTCCATTCAAATGCATGTAACAGTCAGAAACGCACTGTCTCGGCGAAATAAAGCCTTTTTGTACAACTTCATGAAGTTACATGTAACTTTTGATAGAAGGCTCAGATATACTTATTTAGGGGTTTATCTTATAGAATTCAATATCCCCGTGTTGAGCAAACAGGTTTTAAAGGTGTTTGAGCTAAGATTTTAAAGTTATTCACATAATGAAAACCTATACTTTGTTTAGTGCGAGAACTCCATTCAAATGCATGTAATAGTCAGAAACGCACTGTCTCGGTGAAATAAAGCCTTTTTGTACAACTTCATGAAGTTACATGTAACTTTAGATAGAAAGCTCAGATATAAGTATTTATGGTTTTATCTCATAGAATTTAACATTCCGGTGTTGAGCAGACAGGTTTTAAAGCTGTTTGAGCTAAGATTTTCAAGTTATTCACATAATGAAAACCTATACTTTGTTTCGTGCGAGAACTCCATTCAAATGCATGTAACAGTCAGAAACGCACTGTCTTGGCGAAATAAAGCGTTTTTCATCTACTTCATAGAGACAGCTGTAACTTTTGATAGAAGACTCAGACACACATATTCATGGCTTTGCCTTATAGAATTCAGCATCTGCGTGCTGGGGAAATGGGTTTTGCAGCTGTTTGAGCTAAGATTTTCAAGTTATTCACATAATGAAAACCTATACTTTGTTTCGTGCGAGAACTCCATTCAAATGCATGTAATAGTCAGAAACGCACTGTCTCGGCGAAATAAAGCCTTTTTGTACAACTTCATGAAGTTACATGTAACTTTTGATAGAAGGCTCAGATATACTTATTTATGGCTTTATCTTATAGAATTCAATATCCCCGTGTAGAGCAAACAGGTTTTAAAGCGGTTTGAGCTAAGATTTTCGAGTTATTCACAAGATTAAAACCTATACTTTGTTTCGTGCGAGAACTCCATTCAAATGCATGTAATAGTCAGAAATGCACAGTCTTGGCGAAATAAAGCGTTTTTCATCTACTTCATAGAGACAGCTGTAACTTTTGATAGAAGACTCAGACACACATATTCATGGCTTTGCCTTATAGAATTCAGCATCTGCTTGCTGGGAAAATGGGTTTTGCAGCTGTTTGAGCTAAGATTTTCGAGTTATTCACAAGATTAAAACCTATACTTTGTTTCGTGCGAGAACTCCATTTAAATGCATGTAATAGTCAGAAACGCACTGTCTTGGCGAAATAAAGCCTTTTTGTACAACTTCATGAAGTTACATGTAACTTTTGATAGAAGGCTCAGATATACTTATTTAGGGCTTTATCTTATAGAATTCAACATTACCGTGTTGAGCAAACAGGTTTTAAAGGTGTTTGAGCTAAGATTTTCAAGTTATTCACATAATGAAAACGTATACTTTGTTTCGTGCGAGAACTCCATTCAAATGCATGTAACAGTCAGAAACGCACTGTCTTGGCGAAATAAAGCCTTTTGGTACAACTTCAAGACGTTAGCTGTAACTTTTGCTAGAAGGCTCAGACACACATATTTATGGCTTTATCTTATAGAATTCAGCATCTGCGTGCTGGGGAAATAGGTTTTGCAGCTGTTTGAGCTAAGATTTTCAAGTTATTCACATAATGAAAACGTATACTTTGTTTCGTGCGAGAACTCCATTCAAATGCATGTAATAGTCAGAAACGCACTGTCTTGGCGAAATAAAGCGTTTTTCATCTACTTCATAGAGACAGCTGTAACTTTTGATAGAAGACTCAGACACCCACATTCATGGCTTTGCCTTATAGAATTCAGCATCTGCTTGCTGGGGAAATGGGTTTTGCAGCTGTTTGAGCTAAGATTTTCAAGTTATTCACATAATGAAAACGTATACTTTGTTTCGTGCGAGAACTCCATTCAAATGCATGTAATAGTCAGAAACGCACTGTCTTGGCGAAATAAAGTGTTTTTGTACAGCTTCATGAAGTTACATGTAACTTTTGATAGAAGGCTCAGATATACTTATTTGTGGCTTTATCTTATAGAATTCAATATCCCCGTGTTGAGCAAACAGGTTTTGCAGCTGTTTGAGCTAAGATTTTCAAGTTATTCACATAATGAAAACCTATACTTTGTTTCGTGCGAGAACTCCATTCAAATGCATGTAACACTCAGAAACGCACTTTCTTGGCGAAATAAAGTGTTTTTGTACAGCTTCATGAAGTTACATGTAACTTTTGATAGAAGGCTCAGATATACTTATTTGTGGCTTTATCTTATAGAATTCAATATCCCCGTGTAGAGCAAACAGGTTTTAAAGCGGTTTGAGCTAAGATTTTCGAGTTATTCACAAGATTAAAACCTATACTTTGTTTCGTGCGAGAACTCCATTCAAATGCATGTAATAGTCAGAAATGCACAGTCTTGGCGAAATAAAGCGTTTTTCATCTACTTCATAGAGACAGCTGTAACTTTTGATAGAAGACTCAGACACACATATTCATGGCTTTGCCTTATAGAATTCAGCATCTGCTTGCTGGGAAAATGGGTTTTGCAGCTGTTTGAGCTAAGATTTTCATGTTATTCACATAATGAAAACCTATACTTTGTTTCGTGCGAGAACTCCATTCAAATGCATGTAACAGTCAGAAACGCACTGTCTCGGCGAAATAAAGCCTTTTTGTACAACTTCATGAAGTTACATGTAACTTTTGATAGAAGGCTCAGATATACTTATTTAGGGCTTTATCTTATAGAATTCAATATCCCCGTGTTGACCAAACAGGTTTTAAAGCTGTTTGAGCTAAGATTTTCAAGTTATTCACATAATGAAAACCTATACTTTGTTTCGTGCGAGAACTCCATTCAAATGCATGTAACAGTCAGAAACGCACTGTCTCGGCGAAATAAAGCCTTTTTGTACAACTTCATGAAGTTACATGTAACTTTTGATAGAAGGCTCAGATATACTTATTTAGGGCTTTATCTTATAGAATTCAATATCCCCGTGTTGACCAAACAGGTTTTAAAGCTGTTTGAGCTAAGATTTTCAAGTTATTCACATAATGAAAACCTATACTTTGTTTCGTGCGAGAACTCCATTCAAATGCATGTAACAGTCAGAAACGCACTGTCTCGGCGAAATAAAGCCTTTTTGTACAACTTCATGAAGTTACATGTAACTTTTGATAGAAGGCTCAGATATACTTATTTAGGGCTTTATCTTATAGAATTCAATATCCCCGTGTTGACCAAACAGGTTTTAAAGCTGTTTGAGCTAAGATTTTCAAGTTATTCACATAATGAAAACCTATACTTTGTTTCGTGCGAGAACTCCATTCAAATGCATGTAATAGTCAGACACGCACTGTCTTGGCGAAATAAAGCCTTTTTGTACAACTTCATGAAGTTAGCTGTAACTTTAGATAGAAAGCTCAGATATAAGTATTTATGGTTTTATCTCATAGAATTCAACATTCCCGTGTTGACCAGACAGGTTTTAAAGCTGTTTGAGCTAAGATTTTCAAGTTATTCACATAATGAAAACGTATACTTTGTTTCGTGCGAGAACTCCATTCAAATGCATGTAATAGTCAGAAACGCACTGTCTTGGCGAAATAAAGCGTTTTTCATCTACTTCATAGAGACAGCTGTAACTTTTGATAGAAGACTCAGACACCCACATTCATGGCTTTGCCTTATAGAATTCAGCATCTGCGTGCTGGGGAAATGGGTTTTGCAGCTGTTTGAGCTAAGATTTTCAAGTTATTCACATAATGAAAACGTATACTTTGTTTCGTGCGAGAACTCCATTCAAATGCATGTAATAGTCAGAAACGCACTGTCTTGGCGAAATAAAGTGTTTTTGTACAGCTTCATGAAGTTACATGTAACTTTTGATAGAAGGCTCAGATATACTTATTTGTGGCTTTATCTTATAGAATTCAATATCCCCGTGTTGAGCAAACAGGTTTTGCAGCTGTTTGAGCTAAGATTTTCAAGTTATTCACATAATGAAAACCTATACTTTGTTTCGTGCGAGAACTCCATTCAAATGCATGTAACACTCAGAAACGCACTTTCTTGGCGAAATAAAGTGTTTTTGTACAGCTTCATGAAGTTACATGTAACTTTTGATAGAAGGCTCAGATATACTTATTTGTGGCTTTATCTTATAGAATTCAATATCCCCGTGTAGAGCAAACAGGTTTTAAAGCGGTTTGAGCTAAGATTTTCGAGTTATTCACAAGATTAAAACCTATACTTTGTTTCGTGCGAGAACTCCATTCAAATGCATGTAATAGTCAGAAATGCACAGTCTTGGCGAAATAAAGCGTTTTTCATCTACTTCATAGAGACAGCTGTAACTTTTGATAGAAGACTCAGACACACATATTCATGGCTTTGCCTTATAGAATTCAGCATCTGCTTGCTGGGAAAATGGGTTTTGCAGCTGTTTGAGCTAAGATTTTCATGTTATTCACATAATGAAAACCTATACTTTGTTTCGTGCGAGAACTCCATTCAAATGCATGTAACAGTCAGAAACGCACTGTCTCGGCGAAATAAAGCCTTTTTGTACAACTTCATGAAGTTACATGTAACTTTTGATAGAAGGCTCAGATATACTTATTTAGGGCTTTATCTTATAGAATTCAATATCCCCGTGTTGACCAAACAGGTTTTAAAGCTGTTTGAGCTAAGATTTTCAAGTTATTCACATAATGAAAACCTATACTTTGTTTCGTGCGAGAACTCCATTCAAATGCATGTAACAGTCAGAAACGCACTGTCTCGGCGAAATAAAGCCTTTTTGTACAACTTCATGAAGTTACATGTAACTTTTGATAGAAGGCTCAGATATACTTATTTAGGGCTTTATCTTATAGAATTCAATATCCCCGTGTTGACCAAACAGGTTTTAAAGCTGTTTGAGCTAAGATTTTCAAGTTATTCACATAATGAAAACCTATACTTTGTTTCGTGCGAGAACTCCATTCAAATGCATGTAACAGTCAGAAACGCACTGTCTCGGCGAAATAAAGCCTTTTTGTACAACTTCATGAAGTTACATGTAACTTTTGATAGAAGGCTCAGATATACTTATTTAGGGCTTTATCTTATAGAATTCAATATCCCCGTGTTGACCAAACAGGTTTTAAAGCTGTTTGAGCTAAGATTTTCAAGTTATTCACATAATGAAAACCTATACTTTGTTTCGTGCGAGAACTCCATTCAAATGCATGTAATAGTCAGACACGCACTGTCTTGGCGAAATAAAGCCTTTTTGTACAACTTCATGAAGTTAGCTGTAACTTTAGATAGAAAGCTCAGATATAAGTATTTATGGTTTTATCTCATAGAATTCAACATTCCCGTGTTGACCAGACAGGTTTTAAAGCTGTTTGAGCTAAGATTTTCAAGTTATTCACATAATGAAAACGTATACTTTGTTTCGTGCGAGAACTCCATTTAAATGCATGTAATAGTCAGAAACGCACTGTCTCGGCGAAATAAAGCCTTTTTGTACAACTTCATGAAGTTACATGTAACTTTAGATAGAAAGCTCAGATATAAGTATTTATGGTTTTATCTTATAGAATTCAACATTCCCGTGTTGACCAGACAGGTTTTAAAGCTGTTTGAGCTAAGATTTTCAAGTTATTCACATAATGAAAACGTATACTTTGTTTCGTGCGAGAACTCCATTTAAATGCATGTAATAGTCAGAAACGCACTGTCTCGGCGAAATAAAGCCTTTTTGTACAACTTCATGAAGTTAGCTGTAACTTTAGATAGAAAGCTCAGATATAAGTATTTATGGTTTTATCTTATAGAATTCAACATTCCCGTGTTGATCAGACAGGTTTTAAAGCTGTTTGAGCTAAGATTTTCGAGTTATTCACATAATGAAAACCTATACTTTGTTTCGTGCGAGAACTCCATTTAAATGCATGTAATAGTCAGAAACGCACTGTCTTGGCGAAATAAAGTCTTTTTGTACAACTTCATGAAGTTACATGTAACTTTAGATAGAAAGCTCAGATATAAGTATTTATGGTTTTATCTCATAGAATTTAACATTCCCGTTTTGAGCAGACAGGTTTTAAAGCTGTTTGAGCTAAGATTTTCAAGTTATTCACATAATGAAAACCTATACTTTGTTGCGTGCGAGAACTCCATTCAAATGCATGTAATAGTCAGAAACGCACTGTCTTGGCGAAATAAATCCTTTTTGTACAGCTTCATGAAGTTACATGTAACTTTTGATAGAAGGCTCAGATATACTTATTTAGGGCTTTATCTTATAGAATTCAATATCCCCGTGTTGAGCAACCAGGTTTTAAAGCTGTTTGATCTAAGATTTTCAAGTTATTCACATAATGAAAACCTATACTTTGTTTCGTGCGAGAACTCCATTTAAATGCATGTAATAGTCAGAAACGCACTGTCTCGGCGAAATAAAGCCTTTTTGTACAGCTTCATGAAGTTACATGTAACTTTTGATAGAAGGCTCAGATATACTTATTTGTGGCTTATAGAATTCAATATCCCCGTGTTGAGCAACCAGGTTTTAAAGCTGTTTGATCTAAGATTTTCAAGTTATTCACATAATGAAAACCTATACTTTGTTTCGTGCGAGAACTCCATTTAAATGCATGTAATAGTCAGAAACGCACTGTCTCGGCGAAATAAAGCCTTTTGTACAACTTCATGAAGTTACATGTAACTTTTGATAGAAGGCTCAGATATACGTATTTATGGTTTTATGTCATAGAATTCAACATTCCCGTGTTGAGCAGACAGGTTTTAAAGCTGTTTGAGCTAAGATTTTCAAGTTATTCACATAATGAAAACCTATACTTTGTTTCGTGCGAGAACTCCATTCAAATGCATGTAACAGTCAGAAACGCACAGTCTTGGCGAAATAAAGCGTTTTTCATCTACTTCATAGAACAGCTGTAACTTTTGATAGAAGACTCAGACACACATATTCATGGCTTTGCCTTATAGAATTCAGCATCTGCTTGCTGGGAAAATGGGTTTTGCAGCTGTTTGAGCTAAGACTTTTAAGTTATTCACATAATGAAAACCTATACTTTGTTTCGTGCGAGAACTCCATTCAAATGCATGTAACAGTCAGAAACGCACTGTCTCGGCGAAATAAAGCCTTTTTGTACAACTTCATGAAGTTACATGTAACTTTTGATAGAAGGCTCAGATATACTTATTTAGGGCTTTATCTTGTAGAATTCAATATCCCCGTGTAGAGCAAACAGGTTTTAAAGCGGTTTGAGCTAAGATTTTCGAGTTATTCACAAGATTAAAACCTATACTTTGTTTCGTGCGAGAACTCCATTCAAATGCATGTAATAGTCAGAAATGCACAGTCTTGGCGAAATAAAGCGTTTTTCATCTACTTCATAGAGACAGCTGTAACTTTTGATAGAAGACTCAGACACACATATTCATGGCTTTGCCTTATAGAATTCAGCATCTGCTTGCTGGGAAAATGGGTTTTGCAGCTGTTTGAGCTAAGATTTTCGAGTTATTCACATAATGAAAACCTATACTTTGTTTCGTGCGAGAACTCCATTTAAATGCATGTAATAGTCAGAAACGCACTGTCTTGGCGAAATAAAGCCTTTTTGTACAACTTCATGAAGTTACATGTAACTTTTGATAGAAGGCTCAGATATACTTATTTAGGGCTTTATCTTATAGAATTCAACATTACCGTGTTGAGCAAACAGGTTTTAAAGGTGTTTGAGCTAAGATTTTAAAGTTATTCACATAATGAAAATCTATACTTTGTTTCGTGCGAGAACTCCATTCAAATGCATGTAACAGTCAGAAACGCACTGTCTTGGCGAAATAAAGCCTTTTGGTACAACTTCAAGACGTTAGCTGTAACTTTTGCTAGAAGGCTCAGACACACATATTTATGGCTTTATCTTATAGAATTCAGCATCTGCGTGCTGGGGAAATAGGTTTTGCAGCTGTTTGAGCTAAGATTTTCAAGTTATTCACATAATGAAAACCTATACTTTGTTTCGTGCGAGAACTCCATTCAAATGCATGTAATAGTCAGAAACGCACTGTCTCGGCGAAATAAAGCCTTTTTGTACAACTTCATGAAGTTACATGTAACTTTAGATAGAAAGCTCAGATATAAGTATTTATGGTTTTATCTCATATAATTTAACATTCCCGTGTTGAGCAACCAGGTTTTAAAGCTGTTTGAGCTAAGATTTTCAAGTTATTTACATAATGAAAACCTATACTTTGTTTCGTGCGAGAACTCCATTTAAATGCATGTAATAGTCAGAAACGCACTGTCTCGGCGAAATAAAGCCTTTTCTTACAACTACATGAAGTTACATGTAACTTTAGATAGAAAGCTCAGATATAAGTATTTATGGTTTTATCTCATATAATTTAACATCCCCGTGTTGAGCAACCAGGTTTTAAAGCTGTTTGAGCTAAGATTTTCAAGTTATTTACATAATGAAAACCTATACTTTGTTTCGTGCGAGAACTCCATTTAAATGCATGTAACAGTCAGAAACGCACTGTCTTGGCGAAATAAAGCCTTTTTGTACAGCTTCATGAAGTTACATGTAACTTTTGATAGAAGACTCAGATATACTTATTTGTGGCTTATAGAATTCAATATCCCCGTGTTGAGCAAACAGGTTTTAAAGGTGTTTGAGCTAAGATTTTAAAGTTATTCACATAATGAAAACCTATACTTTGTTTCGTGCGAGAACTCCATTCAAATGCATGTAACAGTCAGAAACGCACTGTCTTGGCGAAATAAAGCGTTTTTCATCTACTTCATAGAGACAGCTGTAACTTTTGATAGAAGACTCAGACACACATATTCATGGCTTTGCCTTATAGAATTCAGCATCTGCGTGCTGGGGAAATGGGTTTTGCAGCTGTTTGAGCTAAGATTTTCAAGTTATTCACATAATGAAAACCTATACTTTGTTTCGTGCGAGAACTCCATTCAAATGCATGTAATAGTCAGAAACGCACTGTCTCGGCGAAATAAAGCCTTTTTGTACAACTTCATGAAGTTACATGTAACTTTTGATAGAAGGCTCAGATATACATATTTATGGCTTTATCTTATAGAATTCAATATCCCCGTGTTGAGCAAACAGGTTTTAAAGCTGTTTGAGCTAAGATTTTAAAGTTATTCACATAATGAAAACCTATACTTTGTTTCGTGCGAGAACTCCATTCAAATGCATGTAATAGTCAGAAACGCACAGTCTTGGCGAAATAAAGCGTTTTTCATCTACTTCATAGAGACAGCTGTAACTTTTGATAGAAGACTCAGACACACATATTCATGGCTTTGCCTTATAGAATTCAGCATCTGCTTGCTGGGAAAATGGGTTTTGCAGCTGTTTGAGCTAAGATTTTCAAGTTATTCACATAATGAAAACCTATACTTTGTTTCGTGCGAGAACTCCATTCAAATGCATGTAACAGTCAGAAACGCACTGTCTCGGCGAAATAAAGCCTTTTTGTACAACTTCATGAAGTTACATGTAACTTTTGATAGAAGGCTTAGATATACTTATTTAGGGGTTTATCTTATAGAATTCAATATCCCCGTGTTGAGCAACCAGGTTTTAAAGCTGTTTGAGCTAAGATTTTTAAGTTATTTACATAATGAAAACCTATACTTTGTTTCGTGCGAGAACTCCATTTAAATGCATGTAATAGTCAGAAACGCACTGTCTTGGCGAAATAAAGCCTTTTTGTACAACTTCATGAAGTTACATGTAACTTTTGATAGAAGGCTCAGATATACTTATTTAGGGCTTTATCTTATAGAATTCAACATTACCGTGTTGAGCAAACAGGTTTTAAAGGTGTTTGAGCTAAGATTTTCAAGTTATTCACATAATGAAAACCTATACTTTGTTTCGTGCGAGAACTCCATTCAAATGCATGTAATAGTTAGAAACGCACTGTCTCGGCGAAATAAAGCCTTTTTGTACAACTTCATGAAGTTAGCTGTAACTTTAGATAGAAAGCTCAGATATAAGTATTTATGGTTTTATCTTATAGAATTCAACATTCCCGTGTTGACCAGACAGGTTTTAAAGCTGTTTGAGCTAAGATTTTCAAGTTATTCACATAATGAAAACGTATACTTTGTTTCGTGCGAGAACTCCATTCAAATGCATGTAACAGTCAGAAACGCACTGTCTTGGCGAAATAAAGCGTTTTTCATATACTTCATAGAGAGAGCTGTAACTTTTGATAGAAGACTCAGACACACATATTCATGGCTTTGCCTTATAGAATTCAGCATCTGCTTGCTGGGAAAATGGGTTTTGCAGCTGTTTGAGCTAAGATTTTCAAGTTATTCACATAATGAAAACCTATACTTTGTTTCGTGCGAGAACTCCATTTAAATGCATGTAACAGTCAGAAACGCACTGTCTTGGCGAAATAAAGCCTTTTTGTACAGCTTCATGAAGTTACATGTAACTCTTGATAGAAGACTCAGATATACTTATTTGTGGCTTATAGAATTCAATATCCCCGTGTTGAGCAAACAGGTTTTAAAGGTGTTTGAGCTAAGATTTTCAAGTTATTCACATAATGAAAACCTATACTTTGTTTAGTGCGAGAACTCCATTCAAATGCATGTAACAGTCAGAAACGCACTGTCTCGGCGAAATAAAGCCTTTTTGTACAACTTCATGAAGTTACATGTAACTTTTGATAGAAGACTCAGATATACTTATTTGTGGCTTATAGAATTCAATATCCCCGTGTTGAGCAAACAGGTTTTAAAGGTGTTTGAGCTAAGATTTTCAAGTTATTCACATAATGAAAACCTATACTTTGTTTAGTGCGAGAACTCCATTCAAATGCATGTAATAGTCAGAAACGCACTGTCTCGGTGAAATAAAGCCTTTTTGTACAACTTCATGAAGTTACATGTAACTTTAGATAGAAAGCTCAGATATAAGTATTTATGGTTTTATCTCATAGAATTTAACATTCCGGTGTTGAGCAGACAGGTTTTAAAGCTGTTTGAGCTAAGATTTTCAAGTTATTCACATAATGAAAACCTATACTTTGTTTCGTGCGAGAACTCCTTTCAAATGCATGTAACAGTCAGAAACGCACTGTCTCGGCGAAATAAAGTGTTTTTGTACAGCTTCATGAAGTTACATGTAACTTTTGATAGAAGGCTCAGATATACTTATTTATGGCTTTATCTTATACAATTCAATATCCAAGTGTTGAGCAAACAGGTTTTAAAGCGGTTTGAGCTAAGATTTTCAAGTTATTCACATAATGAAAACGTATACTTTGTTTCGTGCGAGAACTCCATTCAAATGCATGTAACAGTCAGAAACGCACTGTCTCGGCGAAATAAAGCCTTTTTGTACAACTTCATGAAGTTACATGTAACTTTTGATAGAAGGCTCAGATATACTTATTTAGGGCTTTATCTTGTAGAATTCAATATCCCCGTGTTGAGCAACCAGGTTTTAAAGCTGTTTGAGCTAAGATTTTCAAGTTATTCACATAATGAAAACCTATACTTTGTTTCGTGCGAGAACTCCATTTAAATGCATGTAACAGTCAGAAACGCACTGTCTTGGCGAAATAAAGCCTTTTTGTACAGCTTCATGAAGTTACATGTAACTTTTGATAGAAGGCTCAGATATACTTATTTAGGGCTTTATCTTGTAGAATTCAATATCCCCGTGTTGAGCAACCAGGTTTTAAAGCTGTTTGAGCTAAGATTTTCAAGTTATTCACATAATGAAAACCTATACTTTGTTTCGTGCGAGAACTCCATTTAAATGCATGTAATAGTCAGAAACGCACAGTCTTGGCAAAATAAAGCGTTTTTCATCTATTTCATAGAGACAGCTGTAACTTTTGATAGAAGACTCAGACACACATATTCATGGCTTTGCCTTATAGAATTCAGCATCTGCGTGCTGGGGAAATGGGTTTTGCAGCTGTTTGAGCTAAGATTTTCAAGTTATTCACAAAATGAAAACGTATACTTTGTTTCGTGCGAGAACTCCATTCAAATGCATGTAATAGTCAGAAACGCACTGTCTCGGCGAAATAAAGCCTTTTCTTACAACTTCATGAAGTTACATGTAACTTTTGATAGAAGGCTCAGATATACTTATTTATGGCTTTATCTTATAGAATTCAATATCCCCGTGTTGAGCAAACAGGTTTTAAAGCTGTTTGAGCTAAGATTTTAAAGTTATTCACATAATGAAAACGTATACTTTGTTTCGTGCGAGAACTCCATTCAAATGCATGTAACAGTCAGAAACGCACTGTCTCAGCGAAATAAAGCCTTTTTGTACAACTTCATGAAGTTACATGTAACTTTTGATAGAAAGCTCAGATATAAGTATTTATGGTTTTATCTCATAGAATTTAACATTCCCGTGTTGAGCAGACAGGTTTTAAAGCTGTTTGAGCTAAGATTTTCGAGTTATTCACAAGATGAAAACCTATACTTTGTTTCGTGCGAGAACTCCATTCAAATGCATGTAATAGTCAGAAACGCACAGTCTTGGCGAAATAAAGCGTTTTTCATCTACTTCATAGAGACAGCTGTAACTTTTGATAGAAGACTCAGACACACATATTCATGGCTTTGCCTTATAGAATTCAGCATCTGCTTGCTGGGAAAATGGGTTTTGCAGCTGTTTGAGCTAAGATTTTCAAGTTATTCACATAATGAAAACGTATACTTTGTTTCGTGCGAGAACTCCATTCAAATGCATGTAACAGTCAGAAACGCACTGTCTCGGCGAAATAAAGTGTTTTTGTACAGCTTCATGAAGTTACATGTAACTTTTGATAGAAGGCTCAGATATACTTATTTATGGTTTTATCTTATACAATTCAATATCCAAGTGTTGAGCAAACAGGTTTTAAAGCGGTTTGAGCTAAGATTTTCAAGTTATTCACATAATGAAAACGTATACTTTGTTTCGTGCGAGAACTCCATTCAAATGCATGTAACAGTCAGAAACGCACTGTCTCGGCGAAATAAAGCCTTTTTGTACAACTTCATGAAGTTACATGTAACTTTTGATAGAAGGCTCAGATATACTTATTTAGGGCTTTATCTTGTAGAATTCAATATCCCCGTGTTGAGCAACCAGGTTTTAAAGCTGTTTGAGCTAAGATTTTCAAGTTATTCACATAATGAAAACCTATACTTTGTTTCGTGCGAGAACTCCATTTAAATGCATGTAACAGTCAGAAACGCACTGTCTTGGCGAAATAAAGCCTTTTTGTACAGCTTCTTGAAGTTACATGTAACTTTTGATAGAAGACTCAGATATACTTATTTGTGGCTTATAGAATTCAATATCCCCGTGTTGAGCAAACAGGTTTTAAAGGTGTTTGAGCTAAGATTTTCAAGTTATTCACATAATGAAAACCTATACTTTGTTTAGTGCGAGAACTCCATTCAAATGCATGTAATAGTCAGAAACGCACTGTCTCGGTGAAATAAAGCCTTTTTGTACAGCTTCATGAAGTTACATGTAACTTTTGATAGAAGGCTCAGATATACTTATTTATGGCTTTATCTTATACAATTCAATATCCAAGTGTTGAGCAAACAGGTTTTAAAGCGGTTTGAGCTAAGATTTTCAAGTTATTCACATAATGAAAACCTATACTTTGTTTCGTGCGAGAACTCCATTCAAATGCATGTAACAGTCAGAAACGCACTGTCTCGGCGAAATAAAGCCTTTTTGTACAACTTCATGAAGTTACATGTAACTTTTGATAGAAGGCTCAGATATACTTATTTAGGGCTTTATCTTGTAGAATTCAATATCCCCGTGTTGAGCAACCAGGTTTTAAAGCTGTTTGAGCTACGATTTTCAAGTTATTCACATAATGAAAACCTATACTTTGTTTAGTGCGAGAACTCCATTCAAATGCATGTAATAGTCAGAAACGCACTGTCTCGGTGAAATAAAGCCTTTTTGTACAACTTCATGAAGTTACATGTAACTTTAGATAGAAAGCTCAGATATAAGTATTTATGGTTTTATCTCATAGAATTTAACATTCCGGTGTTGAGCAGACAGGTTTTAAAGCTGTTTGAGCTAAGATTTTAAAGTTATTCACATAATGAAAACCTATACTTTTTTTCGTGCGAGAACTCCATTCAAATGCATGTAACAGTCAGAAACGCACTGTCTTGGCGAAATAAAGCCTTTTTCATCTACTTCATAGAGACAGCTGTAACTTTTGATAGAAGACTCAGACACACATATTCATGGCTTTGCCTTATAGAATTCAGCATCTGCGTGCTGGGGAAATGGGTTTTGCAGCTGTTTGAGCTAAGATTTTCAAGTTATTCACATAATGAAAACCTATACTTTGTTTCGTGCGAGAACTCCATTCAAATGCATGTAATAGTCAGAAACGCACTGTCTCGGCGAAATAAAGCCTTTTTGTACAACTTCATGAAGTTACATGTAACTTTTGATAGAAGGCTCAGATATACTTATTTATGGCTTTATTTTATAGAATTCAATATCCCCGTGTTGAGCAAACAGGTTTTAAAGCTGTTTGAGCTAAGATTTTAAAGTTATTCACATAATGAAAACCTATACTTTGTTTCGTGCGAGAACTCCATTCAAATGCATGTAATAGTCAGAAACGCACTGTCTCAGCGAAATAAAGCCTTTTTGTACAACTTCATGAAGTTAGCTGTAACTTTAGATAGAAAGCTCAGATATAAGTATTTATGGTTTTATCTCATAGAATTTAATATCCCCGTGTTGAGCAGACAGGTTTTAAAGCTGTTTGAGCTAAGATTTTCGAGTTATTCACAAGATGAAAACCTATACTTTGTTTCGTGCGAGAACTCCATTCAAATGCATGTAATAGTCAGAAACGCACAGTCTTGGCGAAATAAAGCGTTTTTCATCTACTTCATAGAGACAGCTGTAACTTTTGATAGAAGACTCAGACACACATATTCATGGCTTTGCCTTATAGAATTCAGCATCTGCTTGCTGGGAAAATGGGTTTTGCAGCTGTTTGAGCTAAGATTTTCAAGTTATTCACATAATGAAAACGTATACTTTGTTTCGTGCGAGAACTCCATTCAAATGCATGTAACAGTCAGAAACGCACTGTCTCGGCGAAATAAAGCCTTTTTGTACAACTTCATGAAGTTACATGTAACTTTTGATAGAAGGCTCAGATATACTTATTTAGGGCTTTATCTTGTAGAATTCAATAACCCCGTGTTGAGCAAACAGGTTTTAAAGCTGTTTGAGCTAAGATTTTCAAGTTATTCACATAATGAAAACCTATACTTTGTTTCGTGCGAGAACTCCATTTAAATGCATGTAACAGTCAGAAACGCACTGTCTTGGCGAAATAAAGCCTTTTTGTACAGCTTCATGAAGTTACATGTAACTTTTGATAGAAGACTCAGATATACTTATTTGTGGCTTATAGAATTCAATATCCCCGTGTTGAGCAAACAGGTTTTAAAGGTGTTTGAGCTAAGATTTTCAAGTTATTCACATAATGAAAACCTATACTTTGTTTAGTGCGAGAACTCCATTCAAATGCATGTAATAGTCAGAAACGCACTGTCTCGGTGAAATAAAGCCTTTTTGTACAACTTCATGAAGTTACATGTAACTTTTGATAGAAAGCTCAGATATAAGTATTTATGGTTTTATCTCATAGAATTTAACATTCCGGTGTTGAGCAGACAGGTTTTAAAGCTGTTTGAGCTAAGATTTTCAAGTTATTCACATAATGAAAACCTATACTTTGTTTCGTGCGAGAACTCCATTCAAATGCATGTAACAGTCAGAAACGCACTGTCTTGGCGAAATAAAGCGTTTTTCATCTACTTCATAGAGACAGCTGTAACTTTTGATAGAAGACTCAGACACACATATTCATGGCTTTGCCTTATAGAATTCAGCATCTGCGTGCTGGGAAAATGGGTTTTGCAGCTGTTTGAGCTAAGATTTTCAAGTTATTCACATAATGAAAACGTATACTTTGTTTCGTGCGAGAACTCCATTCAAATGCATGTAACACTCAGAAACGCACTTTCTTGGCGAAATAAGGCCTTTTTGTACAGCTTCATTAAGTTACATGTAACTTTTGATAGAAGGCTCAGACACACATATTTATGGTTTTATCTCATAGAATTCAACATTCCCGTGTTGAGCAGACAGGTTTTAAAGCTGTTTGAGCTAAGATTTTCGAGTTATTCACAAGATGAAAACCTATACTTTGTTTCGTGCGAGAACTCCATTCAAATGCATGTAACAGTCAGAAACGCACTGTCTTGGCGAAATAAAGCCTTTTTGTACAACTTCATGAAGTTACATGTAACTTTTGATAGAAGGCTCAGATATACGTATTTATGGTTTTATGTCATAGAATTCAACATTCCCGTGTTGAGCAGACAGGTTTTAAAGCTTTTTGAGCTAAGATTTTCAAGTTATTCACAAAATGAAAACCTATACTTTGTGTCGGGCGAGAACTCCATTCAAATGCATGTAATAGCGAGAAACGCACTGTCTTGGCGAAATAAAGTGTTTTTGTACAACTTCATAAACATAGCTATAACTTATGTCTTTGCCTTATAGAATTCAGCATCTACGTGCTGTGGAAATAGGTTTTGCAGCTTTTTGAGCTAAGCTTTTCAAGTAATTCACATAATGAAAACGTATGCTTTGTTTCGTGCGAGAACTCCATTCAAATGCATGTAATAGTCAGAAACGCACTGTCTCGGCGAAATAAAGCCTTTTTGTACAGCTTCATGAAGTTACATGTAACTTTTGATAGAAGGCTCAGATATACTTATTTGTGGCTTTATCTTATAGAATTCAATATCCCCGTGTTGAGCAAACAGGTTTTAAAGGTGTTTGAGCTAAGATTTTCAAGTTATTCACATAATGAAAACCTATACTTTGTTTCGTGCGAGAACTCCATTTAAATGCATGTAATAGTCAGAAACGCACTGTCTTGGCGAAATAAAGCGTTTTTCGTCTACTTCATAGAGACAGCTGTAACTTTTGATAGAAGACTCAGACACACATATTCATAGCTTTGCCTTATAGAATTCAGCATCTGCGTATTGGGGAAATGGGTTTTGCAGCTGTTTGAGCTAAGATTTTCAAGTTATTCACATAATGAAAACGTATACTTTGTTTCGTGCGAGAACTCCATTCAAATGCATGTAATAGTCAGAAACGCACTGTCTCGGCGAAATAAAGTGTTTTTGTACAGCATCATGAAGTTACATGTAACTTTTGATAGAAGGCTCAGATATACTTATTTGTGGCTTTATCTTATAGAATTCAATATCCCCGTGTTGAGCAAACAGGTTTTAAAGGTGTTTGAGCTAAGATTTTCAAGTTATTCACATAATGAAAACCTATACTTTGTTTCGTGCGAGAACTCCATTCAAATGCATGTAATAGTCAGAAACGCACTGTCTCGGCGAAATAAAGCCTTTTTGTACAACTTCATGAAGTTAGCTGTAACTTTAGATAGAAGGCTCAGATATAAGTATTTATGGTTTTATCTCATAGAATTCAATATCCCCGTGTTGAGCAGACAGGTTTTAAAGCTTTTTGAGCTAAGATTTTCAAGTTATTCACATAATGAAAACCTATACTTTGTTTCGTGCGAGAACTCCATTCAAATGCATGTAATAGTCAGAAACGCACTGTCTCGGCTAAATAAAGCCTTTTTGTACAACTTCATGAAGTTAGCTGTAACTTTAGATAGAAGGCTCAGATATAAGTATTTATGGTTTTATCTCATAGAATTCAACATTCCCGTGTTGAGCAGACAGGTTTTAAAGCTGTTTGAGCTAAGATTTTCAAGTTATTCACAAAATGAAAACCTATACTTTGTGTCGGGCGAGAACTCCATTTAAATGCATGTAACAGTCAGAAACGCACTGTCTCGGCGAAATAAAGCCTTTTTGTACAACTTCATGAAGTTAGCTGTAACTTTTGATAGAAGGCTCAGATATACTTATTTTTGGCTTTATCTTTTAGAATTCTATATCCCCGTGTTGAGCAAACAGGTTTTAAAGCTGTTTAAGCTAAGATTTTCAAGTTATTCATATAATGAAAACCTATACTTTGTTTCGTGCGAGAACTCCATTCAAATGCATGTAACAGTCAGAAACGCACTGTCTTGGCGAAATAAAGTGTTTTTGTACAACTTCATGAAGTTACATGTAACTTTTGATAGAAGGCTCAGACACACATATTTATGGTTTTATCTCATATAATTCAATATCCCCGTGTTGAGCAGACAGGTTTTAAAGCTGTTTGAGCTAAGATTTTCAAGTTATTCATATAATGAAAACGTATACTTTGTTTCGTGCGAGATCTCCTTTCAAATGCATGTAATAGCGAGAAACGCACTAACGTGGTGAAATAAAGCGTTTTTCCATCAACTTCATGGAGATAGCTGTAGCTTTTGATAGAAGACGAAGACACACAAATTTATAGCTTTGCCTTATAGAATTCAGCATCTCCGTGGTGGGGAAATAGGTTTTGCAGCTGTTTGAGCTAAGATTTTCAAGTTATTCACAAAATGAAAACCTATACTTTGTGTCGGGCGAGAACTCCATTCAAATGCATGTAATAGCGAGAAACGCACTGTCTTGGCGAAATAAAGTGTTTTTGTACAACTTCATAAACATAGCTATAACTTATGTCTTTGCCTTATAGAATTCAGCATCTACGTGCTGTGGAAATAGGTTTTGCAGCTTTTTGAGCTAAGCTTTTCAAGTAATTCACATAATGAAAACCTATACTTTGTTTCGTGCGAGAACTCCATTCAAATGCATGTAACAGTCAGAAACGCACTGTCTTGACGAAATAAAGTGTTTTTGTACAACTTCATGAAGTTACATGTAACTTTTGATAGAAGGCTCAGCTATACTTACTTATGGTTTTATCTCATAGAATTCAATATCCCCGTGTTGAGCAGGCAGGTTTTAAAGCTGTTTGAGCTAAGATTTTCGAGTTATTCACAAGATGAAAACCTATACTTTGTTTCGTGCGAGAACTCCATTCAAATGCATGTAATAGTCAGAAACGCACTGTCTTGGCGAAATAAAGTGTTTTTGTACAACTTCATGAAGTTACATGTAACTTTTGATAGAAGGCTCAGCTATACTTATTTATGGCATCATCTTATCGAATTCAATATCCCCGTTTTGAGCAAACATGTTTTAAAGCTGTTTGAGCTAAGATTGTCGACTTATTCACAAGATGAAAACCTATACTTTGTTTCGTGCGAGAACTCCATTCAAATGCATGTAACAGTCAGAAACGCACTGTCTTGGCGAAATAAAGCCTTTTTGTACAACTTCATGAAGTTACATGTAACTTTTGATAGAAGCCTCAGACACATATATTTATGGCTTTGCCTTATAGAATTCAGCATCTGCGTGCTGGGGAAATAGGTTTTGCAGCTGTTTGAGCTAAGATTTTCAAGTTATTCACATAATGAAAACGTATAATTTGTTTCGTGCGAGAACTCCATTCAAATGCATGTAACAGTCAGAAACGCACTGTCTTGGCGAAATAAAGTGTTTTTGTACAACTTCATGAAGTTACATGTAACTTTTGATAGAAGACTCAGACACACATATTTATGGTTTTATCTCATAGAATTCAATATCCCCGTGTTGAGCAGACAGGTTTTAAAGCGGTTTGAGCTAAGATTTTCAAGTTATTCCATAATGAAAACCTATACTTTTTTTCGTGCGAGAACTCCATTCAAATGCATGTAATAGTCAGAAACGGACTGTCTTGGCGAAATAAAGCCTTTTTGTACAACTTCAAGACGTTAGCTGTAACTTTTGATAGAAGGCTCAGACACACATATTTAGGTCTTTATCTTATCGAATTCAATATCCCCGTGTTGAGCAGACAGGTTTTAAAGCTGTTTGAGCTAAGATTTTCGAGTTATTCACAAGATGAAAACCTATACTTTGTTTCGTGCGAGAACTCCATTCAAATGCATGTAACACTCAGAAACGCACTTTCTTGGCGAAATAAAGTGTTTTTGTACAGCTTCATGAAGTTACATGTAACTTTTGATAGAAGGCTCAGACACACATATTTATGGTTTTATCTCATAGAATTCAATATCCCCGTCTTGAGCAGACAGGTTATAAAGGTGTTTGAGCTAAGATTTTCAAGTTATTCATATAATGAAAACCTATACTTTGTTTCGTGCGAGAACTCCTTTCAAATGCATGTAACAGTCAGAAACGCACTGTCTCGGCGAAATAAAGCCTTTTTCTACAACTTCATGAAGTTACATGTAACTTTTGATAGAAGGCTCAGATATACTTATTTAGGGCTTTATCTTGTAGAATTCAATATCCCTGTGTTGAGCAAACAGGTTTTAAAGCTGTTTGAGCTAAGATTTTCAAGTTATTCACATAATGAAAACCTATACTTTGTTTCGTGCGAGAACTCCATTTAAATGCATGTAATAGTCAGAAACGCACTGTCTTGGCGAAATGAAGCGTTTTTCGTCTACTTCATAGAGACAGCTGTAACTTTTGATAGAAGACTCAGACACACATATTCATAGCTTTGCCTTATAGAATTCAGCATCTGCGTATTGGGGAAATGGGTTTTGCAGCTGTTTGAGCTAAGATTTTCAAGTTATTCACATAATGAAAACGTATACTTTGTTTCGTGCGAGAACTCCATTCAAATGCATGTAACACTCAGAAACGCACTTTCTTGGCGAAATAAAGCCTTTTTGTACAGCTTCATTAAGTTACATGTAACTTTTGATAGAAGGCTCAGACACACATATTTATGGTTTTATCTCATAGAATTCAATATCCCCGTGTTGAGCAAACAGGTTTTAAAGCTGTTTGAGCTAAGATTTTAAAGTTATTCACATAATGAAAACCTATACTTTGTTTCGTGCGAGAACTCCATTCAAATGCATGTAACAGTCAGAAACGCACTGTCTTGGCGAAATAAAGTGTTTTTGTACAACTTCATGAAGTTACATGTAACTTTTGATAGAAGACTCAGATATACTTATTTATGGCTTTATCTTATCGAATTCAACATTCCCGTGTTGAACAAACAGGTTTTAAAGCTGTTTGAGCTAAGATTGTCGAGTTATTCACAAGATGAAAACCTATACTTTGTTTCGTGCGAGAACTCCATTCAAATGCATGTAACAGTCAGAAACGCACTGTCTTGGCGAAATAAAGCCTTTTTGTACAACTTCATGAAGTTACATGTAACTTTTGATAGAAGCCTCAGACACATATATTTATGGCTTTGCCTTATAGAATTCAGCATCTGCGTGCTGGGGAAATAGGTTTTGCAGCTGTTTGAGCTAAGATTTTCAAGTTATTCACATAATGAAAACGTATAATTTGTTTCGTGCGAGAACTCCATTCAAATGCATGTAACAGTCAGAAACGCACTGTCTTGGCGAAATAAAGTGTTTTTGTACAACTTCATGAAGTTACATGTAACTTTTGATAGAAGACTCAGACACACATATTTATGGTTTTATCTCATAGAATTCAATATCCCCGTGTTGAGCAAACAGGTTTTAAAGCTGTTTGAGCTAAGATTTTCAAGTTATTCCATAATGAAAACCTATACTTTTTTTCGTGCGAGAACTCCATTCAAATGCATGTAACAGTCAGAAACGGACTGTCTTGGCGAAATAAAGCCTTTTTGTACAACTTCAAGACGTTAGCTGTAACTTTTGATAGAAGGCTCAGACACACATATTTAGGTCTTTATCTTATCGAATTCAATATCCCCGTGTTGAGCAGACAGGTTTTAAAGCTGTTTGAGCTAAGATTTTCGAGTTATTCACATAATGAAAACCTATACTTTGTTTCGTGCGAGAACTCCATTCAAATGCATGTAATAGTCAGAAACGCACTAACGTGGTGAAATAAAGCGTTTTTCGTCTACTTCATAGAGACAGCTGTAACTTTTGATAGAAGACTCAGACACACATATTCATAGCTTTGCCTTATAGAATTCAGCATCTGCGTATTGGGGAAATGGGTTTTGCAGCTGTTTGAGCTAAGATTTTCAAGTTATTCACATAATGAAAACGTATACTTTGTTTCGTGCGAGAACTCCATTCAAATGCATGTAACACTCAGAAACGCACTTTCTTGGCGAAATAAAGCCTTTTTGTACAGCTTCATGAAGTTACATGTAACTTTTGATAGAAGGCTCAGACACACATATTTATGGTTTTATCTCATAGAATTCAATATCCCCGTGTTGAGCAAACAGGTTTTAAAGCTGTTTGAGCTAAGATTTTAAAGTTATTCACATAATGAAAACCTATACTTTGTTTCGTGCGAGAACTCCATTCAAATGCATGTAACAGTCAGAAACGCACTGTCTTGGCGAAATAAAGCGTTTTTCATCTACTTCATAGAGACAGCTGTAACTTTTGATAGAAGACTCAGACACACATATTCATGGCTTTGCCTTATAGAATTCAGCATCTGCGTGCTGGGAAAATGGGTTTTGCAGCTGTTTGAGCTAAGATTTTCAAGTTATTCACATAATGAAAACGTATACTTTGTTTCGTGCGAGAACTCCATTCAAATGCATGTAATAGTCAGAAACGCACTGTCTCGGCGAAATAAAGCCTTTTTGTACAGCTTCATGAAGTTACATGTAACTTTTGATAGAAGGCTCAGATATACTTATTTGTGGCTTTATCTTATAGAATTCAATATCCCCGTGTTGAGCAAACAGGTTTTAAAGGTGTTTGAGCTAAGATTTTCAAGTTATTCACATAATGAAAACGTATACTTTGTTTCGTGCGAGAACTCCATTCAAATGCATGTAACAGTCAGAAACGCACTGTCTTGGCGAAATAAAGCCTTTTTGTACAACTTCATGAAGTTAGCTGTAACTTTAGATAGAAAGCTCTGATATAAGTATTCATGGTTTTATCTTATAGAATTCAACATTCCCGTGTTGACCAGACAGGTTTTAAAGCTGTTTGATCTAAGATTTTCAGGTTATTCACATAATGAAAACCTATACTTTGTTTCGTGCGAGAACTCCATTTAAATGCATGTAATAGTCAGAAACGCACTGTCTTGGCGAAATAAAGCGTTTTTCATCTACTTCATAGAGACAGCTGTAACTTTTGATAGAAGACTCAGACACACATATTCATGGCTTTGCCTTATAGAATTCAGCATCTGCGTAATGGGGAAATAGCTTTTGCAGCTGTTTGAGCTAAGATTTTCAAGTTATTCACATAATGAAAACGTATACTTTGTTTCGTGCGAGAACTCCATTCAAATGCATGTAATAGTCAGAAACGCACTGTCTCGGCGAAATAAAGTGTTTTTGTACAGCTTCATGAAGTTACATGTAACTGTTGATAGAAGGCTCAGATATACTTATTTGTGGCTTTATCTTATAGAATTCAATATCCCCGTGTTGAGCAAACAGGTTTTAAAGCTTTTTGAGCTAAGATTTTCAAGTTATTCACATAATGAAAACCTATACTTTGTGTCGGGCGAGAACTCCATTCAAATGCATGTAATAGCGAGAAACGCACTGTCTTGGCGAAATAAAGCCTTTTTGTACAACTTCATAAACATAGCTATAACTTATGGCTTTGCCTTATAGAATTCAGCATCTCCGTGCTGGGGAAATAGGTTTTGCAGCTGTTTGAGCTAAGATTTTCAAGTTATTCACAAAATGAAAACCTATACTTTCTGTCGGGCGAGAACTCCATTCAAATGCATGTAATAGTCAGAAACGCACTGTCTCGGCGAAATAAAGCCTTTTTGTACAACTTCATGAAGTTAGCTGTAACTTTAGATAGAAAGCTCTGATATACGTATTTATGGCTTTATCTCATAGAATTCAACATTCCCGTGTTGACCAGACAGGTTTTAAAGCTGTTTGAGCTAAGATTTTCAAGTTATTCACAAAATGAAAACCTATACTTTGTGTCGGGCGAGAACTCCATTCAAATGCATGTAATAGCGAGAAACGCACTGTCTTGGCGAAATAAAGTGTTTTTGTACAACTTCATAAACATAGCTATAACTTATGGCTTTGCCTTATAGAATTCAGCATCTACGTGCTGTGGAAATAGGTTTTGCAGCTTTTTGAGCTAAGCTTTTCAAGTAATTCACATAATGAAAACGTATACTTTGTTTCGTGCGAGAACTCCATTCAAATGCATGTAATAGTCAGAAACGCACTGTCTCGGCGAAATAAAGCCTTTTTGTACAGCTTCATGAAGTTACATGTAACTTTTGATAGAAGGCTCAGATATACTTATTTGTGGCTTTATCTTATAGAATTCAATATCCCCGTGTTGAGCAAACAGGTTTTAAATGTGTTTGAGCTAAGATTTTCAAGTTATTCACATAATGAAAACGTATACTTTGTTTCGTGCGAGAACTCCATTCAAATGCATGTAACAGTCAGAAACGCACTGTCTTGGCGAAATAAAGCCTTTTTGTACAACTTCATGAAGTTAGCTGTAACTTTAGATAGAAAGCTCTGATATAAGTATTCATGGTTTTATCTTATTGAATTCAACATTCCCGTGTTGACCAGACAGGTTTTAAAGCTGTTTGATCTAAGATTTTCAAGTTATTCACATAATGAAAACCTATACTTTGTTTCGTGCGAGAACTCCATTTAAATGCATGTAATAGTCAGAAACGCACTGTCTTGGCAAAATAAAGCGTTTTTCATCAACTTCATAGAGACAGCTGTAACTTTTGATAGAAGACTCAGACACACATATTCATGGCTTTGCCTTATAGAATTCAGCATCTGCGTAATGGGGAAATAGGTTTTGCAGCTGTTTGAGCTAAGATTTTCAAGTTATTCACATAATGAAAACGTATACTTTGTTTCGTGCGAGAACTCCATTCAAATGCATGTAATAGTCAGAAACGCACTGTCTCGGCGAAATAAAGTGTTTTTGTACAGCTTCATGAAGTTACATGTAACTTTTGATAGAAGGCTCAGATATACTTATTTGTGGCTTTATCTTATAGAATTCAATATCCCCGTGTTGAGCAAACAGGTTTTAAAGGTGTTTGAGCTAAGATTTTCAAGTTATTCACATAATGAAAACCTATACTTTGTTTCGTGCGAGAACTCCATTCAAATGCATGTAATAGTCAGAAACGCACTGTCTCGGCGAAATAAAGCCTTTTTGTACAACTTCATGAAGTTACATGTAACTTTTGATAGAAGGCTCAGACACACATATTTATGGTTTTATCTCATAGAATTCAATATCCCCGTGTTGAGCAGACAGGTTTTAAAGCTGTTTGAGCTAAGATTTTCGAGTTATTCATATAATGAAAACGTATACTTTGTTTCGTGCGAGATCTCCTTTCAAATGCATGTAATAGCGAGAAACGCACTAACGTGGTGAAATAAAGCGTTTTTCCATCAACTTCATGGAGATAGCTGTAGCTTTTGATAGAAGACGAAGACACACATATTCATGGCTTTGCCTTATAGAATTCAGCATCTGCGTGCTGGGGAAATGGCTTTTGCAGCTGTTTGAGCTAAGATTTTCAAGTTATTCACATAATGAAAACGTATACTTTGTTTCGTGCGAGAACTCCATTCAAATGCATGTAATAGTCAGAAACGCACTGTCTCGGCGAAATAAAGTGTTTTTGTACAGCTTCATGAAGTTACATGTAACTTTTGATAGAAGGCTCAGATATACTTATTTGTGGCTTTATCTTATAGAATTCAATATCCAAGTGTTGAGCAAACAGGTTTTAAAGGTGTTTGAGCTAAGATTTTCAAGTTATTCACATAATGAAAACCTATACTTTGTTTCGTGCGAGAACTCGATTCAAATGCATGTAATAGTCAGAAACGCACAGTCTCGGCGAAATAAAGCCTTTTTGTACAACTTCATGAAGTTAGCTGTAACTTTAGATAGAAGGCTCAGATATAAGTATTTATGGTTTTATCTTATAGAATTCAATATCCCCGTGTTGAGCAGACAGGTTTTAAAGCTTTTTGAGCTAAGATTTTCAAGTTATTCACAAAATGAAAACCTATACTTTGTGTCGGGCGAGAACTCCATTCAAATGCATGTAATAGCGAGAAACGCACTGTCTTGGCGAAATAAAGCCTTTTTGTACAACTTCATAAACATAGCTATAACTTATGGCTTTGCCTTATAGAATTCAGCATCTCCGTGCTGGGGAAATAGGTTTTGCAGCTGTTTGAGCTAAGATTTTCAAGTTATTCACAAAATGAAAACCTATACTTTCTGTCGGGCGAGAACTCCATTCAAATGCATGTAATAGTCAGAAACGCACTGTCTCGGCGAAATAAAGCCTTTTTGTACAACTTCATTAAGTTAGCTGTAACTTTAGATAGAAAGCTCTGATATACGTATTTATGGGTTTATCTCATAGAATTCAACATTCCCGTGTTGAGCAAACAGGTTTTAAAGCTGTTTGAGCTAAGATTTTCAAGTTATTCACATAATGAAAACGTATACTTTGTTTCGTGCGAGAACTCCATTCAAATGCATGTAATAGTCAGAAACGCACTGTCTCGGCGAAATAAAGCCTTTTTGTACAACTTCATGAAGTTAGCTGTAACTTTAGATAGAAAGCTCTGATATACGTATTTATGGTTTTATCTCATAGAATTCAATATCCCCGTGTTGAGCAGACAGGTTTTAAAGCTTTTTGAGCTAAGATTTTCAAGTTATTCACATAATGAAAACCTATACTTTGTTTCGTGCGAGAACTCCATTCAAATGCATGTAATAGTCAGAAACGCACTGTCTCGGCTAAATAAAGCCTTTTTGTACAACTTCATGAAGTTAGCTGTAACTTTAGATAGAAAGCTCTGATATACGTATTTATGGCTTTATCTCATATAATTCAACATTCCCGTGTTGACCAGACAGGTTTTAAAGCTGTTTGAGCTAAGATTTTCAAGTTATTCACAAAATGAAAACCTATACTTTGTGTCGGGCGAGAACTCCATTCAAATGCATGTAATAGCGAGAAACGCACTGTCTTGGCGAAATAAAGCCTTTTTGTACAACTTCATAAACATAGCTATAACTTATGGCTTTGCCTTATAGAATTCAGCATCTCCGTGCTGGGGAAATAGGTTTTGCAGCTGTTTGAGCTAAGATTTTCAAGTTATTCACAAAATGAAAACCTATACTTTCTGTCGGGCGAGAACTCCATTCAAATGCATGTAATAGTCAGAAACGCACTGTCTCGGCGAAATAAAGCCTTTTTGTACAACTTCATGAAGTTAGCTGTAACTTTAGATAGACAGCTCTGATATACGTATTTATGGCTTTATCTCATAGAATTCAACATTCCCGTGTTGACCAGACAGGTTTTAAAGCTGTTTGAGCTAAGATTTTCAAGTTATTCATATAATGAAAACGTATACTTTGTTTCGTGCGAGATCTCCTTTCAAATGCATGTAACAGCGAGAAACGCACTAACGTGGTGAAATAAAGCGTTTTTCCATCAACTTCATGGAGATAGCTGTAGCTTTTGATAGAAGACGAAGACACACAAATTTATAGCTTTGCCTTATAGAATTCAGCATCTCCGTGGTGGGGAAATAGGTTTTGCAGCTGTTTGAGCTAAGATTTTCAAGTTATTCACAAAATGAAAACCTATACTTTGTGTCGGGCGAGAACTCCATTCAAATGCATGTAATAGCGAGAAACGCACTGTCTTGGCGAAATAAAGTGTTTTTGTACAACTTCATGAAGTTACATGTAACTTTTGATAGAAGCCTCAGACACATATATTTATGGCTTTGCCTTATAGAATTCAGCATCTGCGTGCTGGGGAAATAGGTTTTGCAGCTGTTTGAGCTAAGAGTTTCAAGTTATTCACAAAATAAAAAGCTATACTTTGTTTCGTGCGAGAACTCCATTCAAATGCATGTAACAGTCAGAAACGCACTGTCTCGGCGAAATAAAGCCTTTTTGTACAACTTCATGAAGTTAGCTGTAACTTTTGATAGAAGGCTCAGATATACTTATTTTTGGCTTTATCTTTTAGAATTCTATATCCCCGTGTTGAGCAAACAGGTTTTAAAGCTGTTTGAGCTAAGATTTTCAAGTTATTCATATAATGAAAACCTATACTTTGTTTCGTGCGAGAACTCCATTCAAATGCATGTAACAGTCAGAAACGCACTGTCTTGGCGAAATAAAGTGTTTTTGTACAACTTCATGAAGTTACATGTAACTTTTGATAGAAGGCTCAGACACACATATTTATGGTTTTATCTCATAGAATTCAATATCCCCGTGTTGAGCAGACAGGTTTTAAAGCTGTTTGAGCTAAGATTTTTAAGTTATTCATATAATGAAAACGTATACTTTGTTTCGTGCGAGATCTCCTTTCAAATGCATGTAATAGCGAGAAACGCACTAACGTGGTGAAATAAAGCGTTTTTCCATCAACTTCATGGAGATAGCTGTAACTTTTGATAGAAGACGAAGACACACAAATTTATAGCTTTGCCTTATAGAATTCAGCATCTCCGTGCTGGGGAAATAGGTTTTGCAGCTGTTTGAGCTAAGATTTTCAAGTTATTCACAAAATGAAAACCTATACTTTGTGTCGGGCGAGAACTCCATTCAAATGCATGTAATAGCGAGAAACGCACTGTCTTGGCGAAATAAAGTGTTTTTGTACAACTTCATAAACATAGCTATAACTTATGGCTTTGCCTTATAGAATTCAGCATCTACGTGCTGTGGAAATAGGTTTTGCAGCTGTTTGAGCTAAGCTTTTCAAGTAATTCACATAATGAAAACCTATACTTTGTTTCGTGCGAGAACTCCATTCAAATGCACGTAACAGTCAGAAACGCACTGTCTTGACGAAATAAAGTGTTTTTGTACAACTTCATGAAGTTACATGTAACTTTTGATAGAAGGCTCAGCTATACTTATTTATGGCTTTATCTTATCGAATTCAACATTCCCGTGTTGAGCAAACAGGTTTTAAAGCTGTTTGAGCTAAGATTTTCAAGTTATTCACATAATGAAAACCTATACTTTGTTTCGTGCGAGAACTCCATTCAAATGCATGTAACAGTCAGAAACGCACTGTCTTGGCGAAATAAAGCGTTTTTCATCTACTTCATAGAGACAGCTGTAACTTTTGATAGAAGGCTCAGACACACATATTTAGGTCTTTATCTTATCGAATTCAATATCCCCGTGTTGAGCAGACAGGTTTTAAAGCTGTTTGAGCTAAGATTTTCGAGTTATTCACAAGATGAAAACCTATACTTTGTTTCGTGCGAGAACTCCATTCAAATGCATGTAATAGTCAGAAACGCACTGTCTTGGCGAAATAAAGCCTTTTTGTACAACTTCATGAAGTTAGCTGTAACTTTAGATAGAAAGCTCTGATATAAGTATTCATGGTTTTATCTTATTGAATTCAACATTCCCGTGTTGACCAGACAGGTTTTAAAGCTGTTTGATCTAAGATTTTCAAGTTATTCACATAATGAAAACCTATACTTTGTTTCGTGCGAGAACTCCATTTAAATGCATGTAATAGTCAGAAACGCACTGTCTTGGCAAAATAAAGCGTTTTTCATCAACTTCATAGAGACAGCTGTAACTTTTGATAGAAGACTCAGACACACATATTCATGGCTTTGCCTTATAGAATTCAGCATCTGCGTAATGGGGAAATAGGTTTTGCAGCTGTTTGAGCTAAGATTTTCAAGTTATTCACATAATGAAAACGTATACTTTGTTTCGTGCGAGAACTCCATTCAAATGCATGTAATAGTCAGAAACGCACTGTCTCGGCGAAATAAAGTGTTTTTGTACAGCTTCATGAAGTTACATGTAACTTTTGATAGAAGGCTCAGATATACTTATTTGTGGCTTTATCTTATAGAATTCAATATCCCCGTGTTGAGCAAACAGGTTTTAAAGGTGTTTGAGCTAAGATTTTCAAGTTATTCACATAATGAAAACCTATACTTTGTTTCGTGCGAGAACTCCATTCAAATGCATGTAATAGTCAGAAACGCACTGTCTCGGCGAAATAAAGCCTTTTTGTACAACTTCATGAAGTTAGCTGTAACTTTAGATAGAAGGCTCAGATATAAGTATTTATGGTTTTATCTCATAGAATTCAATATCCCCGTGTTGAGCAGACAGGTTTTAAAGCTTTTTGAGCTAAGATTTTCAAGTTATTCACATAATGAAAACCTATACTTTGTTTCGTGCGAGAACTCCATTCAAATGCATGTAATAGTCAGAAACGCACTGTCTCGGCTAAATAAAGCCTTTTTGTACAACTTCATGAAGTTAGCTGTAACTTTAGATAGAAAGCTCTGATATACGTATTTATGGCTTTATCTCATAGAATTCAACATTCCCATGTTGAGCAGACAGGTTTTAAAGCTTTTTGAGCTAAGATTTTCAAGTTATTCACAAAATGAAAACCTATACTTTGTTTCGTGCGAGAACTCCATTCAAATGCATGTAACAGTCAGAAACGCACTGTCTCGGCGAAATAAAGCCTTTTTGTACAACTTCATGAAGTTACATGTAACTTTTGATAGAAGGCTCAGACACACATATTTATGGTTTTATCTCATAGAATTCAATATCCCCGTGTTGAGCAGACAGGTTTTAAAGCTGTTTGAGCTAAGATTTTCGAGTTATTCATATAATGAAAACGTATACTTTGTTTCGTGCGAGATCTCCTTTCAAATGCATGTAATAGCGAGAAACGCACTAACGTGGTGAAATAAAGCGTTTTTCCATCAACTTCATGGAGATAGCTGTAGCTTTTGATAGAAGACGAAGACACACAAATTTATAGCTTTGCCTTATAGAATTCAGCATCTCCGTGGTGGGGAAATAGGTTTTGCAGCTGTTTGAGCTAAGATTTTCAAGTTATTCACAAGATGAAAACCTATACTTTGTTTCGTGCGAGAACTCCATTCAAATGCATGTAATAGTCAGAAACGCACTGTCTTGGCGAAATAAAGCGTTTTTCATCTACTTCATAGAGACAGCTGTAACTTTTGATAGAAGACTCAGACACACATATTCATGGCTTTGCCTTATAGAATTCAGCATCTGCGTGCTGGGGAAATGGCTTTTGCAGCTGTTTGAGCTAAGATTTTCAAGTTATTCACATAATGAAAACGTATACTTTGTTTCGTGCGAGAACTCCATTCAAATGCATGTAATAGTCAGAAACGCACTGTCTCGGCGAAATAAAGTGTTTTTGTACAGCTTCATGAAGTTACATGTAACTTTTGATAGAAGGCTCAGATATACTTATTTGTGGCTTTATCTTATAGAATTCAATATCCCCGTGTTGAGCAAACAGGTTTTAAAGGTGTTTGAGCTAAGATTTTCAAGTTATTCACATAATGAAAACCTATACTTTGTTTCGTGCGAGAACTCGATTCAAATGCATGTAATAGTCAGAAACGCACTGTCTCGGCGAAATAAAGCCTTTTTGTACAACTTCATAAACATAGCTATAACTTATGGCTTTGCCTTATAGAATTCAGCATCTCCGTGCTGGGGAAATAGGTTTTGCAGCTGTTTGAGCTAAGATTTTCAAGTTATTCACAAAATGAAAACCTATACTTTCTGTCGGGCGAGAACTCCATTCAAATGCATGTAATAGTCAGAAACGCACTGTCTCGGCGAAATAAAGCCTTTTTGTACAACTTCATGAAGTTACATGTAACTTTAGATAGAAAGCTCTGATATACGTATTTATGGTTTTATCTCATAGAATTCAATATCCCCGTGTTGAGCAGACAGGTTTTAAAGCTTTTTGAGCTAAGATTTTCAAGTTATTCACATAATGAAAACCTATACTTTGTTTCGTGCGAGAACTCCATTCAAATGCATGTAATAGTCAGAAACGCACTGTCTCGGCTAAATAAAGCCTTTTTGTACAACTTCATGAAGTTAGCTGTAACTTTAGATAGAAAGCTCTGATATACGTATTTATGGCTTTATCTCATAGAATTCAACATTCCCGTGTTGACCAGACAGGTTTTAAAGCTGTTTGAGCTAAGATTTTCAAGTTATTCACAAAATGAAAACCTATACTTTGTGTCGGGCGAGAACTCCATTCAAATGCATGTAATAGCGAGAAACGCACTGTCTTGGCGAAATAAAGCCTTTTTGTACAACTTCATAAACATAGCTATAACTTATGGCTTTGCCTTATAGAATTCAGCATCTCCGTGCTGGGGAAATAGGTTTTGCAGCTGTTTGAGCTAAGATTTTCAAGTTATTCACAAAATGAAAACCTATACTTTCTGTCGGGCGAGAACTCCATTCAAATGCATGTAATAGTCAGAAACGCACTGTCTCGGCGAAATAAAGCCTTTTTGTACAACTTCATGAAGTTAGCTGTAACTTTAGATAGACAGCTCTGATATACGTATTTATGGCTTTATCTCATAGAATTCAACATTCCCGTGTTGACCAGACAGGTTTTAAAGCTGTTTGAGCTAAGATTTTCAAGTTATTCATATAATGAAAACGTATACTTTGTTTCGTGCGAGATCTCCTTTCAAATGCATGTAACAGCGAGAAACGCACTAACGTGGTGAAATAAAGCGTTTTTCCATCAACTTCATGGAGATAGCTGTAGCTTTTGATAGAAGACGAAGACACACAAATTTATAGCTTTGCCTTATAGAATTCAGCATCTCCGTGGTGGGGAAATAGGTTTTGCAGCTGTTTGAGCTAAGATTTTCAAGTTATTCACAAAATGAAAACCTATACTTTGTGTCGGGCGAGAACTCCATTCAAATGCATGTAATAGCGAGAAACGCACTGTCTTGGCGAAATAAAGTGTTTTTGTACAACTTCATGAAGTTACATGTAACTTTTGATAGAAGCCTCAGACACATATATTTATGGCTTTGCCTTATAGAATTCAGCATCTGCGTGCTGGGGAAATAGGTTTTGCAGCTGTTTGAGCTAAGATTTTCAAGTTATTCACAAAATGAAAACGTATAATTTGTTTCGTGCGAGAACTCCATTCAAATGCATGTAACAGTCAGAAACGCACTGTCTTGGCGAAATAAAGTGTTTTTGTACAACTTCATGAAGATACATGTAACTTTTGATAGAAGGCTCAGACACACATATTTATGGCTTTATCTTATAGAATTCTATATCTCCGTGTTGAGCATACAGGTTTTGCAGCTGTTTGAGCTAAGAGTTTCAAGTTATTCACAAAATAAAAAGCTATACTTTGTTTCGTGCGAGAACTCCATTCAAATGCATGTAACAGTCAGAAACGCACTGTCTCGGCGAAATAAAGCCTTTTTGTACAACTTCATGAAGTTAGCTGTAACTTTTGATAGAAGGCTCAGATATACTTATTTTTGGCTTTATCTTTTAGAATTCTATATCCCCGTGTTGAGCAAACAGGTTTTAAAGCTGTTTGAGCTAAGATTTTCAAGTTATTCATATAATGAAAACCTATACTTTGTTTCGTGCGAGAACTCCATTCAAATGCATGTAACAGTCAGAAACGGACTGTCTTGGCGAAATAAAGCCTTTTTGTACAACTTCAAGACGTTAGCTGTAACTTTTGATAGAAGGCTCAGACACACATATTTAGGTCTTTATCTTATCGAATTCAATATCCCCGTGTTGAGCAGACAGGTTTTAAAGCTGTTTGAGCTAAGATTTTCGAGTTATTCACAAGATGAAAACCTATACTTTGTTTCGTGCGAGAACTCCATTCAAATGCATGTAATAGTCAGAAACGCACTGTCTTGGCGAAATAAAGTGTTTTTGTACAACTTCATGAAGTTACATGTAACTTTTGATAGAAGGCTCAGCTATACTTATTCATGGCATCATCTTATCGAATTCAATATCCCCGTTTTGAGCAAACAGGTTTTAAAGCTGTTTGAGCTAAGATTTTCGAGTTATTCACATAATGAAAACCTATACTTTGTTTCGTGCGAGAACTCCATTCAAATGCATGTAATAGTCAGAAACGCACTGTCTTGGCGAAATAAAGCGTTTTTCATCTACTTCATAGAGACAGCTGTAACTTTTGATAGAAGACTCAGACACACATATTCATGGCTTTGCCTTATAGAATTCAGCATCTGCGTGCTGGGGAAATGGCTTTTGCAGCTGTTTGAGCTAAGATTTTTAAGTTATTCATATAATGAAAACGTATACTTTGTTTCGTGCGAGATCTCCATTCAAATGCATGTAATAGTCAGAAACGCACTGTCTCGGCGAAATAAAGTGTTTTTGTACAGCTTCATGAAGTTACATGTAACTTTTGATAGAAGGCTCAGATATACTTATTTGTGGCTTTATCTTATAGAATTCAATATCCCCGTTTTGAGCAAACAGGTTTTAAAGGTGTTTGAGCTAAGATTTTCAAGTTATTCACATAATGAAAACCTATACTTTGTTTCGTGCGAGAACTCCATTCAAATGCATGTAATAGTCAGAAACGCACTGTCTCGGCGAAATAAAGCCTTTTTGTACAACTTCATGAAGTTAGCTGTAACTTTAGATAGAAGGCTCAGATATAAGTATTTATGGTTTTATCTCATAGAATTCAATATCCCCGTGTTGAGCAGACAGGTTTTAAAGCTTTTTGAGCTAAGATTTTCAAGTTATTCACATAATGAAAACCTATACTTTGTTTCGTGCGAGAACTCCATTCAAATGCATGTAATAGCGAGAAACGCACTGTCTTGGCGAAATAAAGCCTTTTTGTACAACTTCATAAACATAGCTATAACTTATGGCTTTGCCTTATAGAATTCAGCATCTCCGTGCTGGGGAAATAGGTTTTGCAGCTGTTTGAGCTAAGATTTTCAAGTTATTCACAAAATGAAAACCTATACTTTCTGTCGTGCGAGAACTCCATTCAAATGCATGTAATAGTCAGAAACGCACTGTCTCGGCGAAATAAAGCCTTTTTGTACAACTTCATGAAGTTAGCTGTAACTTTAGATAGAAAGCTCTGATATACGTATTTATGGCTTTATCTCATAGAATTCAACATTCCCGTGTTGACCAGACAGGTTTTAAAGCTGTTTGAGCTAAGATTTTCAAGTTATTCACAAAATGAAAACCTATACTTTGTGTCGGGCGAGAACTCCATTCAAATGCATGTAACAGTCAGAAACGCACTGTCTCGGCGAAATAAAGCCCTTTTGTACAACTTCATGAAGTTAGCTGTAACTTTTGATAGAAGGCTCAGATATACTTATTTTTGGCTTTATCTTTTAGAATTCTATATCCCCGTGTTGAGCAAACAGGTTTTAAAGCTGTTTGAGCTAAGATTTTCAAGTTATTCATATAATGAAAACCTATACTTTGTTTCGTGCGAGAACTCCATTCAAATGCATGTAACAGTCAGAAACGCACTGTCTTGGCGAAATAAAGTGTTTTTGTACAACTTCATGAAGTTACATGTAACTTTTGATAGAAGGCTCAGACACACATATTTATGGTTTTATCTCATAGAATTCAATATCCCCGTGTTGAGCAGACAGGTTTTAAAGCTGTTTGATCTAAGATTTTCAAGTTATTCACATAATGAAAACCTATACTTTGTTTCGTGCGAGAACTCCATTCAAATGCATGTAATAGTCAGAAACGCACTGTCTCGGCGAAATAAAGCCTTTTGGTACAACTTCAAGACGTTAGCTGTAACTTTTGATAGAAGGCTCAGACACATATATTTATGGCATAATCCTATAGAATTCAGCATCTGCGTGCTGGTGAAATAGGTTTTGCAGCTGTTTGAGCTAAGATTTTCGAGTTATTCACATAATGAAAACCTTTACTTTATTTCGGCCGACTTCCCCTTTCAAATGCATGTCAATCGTAAGAAACGCACTGTCTTGACGAAATAAAGTGTTTTCTTACGACTTCATGAAGTTAGCCTTAACTGTTGATAGACAACTCAGCACGGGGATATTGAATTCTATAAGATAAAGCCATAAATACGCATATCTGAGCCTTCTATCAAAAGTTACAGCTAACTTCATGAAGCTGTATAAAAACACCTTATTTCGCCAATACAGTGTGTTTCTGACTATTACATGCATTTGAATGGAGTTCTCGCACGAAACAAAGTATAGCTTTTTATTTTGTGAATAACTTGAAACTCTTAGCTCAAACAGCTGCAAAACCTGTATGCTCAACACGGAGATATAGAATTCTATAAGATAAAGCCATAAATATGTGTGTCTGAGCCTTCTATCAAAAGTTACATGTATCTCCATGAAGTTTTACAAAAAGGCTTTATTTCGCCAAGACAGTGCGTTTCTGACTATTACATGCATTTGAATGGAGTTATCGCCCGAAACAAAGTATAGCTTTTTATTTTGTGAATAACTTGAAACTCTTAGCTCAAACAGCTGCAAAACCTGTTTGCTCAACACGGGGATATCGAATTTTATAAGATAAAGCCATAAATATGTGTATGTGCGTCTTCTATCAAAAGTTACAGCTGTCTTGAATGAAAGCATTATAGCAGCTTACCTCGATCATGTGGTAGAACAGACACATGGGCCACCTACGTGTCCTCCTACGGCAGGAGTAGTTGCCACAAATCTGCAAAACAAAAAGAAATGATCAGGTGACATGAATAGATTTATACAGCCATAAGCAAGAGATTCTTCCCGCCTGTGGGCGTCAAACTATACCCCCCCTCCTTACTGTAACTATCAAAACTATCATAGTCTAAAACTATCATCTCATATCAAAACTATCATAATCACATCATCTGACTTTATCAGTTATAACAATGAGAAACGGTAAACAATTTGGCAAATAAATGACTTATAATTGTGCTTACCTGGTCCAGATGATCCACAGCCCCTTTGCATTTGTTATAATCCAGGATGATGTGGGGCTTTCTCTTCCCAGAGTCCTGGACTTGTAGCTCACGGTGCCTGGTGCTCAATAAGACAACATTTTTTCTTTACTTGGGGATGTAGGAAACCACAGCCTTGTCCCCCCTGTAGCGACCTGGACGGGAGAGACGATCATCGAATCTTACTGCCCGATTAATTTGCTCAAATCTTTTTTTTGACATGGTAGCAGGAAACAGAAGAGCCCTGTCTCCCCATCCCACAGGCTTGTTGTCGTTTCATGTTGAGACCTGTACAGGCCAGCCAGCATCACAAGCCCCATGTAAGCCTGCAACTCCTCCTCATCTATGTCCTTCCAGTCTTTTACTGACCTGTTGCCCTGCAGGTTGGTGAAATGCAGGATTAGCTGCATAATGTCCTCTGCAAAAAAAAAGATGGAAAGTGCTCACAGGGCTGCTGATCCTACGAATTGCATAATGGGTTGGTCCTGGGGTTAAAATGGGAGGAGGAAAAAATGGCAGGACCTCTTCATGTGTGGATTGCCACATGATTTCTCCATTTTTAGATCTCCACTGGCCATCCTCCAGTCTTGTCTCTTCCTCCTGCTCTTCTTCCTCCTTCTCCTCCTCCTCCTCCTCCTCCTCACATGAGCTGCAAAGCTCCTCGATGCCTGGCAAAAATTCTTCTTCGCTGTCAGAAGTATCTCCACTGCTTGTGGTATCGTTTTCACTTTCTGAAGAGTGCAAAACTGCAGCAACAGCCTCCTCTAAACTGAGTGCACGCTTCATTGTGTCTGTGCAGAAATGACCACTCAGACCAGGCTGCAAAGTATTCTCATAGACTTCAAAGGTGCACCTGAATAAACATGCTATACCATACATCCAATAAGAGAGAGGAGGCTCACTCTTGATCAAGAAAAAACATAAACGCACGCCTTTGATCTCTCTCTCTCTCTCTCTCTCTCTCTCTCTCACACACACACACACACACACACACACACACATGCACATACATACACACACAATACCATTTTATGGTGGTTAGCTGTTTTATTGTCATGCATTTTACAAGGTAAGATAACCATGTCCTGCATTCAAAACCACTGAAAATGTCTATGGTGGTGCTGTGCCTAATATTGTGCTGGTGTATGCTGGGTAATGGCACAGCTAGCGACTGGGTGACTTTATTCACCCGCTTCGGCTGTTATCAGTCCATACAATGGGCGTTATTAGCACAAATCAGTCCCATAGATATGGACCATCTCCTGCTAGATTGTTCAGAAGGTTGTTATCATCCATCCAGATGGAGGATCACTAACAGGAGCGTGGGAAGCCTCCAGAATCCACTCTGGCTGGAATCCGGTGGATACAGCAGTGTTTACAGGTAAGACCATTTAAACGGACAGCATTTATAGAATGACTATTAAAAGTCAGCGAGTGTCAATAATGTTAATGTGGTTATGTTAGTAATACACCGAGTGCTAATATAACAGCTTTAAGATGCATTTGTAGATATTATTACGTGTTTTACCGTCTTTATGGTGCTAGCTTAAAGTTACAGTGTAAACGTTAGCTTATATTAGAGTAAAGCTGTTACTGTTTAAACGATGTTAGCGCAGAAATATTAGCTTCTGTCATGACTGATGAAGTTACTAGTTAATAAGGTTTCCAGTAAAGTGTTTAATCGCAGCCACAGATTGACAGCAAATATCTCGATTAGCTTCAGTGCATCTGTAATAAATATGTGCAAGTTTCAGTGCTTCGTTTAAACTGTATGATACTTATACTGACCCAGGGTCAGTGTAAAATACAATCCTAGCTGTGTGAACAAAGCCTGGCTCCTTTAATCCTGCATGAAAAACCTCAGGATGCAGGTTATTATTACTCTTTCCTGCTGGCACACCTGTCACACCTGAGAGTCAGCTAGAAACGTACAGTGACGTGGACATCATGCAAAGACTGCCAGACTCTGTAATACTGCAAATGATCAGTGACTCAAGTTAACACTAAACTTTAAACGGTACCTCTGTGTCTCTGTGTGCTGAACATTTAGGATTGAGTCAGGCTGCATCTGTGTTAGTCCTCTGACAGACTGGTGACCTGTCCAGGTGTGCTCTACCTATGACTACTGGGACAGGCTCTAGCTCCTGTAATAGAAATTTTCTGTTATTCTCATTTAAAGTATTTAAATGCTTATGCATATGCTTAGTTGTGACACTGTTATAGACTGTTCAGTGAAAGTTTCTAAAACTAGATGAACTTACTTCAGCAGTTTGAGAAAACAACTCCCTTTACAGGTGCTGATAACGCCAAGGGCACAAAACAGCATAACCATTGATCCGTTAGGTTTCATAGCGAGACACGTGAAGTGGCAGAGCTGACATGACTGAACTGTGATGTTTGATGTGTGTTTGCTCTCCTGTGCGCAGTAATAAATAGCTTGATCACAGCTCTTTCTGTGTTGCAGACTTTATTTAAAAAATTCCACGACACCCTCCACCCTCCCACTGTGAACATGAATTGAATATTCAGAAGACATTTGTTTAAATAGTTCTAGAAATCTGAGCTGTTGGTGTGTCCTTGGATTGTGTGGTAATAATATTAGAGCTAGCAATCTTTCTTACTGAATCTCTACTATGAGTCATCTTACCTGAGATTAATTCTATGTTTACCTGTCAGCCTGGACGAATGTGCTGTGTGAAGGAAATTAAATTAAATCAGATCTGAACTGCGTACATTTAAGGAACCTGTTCATATTTAATTGAAATATGAACCAGTGATTTTTTGATTGCTGATTCCAAGAGAGTCTTTGTGGAAATCCTCTTTGGCTTTTTGTTATTTTAATTCTCTTTTCTATTTTCCAGAACAGTTCTCCACAGTCACTGTCCATATGGGTCAGTGGGACCAAGAAGCACTCTGCTAATGTGTGGACTCTGACCAGCAACATCCAGCAAGACCCAGACAGCGTTTTCTATCTCCCAGCTGGAGTTTTTTGTTTGTCTGTGACTGGAGAGTCAGATTTTTGTTGAGCTTCACACTTGCAGAGGTAAGTCAGTTTGCAGAGATCCCTCCCACCCTGGCTTTTATGTGCTAGATTTCTTATCTGAAACAGTAATATTTCAGTGACTGCTGCTTATACCACAGGTTAATACACTCTACTGATCCCTGATAGGAGAATCATCAATTTTGCCAACAAAGAAGCCTGGTGGATGTTTGTTTACAGTCTGATGATGGGACATCATGCTCTGCATCTTCAAAGTTTGCCTCCTCATTATTATTCATACCCAGTAATGTGAAGTATGCTTATATCTACTATAACTGAACCAACCTGGTGCTCTTCATTGAGTCTGAATGTTGGATATTGTGTATCTCATGTTCTCTGGGCTTTGTTGTCCTCAGTCTTTTTGCAGGATCAGAAAACAAAACCAGGAGGTGCGTAAATGTTTCTTCTCCATGATGTTTCTTCAAATGTTTCTTCTGGATGATGATAAGACTGTGACACGGGATGCCACCTTTGGTCTTGTGATGAAGCAAAGCTCAGGAAGAAGTGTGATTAAATGGTACCCACATGTGTGCTGCTGAGAAGGATGTACAGGGGCACCTGCAGCCAAATCCAAGCCTCAGGTTAGTTGTAGTTGCAGAACGCTATAGACTGAGACATCTAAGGCATCAAATGTTTGATTAAACGGATGAAAAAGAGAAGTTTCTTCCCTATAATTATCACTTCTTAAAATCTGTAGCAACTTTAAGTCTGTCAGCATGCTCAGAATGTGACAATATATTTTTGTTCAATATTTAATTTCTGTCAGTTGCAATTGTTAAATGAAAAAAAATATATATATATTCTTATAATTTAGCAAACTAATTTATCAAAAAAAAATATATACATATATCTGTATTAGGTTTAATAAATTAATTTGACACCTGTATTGAAAATACCATATTGTATTCATACAGAATCAGTATGGTATCATTGTTTGTCTGTTCACTGATTGTTGAAGCTAAGAGCTAGTTTTATCTGTTTAGATCTAAAGTATCCAAAGTTGAGCTCTAATGTTTCTTCACCCCTTTGTGTGTGATATGTGATTTCCTACATGCTGGCAGAGCGGCAGTTTGTGCTCACAGATGTGGAGTGGAAAGACGATGGTGTTTCCTCAGAAGAGAGTCACAAAGGGCACCAGTCCATCTCACCACCTTGACTTGCTGACTGATGCTTGTCTGCACTGCACAGAGGAAATCAACTGACCGAGGTTTGTCCAGTGACGTGTTATGAAATGTATATTTGTTTTATGCTTACAGATATGTTTTTCTTGACAGAGGCTCTGCAGAGGTTTGACAAAGCAGAGAAAATATGTGCTTTACATTTTACTGTGATTTATTGAGATATTTGTTGCCTGATGTTCAGCAGGAATGGAGAAATAGAATCAAAGGAAGATGTTTTTCCTGTTTTTGTAATGATGTAAGTAAATCTTCAATATTATTTATTTGCTTGGTTATATTAGGAGTGTTTCTGAGTGGGGGAGAGAGGAGTCATCATCCAGGTAAAGTGACGTGGATCAGTGGATACACTTGTCTCCCCTTTAAAGGAGACGATCCAAGTCATTCTTAAATGTTAGTACTTTCAAATACACAAACATTTTAAAGGACAGAAATGAACATCCAACTTTGACTGTAATACAAAATAAATCTTTGCATGTGTGTTTTCAAACTCTCAGATGGGCAGGATATCAGTCTTGGACTGTCTAACCTGCCGGAGCAGCACTGAATGACCACCACACATGAGCATGTTCCTGCAACATTCAGCATCTGATCCTTCATCTGTGTGCTGCTGCTTTTGGTAAGTACAGTTATCCAACTACAGTACCTCTAAACACATGCCATCCATTTTTCTTTTTTTTTCTTTTTTTTGCCTGTCCCGTTTGGTTCTTTTGCCATCAGAATTATTGTCTAAAGGCGAAGAAAGATGCCCAACGGATTTACTTTACCAAATTGACCATCCCAGCCTTGCCGTAATGGTCTATTTGATATACCTTTTATTGTTTATTTTATTTATTTTTTATTTTCACTTGCTAGATACGGGACAGACTTGAATGAGGAAAAGAAAAGGGAGAAAGGAAGAGGGGGAAAACCAGTGGAGAAGAGGGACGGGGATAAAGAGCAAAAAAACAAAACCCAACTAAATAAGCAGACAAAAAAAAAAAAAATACATGTATCAATCACCTGGATCACCTGTTGAGAAAGAAAAAAGAAAACAAGCAGAAGAAAACGAGAGCAATACAATAAACAACATCACGATGATATATGGGAATATAACAGTAAATACTAAATATTAAACATTATTGTGCAGCACATAATATCGACAGCGCACAGTGTGCTTTGAGGTAGGAGCCAAAAAGGGTGTAGTTTGTGTGTGTGAGCACCCGTGTGTACACCTGTGAGCATGGACGTGCTTGTTTTTAAAAGGTTCCTTCATGTAATGATCTGCTAGAGCAGGGGTGTCAAACTCAAATACACAGTGGGCCAAAATTCAAAACTGGAACAAAGTCGCGGGCTAACATTAATATAAAAAAAAAATCTTCCTCCAGATATGAGAATGAATCTTTTCTTATAGACTCAAACAAGTTTTGCTGAAAAACTGAATATGGAACAAGCAAAGCTTAATACTAAACTATATATATTAGCTGTATAATACCAGTAGGTCAGCTCTAATAGTAATTTGGTATGGCTTCGCGGGCCAAATGTAATTAGGCTGCGGGCCAGAGTTTGACACCTAAGTGCTAGAGGGTGTGGGGAGCCACAGCCCCGTCCACCAGGGCATGAAGCAGGTATGGAGGAGATCAAAACTCCAGACATCCAGAGGCCCTCAGAACACAAGAGACCAAGGAAGACCAACAGAGGGGCAGCTGCGCCACTTCTGCCATCCATTTCTAACGGCCTGGTTACTTCCTGTCAGTTACTTTAGAAACCATATGGTCACCTGACCTAACACTGTTTCTTCTTCTTCCCCTTAATGTTGAAGTGTCAAATGTCAAACAGCTGGAGAGGAAACTACACCAGTGTACTGGGATGTTTCAGCAACACGTGCCAGATGCTGTTCCTTCATGGTGACAGCACCAGAGACAGCCCCGCCTACCTCAGGACCTCGCCATTGATCATGATGATTATAATGATGACAGCGAGCGGAACTAAGACTGTAAAAATCCATGACCAGAATGTTTAGATGCTTTCTAATGTAATGTAATGTAATGAATACTGAGTTTTTGTCTCTCTTTTTTTTTCTCATTTGTTACTAACAAAGTTCACCAAACTCACACAGTTTACATTCTGTATGTTTCCATCAAGGTTTATTTTCGTAGAAATCATTGTTTTTCTCCTTTTCTCTTTTTCTCTTTTGTAATTGATGATAATTCAGTCAATATACTGCGCTGCTTCCTTTTATTGCGTCTCACATTGCTTTACGTTTTTCAGTGTCCAGTTATTTTTTTTACTGCTGTTTGAATTCTCTGTATGTTTGACCCTGTAGACTGTTTGATGGACTGCTTGTCTTCCTGTTTGTAACCGCCGCCTGTTTTTGACTAAAGATTTGGATTTCTGACTTTAACACAGCCTCTGCGTGTCCTCCCTTTGTGTCCTCTGTGAATGTGTTGCATGTGTCACAGATTCATTTTATTAACAGCTTTCCCACAGTGAGTTGCATCAGCATTCATTCACAGCACATTTCGGAAGGATTCAGATTAATAGAGTGATCTTATAGTCAGAATTATCCTGACAGAGTGCCACTGTAAATTATCTTTCATCAGGTAAATTTTAAAGTTCAGTATTTCAAAGCAGGAGTTATGAAGAATCATATTGGAATTAGGACTGTAACAATATGTACTTACAAAGTCAAAGTTTTTTAATTATGCTAGAATATTGGAAGACAATCAACTTTTAGTGTTTTCCGCATATTAATTATTCTGAAATAGAGATGGTGACCCTAACTGTACAGAAGCACTAAACAACTGACAATCTAACAGACATCATTGGCCTGAGCCGTCATGCACAGTGAGTCTGATTCTTTGCTGTGAGAGTATGACAAGCATGTTTCTGGTCAGTTTGGAACAAATAATATCACAATGTTGATCTTTTTTTCAATATTCCTTCTCTTTTACAACATAAACTGTGATCAAAGCTACTTATGTTCACAGCATGTAATAATACTGACAGTCCAGGGCATTGTGGTCTGTTGAGCTAGGGTTAGGGTTAGGGTTAGCAATTCAGACATATGTAATCAATATTAAACGTCTCTGACGTGGGCCACTGTCCGCAGTGTTGGGAAATCCATAGCAGGCTGGAACGAGTCAAGGTAGGTGAGCATCCATGAGAAGACACAGCAGATGCATCCTACTAATACTGACAGGACCAGGAGACTCCAGAAACCGAGCATCTTCTCTTCAGTGCCATCCTCTCCTGTCACCCTCTCTGCCCGCAGCTCTTTGAGTATGGGGTGGAGAAGGGCGCAGAGAAACCCTTATTACTAATTCGTATTATAATTCAATTTTCATGAAATATTCATATTCAGTATCGGTCCTTTTATATTATAACCACGTATCCACCCAGGCTCATGGTGGGGCAGGGCTCTGTCCTGGGATGCTTGAGTGAAAGGTAATGTACACCCTGACCAGGTATCCAGTCTGTCAGAATTGTTTTCAATATTTGGTTCAAAAACATGAGTGAAAACAAAAATCCAACTAGGATTCTTGCATATGATGAATGAAGTCTGTCTTTGACTGTATTGTCCAGCTGATCCATCGAACCCCCAGCAGGTGAACCTTATTCATGACATAACACCGCAACAATGTAAAAAATTAAACAGCAACAGTCTAAATATAAAGTGCATTCTAAACTCCTCTTCAATAAATTATATGCAAAGAGTCATTCAGGACTGTAAAACGTGAACTACAGAACCCAGAGTCTTCATCATTAAATCTCTGGTTGCTTCATTTTTCTATACTATATCAGATACTTTAAAGGTTAGGTTAGGTAAAGTTGCACTGTCATTGTGAGGCAAAGTGTTTTATGTGTGTGTATGTGTGTGTGTGTGTGTGTGTGTGTGTGCGTGTCATGAACGGCTATAAAATGCCTTTAATTACAGAACAAAGCGGGGTTTGAGTTCGAGTTACGGCAGACTGTCACTACTTGTAAATGGAACGCAGCCTCCCTACGGCGGACAGCTAATAACAGGAATCGGACGCGGTCCACCCAAGTCCTCAGCAACCACCATAGCAACCGCCTAGCATGACCTTAAAAACATATTCTGTCTTCATAACTATCAAAAATGTGAAATGATTTGCAAAGTGTGAAAGTGTTACAGCTGCAGAGAGCTATGGCGGTATCTATGGAAGCTGTTTACATAGCTAATAATATACGATGTAACCATGGAGACAGTCAGTCACGTGAGCTAGCGGTGCATGTTTACTACAGTAAATAAGGTGATTGTGTGCACAGCGTCCACACGCTGCAGGGGGTAAAGACATTACTTCAATATTGTTTTATATTGATATATATTTGCCTTCTGTTGACCATCACCTCAGGTTCACCATTACCGTTTCAGCATACAAATGCACACTGTCTAAATATGAACACATTCAAAAACTCATGTCTCAGAAATAAGCACAGCTGTTCATGTTTGTCATTATAGTTTTATTTGTAAGAAAATTATGAACTTCATATTGTGTATCAAATAAAAGAACATTTCACAACTCTGAGTCAACAGAAACAGGTAACAGAAATGTCTCTAATGTGTACAGTGTAGTGTAAGCATTAAAAGATCATAAAGGAAAAACTAACATTTATGTGAAACTAATTGTAATAAAAAATGAGCAGGTGCTTTATAGATTTAAAAGAAAGAATCTGAAAACAACACTTTTTTGGTCTAAGTGATCAAAGTAGAAAACAGAACTGATGTTCAAGAACAAACCGTAGCTGACTAATATTACACATCTCGATTGTTGTGGTGAACAGACATGTTGCTTTTAAAACCACATGCAGTGTGTGGCCATGACTGTTCACTGAGACCATGAACGCCACTTCGCTGAAGCATTCTTCTTCTTCTTCTTCTTGCCATTAAAATGGAAGCAGAAAGAGCTGCTTTGATCTACTGAAAGGAAAAAGCAGAACATCTGAGCTGAAACCAGTCAGCTGAAATCATTAAGACAGGAACAATCATTCAATGCAGTGTCTCAGGTGGCTTAGCCTGTTACAACTGTTGATACAAGCTAAATACGGTTAACACACAGTATCAGGGAGCTCCAGTGTGGGAACTAGTGGCTTTACGTTTGTAGTCATTTAACTTTCATCCATTCATTCATTTAATTCAGGAGGAAGAAATGTCAGGTGGGTGCAGGCTGGTTACATGCATTTGGTCCCATGCTGTCTTTAACTAAATGACTTGGTTCATTTTATGGCTGGGCTGTATGTGGGGTTATATCATGTTATTTGGGCAGGAGTACCTGTCCCCTGTTAGACTTAGAAAGTTTATCCATAAGTAGAGTTTCCAACTCTTATAGCACATCTGTGGCTTTTTGGTGGCTCTTTTTACCCCACACTGGTTGTGAGTGTGTAAAATAGCCCCACTAGTTCTTTTGGGTTGCAGGTAAATGGCTCATAGGGACATAGAAACCTTTAAATCAAACCCTATCACCTGATATCGAGTGTCAAACAATATCAAAGCTGTAAAATCTGTTTACAGTCAGAATTTTTAAAAACTATGATTGTAAATAAATTCAAACATAGTGCTGAATATCAACACTGTGATTTCTTAGATTGTAAGCTTTACTTTAGTGCAACCAGTTGTAGAAGCCGTCACTCCAAACGTCTTTTGATAACAAGAAAAAAATACCTTTTCAGTACACGGCCTGAAGTTCTTCTCCGACATCTTCTGCCATCAGCTTTGTCTGCTGGTTTGAAGACAATAAACCACAAAAAAGATGATTTAGTCACTTTGTCTGCGTCATGCAGCTCGAATGTGTCGTGTAACGATGTTGAATAGCCGTCGTTATCCCTCTGCTGCGTCAGTAGGATTGTACTGTACAGCATCTCATTGATATGTGAGGAATGCTAATGTAACACGATAACAGACTTACATCATTAAAATATAAAGGGCAGGAGATATTTAGATATTTTTATATTTATATTACATTTTATAGCTGACAGGTAAATAGATAGAATTTACTAAATAGCTGGATGAACATGAAAAATATGTCCATAATCACAAATGACCATGAGAGCCAGTAGAATTAATTCAACTGGACACTCAAAAGACGTCCTTAAATGCTCTTTAAGTGGCAAAACAAATGAACAAACAGTTAATCGCTTACTTGAGATGAAATCTGCTCAGCTACTTGGAAAACAGCTTCTAACTCGTTCCTCCTTTAACAGGATGACTGCTCAGGGGTAAGGCCATCATGTAGTCCAGCAACCTTTATGGTTCTGCTTTGATTCACCAGGAACTATTAGGGAAACCTTCCAGCGCCTCCTGTGAAAGACACAGGGATAAACACAAACATTTATTAACATGTTCCACAGTCTTCCAGTTTGATTTTCTCATCCTGTGGACAACAACGTACATGGATGCAGGTTTATTGTTAACTTTTGTAAGGTTTATTTACTGAACATATCCAGCTGCAGCTCCACTGTGATCCTGAACTGGATAAGCACTTAAGAAATGTGTCAATAAATGGACGTACATCAACTTACTATATTTATCCAAACAGACTGGACCAATAATGCTTCACTGAGTTAGAGACTTTAACAGTCTCTTCTATGTAAGAATGTCTCGTGCTGATATACCTGCAAACTTGACAACAAAGGCTTTTCAGACTGCATGTAGCTGTCCTCTATGTCAGCTAACACATTTATATTCATGTCACACTTATTTCTGCTTTCCCGTTTTATAATTATTACTTACATTTTGATTAGATTCAGGTGACTCAGCAGTCCCACACTGACAGATGAAACTTCTGTGGAAGAAGAATAAGAATTTTTTTGATTTTCAATCTAGTTAAACTATTAAGAATCTTTACCATAAATATGTGTATGTGAGTCTTCTATCAAAAGTTATATCTATCTCTATGAAGTTGATGAAAACGTTTTATTTCGCTAAGACAGTGCGTTTCTTACGATCCCATGCATTTGAATGGAGTTCTCGCCCAAAACAAAGTATAGGTTTTCATTATGTGAATAACTCGAAAATCTTAGCTCAAACAGCTGCAAAACCTGTTTGCCCAGCACGGGGATGCTGAATTATATAAGGCAAAGCCATATTTATGTGTGTCTGAGTCTTCTATCAAAAGTTACAGCTATCTCCATGAAGTTGATGGAAAAACGCTTTATTTCACCACGTTAGTGCGTTTCTCGCAATTACATGCATTTGAATGGAGTTCTCGCCCGACACAAAGTATAGGTTTTCATTTTGTGAATAACTTGAAAATCTTAGCTCAAACAGCTGCAAAACCTATTTCCCCAGCACGGAGATGCTGAATTCTATAAGGAAAAGCTATAAATTTGTGTGTCTGAGTGTTCTATCAAAAGTTACAGCTATCTCCATGAAGTTGATGGAAAAACGCTTTATTTCACCACGTTAGTGCGTTTCTCGCTATTACATGCATTTGAATGGAGTTCTCGCCCAAAACAAAGTATAGGTTTTCATTTTGTGAATAACTTGAAAATCTTAGCTCAAACAGCTGCAAAACCTGTTTGCCCAGCACGGAGATGCTGAATTCTATAAGGCAAAGCCGTATTTATGTGTGTCTGAGTCTTCTATCAAAAGTTATAGCTATGTTTATGAAGTTGTACAAAAACGCTTTATTTCGCCAAGACAGTGCGTTTCTGGCTATTACATGCATTTGAATGGAGTTTTCGCCCGACACAAAGTATAGGTTTTCATTTTGTGAATAACTTGAAAATCTTAGCTCAAACAGCTGCAAAACCTATTTCCCCAGCACGGAGATGCTGAATTCTATAAGGCAAAGCCGTATTTATGTGTGTCTGAGTCTTCTATCAAAAGTTATAGCTATGTTTATGAAGTTGTACAAAAACGCTTTATTTCACCACTTTAGTGCGTTTCTCGCTATTACATGCATTTGAATGGAGTTCTCGCCCAAAACAAAGTATAGGTTTTCATTATGTGAATAACTTGAAAATCTTAACTCAAACAGCTGCAAAACCTTTTTGCCCAGCACGGAGATATTGAATCATATAATATAAAGCCATAAATATGTGTGTATGAGTGTTCTATCAAAAGTTACAGCTATCTCCATGAAGTTGATGGAAAAACGCTTTATTTCACCACGTTAGTGCGTTTCTCGCTATTACATGCATTTGAATGGAGTTCTCGCCCGACACAAAGTATAGGTTTTCATTTTGTGAATAACTTGAAAATCTTAGCTCAAACAGCTGCAAAACCTATTTCCCCAGCACGGAGATGCTGAATTCTATAAGGCAAAGCCATAAGTTATAGCTATGTTTATGAAGTTGCACAAAAACGCTTTATTTCGCCAAGACAGTGCGTTTCTCGCTATTACATGTATTTGAATGGAGTTTTCGCCCGACACAAAGTATAGGTTTTCATTTTGTGAATAACTTGAAAATCTTAGCTCAAACAGCTGCAAAACCTATTTCCCCAGCACGGAGATGCTGAATTCTATAAGGCAGAGCTATACATTTGTGTGTCTAAGTCTTCTATCAAAAGTTATAGCTATGTTTATGAAGTTGTACAAAAAGGCTTTATTTCGCCAAGACAGTGCGTTTCTGGCTATTACATGCATTTGAATGGAGTTTTCGCCCGACACAAAGTATAGGTTTTCATTTTGGGAATAACTTGAAAATCTTAGCTCAAACAGCTGCAAAACCTATTTGCCCAGCACGGAGATGCTGAATTCTATAAGGCAAAGCCATATTTATGTGTGTCTGAGTCTTCTATCAAAAGTTATAGCTATGTTTATGAAGTTGTACAAAAAGGCTTTATTTCGCCAAGACAGTGCGTTTCTGGCTATTACATGCATTTGAATGGAGTTCTCGCCTGACACAAAGTATAGGTTTTCATTATGTGAATAACTTGAAAATCTTAGCTCAAACAGCTGCAAAACCTGTTTGCCCAGCACGGGGATATTGAATCATATAAGATAAAGCCATGAATACGTAAATTTGAGTCTTCTATCAAAAGTTACAGCTAACTTCATGAAGTTGTAAGAAAACACTTTATTTCGTCAAGACAGTGCGTTTCTTACGATTGACATGCATTTGAATGGGGAACTCGCCCGACACAAAGTATAGGTTTTCATTTTGTGAATAACTTGAAAATCTTAGCTCACACAGCTGCAAAACCTATTTCCCCAGCACGGAGATGCTAAATTCTATAAGGCAAAGCTATAAATTTGTGTGTCTGAGTCTTCTATCAAAAGTTATAGCTATGTTTATGAAGTTGTACAAAAACGCTTTATTTCGCCAAGACAGTGCGTTTCTCGCTATTACATGCATTTGAATGGAGTTCTCGCCCGACACAAAGTATAGGTTTTCTTTTTGTGAATAACTTGAAAATCTTAGCTCAAACAGCTGCAAAACCTGTTTGCCCAGCACGGGGATATTGAATCATATAAGATAAAGCCATGAATACGTATATTTGAGTCTTCTATCAAAAGTTACAGGTATTTATATGAAGTTGCACAAAAACGCTTTCTTTCGTCAAGACAGTGCGTTTCTTACGATTGACATGCATTTGAATGGGGAACTCGCTCGAAACAAAGTATAGGTTTTCATTATGTGAATAACTTGAAAATCTTAGCTCAAACAGCTGCAAAACCTGTTTGCCCAGCACGGGGATATTGAATTATATAAGATAAAGCCATGAATACGTATATTTGAGTCTTCTATCAAAAGTTACAGCTATTTATATGAAGTTGCACAAAAACGCTTTCTTTCGTCAAGACAGTGCGTTTCTTACGATTGACATGCATTTGAATGGGGAACTCGCTCGAAACAAAGTATAGGTTTTCATTATGTGAATAACTTGAAAATCTTAGCTCAAACAGCTGCAAAACCTGTTTGCCCAGCACGGGGATGCTGAATTATATAAGGCAAAGCCGTATTTATGTGTGTCTGTCTTCTATCAAAAGTTACAGCTATCTCCATGAAGTTGATGGAAAAACGCTTTATTTCACCACGTTAGTGCGTTTCTCGCTATTACATGCATGTGAATAGAGTTCTCGCCAGACACAAAGTATAGGTTTTCATTTTGTGAATAACTTGAAAATCTTAGCTCAAACAGCTGCAAAACCTATTTCCCCAGCACGGAGATGCTGAATTCTATAAGGCAAAGCCGTATTCATGTGTGTCTGAGTCTTCTATCAAAACTTATAGCTATGTTTATGAAGTTGTACAAAAAGGCTTTATTTCGCCAAGACAGTGCGTTTCTGGCTATTACATGTATTTGAATGGAGTTTTCGCCCGACACAAAGTATAGGTTTTCATTTTGTGAATAACTTGAAAATCTTAGCTCAAACAGCTGCAAAACCTATTTCCCCAGCACGGAGATGGTGAATTCTATAAGGCAAAGCCGTATTTATGTGTGTCTGAGATTTCTATCAAAAGTTATAGCTATGTTTATGAAGTTGTACAAAAAGGCTTTATTTCGCTAAGACAGTGCGTTTCTCACTGATACATGCATTTGAAAGGAGTTCTCGCCCGACACAAAGTATAGGTTTTCATTATGTGAATAACTTGAAAATCTTAGCTCAAACAGCTGCAAAACCTATTTCCCCAGCACGGAGATGCTGAATTCTATAAGGCAAAGCTATAAATTTGTGTGTCTGCGTCTTCTATCAAAAGTTATAGCTATGTTTATGAAGTTGTATAAAAACGCTTTATTTCACCACTTTAGTGCGTTTCTCGCCATTACATGCATTTGAATGGAGTTTTCGCCCAAAACAAAGTATAGGTTTTCATTTTGTGAATTACTTGAAAATCTTAGCTCAAACAGCTGCAAAACCTATTTCCCCAGCACGGAGATGCTGAATTCTATAAGGCAAAGCTATAAATTTGTGTGTCTGAGTGTTCTATCAAAAGTTACAGCTATCTTCATGAAGTTGATGGAAAAACGCTTTATTTCACCACGTTAGTGCGTTTCTCGCTATTACATGCATTTGAATGGAGTTCTCGCCCGACACAAAGTATAGGTTTTCATTATGTGAATAACTTGAAAATCTTAGCTCAAACAGCTGCAAAACCTGTTTGCCCAGCACGGAGATGCTGAATTCTATAAGGCAAAGCCGTATTTATGTGTGTATGAGTCTTCTATCAAAAGTTATAGCTATGTTTATGAAGTTGTACAAAAACGCTTTATTTCGTCAAGACAGTGCGTTTCTCACTGATACATGCATTTGAAAGGAGTTCTCGCCCGACACAAAGTATAGATTTTCATTATGTGAATAACTTGAAAATCTTAGCTCAAACAGCTGCAAAACCTGTTTGCCCAGCACGGGGATATTAAATCATATAAGATAAAGCCATGAATACGTATATTTGAGTCTTCTATCAAAAGTTACAGCTAACTTCATGAAGTTGTAAGAAAACACTTTATTTCGTCAAGACAGTGCGTTTCTTACGATTGACAATGCATTTGAATGGGGAACTCGCCCGAAACAAAGTATAGGTTTTCATCTTGTGAATAACTTGAAAATCTTAGCTCAAACAGCTGCAAAACCTGTTTGCCCAGCACGGGGATGCTGAATTCTATAAGGCAAAGCTATAAATTTGTGTGTCTGAGTCTTCTATCAAAAGTTACAGCTATCTCCATGAAGTTGATGGAAAAACGCTTTATTTCACCACGTTAGTGCGTTTCTGGCTATTACATGCATTTGAATGGAGTTCTCGCCCGACACAAAGTATAGGTTTTCATTTTGTGAATAACTTGAAAATCTTAGCTCACACAGCTGCAAAACCTATTTCCCCAGCACAGAGATGCTGAATTCTATAAGGCAGAGCCGTATTTATGTGTGTCTGAGTCTTCTATCAAAAGTTATAGCTATGTTTATGAAGTTGTACAAAAACGCTTTATTTCACCACTTTAGTGCGTTTCTCGCCATTACATGCATTTGAATGGAGTTCTCGCCCGAAACAAAGTATAGGTTTTCATTATGTGAATAACTTGAAAATCTTAACTCAAACAGCTGCAAAACCTGTTTGCCCAGCACGGAGATATTGAATCATATAAGATAAAGCCATAAATTTGTGTGTCTGAGTCTTCTATCAAAAGTTATAGCTATGTTTATGAAGTTGCACAAAAACGCTTTCTTTCGTCAAGACAGTGCGTTTCTTACGATTGACATGCATTTGAATGGGGAACTCGCCCGAAACAAAGTATAGGTTTTAATTATGTGAATAACTTGAAAATCTTAGCTCAAACAGCTGCAAAACCTGTTTGCCCAGCACGGAGATGCTGAATCCTATAAGGCAAAGCCGTATTTATGTGTGTATGAGTCTTCTATCAAAAGTTATAGCTATGTTTATGAAGTTGTACAAAAACGCTTTATTTCGCCAAGACAGTGCGTTTCTGGCTATTACATGCATTTGAATGGAGTTTTCGCCCGACACAAAGTATAGGTTTTCATTTTTTGAATAACTTGAAAATCTTAGCTCAAACAGCTGCAAAACCTATTTCCCCAGCACGGAGATGCTGAATTCTATAAGGCAAAGCCGTATTTATGTGTGTCTGAGTCTTCTATCAAAAGTTATAGCTATGTTTATGAAGTTGTACAAAAACGCTTTATTTCACCACTTTAGTGCGTTTCTCGCTATTACATGCATTTGAATGGAGTTCTCGCCCAAAACAAAGTATAGGTTTTCATTATGTGAATAACTTGAAAATCTTAACTCAAACAGCTGCAAAACCTTTTTGCCCAGCACGGAGATATTGAATCATATAATATAAAGCCATAAATATGTGTGTATGAGTGTTCTATCAAAAGTTACAGCTATCTCCATGAAGTTGATGGAAAAACGCTTTATTTCACCACGTTAGTGCGTTTCTCGCTATTACATGCATTTGAATGGAGTTCTCGCCCGACACAAAGTATAGGTTTTCATTTTGTGAATAACTTGAAAATCTTAGCTCAAACAGCTGCAAAACCTATTTCCCCAGCACGGAGATGCTGAATTCTATAAGGCAAAGCCATAAGTTATAGCTATGTTTATGAAGTTGCACAAAAACGCTTTCTTTCGTCAAGACAGTGCGTTTCTTACGATTGACATGCATTTAAATGGGGAACTCGCCCGAAACAAAGTATAGGTTTTCATTTTGTGAATAACTTGAAAATCTTAGCTCAAACAGCTGCAAAACCTATTTCCCCAGCACGGAGATGCTGAATTCTATAAGGCAGAGCTATACATTTGTGTGTCTAAGTCTTCTATCAAAAGTTATAGCTATGTTTATGAAGTTGTACAAAAAGGCTTTATTTCGCCAAGACAGTGCGTTTCTGGCTATTACATGCATTTGAATGGAGTTTTCGCCCGACACAAAGTATAGGTTTTCATTTTGTGAATAACTTGAAAATCTTAGCTCAAACAGCTGCAAAACCTATTTGCCCAGCACGGAGATGCTGAATTCTATAAGGCAAAGCCATATTTATGTGTGTCTGAGTCTTCTATCAAAAGTTATAGCTATGTTTATGACGTTGTATAAAAAGTCTTTATTTCGTCAAGACAGTGCGTTTCTCACTGATACATGCATTTGAATGGAGTTCTCGCCTGACACAAAGTATAGGTTTTCATTATGTGAATAACTTGAAAATCTTAGCTCAAACAGCTGCAAAACCTGTTTGCCCAGCACGGGGATATTGAATCATATAAGATAAAGCCATGAATACGTAAATTTGAGTCTTCTATCAAAAGTTACAGCTAACTTTATGAAGTTGTAAGAAAACACTTTATTTCGTCAAGACAGTGCGTTTCTTACGATTGACATGCATTTGAATGGGGAACTCGCCCGAAACAAAGTATAGGTTTTCATCTTGTGAATAACTTGAAAATCTTAGCTCACACAGCTGCAAAACCTATTTCCCCAGCACGGAGATGCTGAATTCTATAAGGCAGAGCTATACATTTGTGTGTCTAAGTCTTCTATCAAAAGTTATAGCTATGTTTATGAAGTTGTACAAAAAGGCTTTATTTCGCCAAGACAGTGCGTTTCTGGCTATTACATGCATTTGAATGGAGTTTTCGCCCGACACAAAGTATAGGTTTTCATTTTGTGAATAACTTGAAAATCTTAGCTCAAACAGCTGCAAAACCTGTTTGCCCAGCACGGGGATATTGAATCATATAAGATAAAGCCATGAATACGTAAATTTGAGTCTTCTATCAAAAGTTACAGCTAACTTTATGAAGTTGTAAGAAAACACTTTATTTCGTCAAGACAGTGCGTTTCTTACGATTGACATGCATTTGAATGGGGAACTCGCCCGAAACAAAGTATAGGTTTTCATCTTGTGAATAACTTGAAAATCTTAGCTCACACAGCTGCAAAACCTATTTCCCCAGCACGGAGATGCTAAATTCTATAAGGCAAAGCTATAAATTTGTGTGTGTGAGTCTTCTATCAAAAGTTATAGCTATGTTTATGAAGTTGTACAAAAACGCTTTATTTCGCCAAGACAGTGCGTTTCTCGCTATTACATGCATTTGAATGGAGTTCTCGCCCGACACAAAGTATAGGTTTTCTTTTTGTGAATAACTTGAAAATCTTAGCTCAAACAGCTGCAAAACCTGTTTGCCCAGCACGGGGATATTGAATCATATAAGATAAAGCCATTAATACGTATATTTGAGTCTTCTATCAAAAGTTACAGGTATTTATATGAAGTTGCACAAAAACGCTTTCTTTCGTCAAGACAGTGCGTTTCTTACGATTGACATGCATTTGAATGGGGAACTCGCTCGAAACAAAGTATAGGTTTTCATTATGTGAATAACTTGAAAATCTTAGCTCAAACAGCTGCAAAACCTGTTTGCCCAGCACGGGGATGCTGAATTATATAAGGCAAAGCCGTATTTATGTGTGTCTGAGTCTTCTATCAAAAGTTACAGCTATCTCCATGAAGTTGATGGAAAAACGCTTTATTTCACCACGTTAGTGCGTTTCTCGCTATTACATGCATGTGAATAGAGTTCTCGCCAGACACAAAGTATAGGTTTTCATTTTGTGAATAACTTGAAAATCTTAGCTCAAACAGCTGCAAAACCTATTTCCCCAGCACGGAGATGCTGAATTCTATAAGGCAAAGCCGTATTCATGTGTGTCTGAGTCTTCTATCAAAACTTATAGCTATGTTTATGAAGTTGTACAAAAAGGCTTTATTTCGCCAAGACAGTGCGTTTCTGGCTATTACATGTATTTGAATGGAGTTTTCGCCCGACACAAAGTATAGGTTTTCATTTTGTGAATAACTTGAAAATCTTAGCTCAAACAGCTGCAAAACCTATTTCCCCAGCACGGAGATGCTGAATTCTATAAGGCAAAGCCGTATTTATGTGTGTCTGAGTCTTCTATCAAAAGTTATAGCTATGTTTATGAAGTTGTACAAAAACGCTTTCTTTCGTCAAGACAGTGCGTTTCTGGCTATTACATGCATTTGAATAGAGTTCTCGCCCGACACAAAGTATAGGTTTTCTTTTTGTGAATAACTTGAAAATCTTAGCTCAAACAGCTGCAAAACCTGTTTGCCCAGCACGGGGATATTGAATTATATAAGATAAAGCCATGAATACGTATATTTGAGTCTTCTATCAAAAGTTACAGCTATTTATATGAAGTTGCACAAAAACGCTTTCTTTCGTCAAGACAGTGCGTTACTTACGATTGACATGCATTTGAATGGGGAACTCGCCCGAAACAAAGTATAGGTTTTCATTATGTGAATAACTTGAAAATCTTAGCTCAAACAGCTGCAAAACCTGTTTGCCCAGCACGGAGATGCTGAATTCTATAAGGCAAAGCTATAAATTTGTGTGTCTGAGTCTTCTATCAAAAGTTACAGCTATCTCCATGAAGTTGATGGAAAAACGCTTTATTTCACCACGTTAGTGCGTTTCTCGCTATTACATGCATGTGAATGGAGTTCTCACCAGACACAAAGTATAGGTTTTCATTTTGTGAATAACTTGAAAATCTTAGCTCAAACAGCTGCAAAACCTATTTCCCCAGCACGGAGATGCTGAATCCTATAAGGCAAAGCTATAAATTTGTGTGTCTGAGTCTTCTATCAAAAGTTATAGCTATGTTTATGAAGTTGTACAAAAACGCTTTATTTCGCCAAGACAGTGCGTTTCTGGCTATTACATGCATTTGAATGGAGTTTTCGCCCGACACAAAGTATAGGTTTTCATTTTGTGAATAACTTGAAAATCTTAGCTCAAACAGCTGCAAAACCTATTTCCCCAGCACGGAGATGCTGAATTCTATAAGGCAAAGCTATAAATTTGTGTGTCTGAGTCTTCTATCAAAAGTTATAGCTATGTTTATGAAGTTGTACAAAAACGCTTTATTTCGCCAAGACAGTGCGTTTCTGGCTATTACATGCATTTGAATGGAGTTTTCGCCCGACACAAAGTATAGGTTTTCATTTTGTGAATAACTTGAAAATCTTAGCTCAAACAGCTGCAAAACCTATTTCCCCAGCACGGAGATGCTGAATTCTATAAGGCAAAGCCGTATTTATGTGTGTCTGAGTCTTCTATCAAAAGTTATAGCTATGTTTATGACGTTGTACAAAAACGCTTTATTTCACCACTTTAGTGCGTTTCTCGCCATTACATGCATTTGAATGGAGTTCTCGCCCGAAACAAAGTATAGGTTTTCATTATGTGAATAACTTGAAAATCTTAAATCAAACAGCTGCAAAACCTGTTTGCCCAGCACGGGGATGCTGAATTATATAAGGCAAAGCCATATTTATGTGTGTCTGAGTCTTCTATCAAAAGTTATAGCTATGTTTATGAAGTTGTACAAAAACGCTTTATTTCACCACTTTAGTGCGTTTCTCGCTATTACATGCATTTGAATGGAGTTCTCGCCCGACACAAAGTATAGGTTTTCATTTTGTGAATAACTTGAAAATCTTAGCTCACACAGCTGCAAAACCTATTTCCCCAGCACGGAGATGCTGAATTCTATAAGGCAGAGCCGTATTTATGTGTGTCTGAGTCTTCTATCAAAAGTTATAGCTATGTTTATGACGTTGTACAAAAAGGCTTTATTTCGCTAAGACAGTGCGTTTCTCACTGATACATGCATTTGAATGGAGTTCTCGCCCGACACAAAGTATAGGTTTTCTTTTTGTGAATAACTTGAAAATCTTAGCTCAAACAGCTGCAAAACCTGTTTGCCCAGCACGGGGATATTGAATCATATAAAATAAAGCCATGAATTCGTAAATTTGAGTCTTCTATCAAAAGTTACAGCTAACTTCATGAAGTTGTAAGAAAACGCTTTATTTCGCTAAGACAGTGCGTTTCTCGCTATTACATGCATTTGAATGGGGAACTCGCCCGAAACAAAGTATAGGTTTTAATTATGTGAATAACTTGAAAATCTTAGCTCAAACAGCTGCAAAACCTATTTCCCCAGCACGGAGATGCTGAATTCTATAAGGCAAAGCTATAAATTTGTGTGTCTGAGTCTTCTATCAAAAGTTATAGCTATGTTTATGAAGTTGTACAAAAAGGCTTTATTTCGCCAAGACAGTGCGTTTCTCGCTATTACATGCATTTGAATGGAGTTCTCGCCCGACACAAAGTATAGGTTTTAATTATGTGAATAACTTGAAAATCTTAGCTCAAACAGCTGCAAAACCTGTTTGCCCAGCACGGGGATGCTGAATTATATAAGGCAAAGCCATATTTATGTGTGTCTGAGTCTTCTATCAAAAGTTATAGCTATGTTTATGAAGTTGTACAAAAACGCTTTATTTCGCTAAGACAGTGCGTTTCTCACTGATACATGCATTTGAATGGAGTTCTCGCCCGACACAAAGTATAGATTTTCATTTTGTGAATAACTTGAAAATCTTAACTCAAACAGCTGCAAAATCTGTTTGCCCAGCACGGAGATATTGAATCATATAAGATAAAGCCATGAATACGTATATTTGAGTCTTCTATCAAAAGTTACAGCTAACTTCATGAAGTTGTACAAAAACGCTTTATTTCGCTAAGACAGTGCGTTTCTCGCTATTACATGCATTTGAATGGAGTTCTCGCCCGTCACAAAGTATAGGTTTTCTTTTTGTGAATAACTTGAAAATCTTAGCTCAAACAGCTGCCAAACCTGTTTGCCCAGCACGGGGATATTGAATTATATAAGATAAAGCCATTAATACGTATATTTCAGTCTTCTATCAAAAGTTACAGCTATTTATATGAAGTTGTAAGAAAACACTTTATTTCGTCAAGACAGTGCGTTTCTTACGATTGACATGCATTTGAATGGGGAACTCGCCCGAAACAAAGTATAGGTTTTCATTATGTGAATAACTTGAAAATCTTAGCTCAAACAGCTGCAAAACCTGTTTGCCCAGCACGGAGATATTGAATCATATAAGATAAAACCATAAATATGTGTGTATGAGTCTTCTATCAAAAGTTACAGCTATTTATATGAAGTTGCACAAAAACGCTTTCTTTCGTCAAGACAGTGCGTTTCTTACGATTGACATGCATTTGAATGGAGTTCTCGCCCGACACAAAGTATAGGTTTTAATTATGTGAATAACTTGAAAATCTTAGCTCAAACAGCTGCAAAACCTGTTTGCCCAGCACGGGGATGCTGAATTATATAAGGCAAAGCCATATTTATGTGTGTCTGAGTCTTCTATCAAAAGTTATAGCTATGTTTATGAAGTTGTACAAAAACGCTTTATTTCGCTAAGACAGTGCGTTTCTCACTGATACATGCATTTGAATGGAGTTCTCGCCCGACACAAAGTATAGGTTTTCATTTTGTGAATAACTTGAAAATCTTAGCTCAAACAGCTGCAAAACCTATTTCCCCAGCACGGAGATGCTGAATTCTATAAGGCAAAGCTATAAATTTGTGTGTCTGAGTCTTTTATCAAAAGTTATAGCTATGTTTATGAAGTTGTACAAAAAGGCTTTATTTCGCCAAGACAGTGCGTTTCTCACTGATACATGCATTTGAATGGAGTTCTCGCCCGACACAAAGTATAGGTTTTCTTTTTGTGAATAACTTGAAAATCTTAGCTCAAACAGCTGCAAAACCTGTTTGCCCAGCACGGGGATATTGAATTCTATAAGATAAAGCCATTAATACGTATATTTCAGTCTTCTATCAAAAGTTACAGCTATTTATATGAAGTTGCACAAAAACGCTTTCTTTCGTCAAGACAGTGCGTTTCTTACGATTGACATGCATTTGAATGGGGAACTCGCCCGAAACAAAGTATAGGTTTTCATTATGTGAATAACTTGAAAATCTTAACTCAAACAGCTGCAAAACCTGTTTGCCCAGCACGGAGATATTGAATCATATAAGATAAAGCCATGAATACGTATATTTGAGTCTTCTATCAAAAGTTACAGCTAACTTCATGAAGTTGTAAGAAAACACTTTATTTCGTCAAGACAGTGCGTTTCTTACGATTGACATGCATTTGAATGGGGAACTCGCCCGAAACAAAGTATAGGTTTTCATTATGTGAATAACTTGAAAATCTTAGCTCAAACAGCTGCAAAACCTGTTTGCCCAGCACGGAGATATTGAATCATATAAGATAAAGCCATGAATACGTATATTTGAGTCGTCTATCAAAAGTTACAGCTAACTTCATGAAGTTGTAAGAAAAAACTTTCTGTCGTCTTACGATTGACATGCATTTGAATGGGGAACTCGCCCGAAACAAAGTATAGGTTTTCATCTTGTGAATAACTTGAAAATCTTAGCTCAAACAGCTGCAAAACCTGTTTGCCCAGCACGGAGATATTGAATCATATAAGATAAAGCCATAAATTTGTGTGTCTGAGTCTTCTATCAAAAGTTATAGCTATGTTTATGAAGTTGCACAAAAACGCTTTATTTCGCCAAGACAGTGCGTTTCTCGCTATTACATGCATTTGAATGGAGTTCTCGCCCGACACAAAGTATAGGTTTTCTTTTTGTGAATAACTTGAAAATCTTAGCTCAAACAGCTGCAAAACCTATTTGCCCAGCACGGGGATATTGAATTATATAAGATAAAGCCATTAATACGTATATTTGAGTCTTCTATCAAAAGTTACAGCTATTTATATGAAGTTGCACAAAAACGCTTTCTTTCGTTAAGACAGTGCGTTTCTTACGATTGACATGCATTTGAATGGGGAACTCGCCCGAAACAAAGTATAGGTTTTAATTATGTGAATAACTTGAAAATCTTAGCTCAAACAGCTGCAAAACCTGTTTGCCCAGCACGGGGGATGCTGAATTATATAAGGCAAAGCCATATTTATGTGTGTCTGAGTCTTCTATCAAAAGTTATAGCTATGTTTATGAAGTTGTACAAAAACGCTTTATTTCACCACTTTAGTGCGTTTCTCGCCATTACATGCATTTGAATGGAGTTCTCGCTCGAAACAAAGTATAGGTTTTCATTATGTGAATAACTTGAAAATCTTAACTCAAACAGCTGCAAAACCTGTTTGCCCAGCACGGAGATATTGAATCATATAAGATAAAGCCATAAATTTGTGTGTCTGAGTCTTCTATCAAAAGTTATAGCTATGTTTATGAAGTTGCACAAAAACGCTTTCTTTCGCCAAGACAGTGCGTTTCTCGCTATTACATGCATTTGAATGGAGTTCTCGCCCGACACAAAGTATAGGTTTTCTTTTTGTGAATAACTTGAAAATCTTAGCTCAAACAGCTGCAAAACCTATTTGCCCAGCACGGGGATATTGAATTATATAAGATAAAGCCATTAATACGTATATTTGAGTCTTCTATCAAAAGTTACAGCTATTTATATGAAGTTGCACAAAAACGCTTTCTTTCGTCAAGACAGTGCGTTTCTTACGATTGACATGCATTTGAATGGGGAACTCGCCCGAAACAAAGTATAGGTTTTAATTATGTGAATAACTTGAAAATCTTAACTCAAACAGCTGCAAAACCTGTTTGCCCAGCACGGAGATATTGAATCATATAAGATAAAGCCATAAATTTGTGTGTCTGAGTCTTCTATCAAAAGTTACAGCTAACTTCATGAAGTTGTAAGAAAACGCTTTATTTCGCTAAGACAGTGCGTTTCTCGCTATTACATGCATTTGAATGGGGAACTCGCCCGAAACAAAGTATAGGTTTTAATTATGTGAATAACTTGAAAATCTTAGCTCAAACAGCTGCAAAACCTATTTCCCCAGCACGGAGATGCTGAATTCTATAAGGCAAAGCTATAAATTTGTGTGTCTGTGTGAAGAGAAAAGTTATTAGAAAGGCAAATGAAGTCACACTCAGATATCTAATTTTTACATGCGCATGGGCGGTCAGTCCGATCTGCTCTGCTGTCAAAGTGCGCACAACAGATGTGACAGAAAAACCGCGCAGGGCTCTCAGCACATTCTTTATTTATACTCCAAGTGAGCTTTAAAGGAAGTAGGAGTGGTATGTTCAGTATACAAAAACGTTTCCATAATAGGAGAAACCTTTAGCTTGTCTGTTGAAATAGGAGATAGCTTGGTATGTATAGAAACTTAAACATTTCCTTAAAAAGAGAGTGAGAGAGGGGGGTGACCGTTAACTCAGGATGTAGTATGTATGTCACCGCATTCCTCTACACATCTGGTTCCAACTCACGAGCTCTCCTATCTTAAATGAAGCTACAACTAAACAATAATCACAAAACTAAAAAATCTCTTATCATTCCCTCCTGTTTGTAGCGATTTTAAGCAAATACATCAATGTGTTTCAGACACAGACCCTACATTGTGAGTGCTTTTGGTCTGGTCGTCATAAAATGTGTATCATTCAAACATAATCATTCATCACATTTGTTTCATACTCATCGTCTTCTCCTTCTTCCTCGTCTGGCACAGTGACATATGCAACAAGAGATTGAGATATCATTCTTGATACCATTCCTCTTACAAAACATAATAAGTATTAGGCCAATAAACATTAAAACCTTAAACATCAGTGTTCTCCATGAGCCGCTCATAAACCAATTCCACCAATTACTTTGTAAATTTGCCCAATCGGTTACCTGTGCCTGTTTAACGTTTCTAAGTAATTGTAGAGCATTTGTCATATTATCAGAATGCACATTGTCTGGAATATATGTACAACAAGTTATATTAAACAAAACACAGTCCGCGCTTTTCTGCCAAGATCATGTCCAGGGCAACTCTGTGTTGCATAACAGTTATTCTTATGGCATCAATTTCCTGATTTTGCTCTTTGTTGATGCTGGTCGATGCATTTAAAAACAGTCCAAAACTATAGTCCAATAGTCAGGAGGTCGCTGTGGTTTAGGACAATTCCTGAATATTGATAACCTAGACTGGCAAAGCTTGCTGCGCATGTCACTTGAATCATGTTCATAAGTCTGCCATATAATGTAGCATGCTGTGTTGTAGCAGGCATGTGTGAGCATATATAACAATCTTTGTCTTCTTTGCGATTATATATGTATCTATACCAGGCATTGTTCATCCAGGGATGGATGTGGTCCTGTGTCACTTCAGCCAGGTGTGAGTTGTCATATGTCCATGCTCTTCTATGCATGTTGGCTTCTTGATCCTTTAAGTGCATCAGGGTCCATGCTGTAAGCAGCAGGGCCAAGGTGGTAAGCAGAATAATCTTCATGATGACCAGACACACCGATTTACTCTGGTGAGTAGACTACAGGCGAGAAGTAGAAGGCGGGATATACCCAATCAGCCCTCCCTTCACCTGTAGATCACCAAAGAGTCGGGATGGTGGTGTCTTTAGGTTGTGCTGTCACTCACTTCCATTTTTGCAATGGCTCTGGTGGATCCAAGAGGGCCTCTCAGCGATTTTGCAAGCTGTTGGCGTCGTTAGGAGTACTTGGTATGGACCTTCCCACCGGGATGGGTTCCAATTCTTTCTCTGGAGTACTCGTATAAGGACCCAATCGCCTGGTTTTAATCTGCAAGAGACTTGAGAAGCGTCGCACGGCAGTTCAAAACAATATCCCTATTTTCTACTAGTTTTGCCATTCTTTCTACTAAAGTTGTCTTTCTAACAGATTTATCTATTGGTTCACTTTCATCAATTCATGCATCTTTTCACTGAGGTCTGATTCAAACTATCTTACTTCTGATTCTTTCCAAAAATAATTTCACATGTAACATTTTATATATGTGTGTTTTCTATTTTTGTTTACCTCTTTATTGTGATCTGGTGGACATCTCTAAACACCATCATAAGTTCAGGCTTCAATTTCAACCCAATTATACTCCTCTGGGCTTCACCTTCCCACTGGCCCCTGTACCCTTCTCAAAGTGTCCTTTGTTGTCTTAAATCTCCAGCAAACACAATCTGTTTCTTCTCTGTTTCTTCCTTTTAGATTAAGTCCCAGCCAGGCAAAATATCACATTCAGTGCCTTTAAACAGTCATGTCACACTGTTCTTACCAGCCTGCTGTTAATTCTTCAATTCCACGATATTCTGTTGGTCTTCATCAGGAGATTGACTGTCCTTTGAGCTTCTTTTCAGGATCGGGACAAGTGGGAGGTCAAGCTATAAAATTTTAAGCCAAACTTTGGCTTGTTTTCTCCCAATTATGTTAATCTATGGTTTTGCTGCTATGCTCAAAATTCTAGGTTGAGAAAAGTCCACCTTTATTTATTTGTGACCTATATTGACACACTAAACCATACCATTAATATCATTTTCATTTCTTTTCTTAAAGCCTCCATTTGCTTCATCTGGCTAGAGTCTGTCTCTTCTGTTTTTCTCTCTGGGTGCTCACTCCTTATATGGGCATGCAAAGTTCCTGTCACACACACACTTCCTGTTACTCTCTTTTGTGTTTCTACAGGCTAATCAAACTCATTTTGTATTTACAGTCTACAAACCCTCTGTAATTCTACTAACTTCTAATCTAAAATGTAACGTCATTCACACAATAATTTCATAATCCTCTCACACACACTGCCTTTTAAATAAACTAAACTCTTTGCATTTTTATCTATTTCAGGTATTTTCTGAGTCTCTGTTTTATGGTGCCGTTAGTTCTCTCTACTAACCCTGCACTCCATAGATGATAAGCACAATGATTTCTTATGCTGAATCCTAGTGCTTCAGAGACCTTACTGATCACATCATTGACAAAATGTGTCCCATTGTCTGATCTTATCAGAGAAGGGATACCATATGTTGGAATAAAATGATTACATAAACATTTTGCAATGAAGATTGCCTCTGCTTTCACTGGATATATCTCTGGTCAGTTTGAAAACACATCTATGATCACTAAGGCATATTTTAATCCTTGACATTCATTCAATTCAATAAAATCCATGTGGATGGTGTGGAGAACTGGCCTCTCTTAGGTCTTAAGTTTCCTTGTGAGTTGTGTTTTTGACAGAATAGGCATGTTCTTACAAATTTTTCGCTGAAGTTTCAAAATTTATAGTGTAAAAGTATTATTTATCTATACTATATTTCCCTCCTGTTGACACATGTATTACTTCATGTGTCACTACAGCCGCTGTCCTGTGTAACGACACTGGTAGTATTGGTTTTCCATCACAGACCATTAAGTCATCTTTCAGTTGTGCTCCACATTTCAGCCACGTGTTCTGTTCAGTGATCGTTGCAGCTTTTTGTTCGGTTTTTAGTACATCAAATGGTATTTGTGTACAATGTTCGGATGTTAGAAGCGTTATCGTTTGTTGTGCAGCCCGCTTTGCTGTTTGATCTGCAAAATTATTTCCTTTTGTGACAATAAAATTGTCTTTTTGATGTGCTGCACATTTACAAAGTGCCAATTGTTTTGGCAAGCTGATCACTTCCAATAAGATTTTTAATAAGCTGCCGTGTTGCACGGGGTTATCCGTAGAGGTGACCATACCTCTGTTATGCCAAATTTTGGCAAAGTGGTGCACTGCTGAAAAAACAAACTGGCTGTCAGTGTACATATTTATATTTTGGCCTACGTGCAATTCATATGCACGTATGACTGCATACGTGCAGCCGACTCTTTTACTGCCTCTGCTGCGGCTGCATAGCCTTGCATATGCAGGCAGGCCTGACGCTACAGAGTCTAATTTACACGAGTCTAAATTTCACCAGGAATGTTAACAGGTGTTATTTTTCTCCAAATACCTGTGTTATCACAGCTTTCATATAACCTGCTCCTCTATCTACACGTAAGTAGAAAGGCTTATCATAGTCAGGCAGTGCTAAAACTGTATCTGTCCGTAATGCCTATTTTTAAATAACTGAATGCTTCTTCTGTCTTCTCTATAGATGCAACATTACATTTTCACTTAATGCATTTTTAGATAATTTCTAGTTTTTCAAAGAATCCACCCATCTCACACATTTCAAACTTTGAAGTTAGGGTTTTTATATATATATTTTTTAAACTTTGAATTGCTCACAGTTCTAAAACTAGGCATTTGTAAATCATATGCCTAATCACTATGTGTCACTGTGATCCACAAGTATGGTCACAAATTCGCTTCCAAATCAACAAAATAAAATAATCAAACAAAAACAAAAAACATACATGAGTCAGGACACAAAAGAAAAATGCTGCTACTGAAACAGAGCAGAAGTGTGAGGGAAAAACTGAGCTCACAGACAGCTGCGTGTGTTGGCTTTTAATGCAGCTTCTGCTCTAAAAACAAATAAATAAAAATAAAAGAAAATGTGTAACATGCTCATCAACTTAGCGGTGTTCACTTATTTAATTCAACTTCTCAATCCTGTAGCTTTAGCTGTTGTCTACAGGGTTTGGCTTATTAGTTGTTATTATAGGTGTGCTCTATATCTCAGTAATATTTTATCCAGGATAAATGACAGATGTTTAAGCAGGTCAAGTGCCTCTATGCACGTAATTAGTTTAGATAGTTTCTTTATTTTCTTCATCTCATGTGTCATTATACTGAGTTTGAGCAAACCTTAAGCTTGATGCAGATTACTTCATAACAATCATCCACTTCACATCATAACTGACTAGGTTGCTTCTCATTATTAATATTATGTCATTATTAATATTATCATCTTTTTCTTTCTATATAATGACAATAGTATATTACAATATTTTATTAGTGTATACCACTATACTACTACTGAGCCAATTTAATAGTTAGGATCATCTTACTCAGCAAACAGATAATTTAGAATTCATCCAATCTGTACAAATTTGCTTTTCTCTGAACAGGTTTGCACCTACTTCTTAGACTGGTCTTCTGTTTGTCTCATCTCAGATCCAACCTTCAGTCACATTCATTCTCTCTGTTGCGTGACGAACCAAGCAATTTATTATTATATATTTTATATTTTATTTTGTATCCATCAAGGGCTTCGGGTGATCTGCAGTTTCACCCTTTCCCGAGCTGGAGACATTCACCTTTTCACACACTTTCCTTGGCTGAACAATGACACAGCCCTAATGTACCTTATGCATCTCTCTATTTTATTTAAAAAGTTTTCGTGTGAATTATTTCCTTTCATTGATTTTATACATTCTGGGCATGATTGTCATGCCAACTATGTTTCATTGTTAATATCAGCTTACAGGTTGTTATCTTTCCTATTATTAGTTTCAATACGGTAAAAATAAGTTCTAATATAATTTTGTCTTTATTTATTTTATTTTTGTACTTCTTATATTTATATCTATTCGGTGGGGTCTGTTTCCAACCTTTTTAAACTACTTTAAACTATTTTGATCTCTAGTTTCCACTTAATAAGGGTTTTATTAGTCACTGCACTGTAGTGTGACCTGATGCTGATTTTACTATTAGAGTATCTTCTGAGAATTGTACTTCCTGTGGTCTTCTGTTCAAAACGGTTTTACATACTCCTGTATCACATAACATCTGCACTGGTTTGCTATTAACATATACTGTCAGTGTAGGTTTGCCTTTTACTTCAGACACTAATTGATAGACAGTAAATACTTCTGCGTCACTTTTATCATTTTCATTTGGCTCTTTCTCATTTAATCATTCATTTGAATATTGCCGTTTGTCTGTTTTATGTCTGCAATCTCTGGCGAAATGCCCTTCCTTGCCACAATTCCAGCACGTATTATCTCTTTCTTCACTTCTTTCGCGTAAGTCTGTCTGTCCTACATATCTCTGGCCCTTTCCTCTAAATCCTCCTCTGTCCCTGTCTGTTACCTCTCCACCTTCTCCACCTTCCCCTGCGGGATGGCCGTATCTGGGGTTTAGTACTGCTATCATGGGAAAAATGCCGGGAGGACCAGGTGGATCAACATCACCTCCCATATCTCCTCCGTAGCGATCTTTTCCTATTTTTTTTTTTTTTTTTTTTTTTTTTTTCTTTGTGGCTTTTCACCTAGTGCTATTTTATCTAACATGTTTTGTGCCTCTGCATAAGGACCAGGTTGAGGTCTGAACGGATCACAGGATTGTTTAAGGGGGGTCGCAGCAGCGGAAGTGGGGGCTGGTTTCACAGCAGCAAAAGTGGGGGTCGGCCTCGCAGCAGCGAGTGGAGCATATGGTGGGGGGTCTAATACCTCTGCCTTTTCTTTCTTCTTTTCTTGTTTCTTTTGTTTATTCTCACATCGTCTATCTGCCTCTCTCTTCCATGCTTGGAAATATTCTAATTCTTACGTGCGTTTTCCTTCTTTCTTTATTTTGTCTCTCCTATTTCTTTCAGTAATGCTTCTTTAAGTTGTATTAATGCAGATGGGCTACATTCTCATTTAGTCTTTTTAGAATTTCTCCATCTTTGCACACTAATTTGTCCGGCGCCTGGACACTTTTTTCCTAACCACTGTTCGTCAACAGTAAACTTAGTGGGCTGATTACCCATTAAAACAGAACTGCAGAGCCTTCTCTGGTATTAGACTTAAAGAGTGGTTACTGACTACGCCCTTCTACTCCACTCTAATTAGTGGAGCGGTGTCAGTTTTATGAGGCGGAACTCAACCGTTCTCTTTTGTCACCAGTACGTCAGCTACTGACAGGAAATAAAATGACAATAACAATGAGAGTGATTCAGCAGCGTATTTGTGCTGTTTAAATCAATTCACTCTCAACACACAGAAAACACAAACATTTAAACAGACATTTCACACAATCGCGCAGACCTTTTCGGAAGGCCAGTCCTAAAGCTTTTATTTTGAAAATCCTTTCGGCGGATCAGTCCAACGCTTTTATTTTGAAAATCCGTTCGGTGGATTACCCCAACGCTTTTATTTTGAAAATCCGTTCGGTGGATCACCCCAACGCGTTTATTTTGAAAATCCGTTCGGTGGATTACCCCAGCGCTTTTACAAATCCGTTCGGTGGATCACCCCAGCGCTTTTACAAATCCGTGCAGTGGATTAGACTAATTACACCCTTTCGGCGGGTGAGACCAAAGTTCGTTTTACGCGAGTGTAAATGAGTGACTTCCTTTACCTTCCCAAGATTCTCTGGCTATGTTGAAAGTCAGCCACTGGATCCCAGCGTCGTGGACCACTTGATAAAACACTGGCCAGGAATCGAATTTTAGCGTCCCTGGACTTTTTCACTCCTACCTAGAGGACAGATTTCAGTGCAGCTTTCCACGACGGCAGGACACAGCGGCCGATGCTTCCTCTCCGGCTCGGAGGACCAAGAAAATGTGAAGAGAAAAGTTATTAGAAAGGCAAATGAAGTCACACTCAGATATCTAATTTTTACATGCGCATGGGCGGTCAGTCCGATCTGCTCTGCTGTCAAAGTGCGCACAACAGATGTGACAGAAAAACCGCGCAGGGCTCTCAGCACATTCTTTATTTATACTCCAAGTGAGCTTTAAAGGAAGTAGGAGTGGTATGTTCAGTATACAAAAACGTTTCCATAATAGGAGAAACCTTTAGCTTGTCTGTTGAAATAGGAGATAGCTTGGTATGTATAGAAACTTAAACATTTCCTTAAAAAGAGAGTGAGAGAGGGGGGTGACCGTTAACTCAGGATGTAGTATGTATGTCACCGCATTCCTCTACACATCTGGTTCCAACTCACGAGCTCTCCTATCTTAAATGAAGCTACAACTAAACAATAATCACAAAACTAAAAAATCTCTTATCAGTCTGAGTCTTCTATCAAAAGTTATAGCTATGTTTATGAAGTTGTACAAAAAGGCTTTATTTCGCCAAGACAGTGCGTTTCTCGCTATTACATGCATTTGAATGGAGTTCTCGCCCGACACAAAGTATAGATTTTCATTTTGTGAATAACTTGAAAATCTTAACTCAAACAGCTGCAAAATCTGTTTGCCCAGCACGGAGATATTGAATCATATAAGATAAAGCCATGAATACGTATATTTGAGTCTTCTATCAAAAGTTACAGCTAACTTCATGAAGTTGTACAAAAACGCTTTATTTCGCTAAGACAGTGCGTTTCTTACGATTGACATGCATTTGAATGGGGAACTCGCCCGAAACAAAGTATAGGTTTTCATTATGTGAATAACTTGAAAATCTTAGCTCAAACAGCTGCAAAACCTGTTTGCCCAGCACGGAGATATTGGATCATATAAGATAAAACCATAAATATGTGTGTATGAGTCTTCTATCAAAAGTTACAGCTATTTATATGAAGTTGCACAAAAACGCTTTCTTTCGTCAAGACAGTGCGTTTCTTACGATTGACATGCATTTGAATGGAGTTCTCGCCCGAAACAAAGTATAGGTTTTAATTATGTGAATAACTTGAAAATCTTAGCTCAAACAGCTGCAAAACCTGTTTGCCCAGCACGGGGATGCTGAATTCTATAAGGCAAAGCCATATTTATGTGTGTCTGAGTCTTCTATCAAAAGTTATAGCTATGTTTATGAAGTTGTACAAAAACGCTTTATTTCGCTAAGACAGTGCGTTTCTCACTGATACATGCATTTGAATGGAGTTCTCGCCCGACACAAAGTATAGATTTTCATTTTGTGAATAACTTGAAAATCTTAGCTCAAACAGCTGCAAAACCTATTTCCCCAGCACGGAGATGCTGAATTCTATAAGGCAAAGCTATAAATTTGTGTGTCTGAGTCTTTTATCAAAAGTTATAGCTATGTTTATGAAGTTGTACAAAAAGGCTTTATTTCGCCAAGACAGTGCGTTTCTCACTGATACATGCATTTGAATGGAGTTCTCGCCCGACACAAAGTATAGGTTTTCTTTTTGTGAATAACTTGAAAATCTTAGCTCAAACAGCTGCAAAACCTGTTTGCCCAGCACGGGGATATTGAATTCTATAAGATAAAGCCATTAATACGTATATTTCAGTCTTCTATCAAAAGTTACAGCTATTTATATGAAGTTGCACAAAAACGCTTTCTTTCGTCAAGACATTGCGTTTCTTACGATTGACATGCATTTGAATGGGGAACTCGCCCGAAACAAAGTATAGGTTTTCATTATGTGAATAACTTGAAAATCTTAACTCAAACAGCTGCAAAATCTGTTTGCCCAGCACGGAGATATTGAATCATATAAGATAAAGCCATGAATACGTATATTTGAGTCTTCTATCAAAAGTTACAGCTAACTTCATGAAGTTGTAAGAAAACACTTTATTTCGTCAAGACAGTGCGTTTCTTACGATTGACATGCATTTGAATGGGGAACTCGCCCGAAACAAAGTATAGGTTTTCATTATGTGAATAACTTGAAAATCTTAGCTCAAACAGCTGCAAAACCTGTTTGCCCAGCACGGAGATATTGAATCATATAAGATAAAGCCATGAATACGTATATTTGAGTCGTCTATCAAAAGTTACAGCTAACTTCATGAAGTTGTAAGAAAAAACTTTCTGTCGTCTTACGATTGACATGCATTTGAATGGGGAACTCGCCCGAAACAAAGTATAGGTTTTCATCTTGTGAATAACTTGAAAATCTTAGCTCAAACAGCTGCAAAACCTGTTTGCCCAGCACGGGGATGCTGAATTATATAAGGCAAAGCCATATTTATGTGTGTCTGAGTCTTCTATCAAAAGTTATAGCTATGTTTATGAAGTTGTACAAAAACGCTTTATTTCACCACTTTAGTGCGTTTCTCGCCATTACATGCATTTGAATGGAGTTCTCGCTCGAAACAAAGTATAGGTTTTCATTATGTGAATAACTTGAAAATCTTAACTCAAACAGCTGCAAAACCTGTTTGCCCAGCACGGAGATATTGAATCATATAAGATAAAGCCATAAATTTGTGTGTCTGAGTCTTCTATCAAAAGTTATAGCTATGTTTATGAAGTTGCACAAAAACGCTTTATTTCGCCAAGACAGTGCGTTTCTTACGATTGACATGCATTTGAATGGGGAACTCTCCCGAAACAAAGTATAGGTTTTAATTATGTGAATAACTTGAAAATCTTAGCTCAAACAGCTGCAAAACCTGTTTGCCCAGCACGGGGATGCTGAATTCTATAAGGCAAAGCTATAAGTTTGTGTGTCTGAGTCTTCTATCAAAAGTTACAGCTATCTCCATGAAGTTGATGGAAAAACGCTTTATTTCACCACGTTAGTGCGTTTCTCGCTATTACATGCATTTGAATGGAGTTCTCGCCCGACACAAAGTATAGGTTTTCATTTTGTGAATAACTTGAAAATCTTAGCTCACACAGCTGCAAAACCTATTTCCCCAGCACGGTGATGCTGAATTCTATAAGGGAAAGCCATAAGTTATAGCTATGTTTATGAAGTTGCACAAAAACGCTTTCTTTCGTCAAGACAGTGCGTTTCTTACGATTGACATGCATTTAAATGGGGAACTCGCCCGAAACAAAGTATAGGTTTTCATTATGTGAATAACTTGAAAATCTTAGCTCAAACAGCTGCAAAACCTGTTTGCCCAGCACGGGGATGCTGAATTCTATAAGGCAAAGCCATATTTATGTGTGTCTGAGTCTTCTGTCAAAAGTTACAGCTCTCTCCATGAAGTTGATGGAAAAACGCTTTATTTCACCACGTTAGTGCGTTTCTCGCTATTACATGCATTTGAATGGAGTTCTCGCCCGACACAAAGTATAGGTTTTCATTTTGTGAATAACTTGAAAATCTTAGCTCAAACAGCTGCAAAACCTGTTTGCCCAGCACGGGGATGCTGAATTATATAAGGCAAAGCCATATTTATGTGTGTCTGAGTCTTCTATCAAAAGTTACAGCTATGTTTATGAAGTTGTACAAAAAGGCTTTATTTCGCCAAGACAGTGCGTTTCTCGCTATTACATGCATTTGAATGGAGTTCTCGCCCGACACAAAGTATAGGTTTTCTTTTTGTGAATAACTTGAAAATCTTAGCTCAAACAGCTGCAAAACCTGTTTGCCCAGCACGGAGATATTGAATCATATAAGGCAAAGCCATATTTATGTGTGTCTGAGTCTTCTATCAAAAGTTATAGCTATGTTTATGAAGTTGTACAAAAACGCTTTATTTCGCCAAGACAGTGCGTTTCTCGCTATTACATGCATTTGAATGGAGTTCTCGCCCGACACAAAGTATAGGTTTTCTTTTTGTGAATAACTTGAAAATCTTAGCTCAAACAGCTGCAAAACCTGTTTGCCCAGCACGGGGATGCTGAATTATATAAGGCAAAGCCATATTTATGTGTGTCTGAGTCTTCTATCAAAAGTTATAGCTATGTTTATGACGTTGTACAAAAACGCTTTATTTCGCCAAGACAGTGCGTTTCTCGCTATTACATGCATTTGAATGGAGTTCTCGCCCGACACAAAGTATAGGTTTTCATTTTGTGAATAACTTGAAAATCTTAGCTCACACAGCTGCAAAACCTATTTCCCCAGCACGGAGATGCTGAATTCTATAAGGCAGAGCCGTATTTATGTGTGTCTGAGTCTTCTATCAAAAGTTATAGCTATGTTTATGACGTTGTACAAAAAGGCTTTATTTCGCTAAGACAGTGCGTTTCTCACTGATACATGCATTTGAATGGAGTTCTCGCCCGACACAAAGTATAGATTTTCATTTTGTGAATAACTTGAAAATCTTAGCTCAAACAGCTGCAAAACCTATTTCCCCAGCACGGAGATGCTGAATTCTATAAGGCAAAGCTATAAATTTGTGTGTCTGAGTCTTTTATCAAAAGTTATAGCTATGTTTATGAAGTTGTACAAAAAGGCTTTATTTCGCCAAGACAGTGCGTTTCTCCCTATTACATGCATTTGAATGGAGTTCTCGCCCGACACAAAGTATAGGTTTTCTTTTTGTGAATAACTTGAAAATCTTAGCTCAAACAGCTGCAAAACCTGTTTGCCCAGCACGGGGATATTGAATTCTATAAGATAAAGCCATGAATACGTATATTTCAGTCTTCTATCAAAAGTTACAGCTATTTATATGAAGTTGCACAAAAACGCTTTCTTTCGTCAAGACAGTGCGTTTCTTACGATTGACATGCATTTGAATGGGGAACTCGCCCGAAACAAAGTATAGGTTTTCATTATGTGAATAACTTGAAAATCTTAACTCAAACAGCTGCAAAATCTGTTTACCCAACACGGGGATATTGAATCATATAAGATGAAGCCATGAATACGTATATTTGAGTCTTCTATCAAAAGTTACAGCTAACTTCATGAAGTTGTAAGAAAACACTTTATTTCGTCAAGACAGTGCGTTTCTTACGATTGACATGCATTTGAATGGGGAACTCGCCCGAAACAAAGTATAGGTTTTCATTATGTGAATAACTTGAAAATCTTAGCTCAAACAGCTGCAAAACCTGTTTGCCCAGCACGGAGATGTTGAATCATATAAGATAAAACCATAAATATGTGTGTATGAGTCTTCTATCAAAAGTTACAGCTATTTATATGAAGTTGCACAAAAACGCTTTCTTTCGTCAAGACAGTGCGTTTCTTACGATTGACATGCATTTGAATTGGGAACTCGCCCGAAACAAAGTATAGGTTTTCATTATGTGAATAACTTGAAAATCTTAACTCAAACAGCTGCAAAACCTGTTTGCCCATCACGGAGATATTGAATCATATAAGATAAAGCCATGAATACGTATATTTGAGTCTTCTATCAAAAGTTACAGCTAACTTCATGAAGTTGTAAGAAAAAACTTTCTGTCGTCTTACGATTGACATGCATTTGAATGGGGAACTCGCCCGAAAAAAGTATAGGTTTTCATCTTGTGAATAACTTGAAAATCTTAGCTCAAACAGCTGCAAAACCTGTTTGCCCAGCACGGGGGATGCTGAATTATATAAGGCAAAGCCATATTTATGTGTGTCTGAGTCTTCTATCAAAAGTTATAGCTATGTTTATGAAGTTGTACAAAAACGCTTTATTTCACCACTTTAGTGCGTTTCTCGCCATTACATGCATTTGAATGGAGTTCTCGCTCGAAACAAAGTATAGGTTTTCATTATGTGAATAACTTGAAAATCTTAACTCAAACAGCTGCAAAACCTGTTTGCCCAGCACGGAGATATTGAATCATATAAGATAAAGCCATAAATTTGTGTGTCTGAGTCTTCTATCAAAAGTTATAGCTATGTTTATGAAGTTGCACAAAAACGCTTTATTTCGCCAAGACAGTGCGTTTCTCGCTATTACATGCATTTGAATGGAGTTCTCGCCCGACACAAAGTATAGGTTTTCTTTTTGTGAATAACTTGAAAATCTTAGCTCAAACAGCTGCAAAACCTATTTGCCCAGCACGGGGATATTGAATTATATAAGATAAAGCCATTAATACGTATATTTGAGTCTTCTATCAAAAGTTACAGCTATTTATATGAAGTTGCACAAAAACGCTTTCTTTCGTCAAGACAGTGCGTTTCTTACGATTGACATGCATTTGAATGGGGAACTCGCCCGAAACAAAGTATAGGTTTTAATTATGTGAATAACTTTAAAATCTTAGCTCAAACAGCTGCAAAACCTGTTTGCCCAGCACGGGGATGCTGAATTCTATAAGGCAAAGCTATAAATTTGTGTGTCTGAGTCTTCTATCAAAAGTTACAGCTATCTCCATGAAGTGGATGGAAAAACGCTTTATTTCACCACGTTAGTGCGTTTCTCGCTATTACATGCCTTTGAATGGAGTTCTCGCCCGACACAAAGTATAGGTTTTCATTTTGTGAATAACTTGAAAATCTTAGCTCACACAGCTGCAAAACCTATTTCCCCAGCACGGAGATGCTGAATTCTATAAGGCAGAGCCGTATTTATGTGTGTCTGAGTCTTCTATCAAAAGTTATAGCTATGTTTATGACGTTGTACAAAAAGGCTTTATTTCGCTAAGACAGTGCGTTTCTCGCTATTACATGCATTTGAATGGAGTTCTCGCCTGACACAAAGTATAGGTTTTCATTATGTGAATAACTTGAAAATCTTAGCTCAAACAGCTGCAAAACCTATTTCCCCAGCACGGAGATGCTGAATTCTATAAGATAAAGCCGTATTTATGTGTGTCTGAGTCTTCTATCAAAAGTTATAGCTATGTTTATGAAGTTGTACAAAAAGGCTTTATTTCGCCAAGACAGTGCGTTTCTTACGATTGACATGCATTTGAATGGGGAACTCGCCCGAAACAAAGTATAGGTTTTAATTATGTGAATAACTTGAAAATCTTAGCTCAAACAGCTGCAAAACCTGTTTGCCCAGCACGGGGATGCTGAATTATATAAGGCAAAGCCATATTTATGTGTGTCTGAGTCTTCTATCAAAAGTTATAGCTATGTTTATGAAGTTGTACAAAAACGCTTTATTTCGCTAAGACAGTGCGTTTCTCACTGATACATGCATTTGAATGGAGTTCTCGCCCGACACAAAGTATAGGTTTTCATTTTGTGAATAACTTGAAAATCTTAGCTCAAACAGCTGCAAAACCTATTTCCCCAGCACGGAGATGCTGAATTCTATAAGGCAAAGCTATAAATTTGTGTGTCTGAGTCTTTTATCAAAAGTTATAGCTATGTTTATGAAGTTGTACAAAAAGGCTTTATTTCGCCAAGACAGTGCGTTTCTCGCTATTACATGCATTTGAATGGAGTTCTCGCCCGACACAAAGTATAGGTTTTCTTTTTGTGAATAACTTGAAAATCTTAGCTCAAACAGCTGCAAAACCTGTTTGCCCAGCACGGGGATATTGAATTATATAAGATAAAGCCATTAATACGTATATTTCAGTCTTCTATCAAAAGTTACAGCTATTTATATGAAGTTGCACAAAAACGCTTTATTTCGTCAAGACAGTGCGTTTCTTACGATTGATATGCATTTGAATGGGGAACTCGCCCGAAACAAAGTATAGGTTTTCATTATGTGGATAACTTGAAAATCTTAGCTCAAACAGCTGCAAAACCTGTTTGCCCAGCACGGAGATATTGAATCATATAAGATAAAGCCATAAATATGTGTGTATGAGTCTTCTATCAAAAGTTACAGCTATTTATATGAAGTTGCACAAAAACGCTTTCTTTCGTCAAGACAGTGCGTTTCTTACGAATGACTTGCATTTGAATGGGGAACTCGCCCGAAACAAAGTATAGGTTTTCATTATGTGAATAACTTGAAAATCTTAGCTCAAACAGCTGCAAAACCTGTTTGCCCAGCACGGAGATATTGAATCATATAAGATAAAGCCATAAATATGTGTGTATGAGTCTTCTATCAAAAGTTACAGCTATTTATATGAAGTTGCACAAAAACGCTTTCTTTCGTCAAGACAGTGCGTTTCTTACGATTGACTTGCATTTGAATGGGGAACTCGCCCGAAACAAAGTATAGGTTTTCATTATGTGGATAACTTGAAAATCTTAGCTCAAAAAGCTGCAAAACCTGTTTGCCCAGCACGGAGATATTGAATCATATAAGATAAAGCCATAAATATGTGTGTATGAGTCTTCTATCAAAAGTTACAGCTATTTATATGAAGTTGCAAAAAAACGCTTTCTTTCGTCAAGACAGTGCGTTTCTTACGATTGACTTGCATTTGAATGGGGAACTCGCCGGAAACAAAGTATAGGTTTTCATTATGTGAATAACTTGAAAATCTTAGCTCAAACAGCTGCAAAACCAGTTTGCCCAGCACGGGGATGTTGAATCATATAAGATAAAGCCATGAATACGTAAATTTGAGTCTTCTATCAAAAGTTACAGCTTACTTCATGAAGTTGTAAGAAAACACTTTATTTCGTCAAGACAGTGCATTTCTTACGATTGACATGCATTTGAATGGGGAACTCGCCCGAAACAAAGTATACGTTTTCATTATGTGAATAACTTGAAAATCTTAACTCAAACAGCTGCAAAACCTGTTTGCCCAGCACGGGGATATTGAATCATATAAGATAAAACCATGAATACGTAAATTTGAGTCTTCTATCAAAAGTTACAGCTAACTTCATGAAGTTGTAAGAAAACACTTTATTTCGTCAAGACAGTGCGTTTCTTACGATTGACATGCATTTGAATGGGGAACTCGCCCGAAACAAAGTATACGTTTTCATTATGTGAATAACTTGAAAATCTTAGCTCAAACAGCTGCAAAACCTGTTTGCCCAGCACGGGGATGCTGAATTCTATAAGGCAAAGCCATATTTATGTGTGTCTGAGTCTTCTATCAAAAGTTACAGCTATCTCCATGAAGTTAATGGAAAAACGCTTTATTTCACCACGTTAGTGCGTTTCTCGCTATTACATGCATTTGAATGGAGTTCTCGCCTGACACAAAGTATAGGTTTTCATTTTGTGAATAACTTGAAAATCTTAGCTCAAACAGCTGCAAAACCTATTTCCCCAGCACGGAGATGCTGAATTCTATAAGGCAAAGCCGTATTTATGTGTGTCTGAGTCTTCTATCAAAAGTTATAGCTATGTTTATGACGTTGTACAAAAACGCTTTATTTCGCTAAGACAGTGCGTTTCTCACTGATACATGCATTTGAAAGGAGTTCTCGCCCGACACAAAGTATAGGTTTTCATTTTGTGAATAACTTGAAAATCTTAGCTCAAACAGCTGCAAAACCTATTTCCCCAGCACGGAGATGCTGAATTCTATAAGGCAAAGCTATAAATTTGTGTGTCTGAGTCTTCTATCAAAAGTTATAGCTATGTTTATGAAGTTGTACAAAAACGCTTTATTTCACCACTTTAGTGCGTTTCTCGCCATTACATGCATTTGAATGGAGTTCTCGCCCAAAACAAAGTATAGGTTTTCATTTTGTGAATAACTTGAAAATCTTAGCTCAAACAGCTGCAAAACCTATTTCCCCAGCACGGAGATGCTGAATTCTATAAGGCAAAGCCATATTTATGTGTGTCTGAGTCTTCTATCAAAAGTTATAGCTATGTTTATGAAGTTGCAAAAAAACGCTTTCTTTCGTCAAGACAGTGCGTTTCTTACGATTGACATGCATTTGAATGGGGAACTCGCCCGAAACAAAGTATAGGTTTTCTTTTTGTGAATAACTTGAAAATCTTAGCTCAAACAGCTGCAAAACCTGTTTGCCCAGCACGGGGATATTGAATCATATAAGATAAAGCAATGAATACGTATATTTCAGTCTTCTATCAAAAGTTACAGCTAACTTCATCAAGTTGTAAGAAAACACTTTATTTCGTCAAGACAGTGCGTTTCTTACGATTGACATGCATTTGAATGGAGAACTCGCCCGAAACAAAGTATAGGTTTTCATCTTGTGAATAACTTGAAAATCTTATCTCAAACAGCTGCAAGACCTGTTTGCCCAGCACGGGGATATTGCATTTCTCCAGGGCGTATGTTGCCGGTTGAGACCATCTACATTTCAACAGCGCCTGTGTTCATTGCTTAGGGCCACTACATTTCACCAGGGCCTGTGTTGGTGGCTGATACCATCCACAATACACAAAGGCCTGTGATACTGGCTGATGTCATCCACATTACACCAGGGCCTGTGGTGCTGGCTGACGTAATCCACATTGCACGAGGGCCTGATATGCTGGCTTATACCATCCACATTACACCAGGGCCATTGCTTCCTCGGTGTCCATCTTCACCACACCAGGGCTTGTGCTGCTCGTTGATGCTATCCACCTTACACCAGGGTGTGTGTTGCTGACCAATACCATCCATATTTCACCAGGGCCAGTGTTGTTAGACGAGGCCATCCACCTTACAATAGGGCCTGTGCTACTTCCTGAGGCCAACTACATTTCACCAGAGCCTGCGTTTCTGGCTGATGCCATCCACATTTCACCAGGGCCTGTATTGCTGGCTGAGGCCATCCACAATACACAACGGAGTTTGTTGCTGGCTGATGCCATCCACAATACACAAGGGCCTCTGCTAGTTGCTGATGCCATCCACATTTCACCACGGCCAGTGATCCCTGTGAGGCCATCTTCACCACACCAGAGCCAGTGCTTCCTGTGAGGTCATCATCACCCCACCAGGGCCTCTGTTGGTGGCTGAGGCCATCCACATTACACCAGGGCCTGTGATGCTGGCTGATACCATCCACATTACACCTGTCTGAGGCCATCTACATTTCACCAGAACCTGCGTTGCTGGCTGATGTCATCCACATTTCATCATGGCCAGTGCTCTCTGTGAGGCCATCTTCACAACACCAGGGCCTGTGCTATTGGCTGATGCAATTCACATTGCAGCAGGGCAAGTGCTCCCTGTGAGGCCATTTTCACCACACCACGGACAATGGTGTTGGCTGAGGCCATCCAAATTACACCAGGGCCTGTGCTGCTGGCCAATACCATCCACATTTCACCAGGGCCTGTGCTGCTGGCCAATACCATCCACATTTCACCAGGGCCAGTGTTGTTGGCTGTGGCCATCCAGATGACACCAGAGCCAGTGCTTCCTGTGAGGTCATCATCACCCCACCAGGGCCTGTGATGCTGGCTCATACCATCCACATTACACCAGGCCCTGTGCTTCTGGCCGAGGCAAACTACATTTCACCAGGGGCTGTGCTGCTCTCTCATACTATCCACATTACACCAGGGCCAGCACTCCATATGAGGCCATCGTCACCACACCAGGGCCTGTGTTGCTGGCTGAGGCAATCCACATTGCACCAGGGCCACTGCTCCCTGTGAGGCCATATTCACCACACCAGGGCCTGTTCTGCTGGCTGATACCATCTACATTTCACCAGGGCCTGCGTTGCTGGCTGATGCAATCCACATTGCACCAGGAACTGTTACTGGCTGAGGCCAACTACATTTCACCAGAGTGTATGTTGCTGGCTAAGGCCATCCACATTACACCAGGGCCTGTGCTGCTGGTCAACACCATCCACATTTCATCAGGGCCTGTGCTGCTGTCTGATACCATCCACATTACACCAGGGGCAGTGCTTCCTGTGACGCCATCTCCACCACACCAGGTCCTGTGCTTCTGGCCGAGGCAAACTACATTTCACCAGGGGCTGTGCTGCCCTCTGAAGCCATCCAAATTACAACAGGGCCTGTGCTACTTGCTGAGGCCAACTACATTTCACCAGAGCCTGCGTTTCTGGCTGATGCCATCCACATTACACCAGGGCCTGTGCTACTGACTGAGGCCATCTACATTTCACCAGGGCGTATGTTGCTGGCTGAAGCCATCTACATTTGACCAGGGCCTCTATTGCTGGCTGAGGCCATCCACAATACACAACGGAGTGTGTTGCTGGCTGATGCCATCCACAATACACAAGGGCCTCTGCTAGTTGCTGATGCCATCCACATTTCACCACGGCCAGTGATCCCTGTGAGGCCATCTTCACCACACCAGGTTCTGTGCTGCTGGCTTATACCATACACATGTCACCAGGGCCTGTGCTACTCGTTGATACCATCCACATTTCACCAGGGCTTGTGTTGCTGGCTGATGCCATCCACAATACACAAGGGCCTGTGCTACTGGCTGAGGCCATCCACATTAAACCAGGGCCACTGGTGTTGACTGAGGACATTCACATTACACCAGGGCCAGTGCTCCCTGTGAGGCCATCTTCACCACACCAGAGCGTGCGTTGCTGGCTGATGCCATCCGCATTGCACCAGGGTCACTGCTCCCTGTGAGGCCATATTCACCACACCAGGGCCTGTGGTGCTGGCTGATGCCTTCCACATTGCACCAGTGCCTGTGCTACTGGCTGAGGCCAACTACATTTCACCAGGGCGTATGTTGCTGGCTAAGGCCATCTACATTTCACCAGGGCCTGTGGTGCTGGCTGAGGCCATCCACAATACACAAGGGCCTGTGCTACTGGCTTATTCCATCCACATTTCAACAGGGCCAGTGCTCCCTGTGAGGCTATGTTCACCACACCAGGGCCTGTGGTGCTGGCTGATACCATCCACATTACACCAGGGCTTGTGTTGCTGGCTGATGCCATCCACATTACACCAGGGCCATTGGTTTTGACTGAGTACATTCACATTACACCAGGGCCTGTGGTGCTGGCCAATACCATCCACATTTCACCAGGGCCACTGTTGTTGGCTGAGGCCATACACATTACACCAGGGACAGTGATTCCTGTGAGGCCATCTTCACCACACCAGGGCCTGTGCTGTTGGCTGAGGCCATCCACATTACACCAGGGCCTGTGCTGTTGGCCAATACCCTCCATATTTCACCAGGGCCAGTGTTGTTGGCTTTGGCCATCCACATTTCACCATGGCCAGTGCTTCCTGTGAGGCCATCATCACCACACCAGGGCCTGTGGTGCTGGCTGAGGCCATCCACCTTGCACAAGGGCCTGTGATGCTGGCTTATACCATCCACATTACACCAGAGCCTGTGATGCTGGCTTATACCACCCACATTACACCAGGTCCTGTGCTTCTGGCCGAGGAAAACTACATTTCACCAGGGGCTGTGCTGCTCTCTGATACCATCCACATTTCACCAGGGCTTGTGTTGCTGGCTGATGCCATCCACATTAAACCAGGGCCACTGGTGTTGACTGAGGACATTGACATTACACCAGGGCCTGTGGTGCTGGCCAATACCATCCACATTTCACCAGGGCCACTGTTCTTGGCTGAGGCCATACACATTACACCTGTCTGAGGCCATCTACATTTCACTAGAACAAGCGTTGCTGGCTGATGTCATCCACATTACACCAGGGCCTGTGTTGCTGGCTGAGACCAACTACATTTAAAAAGAGCCTGTGTTGCTGGCTGATGACATCCACAATACACAAGGGCCTGTGCTACTGGCTGATGCAATCCACATTGCAGCAGGGCAAGTGCTCCCTGTGAGGTCATTTTCACCACACCACGGACAGTGGTGTTGGCTGAGGCCATCCAAATTACACAAGGGCCTGTGCTGCTGGCCAATACCATCCACATTACACCAGAGCCTGTGATGCTGGCTGATACCATCCACAATACACAAAGGCCTGTGATACTGGCTGATGTCATCCACATTACACCAGGGCCACTGGTGTTGGCTGAGGCCATCCACATTACACCAGGGCCTGTGCTGCTGGTCAATACATCCACATTTCATCAGGGCCTGTACTGCTGTCTGATACCATCCACATTACACCAGGGCCAGTGCTTCCTGTGAGGCCATCATCACCCCACCAGGGCCTGTGTTGGTGGCTGAGGCCATCCACATTACACCAGGGCCTGTGATGCTGGCTTATACCATCCACATTACACCAGGTCCTGTGCTTCTGGCAGAGGCAAACTACATTACACCAGGTCCTGTGCTGTTGGCCAATACCCTCCACATTTCACCAGGGCCAGTGTTGTTGGCTTTGGCCATCCACATTTCACCACGGCCAGTGCTTCCTGTGAGGCCATCATCACCACACCAGGGCCTGTGGTGCTGGCGGAGGCCATCCACATTGCACAAGGGCCTGTGATGCTGGCTTATACCATCGACATTACACCAGAGCCTGTGATGCTGGCTCATACCACCCACATTACACCAGGTCCAGTGCTTCTGGCTGAGGAAAACTACATTTCACCAGGGGCTGTGCTGCTCTCTGATACTATCCACATTACACCAGGGCTTGTGTTGCTGGCTGATGCCATCCACATTGCACGAGGGCCTGATATGCTGGCTTATACCATCCACATTACACCAGGGCCATTGCTTCCTGGGTGTCCATCTTCACCACACCAGGGCTTGTGCTGCTCGTCGATGCTATCCACCTTACACCAGGGTGTGTGTTGCTGACCAATACCATCCATATTTCACCAGGGCCAGTGTTGTTAGACGAGGCCATCCACCTTACAATAGGGCCTGTGCTACTTCCTGAGGCCAACTACATTTCACCAGAGCCTGCGTTTCTGGCTGATGCCATCCACATTTCACCAGGGCCTGTATTGCTGGCTGAGGCCATCCACAATACACAACGGAGTGTGTTGCTGGCTGATGCCATCCACAATACACAAGGGCCTCTGCTAGTTGCTGATGCCATCCACATTTCACCACGGCCAGTAATCCCTGTGAGGCCATCTTCACCACACCAGAGCCAGTGCTTCCTGTGAGGTCATCATCACCCCACCAGGGCCTCTGTTGGTGGCTGAGGCCATCCACATTACACCAGGGCCTGTGATGCTGGCTGATACCATCCACATTACACCTGTCTGAGGCCATCTACATTTCACCAGAACCTGCGTTGCTGGCTGATGTCATCCACATTTCATCATGGCCAGTGCTCTCTGTGAGGCCATCTTCACAACACCAGGGCCTTTGCTATTGGCTGATGCAATCCACATTGCAGCAGGGCAAGTGCTCCCTGTGAGGCCATTTTTACCACACCAGGGACAGTGGTGTTGGCTGAGGCCATCCAAATTACACCAGGGCCTGTGCTGCTGGCCAATACCATCCACATTTCACCAGGGCCTGTGCTGCTGGCCAATACCATCCACATTTCACCAGGGCCAGTGTTGTTGGCTGTGGCCATCCAGATGACACCAGAGCCAGTGCTTCCTGTGAGGTCATCATCACCCCACCAGGGCCTGTGATGCTGGCTCATACCATCCACATTACACGAGGTCCTGTGCTTCTGGCCGAGGCAAACTACATTTCACCAGGGGCTGTGCTGCTCTCTGATACTATCCACATTACACCAGGGCCAGCACTCCTTGTGAGGCCATCTTCACCACACCAGAGCCTATGCTTCTGGCTGAGGCCAACTATATTTCAACATTGCCTGTGTTTGTGGCTGATGCCATCCACAATAAACAAAAGTCTGTGCTACTGGCTGATGACATCCACATTACACCAGGGCCAGCGCTCCTTGTGAGGCCATCGTCACCACACCAGGGCCTGTGTTGCTGGCTGAGGCAATCCACATTGCACCAGGGCCACTGCTCCCTGTGAGGCCATATTCACCACACCAGGGCCTGTTCTGCTGGCTGATACCATCTACATTTCACCAGGGCCTGCGTTGCTGGCTGATGCAATCCACATTGCACCAGGAACTGTTACTGGCTGCTGCCAACTACATTTCACCAGAGCGTATGTTGCTGGCTAAGGCCATCCACATTACACCAGGGCCTGTGCTGCTGGTCAACACCATCCACATTTCATCAGGGCCTGTGCTGCTGTCTGATACCATCCACATTACACCAGGGGCAGTGCTTCCTGTGACGCCATCTCCACCACACCAGGTCCTGTGCTTCTGGCCGAGGCAAACTACATTTCACCAGGGGCTGTGCTGCCCTCTGAAGCCATCCAAATTACAACAGGGCCTGTGCTACTTGCTGAGGCCAACTACATTTCACCAGAGCCTGCGTTTCTGGCTGATGCCATCCACATTACACCAGGGCCTGTGCTACTGACTGAGGCCATCTACATTTCACCAGGGCGTATGTTGCTGGCTGAAGCCATCTACATTTGACCAGGGCCTCTATTGCTGGCTGAGGCCATCCACAATACACAACGGAGTGTGTTGCTGGCTGATGCCATCCACAATACACAAGGGCCTCTGCTAGTTGCTGATGCCATCCACATTTCACCACGGCCAGTGATCCCTGTGAGGCCATCTTCACCACAACAGGTTCTGTGCTGCTGGCTTATACCATCCACATTTCACCAGGGCCTGTGCTACTCGTTGATACCATCCACATTTCACCAGGGCTTGTGTTGCTGGCTGATGCCATCCACAATACACAAGGGCCTGTGCTACTGGCTGAGGCCATCCACATTAAACCAGGGCCACTGGTGTTGACTGAGGACATTCACATTACACCAGGGCCAGTGCTCCCTGTGAGGCCATCTTCACCACACCAGAGCGTGCGTTGCTGGCTGATGCCATCCGCATTGCACCAGGGTCACTGCTCCCTGTGAGGCCATATTCACCACACCAGGGCCTGTGGTGCTGGCTGATGCCTTCCACATTGCACCAGTGCCTGTGCTACTGGCTGAGGCCAACTACATTTCACCAGGGCGTATGTTGCTGGCTAAGGCCATCTACATTTCACCAGGGCCTGTGGTGCTGGCTGAGGCCATCCACAATACACAAGGGCCTGTGCTACTGGCTGATTCCATCCACATTTCAACAGGGCCAGTGCTCCCTGTGAGGCTATGTTCACCACACCAGGGCCTGTGGTGCTGGCTGATACCATCCACATTACACCAGGGCTTGTGTTGCTGGCTGATGCCATCCACATTACACCAGGGCCATTGGTTTTGACTGAGTACATTCACATTACACCAGGGCCTGTGGTGCTGGCCAATACCATCCACATTTCACCAGGGCCACTGTTGTTGGCTGAGGCCATACACATTACACCAGGGACAGTGATTCCTGTGAGGCCATCTTCACCACACCAGGGCCTGTGCTGTTGGCTGAGGCAATCCACATTACACCAGGGCCTGTGCTGTTGGCCAATACCCTCCATATTTCACCAGGGCCAGTGTTGTTGGCTTTGGCCATCCACATTTCACCATGGCCAGTGCTTCCTGTGAGGCCATCATCACCACACCAGGGCCTGTGGTGCTGGCTGAGGCCATCCACATTGCACAAGGGCCTGTGATGCTGGCTTATACCATCGACATTACACCAGAGCCTGTGATGCTGGCTCATACCACCCACATTACACCAGGTCCAGTGCTTCTGGCTGAGGAAAACTACATTTCACCAGGGGCTGTGCTTCTCTCTGATACTATCCACATTACACCAGGGCTTGTGTTGCTGGCTGATGCCATCCACATTGCACGAGGGCCTGATATGCTGGCTTATACCATCCACATTACACCAGGGCCATTGCTTCCTGGGTGTCCATCTTCACCACACCAGGGCTTGTGCTGCTCGTCGATGCTATCCACCTTACACCAGGGTGTGTGTTGCTGACCAATACCATCCATATTTCACCAGGGCCAGTGTTGTTAGACGAGGCCATCCACCTTACAATAGGGCCTGTGCTACTTCCTGAGGCCAACTACATTTCACCAGAGCCTGCGTTTCTGGCTGATGCCATCCACATTTCACCAGGGCCTGTATTGCTGGCTGAGGCCATCCACAATACACAACGGAGTGTGTTGCTGGCTGATGCCATCCACAATACACAAGGGCCTCTGCTAGTTGCTGATGCCATCCACATTTCACCACGGCCAGTAATCCCTGTGAGGCCATCTTCACCACACCAGAGCCAGTGCTTCCTGTGAGGTCATCATCACCCCACCAGGGCCTCTGTTGGTGGCTGAGGCCATCCACATTTCACCAGGGCCTGTGATGCTGGCTGATACCATCCACATTACACCTGTCTGAGGCCATCTACATTTCACCAGAACCTGCGTTGCTGGCTGATGTCATCCACATTTCATCATGGCCAGTGCTCTCTGTGAGGCCATCTTCACAACACCAGGGCCTGTGCTATTGGCTGATGCAATCCACATTGCAGCAGGGCAAGTGCTCCCTGTGAGGCCATTTTTACCACACCAGGGACAGTGGTGTTGGCTGAGGCCATCCAAATTACACCAGGGCCTGTGCTGCTGGCCAATACCATCCACATTTCACCAGGGCCTGTGCTGCTGGCCAATACCATCCACATTTCACCAGGGCCAGTGTTGTTGGCTGTGGCCATCCAGATGACACCAGAGCCAGTGCTTCCTGTGAGGTCATCATCACCCCACCAGGGCCTGTGATGCTGGCTCATACCATCCACATTACACGAGGTCCTGTGCTTCTGGCCGAGGCAAACTACATTTCACCAGGGGCTGTGCTGCTCTCTGATACTATCCACATTACACCAGGGCCAGCACTCCTTGTGAGGCCATCTTCACCACACCAGAGCCTATGCTTCTGGCTGAGGCCAACTATATTTCAACATTGCCTGTGTTTGTGGCTGATGCCATCCACAATACACAAAAGTCTGTGCTACTGGCTGATGCCATCCACATTACACCAGGGCCAGCGCTCCTTGTGAGGCCATCGTCACCACACCAGGGCCTGTGTTGCTGGCTGAGGCAATCCACATTGCACCAGGGCCACTGCTCCCTGTGAGGCCATATTCACCACACCAGGGCCTGTTCTGCTGGCTGAGGCCAACTACATTTCACCAGAGCGTATGTTGCTGGCTAAGGCCATCCACATTACACCAGGGCCTGTGCTGCTGGTCAACACCATCCACATTTCATCAGGGCCTGTGCTGCTGTCTGATACCATCCACATTACACCAGGGGCAGTGCTTCCTGTGACGCCATCTCCACCACACCAGGTCCTGTGCTTCTGGCCGAGGCAAACTACATTTCACCAGGGGCTGTGCTGCCCTCTGAAGCCATCCAAATTACAACAGGGCCTGTGCTACTTGCTGAGGCCAACTACATTTCACCAGAGCCTGCGTTTCTGGCTGATGCCATCCACATTAAACCAGGGCCTGTGCTACTGACTGAGGCCATCTACATTTCACCAGGGCTTATGTTGCTGGCTGAAGCCATCTACATTTGACCAGGGCCTCTATTGCTGGCTGAGGCCATCCACAATACACAACGGAGTGTGTTGCTGGCTGATGCCATCCACAATACACAAGGGCCTCTGCTAGTTGCTGATGCCATCCACATTTCACCACGGCCAGTGATCCCTGTGAGGCCATCTTCACCACACCAGGTTCTGTGCTGCTGGCTTATACCATACACATTTCACCAGGGCCTGTGCTACTCGTTGATACCATCCACATTTCACCAGGGCTTGTGTTGCTGGCTGATGCCATCCACAATACACAAGGGCCTGTGCTACTGGCTGAGGCCATCCACATTAAACCAGGGCCACTGGTGTTGACTGAGGACATTCACATTACACCAGGGCCAGTGCTCCCTGTGAGGCCATCTTCACCACACCAGAGCGTGCGTTGCTGGCTGATGCCATCCGCATTGCACCAGGGTCACTGCTCCCTGTGAGGCCATATTCACCACACCAGGGCCTGTGGTGCTGGCTGATGCCTTCCACATTGCACCAGTGCCTGTGCTACTGGCTGAGGCCAACTACATTTCACCAGGGCGTATGTTGCTGGCTAAGGCCATCTACATTTCACCAGGGCCTGTGGTGCTGGCTGAGGCCATCCACAATACACAAGGGCCTGTGCTACTGGCTGATTCCATCCACATTTCAACAGGGCCAGTGCTCCCTGTGAGGCTATGTTCACCACACCAGGGCCTGTGGTGCTGGCTGATACCATCCACATTACACCAGGGCTTGTGTTGCTGGCTGATGCCATCCACATTACACCAGGGCCATTGGTTTTGACTGAGTACATTCACATTACACCAGGGCCTGTGGTGCTGGCCAATACCATCCACATTTCACCAGGGCCACTGTTGTTGGCTGAGGCCATACACATTACACCAGGGACAGTGATTCCTGTGAGGCCATCTTCACCACACCAGGGCCTGTGCTGTTGGCTGAGGCCATCCACATTACACCAGGGCCTGTGCTGTTGGCCAATACCCTCCATATTTCACCAGGGCCAGTGTTGTTGGCTTTGGCCATCCACATTTCACCATGGCCAGTGCTTCCTGTGAGGCCATCATCACCACACCAGGGCCTGTGGTGCTGGCTGAGGCCATCCACCTTGCACAAGGGCCTGTGATGCTGGCTTATACCATCCACATTACACCAGAGCCTGTGATGCTGGCTTATACCACCCACATTACACCAGGTCCTGTGCTTCTGGCCGAGGAAAACTACATTTCACCAGGGGCTGTGCTGCTCTCTGATACCATCCACATTTCACCAGGGCTTGTGTTGCTGGCTGATGCCATCCACATTAAACCAGGGCCACTGGTGTTGACTGAGGACATTGACATTACACCAGGGCCTGTGGTGCTGGCCAATACCATCCACATTTCACCAGGGCCACTGTTCTTGGCTGAGGCCATACACATTACACCTGTCTGAGGCCATCTACATTTCACTAGAACAAGCGTTGCTGGCTGATGTCATCCACATTACACCAGGGCCTGTGTTGCTGGCTGAGACCAACTACATTTAAAAAGAGCCTGTGTTGCTGGCTGATGACATCCACAATACACAAGGGCCTGTGCTACTGGCTGATGCAATCCACATTGCAGCAGGGCAAGTGCTCCCTGTGAGGTCATTTTCACCACACCACGGACAGTGGTGTTGGCTGAGGCCATCCAAATTACACAAGGGCCTGTGCTGCTGGCCAATACCATCCACATTACACCAGAGCCTGTGATGCTGGCTGATACCATCCACAATACACAAAGGCCTGTGATACTGGCTGATGTCATCCACATTACACCAGGGCCACTGGTGTTGGCTGAGGCCATCCACATTACACCAGGGCCTGTGCTGCTGGTCAATACATCCACATTTCATCAGGGCCTGTACTGCTGTCTGATACCATCCACATTACACCAGGGCCAGTGCTTCCTGTGAGGCCATCATCACCCCACCAGGGCCTGTGTTGGTGGCTGAGGCCATCCACATTACACCAGGGCCTGTGATGCTGGCTTATACCATCCACATTACACCAGGTCCTGTGCTTCTGGCAGAGGCAAACTACATTACACCAGGTCCTGTGCTGTTGGCCAATACCCTCCACATTTCACCAGGGCCAGTATTGTTGGCTTTGGCCATCCACATTTCACCACGGCCAGTGCTTCCTGTGAGGCCATCATCACCACACCAGGGCCTGTGGTGCTGGCTGAGGCCATCCACATTGCACAAGGGCCTGTGATGCTGGCTTATACCATCGACATTACACCAGAGCCTGTGATGCTGGCTCATACCACCCACATTACACCAGGTCCAGTGCTTCTGGCTGAGGAAAACTACATTTCACCAGGGGCTGTGCTGCTCTCTGATACTATCCACATTACACCAGGGCTTGTGTTGCTGGCTGATGCCATCCACATTGCACGAGGGCCTGATATGCTGGCTTATACCATCCACATTACACCAGGGCCATTGCTTCCTGGGTGTCCATCTTCACCACACCAGGGCTTGTGCTGCTCGTCGATGCTATCCACCTTACACTAGGGTGTGTGTTGCTGACCAATACCATCCATATTTCACCAGGGCCAGTGTTGTTAGACGAGGCCATCCACCTTACAATAGGGCCTGTGCTACTTCCTGAGGCCAACTACATTTCACCAGAGCCTGCGTTTCTGGCTGATGCCATCCACATTTCACCAGGGCCTGTATTGCTGGCTGAGGCCATCCACAATACACAACGGAGTGTGTTGCTGGCTGATGCCATCCACAATACACAAGGGCCTCTGCTAGTTGCTGATGCCATCCACATTTCACCACGGCCAGTAATCCCTGTGAGGCCATCTTCACCACACCAGAGCCAGTGCTTCCTGTGAGGTCATCATCACCCCACCAGGGCCTCTGTTGGTGGCTGAGGCCATCCACATTACACCAGGGCCTGTGATGCTGGCTGATACCATCCACATTACACCTGTCTGAGGCCATCTACATTTCACCAGAACCTGCGTTGCTGGCTGATGTCATCCACATTTCATCATGGCCAGTGCTCTCTGTGAGGCCATCTTCACAACACCAGGGCCTGTGCTATTGGCTGATGCAATCCACATTGCAGCAGGGCAAGTGCTCCCTGTGAGGCCATTTTTACCACACCAGGGACAGTGGTGTTGGCTGAGGCCATCCAAATTACACCAGGGCCTGTGCTGCTGGCCAATACCATCCACATTTCACCAGGGCCTGTGCTGCTGGCCAATACCATCCACATTTCACCAGGGCCAGTGTTGTTGGCTGTGGCCATCCAGATGACACCAGAGCCAGTGCTTCCTGTGAGGTCATCATCACCCCACCAGGGCCTGTGATGCTGGCTCATACCATCCACATTACACGAGGTCCTGTGCTTCTGGCCGAGGCAAACTACATTTCACCAGGGGCTGTGCTGCTCTCTGATACTATCCACATTACACCAGGGCCAGCACTCCTTGTGAGGCCATCTTCACCACACCAGAGCCTATGCTTCTGGCTGAGGCCAACTATATTTCAACATTGCCTGTGTTTGTGGCTGATGCCATCCACAATACACAAAAGTCTGTGCTACTGGCTGATGCCATCCACATTACACCAGGGCCAGCGCTCCTTGTGAGGCCATCGACACCACACCAGGGCCTGTGTTGCTGGCTGAGGCAATCCACATTGCACCAGGGCCACTGCTCCCTGTGAGGCCATATTCACCACACCAGGGCCTGTTCTGCTGGCTGATACCATCTACATTTCACCAGGGCCTGCGTTGCTGGCTGATGCAATCCACATTGCACCAGGAACTGTTACTGGCTGAGGCCAACTACATTTCACCAGAGCGTATGTTGCTGGCTAAGGCCATCCACATTACACCAGGGCCTGTGCTGCTGGTCAACACCATCCACATTTCATCAGGGCCTGTGCTGCTGTCTGATACCATCCACATTACACCAGGGGCAGTGCTTCCTGTGACGCCATCTCCACCACACCAGGTCCTGTGCTTCTGGCCGAGGCAAACTACATTTCACCAGGGGCTGTGCTGCCCTCTGAAGCCATCCAAATTACAACAGGGCCTGTGCTACTTGCTGAGGCCAACTACATTTCACCAGAGCCTGCGTTTCTGGCTGATGCCATCCACATTACACCAGGGCCTGTGCTACTGACTGAGGCCATCTACATTTCACCAGGGCGTATGTTGCTGGCTGAAGCCATCTACATTTGACCAGGGCCTCTATTGCTGGCTGAGGCCATCCACAATACACAACGGAGTGTGTTGCTGGCTGATGCCATCCACAATACACAAGGGCCTCTGCTAGTTGCTGATGCCATCCACATTTCACCACGGCCAGTGATCCCTGTGAGGCCATCTTCACCACACCAGGTTCTGTGCTGCTGGCTTATACCATACACATTTCACCAGGGCCTGTGCTACTCGTTGATACCATCCACATTTCACCAGGGCTTGTGTTGCTGGCTGATGCCATCCACAATACACAAGGGCCTGTGCTACTGGCTGAGGCCATCCACATTAAACCAGGGCCACTGGTGTTGACTGAGGACATTCACATTACACCAGGGCCAGTGCTCCCTGTGAGGCCATCTTCACCACACCAGAGCGTGCGTTGCTGGCTGATGCCATCCGCATTGCACCAGGGTCACTGCTCCCTGTGAGGCCATATTCACCACACCAGGGCCTGTGGTGCTGGCTGATGCCTTCCACATTGCACCAGTGCCTGTGCTACTGGCTGAGGCCAACTACATTTCACCAGGGCGTATGTTGCTGGCTAAGGCCATCTACATTTCACCAGGGCCTGTGGTGCTGGCTGAGGCCATCCACAATACACAAGGGCCTGTGCTACTGGCTGATTCCATCCACATTTCAACAGGGCCAGTGCTCCCTGTGAGGCTATGTTCACCACACCAGGGCCTGTGGTGCTGGCTGATACCATCCACATTACACCAGGGCTTGTGTTGCTGGCTGATGCCATCCACATTACACCAGGGCCATTGGTTTTGACTGAGTACATTCACATTACACCAGGGCCTGTGGTGCTGGCCAATACCATCCACATTTCACCAGGGCCACTGTTGTTGGCTGAGGCCATACACATTACACCAGGGACAGTGATTCCTGTGAGGCCATCTTCACCACACCAGGGCCTGTGCTGTTGGCTGAGGCCATCCACATTACACCAGGGCCTGTGCTGTTGGCCAATACCCTCCATATTTCACCAGGGCCAGTGTTGTTGGCTTTGGCCATCCACATTTCACCATGGCCAGTGCTTCCTGTGAGGCCATCATCACCACACCAGGGCCTGTGGTGCTGGCTGAGGCCATCCACATTGCACAAGGGCCTGTGATGCTGGCTTATACCATCGACATTACACCAGAGCCTGTGATGCTGGCTCATACCACCCACATTACACCAGGTCCAGTGCTTCTGGCTGAGGAAAACTACATTTCACCAGGGGCTGTGCTTCTCTCTGATACTATCCACATTACACCAGGGCTTGTGTTGCTGGCTGATGCCATCCACATTGCACGAGGGCCTGATATGCTGGCTTATACCATCCACATTACACCAGGGCCATTGCTTCCTGGGTGTCCATCTTCACCACACCAGGGCTTGTGCTGCTCGTCGATGCTATCCACCTTACACCAGGGTGTGTGTTGCTGACCAATACCATCCATATTTCACCAGGGCCAGTGTTGTTAGACGAGGCCATCCACCTTACAATAGGGCCTGTGCTACTTCCTGAGGCCAACTACATTTCACCAGAGCCTGCGTTTCTGGCTGATGCCATCCACATTTCACCAGGGCCTGTATTGCTGGCTGAGGCCATCCAAAATACACAACGGAGTGTGTTGCTGGCTGATGCCATCCACAATACACAAGGGCCTCTGCTAGTTGCTGATGCCATCCACATTTCACCACGGCCAGTAATCCCTGTGAGGCCATCTTCACCACACCAGAGCCAGTGCTTCCTGTGAGGTCATCATCACCCCACCAGGGCCTCTGTTGGTGGCTGAGGCCATCCACATTATACCAGGGCCTGTGATGCTGGCTGATACCATCCACATTACACCTGTCTGAGGCCATCCACATTTCACCAGGGCCTGTGATGCTGGCTGATACCATCCACATTACACCTGTCTGAGGCCATCTACATTTCACCAGAACCTGCGTTGCTGGCTGATGTCATCCACATTTCATCATGGCCAGTGCTCTCTGTGAGGCCATCTTCACAACACCAGGGCCTGTGCTATTGGCTGATGCAATCCACATTGCAGCAGGGCAAGTGCTCCCTGTGAGGCCATTTTTACCACACCAGGGACAGTGGTGTTGGCTGAGGCCATCCAAATTACACCAGGGCCTGTGCTGCTGGCCAATACCATCCACATTTCACCAGGGCCTGTGCTGCTGGCCAATACCATCCACATTTCACCAGGGCCAGTGTTGTTGGCTGTGGCCATCCAGATGACACCAGAGCCAGTACTTCCTGTGAGGTCATCATCACCCCACCAGGGCCTGTGATGCTGGCTCATACCATCCACATTACACGAGGTCCTGTGCTTCTGGCCGAGGCAAACTACATTTCACCAGGGGCTGTGCTGCTCTCTGATACTATCCACATTACACCAGGGCCAGCACTCCTTGTGAGGCCATCTTCACCACACCAGAGCCTATGCTTCTGGCTGAGGCCAACTATATTTCAACATTGCCTGTGTTTGTGGCTGATGCCATCCACAATACACAAAAGTCTGTGCTACTGGCTGATGCCATCCACATTACACCAGGGCCAGCGCTCCTTGTGAGGCCATCGTCACCACACCAGGGCCTGTGTTGCTGGCTGAGGCAATCCACATTGCACCAGGGCCACTGCTCCCTGTGAGGCCATATTCACCACACCAGGGCCTGTTCTGCTGGCTGATACCATCTACATTTCACCAGGGCCTGCGTTGCTGGCTGATGCAATCCACATTGCACCAGGAACTGTTACAGGCTGAGGCCAACTACATTTCACCAGAGCGTATGTTGCTGGCTAAGGCCATCCACATTACACCAGGGCCTGTGCTGCTGGTCAACACCATCCACATTTCATCAGGGCCTGTGCTGCTGTCTGATACCATCCACATTACACCAGGGGCAGTGCTTCCTGTGACGCCATCTCCACCACACCAGGTCCTGTGCTTCTGGCCGAGGCAAACTACATTTCACCAGGGGCTGTGCTGCCCTCTGAAGCCATCCAAATTACAACAGGGCCTGTGCTACTTGCTGAGGCCAACTACATTTCACCAGAGCCTGCGTTTCTGGCTGATGCCATCCACATTACACCAGGGCCTGTGCTACTGACTGAGGCCATCTACATTTCACCAGGGCGTATGTTGCTGGCTGAAGCCATCTACATTTGACCAGGGCCTCTATTGCTGGCTGAGGCCATCCACAATACACAACGGAGTGTGTTGCTGGCTGATGCCATCCACAATACACAAGGGCCTCTGCTAGTTGCTGATGCCATCCACATTTCACCACGGCCAGTGATCCCTGTGAGGCCATCTTCACCACACCAGGTTCTGTGCTGCTGGCTTATACCATACACATTTCACCAGGGCCTGTGCTACTCGTTGATACCATCCACATTTCACCAGGGCTTGTGTTGCTGGCTGATGCCATCCACAATACACAAGGGCCTGTGCTACTGGCTGAGGCCATCCACATTAAACCAGGGCCACTGGTGTTGACTGAGGACATTCACATTACACCAGGGCCAGTGCTCCCTGTGAGGCCATCTTCACCACACCAGAGCGTGCGTTGCTGGCTGATGCCATCCGCATTGCACCAGGGTCACTGCTCCCTGTGAGGCCATATTCACCACACCAGGGCCTGTGGTGCTGGCTGATGCCTTCCACATTGCACCAGTGCCTGTGCTACTGGCTGAGGCCAACTACATTTCACCAGGGCGTATGTTGCTGGCTAAGGCCATCTACATTTCACCAGGGCCTGTGGTGCTGGCTGAGGCCATCCACAATACACAAGGGCCTGTGCTACTGGCTGATTCCATCCACATTTCAACAGGGCCAGTGCTCCCTGTGAGGCTATGTTCACCACACCAGGGCCTGTGGTGCTGGCTGATACCATCCACATTACACCAGGGCTTGTGTTGCTGGCTGATGCCATCCACATTACACCAGGGCCATTGGTTTTGACTGAGTACATTCACATTACACCAGGGCCTGTGGTGCTGGCCAATACCATCCACATTTCACCAGGGCCACTGTTGTTGGCTGAGGCCATACACATTACACCAGGGACAGTGATTCCTGTGAGGCCATCTTCACCACACCAGGGCCTGTGCTGTTGGCTGAGGCCATCCACATTACACCAGGGCCTGTGCTGTTGGCCAATACCCTCCATATTTCACCAGGGCCAGTGTTGTTGGCTTTGGCCATCCACATTTCACCATGGCCAGTGCTTCCTGTGAGGCCATCATCACCACACCAGGGCCTGTGGTGCTGGCTGAGGCCATCCACCTTGCACAAGGGCCTGTGATGCTGGCTTATACCATCCACATTACACCAGAGCCTGTGATGCTGGCTTATACCACCCACATTACACCAGGTCCTGTGCTTCTGGCCGAGGAAAACTACATTTCACCAGGGGCTGTGCTGCTCTCTGATACCATCCACATTTCACCAGGGCTTGTGTTGCTGGCTGATGCCATCCACATTAAACCAGGGCCACTGGTGTTGACTGAGGACATTGACATTACACCAGGGCCTGTGGTGCTGGCCAATACCATCCACATTTCACCAGGGCCACTGTTCTTGGCTGAGGCCATACACATTACACCTGTCTGAGGCCATCTACATTTCACTAGAACAAGCGTTGTTGGCTGATGTCATCCACATTACACCAGGGCCTGTGTTGCTGGCTGAGACCAACTACATTTAAAAAGAGCCTGTGTTGCTGGCTGATGACATCCACAATACACAAGGGCCTGTGCTACTGGCTGATGCAATCCACATTGCAGCAGGGCAAGTGCTCCCTGTGAGGCCATTTTCACTACACCACAGACAGTGGTGTTGGCTGAGGCCATCCAAATTACACAAGGGCCTGTGCTGCTGGCCAATACCATCCACATTACACCAGAGCCTGTGATGCTGGCTGATACCATCCACAATACACAAAGGCCTGTGATACTGGCTGATGTCATCCACATTACACCAGGGCCACTGGTGTTGGCTGAGGCCATTCACATTACACCAGGGCCTGTGCTGCTGGTCAATACATCCACATTTCATCAGGGCCTGTGCTGCTGTCTGATACCATCCACATTACACCAGGGCCAGTGCTTCCTGTGAGGCCATCATCACCCCACCAGGGCCTGTGTTGGTGGCTGAGGCCATCCACATTACACCAGGGCCTGTGATGCTGGCTTATACCATCCACATTACACCAGGTCCTGTGCTTCTGGCAGAGGCAAACTACATTACACCAGGTCCTGTGCTGTTGGCCAATACCCTCCACATTTCACCAGGGCCAGTGTTGTTGGCTTTGGCCATCCACATTTCACCACGGCCAGTGCTTCCTGTGAGGCCATCATCACCACACCAGGGCCTGTGGTGCTGGCTGAGGCCATCCACATTGCACAAGGGCCTGTGATGCTGGCTTATACCATCGACATTACACCAGAGCCTGTGATGCTGGCTCATACCACCCACATTACACCAGGTCCAGTGCTTCTGGCTGAGGAAAACTACATTTCACCAGGGGCTGTGCTGCTCTCTGATACTATCCACATTACACCAGGGCTTGTGTTGCTGGCTGATGCCATCCACATTGCACGAGGGCCTGATATGCTGGCTTATACCATCCACATTACACCAGGGCCATTGCTTCCTGGGTGTCCATCTTCACCACACCAGGGCTTGTGCTGCTCGTTGATGCTATCCACCTTACACCAGGGTGTGTGTTGCTGACCAATACCATCCATATTTCACCAGGGCCAGTGTTGTTAGACGAGGCCATTGTCATGGTTCGATTTTTTGAGGAAGAGACATACGACTGGAAGTCCATAGTGGGTCAACACAAATTATTTTATTAAAACACACAGTACAGTGTGAGAAGAAACTTGCAACAGCCACCCTACAATCTTCCAATCTTCCTCGAGCAGACCGCTCCCCATCCTTATATTACCCTGATGACATCACAGCTAGATCTTACTGGAAATGATAACAGTTCCAAAGTTCTCCTTATATAGACATCCGATACTACTTTCGAAACAAACAAGTTTGTGATATGTTGTGCAATTTTGTGAGACTGTGTGTCCAACCGAGAGATTGTCCTGAGACGACCTCCCTGTTCTTAGTACGTGCGGGAGTGAACGTGCGTACTTTCCATGACTCTCTATGTGCATGTTGGTGTGGGCCTGAATATGTGTGTAGGTGAATGTAGAAGGCCCTACTGGACCCACAGCTTCGAGAGGTGTGAATACAATGATATGGATACCATTTGCAACAGCTTAAGCAGATAGAAAGAACGATAGAGAACAACAATAGACTAATTAAAGTGATGATAATATGCATACATTAATATTTTGCTCAGATTACCATAGATCTAATACAGAGATTATTCTGTCAACTGGTTCGACAATGATGAATGATTGATCAATGATAGTTCTGATTATAAATTGTCACCATAAGAATACAAAATAAAATATCTCTTGTCCACACTCCTCCTCTTTGGCCATCGGCCAACCTTTACCAGAATTTGTTTCACTCCTCCGTCCAGGCGGCTTCTCGCAACGGCATCATATACCCCAGACCAGCTGAACCAGCTGAACCAGAGTCTAGGGCCCTGCTTACCAGTTTTACCAACACTCGCCTTACCAGAGGAATGAGACAACATCCGATCATCAATATACCTAGACAAACTATAAGAGAAAACATGGCAGACATAAACACACCCTTCCATTGCCCAAAAACAGACGTGATCCAGTCTCCCAGCCCCGTGTTCACGCCTGATTGCTCATGCATGGTTCTAAATAACGTTTTCAGATTCTCAAGCGCCCGAGTGACCGTTCCGTCCGGAGCAGTATTGTTGGGAATAAAGGTGCAGCACATGTCACCAAACATTGCACATGCCCCACCTCTCTCAGCCAACAACATGTCCAGAGGCATTCGATTTTGGACTCCCATTAAAGACGTCGGACCTAATTGTTCCCACCTGAGCCAACCTCGCGCTTGAATTTCCTCGACGACTCGATCGGTTTGGACTCTGGAGCGGATAGACCTCTGCGTCTGGGCAATTCGCCTGTCTGCCAATAAACAAACAAACACATTATACCACTTATTAACCCCAACATCCCCGTTATTTTCCAATTTTCCCACAATTTCATGATCACTGTTCCCAGGCTCTTTTACTTTCACTTCATGATAAGAGTATAACGTTATGAGTATAAAAGTAAAAACCGTACAAAACTATTACGATTCCTTTAAACTATCAAATACTTTAGACTAGAGCCCTAGCCTATTAGGAGCCTGGAATGAATTAATGCTTGGCATGTCACGCTCCTCTTCTTTCTTCGTGTCCCCAGGTAGACTGCTGGGGAGAACCGCGGCACAGGGGGAGAGGATTATTCTGCCTCTATGTTCCCCCCCGTGTTACTTGGGGTGGAGCTTATCTCGAGTAAGCTCTCTTCCGGGGCCACCTCCTCTTGGGCCTTCCTGGCCTCCTCCCACATGTTGACTCCCTACTGAGGCCTGTACACGAACGTTACACATTTTCTCTAAAACAATCTCCTGCCAACCTGTAAGCTTGTGTAAAAACATCAGTCAGCAGTTACAGGTTAAGCTCATTTGACTCCCAGCTCCACCTGGAACCTGTATCCTGGAAAACAAATCTGCTAAATCAAACATCTTATTTATAACCAACTATAGATCACGAAAGTGATAAAGTATTCAGCACAACAGACAAGTATCACGTTCAGGATTTCCCAAATCATTACATCACTATTATTGCTGCAATTTATTTTATCCCCAATTTAATCAGTGACTTCCCTTAAGCAATGTCGCTCCACTTGCTTTATCCCTACGAACCCCCTATTAAACTGTTCCATAGAAATTGCATCCCTTATTTGTTTTCTCATGTCACTTGTCTGTTTTCTACTGAATCCTCCACATGCCAAAACAAACATTAGCAAACCACATTTGACCATCTCGGGTTAGGCGTCCGCCATCCACATTCCAGAGGTCCTGTAAAACATTTCCTGTAAAAAGAATCACCCTGTTTCAAAAGAAGAAAATGCAAATGTTAACGCTGCGCAGGTGTGTACACACTTTCTCACAGTTATCTCCGTGAGCAACACAACACAAACCCCTGAACAACCACCCTGGTAGGTTCACGAACACCGAAAGTAGTATTTAACAGTTAAATCGTCATGCAACCTCAGATGTCGCTGTCATCTATCTGCTCCTGTAAAAAGAAACACACCTAAATTCATCCACCCTTTTTCCTATCTAGGTGGAGGTTAACCTTGAGTCGTGGTCAAGTCCTGTCAGCTTTTACCAGTCAGTCAGTCAGTTTGTTTTATTTCCAGTCATTCATTCATTCATTCATTCATTGCTGATAGTGGAAACCATCACCGCATTTAGATTTCCGCCCTCAGCAAAATGACGTCATTTCAAAAAGAAAAACAAGAACTTTAGATCGGATTACCTCGCTGAATCCTTTTTAGGCAGGGACCCTTATTTTCTAATTGTCCCAATAAGTGGCTTTCTCCAGAGCCCATTTTAATGTGGAGAAACTCACTTGCAACAATTTTCTCGCCGACGTGTAATGCTTGTAATTTCCGATGTGCAGATCTGCTTAAAGAAAAGACTCTCAAACAAAAATCAGTGCACTGTTCAAAATATAAAACAAAAATCAACAGTAAAACTTTAAAAGAACCCCTACTAAGAGCTTAGTAAAAGAATGCAACTTAGTCTTTCTGAAAGACACACACTGTATAAATCTCCGAATGCAATATCTGTGCTGTAAATTATATTATTAATGCAATGGTGATGATGATTATTATTTAGCAATAGCAGTAAAATAATTTCCCTGCTCCACACTCCCTCTCTCGCCCTCTGGAACACCAGAGGTCGCAATACATTGTGTCCTCGCTCTGACCCTCTCTCGTGGTCCAGAGATCTTCTGCAAAGGAAACAAAACCCCATTTCCCCTCTAATCAATTGAGTTTTAAGCATATAAGCAATTACTCCTGCATAACTTTGATCAGAGCTAAATGCTGCCTAGACACAACTCCTGTGTGTTGACACTAACTTCCCTTTAACCTCACATTTCCTATGTTATAACCTGTTTTGATATAACTCTTTTTATTTCATTTTGCTCCTTTTAATGTAAAAATACCTTCTAATTCTAATTTATCAGACGTAACCAAAATATATGCTTTCCTTCCTCTTTGGTCCGTCTTTAAGTTCAGTTAAAAGCTAAACGAATTTCAGGCCTTTTGCCTGGAATCAATACTCTCATGTGTGTTTCTGGACTCTGTGTCTGTAAGCGTGTGCAATCCCTCAATAACTCATATCCTCCTCACAGTAGATTGGCCAATCATAGCGCTAGCCAAAAGCTCGTGACCCTCAAGAGACGAATTGAGCCACAACTCCTTTAAAGGCACAGAATGCAATATGTATAAAAAAATCATTTCTACTTATAAGCTCTCCCCTTTATCCTAAAAATAAATCTATGTAATATCTGTATGTGTAAGCCTAAATTATAACCACTACTTCCTTTGTCAACATGTCCCACAATTTCCCTCTAAAATTTGTACACAGCTTTAAAACACTGGCATTGTATCTTCTAAACAGGATTCAGTTCACTTTAATCCTTTAACCTTAACATAAAAATAACAGTTTCTGTTTACCATATCCAAATGACCAAAAAACCCAAAAGTCAGAGAATGATCCTAAATTATTTAACAATTAAATTATTAAACCCTAAATTCCCCCTTTATTTTGACACACATTCACTGACCTGTAATCACACCATATTTTGCTAATAGTGGAGCCTCCCGCGTCAGATTCTCCACCCTCAGCAAAATTAGCTCATTCATTTTTTATTTTCGATAGGAAACTAATTCCTTATGTTTTGGACTGGATTGAATCGCTACAATCCTTTTCGACAGGGACTTACGACCTGATCAGATCCCCACAGGTAGCTCTCCCCTTGGCCAGTTGTAATCTGGAAAGCCCACCTTATATTTGCTCTTCCCGAGAATTTATCAGCGCTGTTATCCACTGTTACAGGCCTGCTTAGAACAAAGATGAGGAATAAAAAGAGAGCTGATTATTAGCTCATGAAAACACAAAACAAAATCACCTGACAGGTTTTCTCTAAGTGCACTGTTACAAAAATAATGGGCCCCTCTCAGACATGTCCATGTTTCCTAAAACTCCCTCTATTAAAAACAAAAACAACAACAACCCGAACCTCACTGACAGAATCAACCCATCACCACAACCTCAACAACCTTACGCACACAAATATTGACCCCGCAGTCCTGACACTCCCGGGTCAACTCACATAATTACACCTCCTCAACACACCGAAAGTCTTGTTAAAACCACACAATTTGCACACAACAATCACCCCCTTACGACAACATATAATCACCAAACTATAAGTTTCCTATGCAAATCTGCACTCCTCTTCTGTCTGCTATGCTTAAAACTACTTTAATCACTTTTTCTTTGTTCATAACTCACTCCCTTTGTCCTATAGCTTCTTTGAATTTCCTCTACTTCAAACTCAAATGTATTCTATTAAACATTCACACCATTCCATCACTCATACAAACAGCAAGCTGTTCTTCATTGCGTATGTTTGTGTTCGTAGCCAGGTTTAATCAATGTCTATGCATTAATCATTATGAGCTTGTCCTTGTAAGGCTAATGCATTTTCTGCTTGTGTATGTGAATTTGCATATGTTGCCTTCGCAGTGTTTCAGACTCCTGCACATTTCTCCACTTAAGCCGTCAGTTTTCCTACCCAAATTTGCTAACCCAAATTTTAAGTTCCCACCTTATTAACAGCATTCCTGGTCCTCAGCCAGAAGTTAGGGCCCACTTGTCAGGTCTATGGAGACATGGCGCTGTGGACAATTCAACCAGAAACTTGCCTTATCATATCCAGTCAAGTTAACCTATAGGTTTCTTCCGACCGCTGCACGTGGAGAATTGATCCAGGTCTGTTTCGCCCCTGACGAAACACAACTGAGACATTTTATTATTATCGTGAGTACTTAAACTACCCGTTTCCCTCTCTCTGGTCAGAAATACCAGCTTATGTCATGTGTATAAGTGTAAGCAGGTCTTCATTGCTTTTCCTATGTATTTTGTTAATGTTCAGTGAGTGTAAGCTGCTTTCTTCATTGCCTCTGTATGTTATAATCAGGTTTAATTCACACATCATTTCACTGATTTCTTAATTCAAAACTATCTCACTTCTGGTTCTTTCCAGAAATAATTTCACATGTAACACTTTGTGTATGTGTGTTTTCCATTCATTCACGTAGTTGTCAGTTATTTTCTTTCTTCACTTTCCCTTTTTTCTGGTGGACATCTCTAAACACCATCATGAGTTCAGGGTTTCATTTCAATCCAATTATACCCTGTATTCTTGCAGTCGAACTCGTCCGGCTTCACCTCTCACTGGTCCCCGTCCTCTTTTCTCAATGTCCTTTTGTTGTCTTGAAGTCTCCAGCAAACACAGTCCGTTTCTTCTCTGTTTCTCTTCAGTATTTTCCTTTTGGATTAAGTCCCAGCCTGAGTTTTTCTTTGAAAGAAGCCTCTAGTGTCCATTCTTATATTTCAGTACATAACTGAAACCAATTTAGTCGAGGAGGGTAAGAACAGCCTGCACTTTCGCCGTCCATGTTTCATCACGTGGTTTCTTCTTCTCTGTTGATCCTTTCAGTCGTCTATTTCAAGATTACTCCAAGCATGGCAAATCTGACAATCAGTGTCCAGTGCTTTCCCACCGTTCAACTGTCCAGCCTGTCATTCACAGTGCACGTTTCCATCTCGTAGTTCCTTCCATGCTGCTGGTCCCATCAGTTTGGTTTCAGTGTTAACGGTTCAGTTGCCCTATCTTTTGCCTGCTATTAATTCTTCCCAAATCCACGATGTTCTGTTGGTCTTCATCAGAAGATTAACTGTCCTTTGAGCTTCTTCTGAGGATGGGGACAAGTGGGAGGTCAAGCTGTAAAATTTTAAACCAAACTTTGGCTTGTTTTCTCCCAATTATGTTACTCTATGGTTTTGCTGCTATGCTCACAATTCTAGGTTGAGAAAAGTCCACCTTTATCTATTTGGGGCCTATATATATTGACACACTAAACCATAGCATTAATATCATTTTCATTTCTTTCCTTAAAGCCTCCATTGCTTCATGTGGCCAGAGTCTGCCTCTTCTGTTTTCCTCTCTGGGTGCTCACTCCTTATATGGGCATGCAAACTTCCTGTCACACACACACACACAGCCCCCACCTTTTCTTTCTTTCAGGAACACAGAGCCACGCGGCTCTCATGCACTTCACCAAGCCCCCCTCTCTGCAGCTTCTTGAGACAGAGAGAGAGAGACGCTTTTCCTTTTTTCTCTACCACAAACAAAAGCAAGCCTGTACATGCAAGCTTTTAAACAATATAAGCGCTCTCAATGTAATTTACACTTTATTTACATACACGGGTAATTTACATTCTATTTACATACCCGGGTAATTTACATTCTATTTACATACACGGGCCCGTATAAACGTATGAAAACACCATATGCCAGAACAACTTATCTTCTTCATTTCTCTACCGGTGTTCCTAAGTTTTTCGACTAATTTAAAAGCATCTTTCAGCCCAGGGCCGCGCCTTGCTAATCAATTAAACCCGCTTCGAGGACGCCCCCGCCGAGAGCGGTCAGATTCCTAAGCCCTACTTAATTTATAACTGCTTCCCGCCAGGCAACAAGGACCTCCACCAGCCACGTGAAATATCACAGTTCACGCTTTTGGCTTTACTTAAAGTTCACAAGTCCCCGACGTTGAATAGTCGCAGCCGGGTCGCACCCTGTCAATCAAACAGCGCAGTAAGGAAAGTGATCCCCTTGATCACTTTAGTTTTTAAGGGGGGCTCGAAATCCCCCGGGTACCACCCGAGCTTTTAACCTGACCGTGCGTCCACGATCAGGGGTCGCCGCCACACGCTGAGCAACTGCACTCTTAGGGGCCGCGCCCCAGTCCTAAGACAATTTATTCAAGTGTATTATAAGCATCACTGCGGGGTCTTAGCCCGCGGTTATTTCGACGCCCGAACCGCGTTCTGCTGATCAATCAGACCGAATACCCTAAACTACTGGTTGGCTGGCTGGCCTCCCCAGTCAACCCACATCACTTTAAACACACACCGTATTGACTTAAACACATAACCTCTTAACTCAAAATTCACCCCCAAAATAAACAGCAATAAATTTAGTCAGTCCAATATTCCCCAAACTTTTATCACTAATTACCCCAAAATCACCACGGACACAGACCAGAAGCTCTACTGAGTGAACATTTAATTTAGCTTAATTTCCAATTTAGCACCTTTGGATATTTCTTGAATCAACAGGTGGTGCTTACCTCCTATTTCGGGGCCCATCACTCAGTCGACCTCCTGACTGTCCGTCTGTTTGACACCACTATATCTCAGCCAAACTCCATTTTTCCCTCCTCAAACCGGGTTTTCGGCACCAAGACTGTCATGGTTCGATTTTTTGAGGAAGAGACATACGACTGGAAGTCCATAGTGGGTCCACACAAATTATTTTATTAAAACACACAGTACAGTGTGAGAAGAAACTTGCAACAGCCACCCTACAATCTTCCAATCTTCCTCGAGCAGACCGCTCCCCATCCTTATATTACCCTGATGACATCACAGCTAGATCTTACTGGAAATGATAACAGTTCCAAAGTTCTCCTTATATAGACATCCGATACTACTTTCGAAACAAACAAGTTTGTGATATGTTGTGCAATTTTGTGAGACTGTGTGTCCAACCGAGAGATTGTCCTGAGACGACCTCCCTGTTCTTAGTACGTGCGGGAGTGAACGTGCGTACTTTCCATGACTCTCTATGTGCATGTTGGTGTGGGCCTGAATATGTGTGTAGGTGAATGTAGAAGGCCCTACTGGACCCACAGCTTCGAGAGGTGTGAATACAATGATATGGATACCATTTGCAACAGCTTAAGCAGATAGAAAGAACGATAGAGAACAACAATAGACTAATTAAAGTGATGATAATATGCATACATTAATATTTTGCTCAGATTACCATAGATCTAATACAGAGATTATTCTGTCAACTGGTTCGACAATGATGAATGATTGATCAATGATAGTTCTGATTATAAATTGTCACCATAAGAATACAAAATAAAATATCTCTTGTCCACACCATCCACCTTACAATAGGGCCTGTGCTACTTCCTGAGGCCAACTACATTTCACCAGAGCCTGCGTTTCTGGCTGATGCCATCCACATTTCACCAGGGCCTGTATTGCTGGCTGAGGCCATCCACAATACACAACGGAGTGTGTTGCTGGCTGATGCCATCCACAATACACAAGGGCCTCTGCTAGTTGCTGATGCCATCCACATTTCACCACGGCCAGTAATCCCTGTGAGGCCATCTTCACCACACCAGAGCCAGTGCTTCCTGTGAGGTCATCATCACCCCACCAGGGCCTCTGTTGGTGGCTGAGGCCATCCACATTACACCAGGGTCTGTGATGCTGGCTGATACCATCCACATTACACCTGTCTGAGGCCATCTACATTTCACCAGAACCTGCGTTGCTGGCTGATGTCATCCACATTTCATCATGGCCAGTGCTCTCTGTGAGGCCATCTTCACAACACCAGGGCCTGTGCTATTGGCTGATGCAATCCACATTGCAGCAGGGCAAGTGCTCCCTGTGAGGCCATTTTTACCACACCAGGGACAGTGGTGTTGGCTGAGGCCATCCAAATTACACCAGGGCCTGTGCTGCTGGCCAATACCATCCACATTTCACCAGGGCCTGTGCTGCTGGCCAATACCATCCACATTTCACCAGGGCCAGTGTTGTTGGCTGTGGCCATCCAGATGACACCAGAGCCAGTGCTTCCTGTGAGGTCATCATCACCCCACCAGGGCCTGTGATGCTGGCTCATACCATCCACATTACACGAGGTCCTGTGCTTCTGGCCGAGGCAAACTACATTTCACCAGGGGCTGTGCTGCTCTCTGATACTATCCACATTACACCAGGGCCAGCACTCCTTGTGAGGCCATCTTCACCACACCAGAGCCTATGCTTCTGGCTGAGGCCAACTATATTTCAACATTGCCTGTGTTTGTGGCTGATGCCATCCACAATACACAAAAGTCTGTGCTACTGGCTGATGCCATCCACATTACACCAGGGCCAGCGCTCCTTGTGAGGCCATCGTCACCACACCAGGGCCTGTGTTGCTGGCTGAGGCAATCCACATTGCACCAGGGCCTGTGGTGCTGGCCAATACCATCCACATTTCACCAGGGCCACTGTTGTTGGCTGAGGCCATCCACATTACACCAGGGACAGTGATTCCTGTGAGGCCATCTTCACCACACCAGGGCCTGTGCTGTTGGCTGAGGCCATCCACATTACACCAGGGCCTGTGCTGTTGGCCAATACCCTCCATATTTCACCAGGGCCAGTGTTGTTGGCTTTGGCCATCCACATTTCACCATGGCCAGTGCTTCCTGTGAGGCCATCATCACCACACCAGGGCCTGTGGTGCTGGCTGAGGCCATCCACCTTGCACAAGGGCCTGTGATGCTGGCTTATACCATCCACATTACACCAGAGCCTGTGATGCTGGCTTATACCACCCACATTACACCAGGTCCTGTGCTTCTGGCCGAGGAAAACTACATTTCACCAGGGGCTGTGCTGCTCTCTGATACCATCCACATTTCACCAGGGCTTGTGTTGCTGGCTGATGCCATCCACATTAAACCAGGGCCACTGGTGTTGACTGAGGACATTGACATTACACCAGGGCCTGTGGTGCTGGCCAATACCATCCACATTTCACCAGGGCCACTGTTCTTGGCTGAGGCCATACACATTACACCTGTCTGAGGCCATCTACATTTCACTAGAACAAGCGTTGCTGGCTGATGTCATCCACATTACACCAGGGCCTGTGTTGCTGGCTGAGACCAACTACTTTAAAAAGAGCCTGTGTTGCTGGCTGATGACATCCACAATACACAAGGGCCTGTGCTACTGGCTGATGCAATCCACATTGCAGCAGGGCAAGTGCTCCCTGTGAGGCCATTTTCACCACACCACGGACAGTGGTGTTGGCTGAGGCCATCCAAATTACACAAGGGCCTGTGCTGCTGGCCAATACCATCCACATTACACCAGAGCCTGTGATGCTGGCTGATACCATCCACAATACACAAAGGCCTGTGATACTGGCTGATGTCATCCACATTACACCAGGGCCACTGGTGTTGGCTGAGGCCATCCACATTACACCAGGGCCTGTGCTGCTGGTCAATACATCCACATTTCATCAGGGCCTGTGCTGCTGTCTGATACCATCCACATTACACCAGGACCAGTGCTTCCTGTGAGGCCATCATCACCCCACCAGGGCCTGTGTTGGTGGCTGAGGCCATCCACATTACACCAGGGCCTGTGATGCTGGCTTATACCATCCACATTACACCAGGTCCTGTGCTTCTGGCAGAGGCAAACTACATTACACCAGGTCCTGTGCTGTTGGCCAATACCCTCCACATTTCACCAGGGCCAGTATTGTTGGCTTTGGCCATCCACATTTCACCACGGCCAGTGCTTCCTGTGAGGCCATCATCACCACACCAGGGCCTGTGGTGCTGGCTGAGGCCATCCACATTGCACAAGGGCCTTTGATGCTGGCTTATACCATCGACATTACACCAGAGCCTGTGATGCTGGCTCATACCACCCACATTACACCAGGTCCAGTGCTTCTGGCTGAGGAAAACTACATTTCACCAGGGGCTGTGCTGCTCTCTGATACTATCCACATTACACCAGGGCTTGTGTTGCTGGCTGATGCCATCCACATTGCACGAGGGCCTGATATGCTGGCTTATACCATCCACATTACACCAGGGCCATTGCTTCCTGGGTGTCCATCTTCACCACACCAGGGCTTGTGCTGCTCGTTGATGCTATCCACCTTACACCAGGGTGTGTGTTGCTGACCAATACCATCCATATTTCACCAGGGCCAGTGTTGTTAGACGAGGCCATCCACCTTACAATAGGGCCTGTGCTACTTCCTGAGGCCAACTACATTTCACCAGAGCCTGCGTTTCTGGCTGATGCCATCCACATTTCACCAGGGTCTGTATTGCTGGCTTAGGCCATCCACAATACACAACGGAGTGTGTTGCTGGCTGATGCCATCCACAATACACAAGGGCCTCTGCTACTGGCTGATGCCATCCACATTTCACCACGGCCAGTAATCCCTGTGAGGCCATCTTCACCACACCAGAGCCAGTGCTTCCTGTGAGGTCATCATCACCCCACCAGGGCCTCTGTTGGTGGCTGAGGCCATCCACATTATACCAGGGCCTGTGATGCTGGCTGATACCATCCACATTACACCTGTCTGAGGCCATCTACATTTCACCAGAACCTGCGTTGCTGGCTGATGTCATCCACATTTCATCATGGCCAGTGCTCTCTGTGAGGCCATCTTCACAACACCAGGGCCTGTGCTATTGGCTGATGCAATCCACATTGCAGCAGGGCAAGTGCTCCCTGTGAGGCCATTTTTACCACACCAGGGACAGTGGTGTTGGCTGAGGCCATCCAAATTACACAAGGGCCTGTGCTGCTGGCCAATACCATCCACATTACACCAGAGCCTGTGATGCTAGCTGATACCATCCACAATACACAAAGGCCTGTTATACTGGCTGATGTCATCCACATTACACCAGGGCCACTGGTGTTGGCTGAGGCCATCCACATTACACCAGGGCATGTGCTGCTGGTCAATACTATCCACATTTCATCAGGGCCTGTGCTGCTGTCTGATACCATCCACATTACACCAGGGCCAGTGCTTCCTGTGACGCCATCATCACCCCACCAGGGCCTGTGTTGGTGGCTGAGGCCATCCACATTACACCAGGGCCTGTGATGCTGGCTTATACCATCCACATTACACCAGGTCCTGTGCTTCTGGCCGAGGCAAACTACATTACACCAGGGCCTGTGCTGTTGGCCAATACCCTCCACATTTCACCAGGGCCAGTGTTGTTGGCTTTGGCCATCCACATTTCACCACGGCCAGTGCTTCCTGTGAGGCCATCATCACCACACCAGGGCCTGTGGTGCTGGCTGAGGCCATCCACCTTGCACAAGGGCCTGTGATGCTGGCTTATACCATCCACATTACACCAGGTCCTGTGCTTCTGGCTGAGGAAAACTACATTTCACCAGGGGTTGTGCTGCTCTCTGATACTATCCACATTACACCAGGGCTTGTGTTGCTGGCTGATGCCATCCACATTGCACGAGGGCCTGATATGCTGGCTTATACCATCCACATTACACCAGGGCCATTGCTTCCTGGGAGTCCATCTTCACCACACCAGGGCTTGTGCTGCTCGTTGATGCTATCCACGTTACACCAGGGTGTGTGTTGCTGACCAATACCATCCATATTTCACCAGCGCCAGTGTTGTTAGATGAGGCCATCCACATTACAACAGGGCCTGTGCTACTTCCTGAGGCCAACTACATTTCACCAGAGCCAGCGTTTCTGGCTGATGCCATCCACATTTCACCAGGGCCTGTATTGCTGGCTGAGGCCATCCACAATACACAACGGAGTGTGTTGCTGGCTGATGACATCCACAATACACAAGGGCCTGTGCTATTGGCTGATGCAATCCACATTGCAGCAGGGCAAGTGCTCCCTGTGAGGCCATTTTCACCACACCACGGACAGTGGTGTTGGCTGAGGCCATCCAAATTACACCAGGGCCTGTGCTGCTGGCCAATACCATCCACATTGCACCAGAGCCTGTGATGCTGGCTGATACCATCCACAATACACAAAGGCCTGTGATACTGGCTGATGTCATCCACATTACACCAGGGCCACTGGTGTTGGCTGAGGCCATCCACATTACACCAGGGCCTGTGCTGCTGGTCAATACCATCCACATTTCATCAGGGCCTGTGCTGCTGTCTGATACCATCCACATTACACCAGGGCAGTGATTCCTGTGAGGCCATCTCCACCACACCAGGTCCTGTGCTTCTGGCCGAGGCAAACTATATTTCACCAGGGGCTGTGCTGCCCTCTGAAGCCATCCACTTTACACCAGGGCCAGTGCTTCCTGTGAGGCCATCATCACCACACCAGGGCCTGTGGTGCTGGCTGAGGCCATCCACATTGCACCAGAGCCTGTGATGCTGGCTTATACCATCCACATTACACCAGGGCCATTGCTTCCTGGGAGTCCATCTTCACCACAGCAGGGCTTGTGCTGCTCGTTGATGCTATCCACCTTACACCAGGGTGTGTGGTGCTGACCAATACCATCCATATTTCACCAGGGCCAGTGTTGTTGTTAGATGAGGCCATCCACATTACAACAGGGCCTGTGCTACTTGCTGAGGCCAACTACATTTCACCAGAGCCTGCGTTTCTGGCTGATGCCATCCACATTACACCAGGGCCTGTGCTACTGACTGAGGCCATCTACATTTGACCAGGGCCTCTATTGCTGGCTGAGGCCATCCACAATACACAACGGAGTGTGTTGCTGGCTGATGCCATCCACAATACACAAGGGCCTCTGCTAGTTGCTGATGCCATCCACATGTCACCACGGCCAGTGATCCCTGTGAGGCCATCTTCACCACACCAGGGCCTGTGCTACTCGTTGATACCATCCACATTTCACCAGGGCTTGTGTTGCTGGCTGATGCCATCCACAATACACAAGGGCCTGTGCTACTGGCTGAGGCCATCCACATTAAACCAGGGCCACTGGTGTTGACTGAGGACATTCACATTACACCAGGGCCAGTGCTCCCTGTGAGGCCATCTTCACCACACCAGGGCATGCGTTGCTGGCTGATGCCATCCACATTGCACCAGTGCCTATGCTACTGGCTGAGGCCAACTACATTTCACCAGGGCGTATGTTGCTGGCTAAGGCCATCTACATTTCACCAGGGCCTGTGGTGCTGGCTGAGGCCATCCACAATACACAAGGGCCTGTGCTACTGGCTGATTCCATCCACATTTCAACAGGGCCAGTGCTCCCTGTATGGCCATGTTCACCACACCAGGGCCTGTGGTGCTGGCTGATACCATCCACATTACACCAGGGCTTGTGTTGCTGGCTGATGCCATCCACATTACACCAGGGCCAGTGGTTTGGACTGAGTACATTCACATTACACCAGGGCCTGTGGTGCTGGCCAATACCATCCACATTTCACCAGGGCCACTGTTGTTGGCTGAGGCCATACACATTACACCAGGGACAGTGATTCCTGTGAGGCCATCTTCACCACACCAGGGCCTGCGCTGTTGGCTGAGGCCATCCACGTTACACCAGGGCCTGTGCTGTTGGCCAATACCCTCCACATTTCACCAGGGCCAGTGTTGTTGGCTTTGGCCATCCACATTTCACCACGGCCAGTGCTTCCTGTGAGGCCATCATCACAACACCAGGGCCTGTGGTGCTGGCTGAGGCCATCCACCTTGCACAAGGGCCTGTGATGCTGGCTTATACCATCCACATTACACCAGAGCCTGTGATGCTGGCTTATACCACCCACATTACACCAGGTCCTGTGCTTCTGGCCGAGGAAAACTACATTTCACCAGGGGCTGTGCTGCTCTCTGATACCATCCACATTTCACCAGGGCTTGTGTTGCTGGCTGATGCCATCCACATTAAACCAGGGCCACTGGTGTTGACTGAGGACATTGACATTACACCAGGGCCTGTGGTACTGGCCAATACCATCCACATTTCACCAGGGCCACTGTTCTTGGCTGAGGCCATACACATTACACCTGTCTGAGGCCATCTACATTTCACTAGAACCTGCGTTGCTGGCTGATGTCATCCACATTACACCAGGGCCTGTGTTGCTGGCTGAGACCAACTACATTTAAAAAGAGCCTGTGTTGCTGGCTGATGCAATCCACATTGCAGCAGGGCAAGTGCTCCCTGTGAGGCCATTTTCACCACACCACGGACAGTGGTGTTGGCTGAGGCCATCCAAATTACACAAGGGCCTGTGCTGCTGGCCAATACCATCCACATTACACCAGAGCCTGTGATGCTGGCTGATACCATCCACAATACACAAAGGCCTGTGATACTGGCTGATGTCATCCACATTACACCAGGGCCACTGGTGTTGGCTGAGGCCATCCACATTACACCAGGGCATGTGCTGCTGGTCAATACATCCACATTTCATCAGGGCCTGTGCTGCTGTCTGATACCATCCACATTACACCAGGGCCAGTGCTTCCTGTGAGGCCATCATCACCCCACCAGGGCCTGTGTTGGTGGCTGAGGCCATCCACATTACACCAGGGCCTGTGATGCTGGCTTATACCATCCACATTACACCAGGTCCTGTGCTTCTGGCCGAGGCAAACTACATTACACCAGGGCCTGTGCTGTTGGCAAATACCCTCCACATTTCACCAGGGCCAGTGTTGTTGGCTTTGGCCATCCACATTTCACCACGGCCAGTGCTTCCTGTGAGGCCATCATCACCACACCAGGGCCTGTGGTGCTGGCTGAGACAATCCACATTGCACAAGGTCCTGTGATGCTGGCTTATACCATCGACATTACACCAGAGCCTGTGATGCTGGCTTATACCACCCACATTACACCAGGTCCTGTGCTTCTGGCTGAGGAAAACTACATTTCACCAGGGGTTGTGCTGCTCTCTGATACTATCCACATTACACCAGGGCTTGTGTTGCTGGCTGATGCCATCCACATTGCACGAGGGCCTGATATGCTGGCTTATACCATCCACATTACACCAGGGCCATTGCTTCCTGGGAGTCCATCTTCACCACACCAGGGCTTGTGCTGCTCGTTGATGCTATCCACCTTACACCAGGGTGTGTGTTGCTGACCAATACCATCCATATTTCACCAGCGCCAGTGTTGTTAGATGAGGCCATCCACATTACAACAGGGCCTGTGCTACTTCCTGAGGCCAACTACATTTCACCAGAGCCTGCGTTTCTGGCTGATGCCATCCACATTTCACCAGGGCCTGTATACCTGGCTGAGGCCATCCACAATACACAAGGGCCTGTGCTATTGGCTGATGCAATCCACATTGCAGCAGGGCAAGTGTTCCCTGTGAGGCCATTTTCACCACACCACGGACAGTGGTGTTGGCTGAGGCCATCCAAATTACACCAGGGCCTGTGCTTCTGGCTGAGGAAAACTACATTTCACCAGGGGCTGTGCTGCTCTCTGATACTATCCACATTACACCAGGGCTTGTGTTGCTGGCAGATGCCATCCACATTACACCAAGGCCAGTGGTGTTGACTGAGTACACTCATATTAAACCAGGCCCTGTGGTGCTGGCCAATACCATCCACATTTCACCAGGGCCAATGTTGTTGGCTGAGGCCATACACATTACACCAGGGACAGTGATTCCTGTGAGGTCATCTTCACCACACCAGGGCATGTGCTGTTGGCTGAGGCCATCCACATTACACCAGAGCCTGTGATGCTGGCTTATACCATCCACATTACACCAGGGCCATTGCTTCCTGGGAGTCCATCTTCACCACACCAGGGCTTGTGTGTCTGAGTCTTCTATCAAAAGTTACAGCTATTTATATGAAGTTGCACAAAAACGCTTTCTTTCGTCAAGACAGTGCGTTTCTTACGATTGACATGCATTTGAATGGGGAACTCGCCCGAAACAAAGTATAGGTTGTCATTATGTGAATAACTTGAAAATCTTAGCTCAAACAGCTGCAAAACCTGTTTGCCCAGCACGGGGATATTGAATCATCTAAGATAAAGCCATGAATACGTATATTTGACTCTTCTATCAAAAGTTACAGCTAACTTCATGAAGTTGTAAGAAAACACTTTATTTCGTCAAGACAGTGCGTTTCTTACGATTGACATGCATTTGAATGGGGAACTCGCCCGAAACAAAGTATAGGTTTTCATCTTGTGAATAACTTGAAAATCTTAACTCAAACAGCTGCAAGACCTGTTTGCCCAGCACGGGGATATTGCATTTCTCCAGGGCGTATGTTGCCGGTTGAGACCATCTACATTTCAACAGCGCCTGTGGTGCTGGCTGAGGCCATCCACATTGCACGAGGGCCTTATATGCTGGCTTATACCATCCACATTACACCAGGGCCATTGCTTCCTGGGAGTCCATCTTCACCACACCAGGGCTTGTGCTGCTCGTTGATGCTATCCACCTTACACCAGGGTGTTTGTTGCTGACCACTATCATCCATATTTCACCAGGGCCAGTGTTGTTAGATGAGGCCATCCACATTACAACAGGGCCTGTGCTACTTCCTGAGGCCAACTACATTTCACCAGAGCCAGCGTTTCTGGCTGATGCCATCCACATTTCACCAGGGCCTGTATTGCTGGCTGAGGCCATCCACAATACACAACGGAGTGTGTTGCTGGCTGATGACATCCACAATACACAAGGGCCTGTGCTATTGGCTGATGCAATCCACATTGCAGCAGGGCAAGTGCTCCCTGTGAGGCCATTTTCACCACACCACGGACAGTGGTGTTGGCTGAGGCCATCCAAATTACACCAGGGCCTGTGCTGCTGGCCAATACCATCCACATTACACCAGAGCCTGTGATGCTGGCTGATACCATCCATAATACACAAAGGCCTGTGATACTGGCTGATGTCATCCACATTACACCAGGGCCACTGGTGTTGGCTGAGGCCATCCACATTACACCAGGGCCTGTGCTGCTGGTCAATACCATCCACATTTCATCAGGGCCTGTGCTGCTGTCTGATACCATCCACATTACACCAGGGGCAGTGATTCCTGTGAGGCCATCTCCACCACACCAGGTCCTGTGCTTCTGGCCGAGGCAAACTATATTTCACCAGGGGCTGTGCTGCCCTCTGAAGCCATCCACTTTACACCAGGGCCAGTGCTTCATGTGAGGCCATCATCACCACACCAGGGCCTGTGGTGCTGGCTGAGGCCATCCACATTGCACCAGAGTCTGTGATGCTGGCTTATACCATCCACATTACACCAGGGCCATTGCTTCCTGGGAGTCCATCTTCACCACACCAGGGCTTGTGCTGCTCGTTGATGCTATCCACCTTACACCAGGGTGTGTGGTGCTGACCAATACCATCCATATTTCACCAGGGCCAGTGTTGTTGTTAGATGAGGCCATCCACATTAAAACAGGGCCTGTGCTACTTGCTGAGGCCAACTACATTTCACCAGAGCCTGCGTTTCTGGCTGATTCCATCCACATTACACCAGGGCCTGTGCTACTGACTGAGGCCATCTACATTTCACCAGGGCCTATGTTGCTGGCTGAAGCCATCTACATTTGACCAGGGCCTCTATTGCTGGCTGAGGCCATCCACAATACACAACGGAGTGTGTTGCTGGCTGATGCCATCCACAATACACAAGGGCCTCTGCTAGTTGCTGATGCCATCCACATGTCACCACGGCCAGTGATCCCTGTGAGGCCATCTACACCACACCAGGGCCTGTGGTGCTGGCTTATACCATCCACATTTCACCAGGGCCTGTGCTACTCTTTGATACCATCCACATTTCACCAGGGCTTGTGTTGCTGGCTGATGCCATCCACATTAAACCAGGGCCACTGGTGTTGACTGAGGACATTGACATTACACCAGGGCCTGTGGTGCTGGCCAATACCATCCACATTTCACCAGGGCCACTGTTCTTGGCTGAGTCCATACACATTACACCTGTCTGAGGCCATCTACATTTCACCAGAACCTGCGTTGCTGGCTGATGTCATCCACATTACACCAGGGCCTGTGTTGCTGGCTGAGACCAACTACATTTAAAAAGAGCCTGTGTTGCTGGCTGATTACATCCACAATACACAAGGGCCTGTGCTATTGGCTGATGCAATCCACATTGCAGCAGGGCAAGTGCTCCCTGTGAGGCCATTTTCACCACACCACGGACAATGGTGTTGGCTGAGGCCATCCAAATTACACAAGGGCCTGTGCTGCTGGCCAATACCATCCACATTACACCAGAGCCTGTGATGCTGGGTGATACCATCCACAATACACAAAGGCCTGTGATACTGGCTGATGTCATCCACATTACACCAGGGCCACTGGTGTTGGCTGAGGCCATCCATATTACACCAGGGCCTGTGCTGCTGGTCAATACATCCACATTTCATCAGGGCCTGTGCTGCTGTCTGATACCATCCACATTACACCAGGGCCAGTGCTTCCTGTGAGGCCATCATCACCCCACCAGGGCCTGTGTTGGTGGCTGAGGCCATCCACATTACACCAGGGCCTGTGATGCTGGCTTATACCATCCACATTACACCAGGTCCTGTGCTTCTGGCCGAGGCAAACTACATTTCACCAGGGGCTGTGCTGCTCTCTGATACTATCCACATTACACCAGGGCCAGCGGTCCTTCTGAGGCCATCTTCACGACACCATGGCCTATGCTTCTGGCTGACGCCAACTACATTTCACCATTGCCTGTGTTTGTGGCTGATGCCATGCACAATACACAAAGGTCTGTGCTACTGGCTGATGCCATCCACATTACACCAGGGCCAGCACTCCTTGTGAGGCCATCTTCACCACACCCGGGCTTGTGTTGTTGGCTGAGGCAATCCACATTGCCCCAGGTCCACTGCTCCCTGTGACCCCATATTCACCACACCAGGGCCTGTTCTGCTGGCTGATACCATCTACATTTCACCAGGGCCTGCGTTGCTGGCTGATGCAATCCACATGTCACCAGGGCCTGTGCTGCTGTCTGATACCATCCACATTTCAACACGGCCAGTGCTCCATGTGAGGCCATGTTCACCACACCAGGGCCTGTTGATACCATCCACATTTCACCAGGGCTTGTGTTGCTGGCTGATGCCATCCAAAATACACAAGGGACTCTGCTAGTTGCTGATGTCATCCACATTTCACCACGGCCAGTGATCCCTGTGAGGCCATCTACACCACACCAGGGCCTGTGCTGCTGGCTTATACCATCCACATTTCACCAGGGCCTGTGCTACTCGTTGATACCATCCACATTTCACCAGGGCTTGTGTTGCTGGCTGATACCATCCACAATACACAAAGGCCTGTGATACTGGCTGATGTCATCCACATTGCACCAGGGCCTGTGGTGCTGGCTGAGGCCATCCACATTGCACGAGGGCCTGTGATGCTGGCTTATACCATCCACATTACACCAGAGCCTGTGATGCTGGCTTATACCACCCACATTACACCAGGTCCTGTGCTTCTGGCCGAGGAAAACTACATTTCACCATGGGCTGTGCTGCTCTCTGATACTATCCACATTACACCAGGGCTTCTGTTGCTGGCTGATGCCATCCACATTACACCAGGGCCAGTGGTGTTGACTGAGTACACTCACATTACACCAGGGCCTGTGGTGCTGGCCAATACCATCCACATTTCACCAGGGCCACTGTTGTTGGCTGAGGCCATACACATTACACCAGGGACAGTGATTCCTGTGAGGCCATCTTCACCACACCAGGGCATGTGCTGTTGGCTGAGGCCATCCACATTACACCAGACCCTGTGATGCTGACTTATACCATCCACATTACACCAGGGCCATTGCTTCCTGGGAGTCCATCTTCACCACACCAGGGCTTGTGTGTATGAGTCTTCTATCAAAAGTTACAGCCATTTATATGAAGTTGCACAAAAACGCTTCCTTTCGTCAAGACAGTGCTTTTCTTACGATTGACATGCATTTGAATGGGGAACTCGCCCGAAACAAAGTATAGGTTTTCATTATGTGAATAACTTGAAAATCTCAGCTCAAACAGCTGCAAAACCTGTTAGCCCAGCACGGGGATATTGAATCATATAAGATAAAGCCATAAATATGTGTGTATGAGTCTTCTATCAAAAGTTACAGCTATTTATATGAAGTTGCACAAAAACGCTTTCTTTCGTCAAGACAGTGCGTTTCTTACGATTGACATGCATTTGAATGGGGAACTCGCCCGAAACAAAGTATAGGTTTTCATTATGTGAATAACTTGAAAATCTTAGCTCAAACAGCTGCAAAACCTGTTTAAACCAGCACGGGGATATTGAATCATATAAGATAAAGCCATGAATACGTATATTTGAGTCTTCTATCAAAAGTTGCAGCTATTTATATGAAGTTGTAAGAAAACACTTTATTTCGTCAAGACAGTGCGTTTCTTACGATTGACATGCATTTGAATGGGGAACTCGCCCGAAACAAAGTATAGGTTTTCATTATGTGAATAACTTGAAAATCTTAGCTCAAACAGCTGCAAAACCTGTTTGCCCAGCACGGGGATATTGCATTTCTCCAGGGCGTATGTTGCCGGTTGAGACCATCTACATTTCAACAGCGCCTGTGTTCATTGCTTAGGGCCACTACATTTCACCAGGGCCTGTGTTGGTGGCTGATACCATCCACAATACACAAAGGCCTGTGATACTGGCTGATGTCATCCACATTACACCAGGGCCTGTGGTGCTGGCTGAGGCCATCCACATTGCACGAGGGCCTGTGATGCTGGCTTATACCATCCACATTACACCAGGGCCATTGCTTCCTGGGAGTCCATCTTCACCACACCAGGGCTTGTGCTGCTCGTTGATGCTATCCACCTTACACCAGGGTGTGTGTTGCTGACCAATACCATCCATATTTCACCAGGGCCAGTGTTGTTAGATGAGGCCATCCACATTACAACAGGGCCAGTGCTCCCTGTGAGGCCATGTTCACCACACCAGGGCCTGTGGTGCTGGCTGATACCATCCACATTACACCAGGGCTTGTGTTGCTGGCTGATGCCATCCACAATACACAACGGAGTGTGTTGTTGGCTGATGCCATCCACAATACACAAGGGCCTCTGCTAGTTGCTGATGCCATCCACATTTCACCACGGCCAGTGATCCCTGTGAGGCCATCTTCACCACACCAGGTTCTGTGCTGCTGGCTTATACCATCCACATTTCACCAGGGCCTGTGCTACTCGTTGATACCATCCACATTTCACCAGGGCTTGTGTTGCTGGCTGATGCCATCCACAATACACAAGGGCCTGTGCTACTGGCTGAGGCCATCCACATTAAACCAGGGCCACTGGTGTTGACTGAGGACATTCACATTACACCAGGGCCAGTGCTCCCTGTGAGGCCATCTTCACCACACCAGGGCCTGCGTTGCTGGCTGATGCCATCCACATTGCACCAGGGCCACTGCTCCCTGTGAGGCCATATTCACCACACCAGGGCCTGTGCTGCTGGCTGATGCCTTCCACATTGCACCAGTGCCTGTGCTACTGGCTGAGGCCAACTACATTTCACCAGGGCGTATGTTGCTGGCTAAGGGCCTGTGGTGCTGGCTGAGGCCATCCACAATACACAAGGGCCTGTGCTACTGGCTGATTCCATCCACATTTCAACACGGCCAGTGCTCCCTGTGAGGCCATGTTCACCACACCAGGGCCTGTGGTGCTGGCTGATACCATCCACATTACACCAGGGCTTGTGTTGCTGGCTGATGTCATCCACATTACACCAGGGCCAGTGGTGTTGACTGAGTACATTCACATTACACCAGGGCCTGTGGTGCTGGCATATACCATCCACATTTCACCAGGGCCACTGTTGTTGGCTGAGGCCATACACATTACACCAGGGACAGTGATTCCTGTGAGGCCATATTCACCACACCAGGCCCTGTGCTGCTGGCTGATGCCTTCCACATTGCACCAGTGCCTGTGCTACTGGCTGAGGCCAACTACATTTCACCAGGGCGTATGTTGCTGGCTAAGGGCCTGTGGTGCTGGCTGAGGCCATCCACAATACACAAGGGCCTGTGCTACTGGCTGATTCCATCCACATTTCAACACGGCCAGTGCTCCCTGTGAGGCCATGTTCACCACACCAGGGCCTGTGGTGCTGGCTGATACCATCCACATTAAACCAGGGCTTGTGTTGCTGGCTGATGTCATCCACATTACACCAGGGCCAGTGGTGTTGACTGAGTACATTCACATTACACCAGGGCCTGTGGTGCTGGCCAATACCATCCACATTTCACCAGGGCCACTGTTGTTTGCTGAGGCCATACACATTACATCAGGGACAGTGATTCCTGTGAGGCCATCTTCACCACACCAGGGCATGTGCTGTTGGCTGAGGCCATCCAGATTACACCAGGGCCTGTGCTGTTGGCCAATACCCTCCACATTTCACCAGGGCCAGTGTTGTTGGCTTCGGCCATCCACATTTCACCACGGCCAGTGCTTCCTGTGAGGCCATCATCACCACACCAGGGCCTGTGGCGCTGGCTGAGGCCATCCACATTGCACAAGGGCCTGTGATGCTGGCTTATACCATCGACATTACACCAGAGCCTGTGATGCTGGCTTATACCACCCACGTTACACCAGGTCCTGTGCTTCTGGCCGAGGAAAACTACATTTCACCAGGGGCTGTGCTGCTCTCTGATACTATTCACATTACACCAGGGCTTGTGTTGCATGCTGATGCCATCCACATTACACCAGGGCCAGTGGTTTTGACTGAGTACACTCCCATTACACCAGGGCCTGTGGTGCTTGCCAATACCATCCACATTTCACCAGGGCCACTGTTGTTGGCTGAGGCCATACACATTACACCAGGGACAGTGATTCCTGTGAGGCCATCTTCACCACACCAGGGCATGTGCTGTTGGCTGAGCCCATCCACATTACACCAGAGCCTGTGATGCTGACTTATACCATCCACATTACACCAGGGCCATTGCTTCCTGGGAGTCCATCTTCACCACACCAGGGCTTGTGTGTATGAGTCTTCTATCAAATGTTAAAGCTATTTTTATGAAGTTGCAAAAAAACGCTTTCTTTCGTCAAGACAGTGCGTTTCTTACGATTGACATGCATTTGAATGGGGAACTCGCCCGAAACAAAGTATAGGTTTTCATTATGTGAATAACTTGAAAATCTAAACTCAAACAGCTGCAAAACCTGTTACATAAATACGGCTTTGTATTTATGTGTGTCTGAGTCTTCTATCAAAAGTTATAGCTATGTTCATGAAGTTGTACAAAAACGCTTTATTTCGTAGGTTTTCATTTTGTGAATAACTTGAAAATCTTAGCTCAAACAGCTGCAAAACCTTTTTCCCCAGCACGGAGATGGTGAATTCTATAAGGCAAAGCTATAAATTTGTGTGTCTGAGTCTTCTATCAAAAGTTATAGCTATGTTTATGAAGTTGTACAAAAACGCTTTATTTCACCACTTTAGTGCGTTTCTCGCCATTACATGCATTTGAATGGAGTTTTCGCCCGAAACAAAGTATAGGTTTTCATTTTGTGAATAACTTGAAAATCTTAGCTCAAACAGCTGCAAAACCTATTTCCCCAGCACGGAGATGGTGAATTCTACAAGGCAAAGCTATAAATTTGTGTGTCTGAGTCTTCTATCAAAAGTTATAGCTATGTTTATGAAGTTGCACAAAAACGCTTTCTTTCGTCAAGACAGTGCGTTTCTTACGATTGACATGCATTCGAATGGGGAACTCGCCCGAAACAAAGTATAGGTTTTCATTATGTGAATAACTTGAAAATCTTAGCTCAAACAGCTGCAAAATCTGTTTGCCCAGCACGGGGATATTGAATCATATAAGATAAAGCCATGAATACGTAAATTTGAGTCTTCTATCAAAAGTTACAGCTAACTTCATGAAGTTGTAAGAAAACACTTTATTTCGTCAAGACAGTGCGTTTCTTACGATTGACATGCATTTGAATGGGGAACTCGCCCGAAACAAAGTATAGGTTTTCATTATGTGAATAACTTGAAAATCTTAGCTCAAACAGCTGCAAAATCTGTTTGCCCAGCACGGAGATATTGAATCATATAAGATAAAGCCGTAAATATGTGTGTATGAGTCTTCTATCAAAAGTTACAGGTATTTATATGAAGTTGCACAAAAACGCTTTCTTTCGTCAAGACAGTGCGTTTCTTACGATTGACATGCATTTGAATAGGGAACTCGCCCGAAACAAAGTATAGGTTTTAATTATGTGAATAACTTGAAAATCTTAGCTCAAACAGCTGCAAAACCTGTTTGCCCAGCACGGGGATGTTGAATTATATAAGGCAAAGCCATATTTATGTGTGTCTGAGTCTTCTATCAAAAGTTATAGCTATGTTTATGAAGTTGTACAAAAACGCTTTATTTCGCTAAGACAGTGCGTTTCTCTCTGATACATGCATTTGAATGGAGTTCTCGCCCGACACAAAGTATAGATTTTCATTTTGTGAATAACTTGAAAATCTTAGCTCAAACAGCTGCAAAACCTATTTCCCCAGCACGGAGATGCTGAATTCTATAAGGCAAAGCTATAAATTTGTGTGTCGAAGTCTTCTATCAAAAGTTATAGCTATGTTTATGAAGTTGTACAAAAAGGCTTTATTTCGCCAAGACAGTACGTTTCTCGCTATTACATGCATTTGAATGGAGTTCTCGCCCGACACAAAGCATAGGTTTTCTTTTTGTGAATAACTTGAAAATCTTAGCTCAAACAGCTGCAAAACCTGTTTGCCCAGCACGGGGATATTGAATTATATAAGATAAAGCCATGAATATGTATATTTGAGTCTTCTATCAAAAGTTGCAGCTAACTTCATGAAGTTGTAAGAAAACACTTTATTTCGTCAAGACAGTGCGTTTCTTACGATTGACATGCATTTGAATGGGGAACTCGCCCGAAACAAAGTATAGGTTTTCATTATGTGAATAACTTGAAAATCTTAGCTCAAACAGCTGCAAAACCTGTTTGCCCAGCACGGAGATATTGAATCATATAAGATAAAGCCATAAATATGTGTGTATGAGTCTTCTATCAAAAGTTACAGCTATTTATATGAAGTTGCACAAAAACGCTTTCTTTCGTCAAGACAGTGCGTTTCTTACGATTGACATGCATTTGAATGGGGAACTCGCCCGAAACAAAGTATACGTTTTCATTATGTGAATAACTTGAAAATCTTAGCTCAAACAGCTGCAAAACCTATTTCCCCAGCACGGAGATGGTGAATTCTACAAGGCAAAGCTATAAATTTGTGTGCTATAACTCTTCTATCAAAAGTTATAGCTATGTTTATGAAGTTGCACAAAAACGCTTTCTTTCGTCAAGACAGTGCGTTTCTTACGATTGACATGCATTTGAATGGGGAACTCGCCCGAAACAAAGTATAGGTTTTCATTATGTGAATAATTTGAAAATCTTAGCTCAAACAGCTGCAAAACCTGTTTGCCCAGCACGGGGATATTGAATCATATAAGATAAAGCCATGAATACGTAAATTTGAGTCTTCTATCAAAAGTTACAGGTATTTATATGAAGTTGCACAAAAACGCTTTCTTTCGTCAAGACAGTGCGTTTCTTACGATTGACATGCATTTGAATGGGGAACTCGCCCGAAACAAAGTATAGGTTTTAATTATGTGAATAACTTGAAAATCTTAGCTCAAACAGCTGCAAAACCTGTTTGCCCAGCACGGGGATGCTGAATTATATAAGGCAAAGCCATATTTATGTGTGTCTGAGTCTTCTATCAAAAGTTATAGCTATGTTTATGAAGTTGTACAAAAACGCTTTATTTCGCTAAGACAGTGCGTTTCTCACTGATACATGCATTTGAATGGAGTTCTCGCCCGAAACAAAGTATAGGTTTTCATCTTGTGAATAACTTGAAAATCTTAACTCAAACAGCTGCAAGACCTGTTTGCCCAGCACGGGGATATTGCATTTCTCCAGGGCGTATGTTGCCGGTTGAGACCATCTACATTTCAACAGCGCCTGTGTTCATTGCTTAGGGCCACTACATTTCACCAGGGCCTGTGTTGGTGGCTGATACCATCCACAATACACAAAGGCCTGTGATACTGGCTGATGCCATCCACATTACACCAGGGTCACTGGTGTTGACTGAGTACATTCACATTACACCAGGGCCTGTGGTGCTGGCCAATACCATCCACATTTGACCAGGACCACTGTTGTTTGCATAGGCCATCCACATTACACCAGGGACAGTGCTTCCTGTGAGGCCATCTTCACCACACCAGGGCATGTGCTCTTGGCTGAGGCCATCCACATTACACCAGAGCCTGTGATGCTGGCTTATACCATCCACATTACACCAGGGCCATTGCTTCCTGGGAGTCCATCTTCACCACACCAGGGCTTGTGCTGCTCGTTGATGTCATCCACATTACACCAGGGCCTGTGTTGCTGGCTGAGACCAACTACACTTAAAAAGAGCCTGTGTCGCTGGATGATGCCATCCACATTTCATCAGGGCCAGTGCTCTCTGTGAGGCCATCTTCACAACACCAGGGCCTGTGCTTTTGGCTGATGCAATCCACATTGCAGCAGGGCAAGTTCTCCCTGTGAGGCCATTTTCACCACACCAGGGACAGTGGTGTTGGCTGAGGCCATCCAAATTACACCAGGGCCTGTGCTGCTGGCAAATACCATCCACATTTCACCAGGGCCTGTGCTGCTTGCCAATACCATCCACATTTCACCAGGGCCAGTGTTGTTGGCTGTGGCCATCCAGATGACACCAGAGCCAGTGCTTCCTGTGAGGTCATCATCACCCCACCACGGCCTGTGTTGGTGGCTCAGGCCATCCACATTACACCAGGGCCTGTGATGCTGGCTGATACCATCCACATTACACCAGGTCCTGTGCTTCTGGCCGAGGCAAACTACATTTCACCAGGGGCTATGCTGCTCTCTGATACTATCCACATTACAGAGGGCCAGCGCTCCAGGAACTGTGCTACTGGCTGAGGCCAACAACATTTCACCAGGGCGTATGTTGCTGGCTAAGGCCATCCACATTACACCAGGGCCTGTGCTGCTGGTCAATACCATCCACATTTCATCAGGGCCTGTGCTGCTGTCTGATACCATCCACATTACACCAGGGGCAGTGCTTTCTGTGAGGCCATCTCCACCACACCAGGTCCTGTGCTTCTGACCGAGGCAAACTATATTTCACCAGGGGCTGTGCTGCCCTCTGAAGCCATCCACTTTACACCAGGGCCAGTGCTTCCTGTGAGGCCATCATCACCACACCAGGGCCTGTGGTGCTGGCTGAGGCCATCCACATTACACCAGAGCCTGTGATGCTTGCTTTTACGATCCACATTACACCAGGGCCTGTGATGCTGGCTTATACCACCCACATTACACCAGGTCCTGTGCTACTGACTGAGGCCATCTACATTTCACCAGGGCGTATGTTGCTGGCTGAAGCCATCTACATTTGACCAGGTCCTCTATTGCTGGCTGAGGCCATCCACATTTCACCAGGGCTTGTGTTGCTGGCTGATGCCATCCACAATACACAAGGGCCTCTGCTAGTTGCTGATGCAATCCACATTTCACCACGGCCAGTGATCCCTGTGAGGCCATCTTCACCACAACAGGTTCTGTGCTGCTGGCTTATACCATCCACATTTCACCAGGGCCTGTGCTACTCGTTGATACCATCCACATTTCACCAGGGCTTGTGTTGCTGGCTGATGCCATCCACAATACACAAGGGCCTGTGCTACTGGCTGAGGCCATCCACATTAAACCAGAGCCACTGGTGTTGACTGAGGACATTCACATTACACCAGGGCCAGTGCTCCCTGTGAGGCCATCTTCACCACACCAGGGCCTGCGTTGCTTGCTGATGCCATCCACAATACACAAGGGCTTGAGGTGCTGGCTGATACCATCCACATTACACCAGGGCTTGTGTTGCTGGCTGATGCCATCCACAATATACAAGGGCCAGTGCTACTGGCTGAGGCCATCCACATTAAACCAGGGCCACTGGTGTTGACTGAGGACATTGACATTACACCAGGGCCTGTGGTGCTGGCCAATACCATCCACATTTCACCAGGGCCATTGTTCTTGGCTGAGGCCATACACATTACACCTGTCTGAGGCCATCTACATTTCACCAGAACCTGCGTTGCTGGCTGATGTCATCCACATTACACCAGGGCCTGTGCTACTGACTGAGGCAATCTACATTTCACCAGGGCGTATGTTGCTGGCTGAAGCCATCTACATTTGACTAGGGCCTCTATTGCTGGCTGAGGCTATCCAAAATACACAACGGAGTGTGTTGCTGGCTGATGCCATCCACAATACACAAGGGCCTCTGCTAGTTGCTGATGCCATCCACATTTCACCACGGCCAGTGATCCCTGTGAGGCCATCTTCACCACAACAGGTTCTGTGCTGCTGGCTTATACCATCCACATTTCACCAGGGCCTGTGCTACTCTTTGATACCATCCACATTTCATCAGGGCTTGTGTTGCTGGCTGATGCCATCCACAATACACAAGGGCCTGTGCTACTGGCTGAGGCCATCCACATTAAACCAGGGCCACTGGTGTTGACTGAGGACATTCACATTACACCAGGGCCAGTGCTCCCTGTGAGGCCATCTTCACCACACCAGGGCCTGCGTTGCTGGCTGATGCCATCCACATTGCACCAGGGCCACTGCTCCCTTTGAGGCCATATTCACCACAAAAGGGCCTGTGGTGCTGGCTGAGGCCATCCACAATACACAAGGACCTGTGCTACTGGCTGAGACCAACTACATTTCAACACGGCCAGTGCTCCCTGTGAGGCCATGTTCACCACACCAGGGCCTGTGGTGCTGGCTGATACCATCCACATTACACCAGGGCTTGTGTTGCTGGCTGATGCCATCCACATTACACCAGGGCCAGTGGTGTTGACTGAGTACATTCACATTACACCAGGGCCTGTGGTGCTGGCCAATACCATCCACATTTCACCAGGGCCACTGTTGTTGGCTGAGGCCATACACATTACACCAGGGACAGTGATTCCTGTGAGGCCATCTTCACCATACCAGGGCCTGTGCTGTTGGCTGAGGCCATCCACATTACACCAGGGCCTGTGCTGTTGGCCAATACCCTCCACATTTCACCAGGGCCAGTGTTGTTGGCTTTGGCCATCCACATTTCACCACGGCCAGTGCTTCCTGTGAGGCCATCATCAACAAACCAGGGCCTGTGGTGCTGGCTGAGGCCATCCACATTGCACAAGGGCCTGTGATGCTGGCTTATACCATCGACATTACACCAGAACCTGTGATGCTGACTTATACCACCCACATTACACCAGGTCCTGTGCTTCTGGCCGAGGAAAACTACATTTCACCAGGGGCTGTGCTGCTCTGTGATACTATCCACATTACACCAGGGCGTGTGTTGCTGGCTGATGCCATCCACATTACACCAGGGCCAGTGGTGTTGACTGAGTACACTCACATTACACCAGGGCCTGTGGTGCTGGCCAATACCATCCACATTTCACCAGGGCCTGTGCTGCTGGCCAATACCATCCACATTTCACCAGGGCCAGTGTTGTTGGCTGTGGCCATCCAGATGACACCAGAGCCAGTGCTTCCTGTGAGGTCATCATCACCCCACCAGGGCCTGTGTTGGTGGCTGAGGCCATCCACATTACACCAGGGCCTGTGATGCTGGCTGATACCATCCACATTACACCAGGTCCTGTGCTTCTGGCCGAGGCAAACTACATTTCACCAGGGGCTGTGCTGATCTCTGATACTATCCACATTACACCAGGGCCAGCGATCCAGGAACTGTGCTACTGGCTGAGGCCAACTATATTTCACCAGGGCGTATGTTGCTGGCTAAGGCCATCCACATTTCATCAGGGCCTGTGCTGCTGTCTGATACCATCCACATTACACCAGGGGCAGTGCTTCCTGTGAGGCCATGTCCACCACACCAGGTCCTGTGCTTCTGGCCGAGGCAAACTATATTTCACCAGGGGCTGTGCTGCCCTCTGAAGCCATCCACTTCACACCAGGGCCAGTGCTTCCTGTAAGGCCATCATCACCACACCAGGGCCTGTGGTGCTGGCTGAGGCCATCCATATTGCACGAGCGCCTGTGATGCTGGCTTATACCATCCACATTACACCAGAGCCTGTGATGCTGGCTTATACCATCCACATTACACCAGGGCCATTGCTTCCTGGGAGTCCATCTTCACCACACCAGGGCTTGTGCTGCTCGTTGATGCTATCCACCTTACACCAGGGTGTGTGGTGCTGACCAATACCATCCATATTTCACCAGGGCCAGTGTTGTTAGAGGAGGCCATCCACATTACAACAGGGCCTGTGCTACTTGCTGAGGCCAACTACATTTCACCAGAACCTGCGTTGCTGGCTGAAGCCATCCACATTACACCAGGGCCTGTGCTACTGACTGATGTCATCCACATTACACCAGGGCCACTGGTGTTGGCTGAGGCCATCCACATTACACCAGGGCCTGTGCTGCTGGTCAATACATCCACATTTCATCAGGGCCTGTTCTGCTGTCTGATACCATCCACATTACACCAGGGCCAGTGCTTCCTGTGAGAACATCATCACCCCACCAGGGCCTGTGTTGGTGGTTGAGGCCATCCACATTACACCAGAGCCTGTGATGCTGGCTTATACCATCCACATTACACCAGGTCCTGTGCTTCTGGCCGAGGCAAACTACATTTCACCAGGGGCTGTGCTGCTCTCTGATACTATCCACATTACACCAGGGCTTGTGTTGCTGGCTGATGCCATCCACATTACACCAGGGCCAGCGCTCCAGGAACTGTGCTACTGGCTGAGGCTAACTACATTTCACCAGGGCGTATGTTGCTGGCTAAGGCCATCCACATTACACCAGGGCCTGTGCTGCTGGTCAATACCATCCACATTTCATCAGGGCCTGTGCTGCTGTCTGATACCATCCACATTACACCAGGGCCAGTGCTTCCTGTGAGGCCATCATCACCACACCAGGGCCTGTGGTGCTGGCTGAGGCCATCCATATTGCACGAGCGCCTGTGATGCTGGCTTATACCATCCACATTACACCAGAGCCTGTGATGCTGGCTTATACCATCCACATTACACCAGGGCCATTGCTTCCTGGGAGTCCATCTTCACCACACCAGGGCTTGTGCTGCTCGTTGATGCTATCCACCTTACACCAGGGTGTGTGGTGCTGACTAATACCATCCATATTTCACCAGGGCCAGTGTTGTTAGATGAGGCCATCCACATTACAACAGGGCCTGTGCTACTTGCTGAGGCCAACTACATTTCACCAGAACCTGCGTTGCTGGCTGAAGCCATCTACAATACACAAAGGCCTGTGATACTGGCTGATGTCATCCACATTACACCAGGGCCACTGGTGTTGGCTGAGGCCATCCACATTACACCAGGGCCTGTGCTGCTGGTCAATACATCCACATTTCATCAGGGCCTGTGCTGCTGTCTGATACCATCCACATTGCAGCAGAGCCTGTGATGCTGGCTTATACCATCCACATTACACCAGGTCCTGTGCTTCTGGCCGAGGCAAACTACATTTCACCAGGGGCTGTGCTGCTCTCTGATACTATCCACATTACACCAGGGCCAGCGGTCCTTCTGAGGCCATCTTCACGACACCATGGCCTATGCTTCTGCCTGACGCCAACTACATTTCACCATTGCCTGTGCTACTGGCTGATGCCATCCACATTACACCAGGGCCAGCACTCCTTGTGAGGCCATCTTCACCACACCAGGGCCTGTGTTGCTGGCTGAGGCAATCCACATTGCCCCAGGTCCACTGCTCCCTGTGAGGCCATATTCACCACACCAGGGCCTGTTCTGCTGGCTGATACCATCTACATTTCACCAGGGCCTGCGTTGCTGGCTGATGCCATCCACATTACACCAGGGCCAGCACTCCTTGTGATGCCATCTTCACCACACCAGGGCCACAGTTGTTGGCTGAGGCCATACACATTAAACCAGGGACAGTGATTCCTGTGAGGCCATCTTCACCATACCAGGACCTGTGGTGCTGGCTGAGGCCATCCACATTGCACAAGGGCCTGTGATGCTGGCTTATACCATCGACATTACACCAGAGCCTGTGATGCTGGCTTATGCCACCCACATTACACCAGGACCTGTGCTTCTGGCCGAGGAAAACTACATTTCACCAGGGGCTGTGCTGCTCTCTGATACTATCCACATTACACCAGGGCTTGTGTTGCTGGCTGATGCCATCCACATTACACCAGGGCCAGTGGTGTTGACTGAGTACACTCACATTACACCAGGGCCTGTGGTGCTGGCCAATACCATCCAAACTTCACCAGGGCCACTGTTGTTGGCTGAGGCCATACACATTACACCAGGGACAGTGATTCCTGTGAGGCCATCTTCACCATACCAGGGCCTGTGCTGTTGGCTGAGGCCATCCACATTACACCAGGGCCTGTGCTGTTGGCCAATACCCTCCACATTTCACCAGGGCCAGTGTTGTTGGCTTTGGCCATCCACATTTCACCACGGCCAGTGCTTCCTGTGAGGCCATCATCACCACACCAGGGCCTGTGGTGCTGGCTGAGGCCATCCACATTGCACAAGGGCCTGTGATGCTGGCTTATACCATCGACATTACACCAGAGCCTGTGATGCTGGCTTATACCACCCACATTACACCAGGGCCTGTGGTGCTGGCCAATACCATTCACATTTCCCCAGGGCCACTGTTGTTGGCTGAGGCCATACACATTACACCAGGGACAGTGATTCCTGTGAGGCCATCTTCACCACACCAGGGCATGTGCTGTTGGCTGAGGCCATCCACATTACACCAGAGCCTGTGATGCTGGCTGATGCCATCCACAATACACAAGGGCTTGTGCTACTGGCTGAGGCCATCCACATTAAACCAGGGCCACTGGTGTTGACTGAGGACATTCACATTACACCAGGGCCAGTGCTCCCTGTGAGGCCATCTTCACTACACCAGGGCCTGCGTTGCTGGCTGATGCCATCCACAATACACAAGGGCCTGTGCTACTGGCTGAGGCCAACTACATTTCACCAGGGCGTATGTTGCTGGCTAAGGCCATCTACATTTCACCAGGCCCTCTGGTGCTGGCTGAGGCCATCCACAATACACAAGGGCCTGTGCTACTGGCTGATTCCATCCACATTTCAACACGGCCAGTGCTCCCTGTGAGGCCATGTTCACCACACCAGGGCCTGTGGTGCTGGCTGATACCATCCACATTACACCAGGGCCAGTGGTGTTGACTGAGTACATTCACATTACACCAGGGCCTGTGGTGCTGGCTAATACCATCCACATTTCACCAGGGCCACTGTTGTTGGCTGAGGCCATACACATTACACCAGGGACAGTGATTCCTGTGAGGCCATCTTCACCATACCAGGGCCTGTGCTGTTGGCTGAGGCCATCCACATTACACCAGGGCCTGTGCTGTTGGCCAATACCCTCCACATTTCACCAGGGCCAGTGTTGTTGGCTTTGGCCATCCACATTTCACCACGGCCAGTGCTTCCTGTGAGGCCATCATCACCACACCAGGGCCTGTGGTGCTGGCTGAGGCCATCCACATTGCACAAGGGCCTGTGATGCTGGCTTATACCATCGACATTACACCAGAGCCGGTGATGCTGGCTTATACCACCCACATTACACCAGGTCCTGTGCTTCTGGCCGAGGAAAACTACATTTCACCAGGGGCTGTGCTGCTCTCTGATACTATCCACATTACACCAGGGCTTGTGTTGCTGGCTGATTCAATTCAATTCAATTCAATTCAATTCAATTCAATTCAATTCAATTCAATTCAATTCAATTCAATTCAATTTTATTTATATAGCGCCAAATCACAACAAAAGTCGCCTCAAGGCGCTTCATAGATACAGAGAAAAACCCAACAATCATATGACCCCCTATGAGCAAGAACTTTGGCGACAGTGGGAAGGAAAAACTCCCTTTTAACAGGAAGAAACCTCCGGCAGAACCAGGCTCAGGGAGGGGCGGCCATCTGCTGCGACCGGTTGGGGTGAGAGAAGGAAGACAGGATAAAAGACATGCTGTGGAAGAGAGACAGAGGTTAATAACAGATATGATTCAATGCAGAGAGGTCTATTAATACATAGTGAGTGAGAAAGGTGACTGGAAAGGAAAAACTCAATGCATCATGGGAATCCCCCGGCAGCCTACGTCTATTGCAGCATAACTAAGGGAGGATTCAGGGTCACCTGGTCCAGCCCTAACTATATGCTTTAGCAAAAAGGAAAGTTTTAAGCCTAATCTTAAAAGTAGAGATAGTGTCTGTCTCCCGAATCCAAACTGGAAGCTGGTTCCACAGAAGAGGGGCCTGAAAACTGAAGGCTCTGCCTCCCATTCTACTTTTAAATACTCTAGGAACAACAAGTAGGCCTGCAGAGCGAGAGCGAAGTGCTCTAATAGGGTGATATGGTACTACAAGGTCATTAAGATAAGATGGGGCCTGATTATTTAAGACCTCGTATGTGAGGAGCAGGATTTTGAATTCAATTCTGGATTTAACAGGAAGCCAATGAAGGGAAGCCAAAACAGGAGAAATATGCTCTCTCCTTCTAGTCCCTGTCAGTACTCTTGCTGCAGCATTTTGGATTAGCTGAAGGCTTTTCAGTGAGTTTTTTGGACATCTTGATAATAATGAATTACAGTAGTCCAGCCTGGAAGTAATAAATGCATGAACTAGTTTTTCAGCGTCACTCTGAGACAGGATATTTCTAATTTTAGAGATGTTGCGCAAATGGAAGAAAGCAGTCTTACATATTTGTTTAATATGTGCGTTGAAGGACATGTCCTGGTCAAAAATGACTCCAAGGTTCCTCACAGCGTTACTGGAGGCCAAGGTAATGCCATCCAGAGTATGAATCTGGTTAGATACCATATTTCTAAGATTTTCAGGGCCGAGTACAATAACCTCAGTTTTATCTGAATTAAGAAGCAGAAAGTTAGCGGCCATCCAGGTCTTTATGTCTTTAAGACATTCCTGCAGTTTAACTAATTGGTGTGTGTTATCTGGCTTCATGGACAGATAGAGCTGGGTGTCATCTGCATAGCAGTGAAAATGTATGCTATGTCTTCTAATGATGCTGCCTAAGGGAAGCATGTATAATGTAAACAGAATTGGTCCTAGCACTGAACCCTGTGGAACTCCATAATTAACCTCAGTGTGTGAAGAGGACTCTCCATTTACATGCACAAATTGGAGTCTATTAGATAGATATGATACAAACCACTGCAGCACAGTACCTGTAATACCTACAGCATGTTCTAATCGCTCTAATAGGATATTATGGTCGACAGTATCGAACGCTGCACTGAGGTCTAGCAGGACAAGCACAGAGATGAGTCCACTGTCAGAGGCCATAAGAAGATCATTTGTAACCTTCACTAAAGCTGTTTCTGTGCTGTGATGAGCTCTGAAACCTGACTGAAACTCTTCAAATAAACCATTCCTCTGCAGATGATCTGTTAGCTGTTTGACAACTACTCTTTCAAGGATTTTTGATATGAAAGGAAGGTTGGAGATTGGCCTATAATTAGCTAAGACTGCTGGGTCTAGAGATGGCTTTTTGAGTAAAGGTTTAACCACAGCCAGCTTGAAGGCCTGTGGTACATAGCCGACCATTAGAGATAGGTTGATCATATTTAAGATCGAAGAATTAATCAATGGCAGGACCTGGTGTAATGTGGATGACATCAGCCAGTATCACAGGCCTTTGTGTATTGTGGATGGTATCAGCCACCAACACAGGCCCTGGTGAAATGTAGTGGCCCTAAGCAATGAACACAGGCGCTGTTGAAATGTAGATGGTCTCAACCGGCAACATACGCCCTGGAGAAATGCAATATCCCCGTGCTGAGCAAACAGGTCTCGCAGCTGTTTGAACATCTGCTGATGCCATCCACATTACACCAGGGCCAGTGGTGTTGACTGAGTACACTCACATTACACCAGGGCCTGTGGTGCTGGCCAATACCATCCACATTTCAACACGGCCAGTGCTCCCTGTGAGGCCATGTTCACAACACCAGGGCCTGTGGTGCTGGCTGATGCCATCCACATTTCACCAGGGCTTGTGTTGCTGGCTGATGCCATCCACAATACACAAGGGCCAGTGCTACTGGCTGAGGCCATCCACATTAAACTAGGGCCACTGGTGTTGACTGAGGACATTGACATTACACCAGGGCCTGTGGTGCTGGCCAATACCATCCACATTTCACCAGGGCCACTGTTCTTGGCTGAGGCCATACACATTACACCTGTCTGAGGCCATCTACATTTCACCAGAACCTGCGTTGCTGGCTGATGTCATCCACATTTCACCAGCGCCTGTGCTACTGACTGAGGCCATCTACATTTCACCAGGGCGTATGTTGCTGGCTAAGGCCATCTACATTTCACCAGGGCCGGTGGTGCTGGCTGAGGCCATCCACAATACACAAGGGCCTGTGCTACTGGCTGATTCCATCCACATTTCAACACGGCCAGTGCTCCCTGTGAGGCTATGTTCACCACACCAGGGCCTGTGGTGCTGGCTGATACCATCCACATTACACCAGGGCCAGTGGTGTTGACTGAGTACATTCACATTACACCAGGGCCTGTGGTGCTGGCTAATACCATCCACATTTCACCAGGGCCACTGTTGTTGGCTGAGGCCATACACATTACACCAGGGACAGTGATTCCTGTGAGGCCATCTTCACCATACCAGGGCCTTTTGTGCTGGCTGAGGCCATCCACATTGTACAAGGGCCTGTGCTACTGGTTGATTCCATCCACATTTCAACACGGCCAGTGCTCCCTGTGAGGCCATGTTCACCACACCAGGGCCTGTGGTGCTGGCTGATACCATCCACATTACACCAGGGCTTGTGTTGCTGGCTGATGCCATCCACATTACACCAGGGCCAGTGGTGTTGACTGAGTACATTCACATTACACCAGGGCCTGTGGTGCTGGCCAATACCATCCACATTTCACCAGGGCCACTGTTGTTGGCTGAGGCCATACACATTACACCAGGGACAGTGATTCCTGTGAGGCCATCTTCACCATACCAGGGCCTGTGGTGCTGGCTGAGGCCATCCACATTGTACAAGGGCCTGTGATGCTGGCTTATACCATCGACATTACACCAGAGCCTGTGCTTCTGGCCGAGGAAAACTACATTTCACCAGGGGCTGTGCTGCTCTCTGATACTATCCACATTACACCAGGGCTTGTGTTGCTGGCTGATGGCATCCACATTACACCAGGGCAGGTGGTGTTGACTGAGTACACTCACATTACACCAGGGCCTGTGGTGCTGGCCAATACCATCCACATTTCACCAGGGCCAGTGATTCCTGTGAGGCCATCTTCACCATACCAGGGCCTGTGCTGTTGGCTGAGGCCATCCACATTACACCAGGGCCAGTGCTGTTGGCCAATACCCTCCACATTTCACCAGGGCCAGTGTTGTTGGCTTTGGCCATCCACATTTCACCACGGCCAGTGCTTCCTGTGAGGCCATCATCACCACACCAGGGCCTGTGGTGCTGGCTGAGGCCATCCACATTGCACAAGGGCCTGTGATGCTGGCTTATACCATCAACATTACACCAGAGCCTGTGATGCTGGCTTATACCACCCACATTACACCAGGGCCTGTGGTGCTGGCCAATACCATTCACATTTCACCAGGGCCACTGTTGTTGGCTGAGGCCATACACATTACACCAGGGACAGTGATTCCTGTGAGGCCATCTTCACCACACCAGGGCATGTGCTGTTGGCTGAGGCCATCCACATTACACCAGGGCCTGTGATGCTGACTTATACCATCCACATTACACCAGGGCCATTGCTTCCTGGGAGTCCATCTTCACCACACCAGGGCTTGTGTGTATGAGTCTTCTATCAAAAGTTACAGCTATTTATATGAAGTTGCACAAAAACGCTTTCTTTCGTCAAGACAGTGCGTTTCTTACGATTGACATGCATTTGAATGGGGAACTCGCCCGAAACAAAGTATAGGTTTTCATTATGTGAATAACTTGAAAATCTTAGCTCAAACAGCTGCAAAACCTTTTTGCCCAGCACGGGGATATTGAATCATATAAGATAAAGCCATGAATACGTATATTTGAGTCTTCTATCAAAAGTTACAGCTAACTTCATGAAGTTGGAAGAAAACACTTTATTTCGTCAAGACAGTGCGTTTCTTACGATTGACATGCATTTGAATGGGGAACTCGCCCGAAACAAAGTATAGGTTTTCATCTTGTGAATAACTTGAAAATCTTAACTCAAACAGCTGCGAGACCTGTTTGCCCAGCACGGAGATATTGCATTTCTCCAGGGCGTATGTTGCCGGTTGAGACCATCTACATTTCAACAGCGCCTGTGTTCATTGCTTAGGGCCACTACATTTCACCAGGGCCTGTGTTGGTGGCTGATACCATCCACAATACACAAAGGCCTGTGATACTGGCTGATGTCATCCACATTACACCAGGGCCTGTGGTGCTGGCTGAGGCCATCCACATTGCACGAGGGCCTGTGATGCTGGCTTATACCATCCACATTACACCAGGGCCATTGCTTCCTGGGAGTCCATCTTCACCACACCAGGGCTTGTGCTGCTCGTTGATGCTATCCACCTTACACCAGGGTGTGTGTTGCTGACCAATTCCATCCATATTTCACCAGGGCCAGTGTTGTTAGATGAGGCCATCCACATTACAACAGGGCCTGTGCTACTTCCTGAGGCCAACTACATTTCACCAGAGCCTGCGTTTCTGGCTGATGCCATCCACATTTCACCAGGGCCTGTATTGCTGGCTGAGGCCATCCACAATACACAACGGAGTGTGTTGCTGGCTGATGCCATCCACAATACACAAGGGCCTCTGCTATTTGCTGATGCCATCCACATTTCACCACGGCCAGTGAGCCCTGTGAGGCCATATTCACCACACCAGGGCCTGTGGTGCTGGCTGAGGCCATCCACAATACACAAGGGCCTGTGCTACTGGCTGAGGCCAACTACGTTTCACCAGGGCCTGTGCTGCTGGCTTATACCATCCACATTTCACCAGGGCTTGTGTTGCTGGCTGATGCCATCCACATTTCACCAGGGCCACTGTTCTTGGCTGAGGCCATACACATTACACCTGTCTGATGCCATCTACATTTCACCAGAACCTGCGTTGCTGGCTGATGTCATCCACATTACACCAGCGCCTGTGTTACTGGCTGAGACAAACTACATTTAAAAAGGGCCTGTGTCGCTGGATGATGCCATCCACATTTCATCAGGGCCAGTGCTCTCTGTGAGGCCATCTTCACAACACCAGGGCCTGTGCTATTGGCTGATGCAATCCACATTGCAGCAGGGCAAGTGCTCCCTGTGAGGCCATGTTCACCACACCAGTGACAGTGGTGTTGGCTGAGGCCATCCAAATTACACCAGGGCCTGTGCTGCTGGCCAATACCATCCACATTTCACCAGGGCCTGTGCTGCTGGCCAATACCATCCACATTTCACCACGGCCAGTGTTGTTGGCTGTGGCCATCCAGATGACACCAGAGGCAGTGCTTCCTGTGAGGTCATCATCACCCCACCAGGGCCTGTGTTGGTGGCTGAGGCCATCCACATTACAACAGGGCCTGTGATGTTGGCTTATACCATCCACATTACACCAGGGCCATTGCTTCCTGGGAGTCCATCTTCACCACACCAGGGCTTGTGCTGCTCGTTGATGCTATCCACCTTACACCAGGGTGTGTGGTGCTGACCAATACCATCCATATTTCACCAGGGCCAGTGTTGTTAGATGAGGCCATCCACATTACAACAGGGCCTGTGCTACTTGCTGAGGCCAACTACATTTCACCAGAACCTGCGTTGCTGGCTGATGCCATCCACATTACACCAGGGCCTGTGCTACGGACTGAGGCCATCTACCTTTCACCAGGGCGTATGTTGCTGGCTGAAGCCATCTACAATACACAAAGGCCTGTGATACTGGCTGATGTCATCCACATTACACCAGGGCCACTGGTGTTGGCTAAGGCCATCCACATTACACCAGGGCCTGTGCTGCTGGTCAATACATCCACATTTCATCAGGGCCTGTGCTGCTGTCTGATACCATCCACATTACACCAGGGCCAGTGCTTCCTGTGAGGCCATCATCACCCCACCAGGGCCTGTGTTGGTGGCTGAGGCCATCCACATTACACCAGAGCCTGTGATGCTGGCTTATACCATCCACATTACACCAGGTCCTGTGCTTCTGGCCGAGGCAAACTACATTTCACCAGGGGCTGTGCTGCTCTCTGATACTATCCACATTACACCAGGGCCAGCGGTCCTTCTGAGGCCATCTTCACGACACCATGGCCTATGCTTCTGGCTGACGCCAACTACATTTCACCATTGCCTGTGCTACTGGCTGATGCCATCCACATTACACCAGGGCCAGCACTCCTTGTGAGGCCATCTTCACCACACCAGGGCCTGTGTTGCTGGCTGAGGCAATCCACATTGCCCCAGGTCCACTGCTCCCTGTGAGGCCATATTCACCACACCAGGGCCTGTTCTGCTGGCTGATACCATCTACATTTCACCAGGGCCTGCGTTGCTGGCTGATGCAATCCACATGTCACCAGGGCCTGTGCTGCTTTCTGATACCATCCACATTTCAACACGGCCAGTGCTCCCTGTGAGGCCATGTTCACAACACCAGGGCCTGTGGTGCTGGCTGATACCATCCACATTTCACCAGGGCTTGTGTTGCTGGCTGATGCAATCCACAATACACAAGGGCCAGTGCTACTGGCTGAGGCCATCCACATTAAACCAGGGCCACTGGTGTTGACTGAGGACATTGACATTACACCAGGGCCTGTGGTGCTGGCCAATACCATCCACATTTCACCAGGGCCACTGTTCTTGGCTGAGGCCATACACATTACACCTGTCTGAGGCCATCTACATTTCACCAGAACCTGCGTTGCTGGCTGATGTCATCCACATTACACCAGGGCCTGTGCTACTGACTGAGGCCATCTACATTTCACCAGGGCGTATGTTGCTGGCTGAAGCCATCTACATTTGACCAGGGCCTCTATTGCTGGCTGAGGCCATCCACAATACACAACGGAGTGTGTTGCTGGCTGATGCCATCCACAATACACAAGGGCCTCTGCTAGTTGCTGATGCCATCCACATTTCACCACGGCCAGTGATCCCTGTGAGGCCATCTTCACCACAACAGGTTCTGTGCTGCTGGCTTATACCATCCACATTTCACCAGGGCCTGTGCTACTCGTTGATACCATCCACATTTCACCAGGGCTTGTGTTGCTGGCTGATGCCATCCACAATACACAAGGGCCTGTGCTACTGGCTGAGGCCATCCACATTAAACCAGGGCCACTGGTTTTGACTGAGGACATTCACATTACACCAGGGCCAGTGCTCCCTGTGAGGCCATCTTCACCACACCAGGGCCTGCGTTGCAGGCTGATGCCATCCACAATACACAAGGGCCTGTGATACTGGCTGAGGCTAACTACATTTCACCAGGGCGTATGTTGCTGGCTAAGGCCATCTACATTTCACCAGGGCCTGTGGTGCTGGCTCAGGCCATCCACAATACACAAGGGCCTGTGCTACTGGCTGATTCCATCCACATTTCAACACGGCCAGTGCTCCCTGTGAGGCCATGTTCACCACACCAGGGCCTGTGGTGCTGGCTGATACCATCCACATTACATCAGGGCCAGTGGTGTTGACTGAGTACATTCACATTACACCAGGGCCTGTGGTGCTGGCCAATACCATCCACATTTCACCAGGGCCACTGTTGTTGGCTGAGGCCATACACATTACACCAGGGACAGTGATTCCTGTGAGGCCATCTTCACCATACCAGGGCCTGTGCTGTTGGCTGAGGCCATCCACATTACACCAGGGCCTGTGCTGTTGGCCAATACCCTCCACATTTCACCAGGGCCAGTGTTGTTGGCTTTGGCCATCCACATTTCACCACGGCCAGTGCTTCCTGTGAGGCCATCATCACCACACCAGGGCCTGTGGTGCCGGCTGAGGCCATCCACATTGCACAAGGGCTTGTGATGCTGGCTTATACCATCGACATTACACCAGAGCCGGTGATGCTGGCTTATACCACCCACATTACACCAGGTCCTGTGCTTCTGGCCGAGGAAAACTACATTTCACCAGGGGCTGTGCTGCTCTCTGATACTATCCACATTACACCAGGGCTTGTGTTGCTGGCTGATGCCATCCACATTACACCAGGGCCAGTGGTGTTGACTGAGTACACTCACATTACACCAGGGCCTGTGGTGCTGGCCAATACCATCCACATTTCACCAGGGCCACTGTTGTTGGCTGAGGCCATACACATTACACCAGGGACAGTGATTCCTGTGAGGCCATCTTCACCACACCAGGGCATGTGCTGTTGGCTGAGGCCATCCACATTACACCAGAGCCTGTGATGCTGACTTATACCACCCACATTACACCAGGTCCTGTGCTTCTGGCCGAGGAAAACTACATTTCACCAGGGGCTGTGCTGCTCTCTGATACTATCCATATTACACCAGGGCTTGTGTTGCTGGCTGATGCCATCCACATTACACCAGGGCCAGTGGTGTTGACTGAGTACACTCACATTACACCAGGGCCTGTGGTGCTGGCCAATACCATCCACATTTCACCAGGGCCACTGTTGTTGGCTGAGGCCATACACATTACACCGGGGACAGTGATTCCTGTGAGGCCATCTTCACCACACCAGGGCATGTGCTGTTGGCTGAGGCCATCCACATTACACCAGAGCCTTTGATGCTGACTTATACCATCCACATTACACCAGGGCCATTTCTTCCTGGGAGTCCATCTTCACCACACCAGGGCTTGTGTGTATGAGTCTTCTATCAAAAGTTACAGCTATTTATATGAAGTTGCACAAAAATGCTTTCTTTCGTCAAGACAGTGCGTTTCTTACGATTGACATGCATTTGAATGGGGAACTCGCCCGAAACAAAGTATAGGTTTTCATTATTTGAATAACTTGAAAATCTTAGCTCAAACAGCTGCAAAACCTGTTTGCCCAGCACGGGGATATTGAATCATATAAGATAAAGCCATGAATACGTATATTTGAGTCTTCTATCAAAAGTTACAGCTAACTTCATGAAGTTGTAAGAAAACACTTTATTTCGTCAAGACAGTGCGTTTCTTACGATTGACATGCATTTGAATGGGGAACTCGCCCGAAACAAAGTATAGGTTTTCATCTTGTGAATAACTTGAAAATCTTAACTCAAACAGCTGCGAGACCTGTTTGCCCAGCACGGGGATATTGCATTTCTCCAGGGCGTATGTTGCCGGTTGAGACCATCTACATTTCAACAGCGCCTGTGTTCATTGCTTAGGGCCACTACATTTCACCAGGGCCTGTGTTGGTGGCTGATACCATCCACAATACACAAAGGCCTGTGATACTGGCTGATGTCATCCACATTACACCAGGGCCTGTGGTGCTGGCTGAGGCCATCCACATTGCACGAGGGCCTGTGATGGTGGCTTATACCATCCACATTACACCAGGGCCATTGCTTCCTGGGAGTCCATCTTCACCACACCAGGGCTTGTGCTGCTCGTTGATGCCATCCACCTTACACCAGGGTGTGTGTTGCTGACCAATTCCATCCATATTTCACCAGGGCCAGTGTTGTTAGATGAGGCCATCCACATTACAACAGGGCCTGTGCTACTTCCTGAGGCCAACTAAATTTCACCAGAGCCTGCGTTTCTGGCTGATGCCATCCACATTTCACCAGGGCCTGTATTGCTGACTGAGGCCATCCACAATACACAACGGAGTGTGTTGCTGGCTGATGCCATCCAAAATACACAAGGGCCTCTGCTAGTTGCTGATGCCATCCACATTTCACCACGGCCAGTGAGCCCTGTGAGGCCATCTTCACCACACCAGGGCCTGTGCTGCTGGCTTATACCATCCACATTACACCATGGCCTGTCGTGCTGGCCAATACCAAACACATTTCACCAGGGCCACTGTTCTTGGCTGAGGCCATACACATTACACCTGTCTGAGGCCATCTACATTTCACCAGAACCTGCGTTGCTGGCTGATGTCATCCACATTACACCAGCGCCTGTGTTGCTGGCTGAGACCAACTACATTTAAAAAGAGCCTGTGTCGCTGGATGATGCCATCCACATTTCATCAGGGCCAGTGCTCTCTGTGAGGCCATCTTCACAACACCAGGGCCTGTGCTATTGGCTGATGCAATCCACATTGCAGCAGGGCAAGTGCTCCCTGTGAGGCCATGTTCACCACACCAGGGACAGTGGTGTTGGCTGAGGCCATCCAAATTACACCAGGGCCTGTGCTGCTGGCCAATACCATCCACATTTCACCAGGGCCTGTGCTGCTGGCCAATACCATCCACATTTCACCACGGCCAGTGTTGTTGGCTGTGGCCATCCAGATGACACCAGAGGCAGTGCTTCCTGTGAGGTCATCATCACCCCACCAGGGCCTGTGTTGGTGGCTGAGGCCATCCACATTACAACAGGGCTTGTGATGTTGGCTTATACAATCCACATTACACCAGGGCCATTGCTTCCTGGGAGTCCATCTTCACCACACCAGGGCTTGTGCTGCTCGTTGATGCTATCCACCTTACACCAGGGTGTGTGGTTCTGACCAATACCATCCATATTTCACCAGGGCCAGTGTTGTTAGATGAGGCCATCCACATTACAACAGGGCCTGTGCTACTTGCTGAGGCCAACTACATTTCACCAGAACCTGCGTTGCTGGCTGATGCCATCCACATTACACCAGGGCCTGTGCTACGGACTGAGGCCATCTACCTTTCACCAGGGCGTATGTTGCTGGCTGAAGCCATCTACAATACACAAAGGCCTGTGATACTGGCTGATGTCATCCACATTACACCAGGGCCACTGGTGTTGGCTGAGGCCATCCACATTACACCAGGGCCTGTGCTGCTGGTCAATACATCCACATTTAATCAGGGCCTGTGCTGCTGTCTGATACCATCCACATTACACCAGGGCCAGTGCTTCCTGTGAGGCCATCATCACCCCACCAGGGCCTGTGTTGGTGGCTGAGGCCATCCACATTACACCAGGGCCTGTGATGCTGGCTTATACCATTCAAATTACACCAGGTCCTGTGCTTCTGGCCGAGGCAAACTACATTTCACCAGGGGCTGTGCTGCTCTCTGATACTATCCACATTACACCAGGGCCAGCAGTCCTTCTGAGGCCATCTTCACGACACCATGGCCTATGCTTCTGCCTGACGCCAACTACATTTCACCATTGCCTGTGCTACTGGCTGATGCCATCCACATTACACCAGGGCCAGCACTCCTTGTGAGGCCATCTTAACCACACCAGGGCCTGTGTTGCTGGCTGAGGCAATCCACATTGCCCCAGGTCCACTGCTCCCTGTGAGGCCATATTCACCACACCAGGGCCTGTTCTGCTGGCTGATACCATCTACATTTCACCAGGGCCTGCGTTGCTGGCTGATGCAATCCACATGTCACCAGGGCCTGTGCTGCTGTCTGATACCATCCACATTTCAACACGGCCAGTGCTCCCTGTGAGGCCATGTTCACCACACCAGGGCCTGTGGTGCTGGCTGATACCATCCACATTTCACCAGGGCTTGTGTTGCTGGCTGATGCCATCCACAATACACAAGGGCCAGTGCTACTGGCTGAGGCCATCCACATTAAACCAGGGCCACTGGTGTTGACTGAGGACATTGACATTACACCAGGGCCTGTGGTGCTGGCCAATACCATCCACATTTCACCAGGGCCACTGTTCTTGGCTGAGGCCATACACATTACACCTGTCTGAGGCCATCTACATTTCACCAGAACCTGCGTTGCTGGCTGATGTCATCCACATTACACCAGGGCCTGTGCTACTGACTGAGGCCATCTACATTTCACCAGGGCGTATGTTGCTGGCTGAAGCCATCTACATTTGACCAGGGCCTCTATTGCTGGCTGACGCTATCCACAATACACAACGGAGTGTGTTGCTGGCTGATGCCATCCACAATACACAAGGGCCTCTGCTAGTTGCTGATGCCATCCACATTTCACCACGGCCAGTGATCCCTGTGAGGCCATCTTCACCACAACAGGTTCTGTGCTGCTGGCTTATACCATCCACATTTCACCAAGGCCTGTGCTACTCGTTGATACCATCCACATTTCAACAGGGCTTGTGTTGCTGGCTGATGCCATCCACAATACACAAGGGCCTGTGCTACTCGCTGAGGCCATCCACATTAAACCAGGGCCACTGGTGTTGACTGAGGACATTCACATTACACCAGGGCCAGTGCTCCCTGTGAGGCCATCTTCACCACACCAGGGCCTGCGTTGCTGGCTGATGCCATCCACATTGCACCAGGGCCACTGCTCCCTGTGAGGCCATATTCACCACTCCAGAGCCTGTGTTGGTGGCTGAGGCCATCCACAATACATAAGGGCCTGTGCTACTGGCTGAGGCCAACTACGTTTCACCAGGGCGTATGTTGCTGGCTAAGGCCATCTACATTTCACCAGGGCCTGTGGTGCTGGCTGAGGCCATCCACAATACACAAGGGCCTGTGCTACTGGTTGATTCCATCCACATTTCAACACGGCCAGTGCTCCCTGTGAGTCCATGTTCACCACAACAGGGCCTGTGGTGCTGGCTGATACCATCCACATTACACCAGGGCTTGTGTTGCTGGCTGATGCCATCCACATTACACCAGGGCCAGTGGTGTTAACTGAGTACATTCACAGTACACCAGGGCCTGTGCTGCTTGCCAATACCATCCACATTTCACCAGGGCCACTGTTGTTGGCTGAGGCCATACACATTACACCAGGGACAGTGATTCCTGTGAGGCCATCTTCACCATACCAGGGCCTGTGGTGCTGGCTGAGGCCATCCACATTGCACAAGGGCCTGTGATGCTGGCTTATACCATCGACATTACACCAGAGCCTGTGATGCTGGCTTATACCACCCACATTACACCAGGTCCTGTGCTTCTGGCCGAGGAAAACTACATTTCACCAGGGCCTGTGCTGCTCTCTGATACTATCCACATTACACCAGGGCTTGTGTTGCTGGCTGATGCCATCCACATTACACCAGGGCCAGTGGTGTTGACTGAGTACACTCACATTACACCAGGGCCTTTGGTGCTGGCCAATACCATCCACATTTCACCAGGGCCACTGTTGTTGGCTGAGGCCATACACATTACACTAGGGACAGTGATTCCTGTGAGGCCATCTTCACCATACCAGGGCCTGTGCTGTTGGCTGAGGCCATCCACATTACACCAGGGCCTGTGCTGTTGGCCAATACCCTCCACATTTCACCAGGGCCAGTGTTGTTGGCTTTGGCCATCCACATTTCACCACGGCCAGTGCTTCCTGTGAGGCCATCATCACCACACCAGGGCCTGTGGTGCCGGCTGAGGCCATCCACATTGCACAAGGGCCTGTGATGCTGGCTTATACCATCGACATTACACCAGAGCCTGTGATGCTGACTTATACCATCCACATTACACCAGGGCCATTGCTTCCTGGGAGTCCATCTTCACCACACCAGGGCTTGTGTGTATGAGTCTTCTATCAAAAGTTACAGCTATTTATATGAAGTTGCACAAAAACGCTTTCTTTCGTCAAGACAGTGCGTTTCTTACGATTGACATGCATTTGAATGGGGAACTCGCCCGAAACAAAGTATAGGTTTTCATTACGTGAATAACTTGAAAATCTTAGCTCAAACAGCTGCGAGACCTGTTTGCCCAGCACGGGGATATTGCATTTCTCCAGGGCGTATGTTACCGGTTGAGACCATCTACATTTCAACAGCGCGTGTGTTCATTGCTTAGGGCCACTACATTTCACCAGGGCCTGTGTTGGTGGCTGATACCATCCACAATACACAAAGGCCTGTGATACTGGCTGATGTCATCCACATTACACCAGGGCCTGTGGTGCTGGCTGAGGCCATCCACATTGCACGAGGGCCTGTGATGCTGGCTTATACCATCCACATTACACCAGGGCCATTGCTTCCTGGGAGTCCATCTTCACCACACCAGGGCTTGTGCTGCTCGTTGATGCTATCCACCTTACACCAGGGTGTGTGTTGCTGACCAATTCCATCCATATTTCACCAGGGCCAGTGTTGTTAGATGAGGCCATCCACATTACAACAGGGCCTGTGCTACTTGCTGAGGCCAACTACATTTCACCAGAGCCTGCGTTTCTTGCTGATGCCATCCACATTTCACCAGGGCCTGTATTGCGGGCTTAGGCCATCCACAATACACAACGGAGTGTGTTGCTGGCTGATGCCATCCACAATACAGAAGGGCCTCTGCTAGTTGCTGATGCCATCCACATTTCACCACGGCCAGTGAGCCCTGTGAGGCCATCTTCACCAAACCAGGGCCTGTGCTGCTGGCTTATACCATCCACATTTCACCAGGGCTTGTGTTGCTGGCTGATGCCATCCACATTTCACCTGGGCCACTGTTCTTGGCTGAGGCCATACACATTACACCTGTCTGAGGCCATCTACATTTCACCAGAACCTGCGTTGCTGGCTGATGTCATCCACATTACACCAGGGCCTGTGCTACTGGCTGATGCAATCCACATTGCAGCAGGACAAGTGCTCCCTGTGAGGCCATTTTCACCACACCACGGACAGTGGTGTTGGCTGAGGCCATCCAAATTACACCAGGGCCTGTGCTGCTGGCCAATACCATCCACATTACACCAGAGCCTGTGATGCTGGCTGATACCATCCACAATACACAAAGGCCTGTGATACTGGCTGATGTCATCCACATTACACCAAGGCCACTGGTGTTGGCTGAGGCCATCCACATTTCATCAGGGCCTGTGCTGCTGTCTGATACCATCCACATTACACCAGGGCCAGTGCTTCTTGTGAGGCCATCATCATCCCACCAGGGCCTGTGTTGGTGGCTGAGGCCATCCACATTACACCAGGGCCTGTGATGCTGGCTTATACCATCCACATTACACCAGGTCCTGTGCTTCTGGCCGAGGCAAACTACATTTCACCATGGGCTGTGCTGCTCTCTGATACTATCCACATTACACCAGGGCCAGCGGTCCTTCTGAGGCCATCTTCACGACACCATGGCCTATGCTTCTGGCTGACGCCAACTACATTTCACCATTGCCTGTGTTTGTGGCTGATGCCATCCACAATACACAAAGGTCTGTGCTACTGGCTGATGCCATCCACATTACACCAGGGCCAGTACTCCTTGTGAGGCCATCTTCACCACACCAGGGCCTGTGTTGCTGGCGGAGGCAATCCACATTGCCCCAGGTCCACTGCTCCCTGTGAGGCCATATTCACCACACCAGGGCCTGTTCTGCTGGCTGATACCATCTACATTTCACCAGGGCCTGCGTTGCTGGCTGATGCAATCCACATGTCACCAGGGCCTGTGCTGCTGTCTGATACCATCCACATTTCAACACGGCCAGTGCTCCCTGTGAGGCCATGTTCACCACACCAGGGCCTGTGGTGCTGGCTGATACCATCCACATTTCACCAGGGCTTGTGTTGCTGGCTGATGCCATCCACAATACACAAGGGCCAGGGCTACTGGCTGAGGCCATCCACATTAAACCAGGGCCACTGGTGTTGACTGAGGACATTGACATTACACCATGGCCTGTCGTGCTGGCCAATACCATCCACATTTCACCAGGGCCACTGTTCTTGGCTGAGGCCATACACATTACACCTGTCTGAGGCCATCTACATTTCACCAGAACCTGCGTTGCTGGCTGATGTCATCCACATTACACCAGGGCCTGTGTTGCTGGCTGAGACCAACTACATTTAAAAAGAGCCTGTGTCGCTGGATGATGCCATCCACATTTCATCAGGGCCAGTGCTCTCTGTGAGGCCATCTTCACAACACCAGGGCCTGTCCTATTGGCTGATGCAATCCAGATTGCAGCAGGGCAAGTGCTCCCTGTGAGGCCATTTTCACCACACCAGGGACAGTGGTGTTGGCTGAGGCCATCCAAATTACACCAGGGCCTTTGCTGCTGGCCAATACCATCCACATTTCACCAGGTCCTGTGCTGCTGGCCAATACCATCCACATTTCACCAGGGCCAGTGTTGTTGGCTGTGGCCATCCAGATGACACCAGAGGCAGTGCTTCCTGTGAGGTCATTATCACCCCAACAGGGCCTGTGTTGGTGGCTGAGGCCATCCACATTACACCAGGGCCTGTGATGCTGGCTGATACCATCCACATTACACCAGGTCCTGTGCTTCTGGCCGAGGCCATCTACATTTCACCAGGGCCTGTGGTGCTGGCTGAGGCCATCCACAATACACAAGGGCCTGTGCTACTGGCTGATGCCATCCACATTTCACCACGGCCAGTGAGCCCTGTGAGGCCATCTTCACCAAACCAGGGCCTGTGCTGCTGGCTTATACCATCCACATTTCACCAGGGCTTGTGTTGCTGGCTGATGCCATCCACATTTCACCAGGGCCACTGTTCTTGGCTGAGGCCATACACATTACACCTGTCTGAGGCCATCTACATTTCACCAGAACCTGCGTTGCTGGCTGATGTCATCCACATTACACCAGGGCCTGTGCTACTGGCTGATGCAATCCACATTGCAGCAGGACAAGTGCTCCCTGTGAGGCCATTTTCACCACACCACGGACAGTGGTGTTGGCTGAGGCCATCCAAATTACACCAGGGCCTGTGCTGCTGGCCAATACCATCCACATTACACCAGAGCCTGTGATGCTGGCTGATACCATCCACAATACACAAAGGCCTGTGATACTGGCTAATGTCATCCACATTACACCAAGGCCACTGGTGTTGGCTGAGGCCATCCACATTTCATCAGGGCCTGTGCTGCTGTCTGATACCATCCACATTACACCAGGGCCAGTGCTTCTTGTGAGGCCATCATCATCCCACCAGGGCCTGTGTTGGTGGCTGAGGCCATCCACATTACACCAGGGCCTGTGATGCTGGCTTATACCATCCACATTACACCAGGTCCTGTGCTTCTGGCCGAGGCAAACTACATTTCACCATGGGCTGTGCTGCTCTCTGATACTATCCACATTACACCAGGGCCAGCGGTCCTTCTGAGGCCATCTTCACGACACCATGGCCTATGCTTCTGGCTGACGCCAACTACATTTCACCATTGCCTGTGTTTTTGGCTGATGCCATCCACAATACACAAAGGTCTGTGCTACTGGCTGATGCCATCCACATTACACCAGGGCCAGTACTCCTTGTGAGGCCATCTTCACCACACCAGGGCCTGTGTTGCTGGCTGAGGCAATCCACATTGCCCCAGGTCCACTGCTCCCTGTGAGGCCATATTCACCACACCAGGGCCTGTTCTGCTGGCTGATACCATCTACATTTCACCAGGGCCTGCGTTGCTGGCTGATGCAATCCACATGTCACCAGGGCCTGTGCTGCTGTCTGATACCATCCACATTTCAACACGGCCAGTGCTCCCTGTGAGGCCATGTTCACCACACCAGGGCCTGTGGTGCTGGCTGATACCATCCACATTTCACCAGGGCTTGTGTTGCTGGCTGATGCCATCCACAATACACAAGGGCCAGGGCTACTGGCTGAGGCCATCCACATTAAACCAGGGCCACTGGTGTTGACTGAGGACATTGACATTACACCATGGCCTGTCGTGCTGGCCAATACCATCCACATTTCACCAGGGCCACTGTTCTTGGCTGAGGCCATACACATTACACCTGTCTGAGGCCATCTACATTTCACCAGAACCTGCGTTGCTGGCTGATGTCATCCACATTACACCAGGGCCTGTGTTGCTGGCTGAGACCAACTACATTTAAAAAGAGCCTGTGTCGCTGGATGATGCCATCCACATTTCATCAGGGCCAGTGCTCTCTGTGAGGCCATCTTCACAACACCAGGGCCTGTCCTATTGGCTGATGCAATCCAGATTGCAGCAGGGCAAGTGCTCCCTGTGAGGCCATTTTCACCACACCAGGGACAGTGGTGTTGGCTGAGGCCATCCAAATTACACCAGGGCCTTTGCTGCTGGCCAATACCATCCACATTTCACCAGGTCCTGTGCTGCTGGCCAATACCATCCACATTTCACCAGGGCCAGTGTTGTTGGCTGTGGCCATCCAGATGACACCAGAGGCAGTGCTTCCTGTGAGGTCATCATCACCCCAACAGGGCCTGTGTTGGTGGCTGAGGCCATCCACATTACACCAGGGCCTGTGATGCTGGCTGATACCATCCACATTACACCAGGTCCTGTGCTTCTGGCCGAGGCCATCTACATTTCACCAGGGCCTGTGGTGCTGGCTGAGGCCATCCACAATACACAAGGGCCTGTGCTACTGGCTGATTCCATCCACATTTCAACACGGCCAGTGCTCCCTGTGAGGCCATGTTCACCACACCAGGGCCTGTGGTGCTGGCTGATACCATCCACATTACACCAGGGCCTGTGCTGCTGGCCAATACCATCCACATTTCACCAGGTCCTGTGCTGCTGGCCAATACCATCCACATTTCACCAGGGCCAGTGTTTTTGGCTGTGGCCATCCAGATGAAACCAGAGGCAGTGCTTCCTGTGAGGTCATCATAACCCCACCAGGGCCTGTGTTGGTGGCTGAGGCCATCCACATTACACCAGGGCCTGTGATGCTGGCTGATACCATCCACATTACACCAGGTCCTGTGCTTCTGGCCGAGGCAAACTACATTTCACCAGGGGCTGTGCTGCTCTCTGATACCATCCACATTACACCAGGGCCAGTGCTTCTTGTGAGGCCATCATCATCCCACCAGGGCCTGTGTTGGTGGCTGAGGCCATCCACATTACACCAGGGCCTGTGATGCTGGCTTATACCATCCACATTACACCAGGTCCTGTGCTTCTGGCCGAGGCAAACTACATTTCACCAGGGGCTGTGCTGCTCTCTGATACTATCCAATTACACCAGGGCCAGCGGTCCTTCTGAGGCCATCTTCACGACACCATGGCCTATGCTTCTGGCTGACGCCAACTACATTTCACCATTGCCTGTGTTTGTGGCTGAGGCCATCCACAATACACAAAGGTCTGTGCTACTGGCTGATGCCATCCACATTACACCAGGGCCAGTACTCCTTGTGAGGCCATCTTCACCACACCAGGGCCTGTGTTGCTGGCTGAGGCAATCCACATTGCCCCAGGTCCACTGCTCCCTTGCTCCCTGTGAGGCCATATTCACCACACCAGGGCCTGTTCTGCTGGCTGATACCATCTACATTTCACCAGGGCCTGCGTTGCTGGCTGATGCAATCCACATGTCACCAGGGCCTGTGCTGCTGTCTGATACCATCCACATTTCAACACGGCCAGTGCTCCCTGTGAGGCCATGTTCACCACACCAGGGCCTGTGGTGCTGGCTGATACCATCCACATTTCACCAGGGCTTGTTTTGCTGGCTGATGCCATCCACAATACACAAGGGCCAGGGCTACTGGCTGAGGCCATCCACATTAAACCAGGGCCACTGGTGTTGACTGAGGACATTGACATTACACCATTGCCTGTCGTGCTGGCCAATACCATCTACATTTCACCAGGGCCACTGTTCTTGGCTGAGGCCATACACATTACACCTGTCTGAGGCCATCTACATTTCACCAGAACCTGCGTTGCTGGCTGATGTCATCCACATTACACCAGGGCCTGTGTTGCTGGCTGAGACCAACTACATTTAAAAAGAGCCTGTGTCGCTGGATGATTCCATCCACATTTCATCAGGGCCAGTGCTCTCTGTGAGGCCATCTTCACAACACCAGGGCCTGTCCTATTGGCTGATGCAATCCACATTGCAGCAGGTGTAGTGCTCCCTGTGAGGCCATTTTCACCACACCAGGGACAGTGGTGTTGGCTGAGGCCATCCAAATTACACCAGGGCCTGTGCTGCTGGCCAATACCATCCAGATTTCACCAGGTCCTGTGCTGCTGGCCAATACCATCCACATTTCACCAGGGCCAGTGTTGTTGGCTGTGGCCATCCAGATGACACCAGAGGCAGTGCTTCCTGTGAGGTCATCATCACCCCAACAGGGCCTGTGTTGGTGGCTGAGGCCATCCACATGACACCAGGGCCTGTGATGCTGGCTGATACCATCCACATTACACCAGGTCCTGTGCTTCTGGCCGAGGCCATCTACATTTCACCAGGGCCTGTGGTGCTGGCTGAGGCCATCCACAATACACAAGGGCCTGTGCTACTGGCTGATTCCATCCACATTTCAACACGGCCAGTGCTCCCTGTGAGGCCATGTTCACCACACCAGGGCCTGTGGTGCTGGCTGATACCATCCACATTACACCAGGGCCTGTGCTGCTGACCAATACCATCCACATTTCACCAGGTCCTGTGCTGCTGGCCAATACCATCCACATTTCACCAGGGCCAGTGTTGTTGGCTGTGGCCATCCAGATGAAACCAGAGGCAGTGCTTCCTGTGAGGTCATCATCACCCCACCAGGGCCTGTATTTGTGGCTGAGGCCATCCACATTGCACCAAGGCCTGTGATGCTGGCTGATACCATCCACATTACACCAGGTCCTGTGCTTCTGGCCGAGGCAAACTACATTACACCAGGGCCAGCGCTCCAGGAACTCTGCTACTGGCTGAGACCAACTACATTTCACCAGGGCGTATGTTGCTGGCTAAGGCCATCCACATTACACCAGGGCCTGTGCTGCTGGTCAATACCATCCACATTTCATCAGGGCCTGTGCTGCTTTCTGATACCATCCACATTACACCAGGGGCAGTGCTTCCTGTGAGGCCATCTCCACCACACCACGTCCTGTGCTTCTGGCCGAGGCAAACTATATTTCACCAGGGGCTGTGCTGCCCTCTGAAGCCATCCACTTTACACCAGGGCCAGTGCTTCCTGTGAGGCCATCATCACCACACCAGGGCCTGTGGTGCTGGCTGAGGCCATCCACATTACACCAGAGCCTGTGATGCTGGCTTATACCATCGACATTACACCAGGGCCATTGCTTCCTGGGAGTCCATCTTCACCACACCAGGGCTTGTGCTGCTCGTTGATGCTATCCACCTTACACCAGGGTGTGTGGTGCTGACCAATACCATTCATATTTCACCAGGGCCAGTGTTGTTAGATGAGGCCATCCACATTACAACAGGGCCTGTGCTACTTGCTGAGGCCAACTACATTTCACCAGAACCTGCGTTGCTGGCCGATGCCATCCACATTACACCAGGGCCTCTGCTACTGACTGAGGCCATCTACATTTCACCAGGGCGTATGTTGCTGGCTGAAGCCATCTATAATACACAAAGGCCTGTGATACTGGCTGATGTCATCCACATTACACCAGGGCCACTGGTGTTGGCTGAGGCCATCCACATTACACCAGGGCCTGTGCTGCTGGTCAATACATCCACATTTCATCAGGGCCTGTGCTGCTGTCTGATACCATCCACATTACACCAGGGCCAGTGCTTCCTGTGAGGCCATCATCACCCCACCAGGGCCTGTGTTGGTGGCTGAGGCCATCCACATTACAACAGGGCCTGTGATGCTGGCTTATACCATCCACATTACACCAGGTCCTGTGCTTCTGGCCGAGGCAAACTACATTTCACCAGGGGCTGTGCTGCTCTCTGATACTATCCACATTACACCAGGGCCAGCGGTCCTTCTGAGGCCATCTTCACGACACCATGGCCTATGCTTCTGCCTGACGCCAACTACATTTCACCATTGCCTGTGCTACTGGCTGATGCCACCCACATTACACCAGGGCCAGCACTCCTTGTGAGGCCATCTTCACCACACCAGGGCCTGTGTTGCTGGCTGAGGCAATCCACATTGCCCCAGGTCCACTGCTCCCTGTGAGGCCATATTCACCACACCAGGGCCTGTTCTGCTGGCTGATACCATCTACATTTCACCAGGGACTGCGTTACTGGCTGAGGCCATCCACATTGCACGAGCGCCTGTGATGCTGGCTTATACCATCCACATTACACCAGAGCCTGTAATGCCTTATCATACCTTATCATGCGAATTCCTGAGGTCAGATGGCCCAGGATGTGAGTGGGCGGTGGGGTAGTGCAGCGAGGAATGCCCAGACCTCTACATTGGAGAGACCAAACAGCCACTTCACAAGCGCATGGCACAACACAGAAGAGCCACCTCCACAGGACAAGACTCAGCAGTCCATCTGCATCTTAAGGATAAAGGACACTCTTTCGAGGATGCCAATGTTCACATTTTGGACAGAGAGGACAGATGGTTTGAAAGAGGAGTGAAAGAGGCCATCTATGTCCACTGTGAGCGACCATCTTTGAACAGAGGCGGGGGTTTACGACACCAACTCTCTGCCATCTATAATCCAGTTTTGAGATCCCTTCCCAGACGCCTTAACGCCCACTCACATCCTGGGCCATCTGACCTCAGGAATTCGCATGATAAGGTGGGGCCAGGTTTCACAATGAACACACCCGAAACTCTGGCTGATTGGGACCCACACCCAGTTTCACACCTTGGCTCAGGCGATTAGAGGATCATCAGGGGGTCCTTTTGTCCCTCTGTGGGGGGATACTCCCACTAGGTTTATATCTGGGACTCTCCACCATTTGACCTTAGAACTGAAGAAGCTTCTCGGATGAGAGGTGAAACGTTTTCAAGTAACTTAAAGAAGTCCAGACGCTTTTCTTTGCAAGCTCCTTTGACCAGGGGATGACAATGTTGTTGCGTCTGTCCTTCTTATCCTCCCTCGCTGGTGTCTGGTCTTCTTTTCTGTGCCTCTTTGCTGACTTTAAGAACGCCCATTTAGGATAGCCGCACGTTTTGAGTGCTTCCTTTACATGTGTGTGTTCCTTCTTCTTTCCTTCAGGCTTAGAGGGAACATGTTCTGCCCGGTGGTGTAGGGTCCTAATTACTCCAAGTTTGTGTTCCAAAGGGTGATGGGAGTCAAAGAGGAGGTACTGGTCCGTGTGTGTGGGCTTCCGGTAAACTTCGATGTTGAGTTTGCCGTTCTCTTCAATGTGCACAGCGCAGTCCAGGAAAGGCAAACAGTTGTCCTTTGTGTCTTCCCTGGTGAACTTGATGTTTTTATCCACAGCGTTAATGTGCGCAGTGAAGGATTCCACTTCTTGTGTCTTGATTTTGACCCAGGTGTCGTCCACATATCTGTACCAGTGGCTGGGTACTCTTCCTTTGAAAGAGCCAAGAGCCTTCCTTTCCACTTCCTCCATGTAAAGGTTGGCTACAATAGGTGACACGGGGGAGCCCATGGCACAGCCATGTTTTTGTCTGTAAAAGCCTTCGTTGTATTTGAAATATGTAGTGGTGAGGCAGAGGTCTAACAGTGTGCAAATCTGATCGGGTGTGAAGTTGGTCCTGTCCTCCAAGGAGCTGTCTTCTTGTAGTCGTTTTCTGACAGTCTCCACGGCCTCCGTGGTGGGTATGCAAGTGAAGAGAGAGACTACATCAAAGGACACCATGGTTTCATCTGGATCCAGGGTAAGTTTCTGGACCTTGTCAGTGAAGTCGGTGGAGTTCTTGATGTGGTGTGGGGTGTTCCCCACAAGAGGAGCAAGGATGGTAGCAAGGTGTTTAGCAATGTTATAAGTGGCTGAGTTTATGCTACTGACTATGGGTCTGAGTGGGACAGCTTCCTTGTGGATTTTAGGAAGTCTGTAGATGCAGGGTATGGCATCCCCTGGGTAAAGGCGGTGATATGTAAGGCGGTCAATAATTTTGTCCTTTTCAAAGTCTTGAAGGCACGCTATAACTTTCTTTTTGTAGCTGCTTGTGGGGTCTCGCTTTAAGGCTTCGTAGGTATTGTTGTCACTGAGGAGAGAAGTGATCTTTGTATGGTAATCTGTAGTGTTTAGGACCACGGTGCATCTTCCCTTATCAGCTGGTAAAACAGTGATGTTGTGGTCTTTGCTCAGGGAAGCGACGGCCTTCTTTTCCTGTATTGTGAGGTTGGATGGAGGGACTTTGGCACTGGAGAGCGTGGCTGAGACTTTCATCCTGATTTGCTCTGCTTCTGTCTGTGATAATTTATTAATCCGTATGGCAGATTTTGTGGCTGTGATGAGGTCCACTATGGGCAACTGTTGTGGAGAAATGGCAAAATTGAGTCCTTTGGCTAATACTCTCTTTTCAGGTTCAGTGAGAATCCTGTCTGAAAAGTTCTTAACCCATTTCTCCTGACTGACTGACTTCAGGTGTGTTTTCATCTCTGGGTTGTGTAGGTTCAGGATGAGGAGTGTGTGTTTTTGAAAGCAAGGTGTGAAATTTCCTGCGTTGTCTTTCTTTTCCTTTAGAGTGTTGGGCCCGCTGAGCCTTGTCCACAAACTTGTAAACCTCTTCTAAGATTGGAGAGGATAGAAGGATTTCCAGTTCCTGCAGGGTCTGGCTGATCTTGATCTGGAGGGCATCTATGGTGAAATGGACCTGTCTTATCCTTTCACTTAAAAGGTGATTTTGTGCTCTCTGTAGAATCAAGTCTGCTCTGTATCCCCTGACAGTGGATCCAAGGAACAACTCTGCTTTGTCTACATCTTAGGTTGAAACGGAGATGGTTCCTATAATCCGCTAGTTTCCTTGATTCCCTTTCATACTCCCGCACCAGTTGAAGGGTGTTCCTCCCAAAATGTACGGCAATATGTCTGTGAAGGTTCTCAGTCATCCAGGTCATCGTAGTCAGTTTGAGATCCCTTCCCAGACTCCTTAACGCCCACTCACATCCTGGGCCATCTGACCTCAGGAATTCGCATGATAAGTTGGGGCCAGGTTTCACAATGAACACACCCGAAACTCTGGCTGATTGGGACCCACACCCAGTTTCACACCTTGGCTCAGGCGATTAGAGGATCATCAGGGGGTCCTTTTGTCCCTCTGTGGGGGGATACTCCCACTAGGTTTATATCTGGGACTCTCCTCCATTTGACCGTAGAACTGAAGAAGCTTCTCGGATGAGAGGTGAAACGTCTTCAAGTAACTTAAAGAAGTCCAGACGCTTTTCTTTGCAAGCTCCTTTGACTACGATGACCTGGATGACTGAGAACCTTCACAGTTCTATGGTTGTAACTCATCCCATACTTGCCCATGTATGTTGTGTGATATTTATATAGAGTTTGCCAGTGGTTTGTGTCGCCACGAGACACTGTAGTTACTCACGTTGATTTGACCAAAATGGCGCCTTGTGAACTGAGCTGCCCAAAGTAAAGATGGAGTCGATCCCTGTGCAGCAGCCCATTTGTGTCCACCAGGGGGTGGTGTTTAGTCATTTCCGAATTACATTTTCTGTTCAACCCTTTCTGTATTATTTAGACCAGTTTGGTTGACTTTAATTGTTTGCTAATTGTAATTTCTGTTATTTTACATAACCACACATACATATACTCACCCAAATTCACTTCTGAAGATGTTTTGGATTAAAGGAACCCAAATTATCATTGCTGTGGACCCTCTCTTTCATTATATAAGTCACCTGTGCCTTCTGACCGAGGATAGGAATATCCTGCTGTAATTTGCCAGTTTATTAAGCACACACATGTCCTGTGCTTCGATGTTTTCGGAGACGTCTGCTACCCACCAGCTTGATAGCTAGTCGGGAGCTCGAGGGTCACTGAAGCCGCCGAGAACGGCACAACTCCCGGCACATCATTTTCAGATCACCGCGGACTTTCGCTACTCAGGTTAAACGTAATATATAAGTCACTTAGACAACCTAAAAATGTTATTGTTGGGCTTTTTTCAGTGTTTTGTTTGTTCGTGAGATTAGATCAAATAAAACTTTATTAATCCCCCTAGTGGGTTCCTCCTTGGTTTTTACACAGCTGAATAAACATCAAACAGAAAACTGATTAAACAGAAGTATGAGACGGTCGAGAATTTACGCCAGTGTCCTGTTATATTTTAGATAGCAAGGAGCAGACGGCCGAGTTTATTAAACTCCACCGAGACAGCGGTGACGCTAATCAGAAGGCTAGACCATCCAATTTCCCCAGCTGTTTACTTCCGGCCTACCCGACCTTCTGAGGACCCGGCCCACGTAGACCGCGAAGGCTGAGTCCTCAGGAGGATGCAGCCCATGAATTTGGACACGACCATTGACCCTGTGCACGAGACAATGCTAACTTCCTGGTTTGAGACCGGATGTGGGGTTGTACATTTCCGGTAGCTTTACTTTGCGGTCAATCGCTACTGCAAAGATATACTCCAAAATCATGTCCAAAACTCGAAAATGGAAAGATCGCGTTAAGTTACAAAGAGCAGAAGCTCACCACTGTTGTGTCATAAAAAATCTAATGATCAATTTTGATGTTTAAAGAGTTTAGATCGATCAGTTGTTTACATCACTCAACACAAGCAGAACTGCATTACTGCATGCAGAAGACAAATCGTCCACATTCAGAAGCACATCTCTGTATAGTGACTGGTCTTATGATTTAAACAGGCAAATGTTCAGCATTCAAACTACAGGTGAAGAATAGTCAAACCAGATGTTTCCCCCGCTATGTCGATATCAGCTAGTCAAGTACACACCTACACAGCATGTTAACAAACCCTGAAAGAAAGCCACACAAAAAATGAATGATTGCTGGTAAGGGTTTCTATACATTAGTATGTAGGAAGGGTATGTTGTGACTTACCTTAAAAATTACAGTGGTCCCTCGCTAATAACGCGGTTCACCTTCCACCTTGCTGTTTCGCAGATTTTTTAGTGCAAGTTTGCATGCTTTTTTTTATGTCACATTGTTTCCTGCAGACGATCTCCTCCGTGACGTCTCTCCTGTGCATCACAGATTCGCTGCATCGATCGCTAGCAGTGTGACTCTGAAGTGCAGTACTGTATGTCCACGATGTCCACGAAACGTTTTGCACCGTCAAAAAATAAAATTGGCTACTTGATTTCAGCTATCGCTGGTTATTTTTAGAACATAACACCTGCGATAAACGAGGGACAGCTGAGAAATATAACATTTGAATCCCTTTTCTCTTTTGCCCTGAGGCGCGGGAAAAAATATCGACAAGTCGATGAACATCATTTACAGATATATTGGGTAAATGCCCAAGACATCTATAGAAATGTAAATCGCCGCTTGATTCATTCATTTGCTTAACTTGTTTTGGACCGTAAACAAGGCGCGAATAGGACACCGGAAACAAAGCTCCCCACAGGAGTTTCCGCACCGGAAGTAGCATATGCTAACGTGCACATAGGTCGTGTCCAAATTCATGGGCTGCATCCTCCTGAGGCCGCATTTGTAGACCGATTACGTCACAGCGACGCGCCAAAGGCTGTCCAAATTCGTAGACTCCTCCGAATGCAGCCGACAAATGCGTCCTCCTTTTCCCCGAATTTGAAGGATGGCTCGGGTGTGTCCTTCGTGGCTTACCATATCCCAGAATTCATAGCGCGGCCCAGCCAAACTCCAGTTTCCAACAATGGCGGCCGCTACTAAGTTTTAAAATTACTCATACTAATCTTTCTAGGTCACAAAATAAACTTTTAACATATTTTCAGACGAGAAAGTACCTGTGTAAACATCAAATATCTGCTCGGTTTATCAAGATATCGCATATTTGCAAAAGTGCTTAGACGTTTTCGGAGACGTCTGCTACTCACCAGCTCGATAGCTAGCCGGGAGCTCGAGGCTTACTGATGCGGCCGAGAACGGCACAACTCCCGGCACATCATTTTCAGATCACCGCGGACTTTCGCTACTTGGGTTAAACGTAATATATAAGTCACTTAGACAACCTAAGAATGTTATTGTTGGGCTTTTTTCAGTGTTTTGTTTGTTCGTGAGTCAATCGGTTTGGCTGAGATTAAAGTTATTAGATTAGATTAGATCAAATAAAACTTTATTAATCCCCCTGGTGGGTTCCTCCTTGGTTTTTAGACAGCTGAATAAACATCAAACAGAAAACTGATTAAACAGAAGTATGAGACGGTCGAGAATTTACGCCAGTGTCCTGTTATATTTTAGATAGCAAGGAGCAGACGGCTGAGTTTATTAAACTCCACCGAGACAGCGGTGACGCTAATCAGAAGGCTAGACCATCCAATTTCCCCAGCCGTTTACTTCCGGCCTACCCGACCTTCTGAGGACCCGGCCCACGTAGACCGCGAAGGCCGGGTCCTCAGGAGGATGCAGCCCATGAATTTGGACACGACCATAGTCAATTGACTGTAGAAAACATGGCCAACGCGACAGCACCCCAAAAATGATGCCAAAACGTCTCTATCGCCCCCTGGTGTCTGGCTGCAGTATAGGTCATAAACCCCGCCTCCTCCATGTTAGCGGATGGGACTGGGGTCAGACTAAAATAAATTTATTCTCCTCAGATAATTTTTTTCCAAAGATTCTTTCTTTTGTTTTCAATAGTTCTCATCACGCTGATTTATGTCCAAGGGGTCTCCTTTCCCATAAGTTTGATTCTAATTCCTACCGCGGTGATGTCAAATTGGGGTGAAACGTCATCATAGCAGCTTTGACTGGCAGCTGCAGTCACGGAGAAACTTGCGTATCTCTATTCGGGAATAGCAGATAGTGCGTAGGTTTTGAGAGGAGGGCCAGCGTTTACGTTACGAAAACACGACCGAGTGTTTTAACCTGACAGCCTGAGGTGTTCTTCAGTAAACTGGACTACCCGACTGAAGGACCCGAGGCCCCGCTGCACTTTTTCAGTAAGTTAAATGTTTTTGTAAGCTACTCCGTAACTACCGTCCTTAGCTAGCTCCTGAGACCTAGCTAGCTAAAATTAGCACTCGGCTGTCAGGGTTCGTTTAGCTAACCCATGCAGGTGAATGAATTTACCCTGACTAAAGAAATCAAGAGAAACGCCCCGGGCTGCTCAGTCACTAATTACTGTTACTGTACTTTTATTACAAGTATTATACTTTAAAAACAACAGGCTGCACCCTGCTGCAGCTCCTGTGTAGAGCTGAATATTAAATATGTGCAAACAACAGCATGTTTTCAGTCTCTTGCCACATCTGTAAAGACAGTAACATTTTTTTAAAAAGCTTGTACTTCAGTAACTCCTCATTAATCAGGAACTATGGATTAAAGTACTGTAGTGTACTGTAATACTGAAAAAAATGCAAGAGAAGAACTTCAGATCCTGAGTGTGTGAGGACAGAAGAATCAGCTTTATTTCAATTTTGAAGGATAAAATTTATATTTGAGTTTGATGGTTCTGTTGTCTTTGTGATTACAGAAGCTGTCCTCAGATTCAGACCTCAGCACCACCCAGTGACAGCAGACAGATCATCCAACATGTTCATATGTTAACTGCAAAATGAACTAATGAAAACAGTACAAAGGTTAAAGTACCGCATGTGCTGTCAGTGAAAGCTGCAGCTGTTTTATTGATAAAGTAAAAGACAAAAAAACAAAAGGATTAATCACTCATGTAACTGTGTCACTATATATCAGCATTAAGAGGACCTCAGTTTGGTGTTTCACAAAGCTGCTGATCTCAGACCTGCACAGCTTCCGTTTTAAACACTTGATATACTCAGCTGCATGAAGAGCATATGAGATTTTCTCTAACACAATTTAATAAAACCCGATGAAGGTCAAAGGTCGTCACTTGTATGTTGAACTACAAACTTGTCATCTGGAATTCTTTCACAGTTTTTTGCAGATAGTGTGTTATTTACCATAAAGTAATTCAGAGTTATTCATACCAGAGTAACCAGAGAGGATTATATATTTTTAAATATATAACTTTCTACAGGACTGAATATATTATGTTTATGTAAATGTCCGGAGCCTCTGGGGAGTATCAGAGTATTTATAACATTACACAAACCAAAGGTCTCCATCACAGTGTTCATGAAATGCTGGATTTATCCATCTCCTGGGGCGGGCCTACGGAGGAGTGCTGAAGATTTCCCTGTGAGGGAGCTGCTGGTGAAGATCATGAGTCCTGCTTGATCAATGCGATGAGCTTCAGTCTTCCTGTTGTTTCTTAAATGATGCCTCTTTGGCTTCATTTTTGCACAATGGTAGGAGGCGGTGTCGCATCGTCCATCTTTTCTACAGTCAATGGTGCCGATATGTTTCCCTTCTTCTTGCTCACTTGCTTTGCTTGACTGAGCGGACTTCCTGTTCAATAAAGTTTTTTCCAAAATAAAGCCGTTTCTAAAGTGCATTACTTTGAGCAACCACAGAGGGCGCTGTAAACACATAATAAATAACAACTGACTGAGGATGATATTTTAGTGACAACTTTTTTTTACAACTTTTAGTGATAACAGAACACCTGCATCCTGCTGTTCCTTCTCTTTCAGCATTTCTGTATTTCTTCTCAGTGGTTCATCAAATATTACCTGGAGGTCTTCAATATTTTTCTCCAGGTTTTTGAGCTTGCAATGTATTTCTCACTTTTTCCAATCGTGCTCTTGTTCTTCATTCAGCATTTCTGTAATATGTTGCATTTTTGTCATATCTGCACTTTTTTCCTCTTGCATTTGTTTAATCCTGTTCTCCTGTTCTTGCTTTTCCTTGCAACAAGTTTTCAAATACTCTTTTGAGGGCTACAAATTCATCCAAGTGAGCAGTATTGACGTGATCCCTTTGTCTCGGGAAGTGTTGTCTCTGAGACATTTTGGTAACTCGATACAATGACTTTGCAGAGGATCCAGATGTTTCCAAATTCTTTTAGTTGATGCCGGTGTTTGATAGCTGCAAATGTACAAGCTGTGAACAAACTGACGTGTGGACTGAAAATGGTTGCCTTGAAGTTTCTGTTGCTTACCTATGAGTTATGAAGCTGTGTGATGTCAGAAAATGACATCAAATTAGGTAGTCACATAACATTTTTGATAAGAAAAGTTTTTTTTATTTTATTTTATTTTATATAAGTAGAGAATTACTAGTAAAGTTTAAATTTCTATGTTATCTTTATGAAAGAATTATTATTATTACAAAATATAACAGAAATAATATTATAAAGAGATAATTGTTCTCTCTCTATATATATATACTATATATAATTTTTAGTACTGTTTGTTAATGACATTTTTGATTAGTGTGTTTAATTGTTAATTTGTTTCACTACTTTATAATCAGTTTTAATTCAAATATCCATGCACTTCATTAATCTCAATAATAAAAACTATGTGTCAGCTACTAGAAGTTTTCTTTATTATTTTACATATGTTGTGTCATTCCAAATAAGTGAAACAAAATCAAGTGCTCTGGTGACAGTGGGAAGGAAAAACTCCCTTTTAACAGGAAGAAACCTCCAGCAGAACCTGGCTCAGGGAGGGGCGGCTACTTGTGGCAACCAGGTGAGGGGAGGGGACCAATTGGGGACCAATCAGCATTTGATTGTTGCACATTGTCATCCACCTCAATGTTCAGTTGTAATGGTGGAGAAGTCATAGGGAGCATATTTGCAATGCTTGAAAACATCTCTCAGTCAAATGCTTTTGAAAACAGACTCAATCATTGGATGGAGCATGGAGTGATTGATGATGTACGCAGATGCTTACATACTGGTGTCCATAACCATCCACTGCTACCACCCAGTGGGCTATATTAAAAGCACATGATGTTTGGAGTCAGGCAATTAACAAGTTCTATCAGATTTCAAAAGACAATCATGAGGCTCAGCTAGAGACCTCACTAACCAATGGGTGACATTACAGTGGCTACATCAATCTGTTATATAAAGTGCATGGTTGGGCCACCATGCAGTATATATAGTATGTAATTTTTACAGTCTGTGACATGCATATTTTTGGGAAACAACACAGATGTTACAGTTTTTTCAAAGGAAACATGAAATCTCCTCCTAATATTGTATAATATATGCTAAGTGTACAAAGTATAAAATGTGTTGCTTCAAGTTTTGAGGAGAAGTTAATGTAAGTTAATGTTTGCCAAGTGTGTGTCTTCTTCTTTCAGCTACTCCCTTTAAGGGTCACCATAGGATTAGGATCTTCTAATTGTTACTCCAGCCCTCTGCATGTCCTCCTTCATTAAATCCATGAACCTCCTGTGAGGTCTTTTTCTTTTACTCCTGCGTCGCAGTGCCATCTTCAACATGGTCTGTCCAATATATCCACGATCGCTCCTCTGAACATGTCCAAACCATCTCAATTTGCTTCTCTAACTTTTTCTCCAAAATATAAACTTCAGCTATCCCTCTGATATATACACATTTCTAATCTTGTTCATGCTGGTTCCTTTCAACCTTTCATGCTGGTTCCTTTCAACATATTCAACTCCACCACCTCCAGCTTGGCCTCCCGTCTTTTTAAGGAGCTTGGAAAGAAAAGCGCTTTTCTTTCCAAGCTCCTTAGACTACGATGACTGAGAACCTTCACAGACATACTCCCGTCTTTTTGCGTCTCCGAACCATACATTACAGCAAGTCTCACTACCATCTTGTAATCTCGCTTTCGCTCTTGCTGCCATCCTTTTACCACAAATCACTCTATCCACCTTGCCTGGACTCTTCTTCACCTTTCTTGTGCGCTGTCTTGTATGTTCACTTTTTCACCCGTCTCCCTCTCATTCACACACTGTTACGACCCCCTCTGCTAGGCGTCAGGGGAGGAGTAACATACACAAGCCCCCCACACAAAACTGAGTAAAGTAAAAGGTTTTAATTTCAAACTTTAAACAGAAAACCGACAGAGCTGTTCAACAGACCACTAGGCAAACAATTATTACATAAAGAAAAAAAAACAGTCAAGAGTAAAAGCTAACTAAGGCAAGCTGGCAGCACACAAAATAAAAGCTAAGGATTAACTAAGGCAAGACAGCATCACAAAACTCTAATGAAACTAAGTTCAGCTGTATATCAGGTTTAACAAACTTTGTTTGTCAACCCTGGAGGACACTGCATGTTCACTTCAGAGCAACAGTTCCCCACAGTCTGAAGACTCTTCAGCCTTTCTATACTCCCAGGTGTAGACAATCAGCCAGTCAATTGGACTTGGAGTGTCATGGGATCTCCAGGCAGCCAATCGTCCGTGAGGTCTGGCACACTGTGATCTGCATAAAAGAAGGCCAGCACAGGACTCCCAGCAGCCAGTCATCCACGAGTCCTAGAAGGCTTAGATTTGCATAAACACAAAAGGGTAGTCTCATTCACTCCAGGGCCCAGGGCCGTAACACAACCATGTATTCTGTCTTGCTTTTTCAGACTTTGGCTGTGTCCGAATTCAGGGGAAAGATGCTTAAAATACCATATTTGGATGCAATGACGTCACAGCGACGCAGCGAAGGCTGTCCGAATTCAAAGAGCACTCAAAATGTGGCGACAAATGCGTCCTACCTCTCTGCGAATTTGAGGGTTAGTCCTGTCCGAATTCAGGGGAAGGATGCGCCAATGCAACATTTGGAGGCAATGACATCACGGCGACGCGACGAAGGCTGTCCCAATTCAAAGAGTGCTCAAAATGTGGCGACAAATGCGTCCTACTTTGCCCTGAATTCTAAGGATGGGTCTGATGTATCCTTCATGTCCTACTATATCCCAGGATTCATTGCGGGCCATAGAGGAGATTTGTTTCTGATAACGATGGTTGTCGAAGGAGGAGAGGAAAACACTTTCAAATGTAAGTATATGAACACCTGGTTGTACAAAAGTTAAATTGTTATAGCGGTTGTGTTGTTAAGCTTTGGGCATCTGCATAGACATGTTTCTTTTATTTAAAATAACCGTAAACCAGCTTGTATCGCGGGTCCCGCGATTATTCATGTATTGCCGCTTACATACAGCTAATTTAGATTTTTTCGTATTGGTGATATGTTGTGGGGAACAAAGACCAAACGACTTAATTTATTAAAACGCAGAGAAAACGATCACCTCTTCACTGGGGTGAAGAATTGGGCTGCTACGGCCTGGATGTACAAGAATAAATAAATTTACACATCATATTCATATGAGTGCGGTCCTATTAACCCTCATGCTGTACAGCAGCAGTCCCCAACCTTTTTTGCGCCACAGACATATTATGTCAGACACAGAGCGGCCTTTAAGGTATCACGGATGAATACAACCACATAAAATGATCCAACCAAGACAAAAACTGTGGTACTTTGTAAATATAATAATAAACGTGAATGTACTGTGTAATTGTGTAACTTTATTAGCAGCGTCCTCCTGAAAATGCGCCAACATTGACAGTAACATCCTCCTCTCTGCCGCTTCACGCTCTCTGGTCGCTATGGTAACGTGTAAATATTTATTTCAAAATAAGACACACAGCTACAACAAGGGAAAAGACCCAGGGAAACCGCGTCAACAATAATAACCCCGAAAACCATAAATTTCACAGGCTCGAGCCTCAACTCTCGTGGCCCGGTACCAAACGACTCACAGACTGCTGCTGTACAGAACCTGTGATGTCCAGATGGTGTTCTGCTGTAAAAACTTTTGGGTTTAGGGATTAACATAGTTGCCATGGTTTCCTTTCTTCTCTTATTTGTTGTGTGTGATCAGGACAATTCTGGAGAAGATGGGCCTGCAGGGGAAAGTCACCCCCTTGCAGGCCAGAAGACATGAGATAACTTTAAAGAATACAAAGTACGTATGCGTGTTATCAAGAAGATAATTCTTAAGAACACAAGTTATGAAATGTGCAATTAAAGCTTAAATTAAAGCAATTGAGCTGTTGTGGTGTTTTTATTTGCCTGCTGTCATTTTTGATTTCCTCTGCCTTTAGGATTGCAAGTATCCAGGCTCAGGAGAGGGAGTCAGTGGGAAGCCCACTGCTGCTACTTGGCCCTGGTTTGCCCTCATCGATGAGGTGATAGGACAGATGCCTTCCATTAAGCCTCCTGTCCTAATGTCCTCTCTCCCTGAGGACACCCCAGGGCCAAGCACAGCAGTGGGTAACCAAAACGACAGCGATGACGAAGCGGCTCAGCCACCTACGACAGGGAGAAAGAGGAAGAGACAGGGATGATGAGCTGCTAGACCTCATCAGAGAGGACATGAGGCAGCAAAGAGAGGCTGAGGAGAGGAGAGCAGGGAGAGGATGGACAGACTGTTTTCACTTCTAGAAAGATTTGTTCCAAAATGAGTTATGTATGGAGGAATTTATTTATTTGAATATATTTGTTACATTGTTATATGTGTTGCATTAGTTTAAAGGTTTTATGTTATTAATAAATTGATTCAAACAAACAGTAATTGTCACTGAACTCAATTTGATTTACAGGCATTTTTAACATGTATGAACATGACGCTAACTTTGAACAATATTACTTGTATATTTATTTGATAGCAATAAAGTAAATAACAATAACAATTAAACAAGAATATTTCAAATACACAGTATGTAAAGATGGAAAAACAATATTTTCAGTTGTTCACACAGGATTAAGCTGAGTGACCTGTTCCTGGACCGTTTCTTTTACAACTGTAATAGATTACAGGAAGTCTCTGGCAGTGTTGCTGAATCTGCCCGAGCAAGATCAGACATGGATGGGGTGCTGCAACTGAGACCTGCGGTTTGTCTTTTCTGGTTGGCAAGTGGAAAATCACACAGGGTGGTCTGCAAAGAGAGGTTTAGGATGCTTCCTCCCACTGTCCACTGCATCGTCCATCCACAGAGTTTGCAGGGCTGGCTCAATCACAGCTGCCACACCACTAAGATGTTTTCAGAAATATGCAAGCAGGAGATGGTGGATGCTATATTATTAGTATAATACTTGTAACTCTGTAGCAGACAACAGTTTGATAAAGTGCTATGTAAAAAAACAAACAAACAAAAGATTAGATTCTATACGTTTCAAAGATATTTAGTTTATATATGTTATATGATACAGTACATGTGTAAGAATGACCGATGTTGTGCCAAAAAATGATCATCTGCCAAAAACTGATTTCCGGTTTTTGCCCTAAACTGATTGCTCATATTTAACCTGCTAGAAATAACTTGTTGTTCTATAATACGTGAAACGTGTCAAATGTTTCCCTCATTAATGGTATCAAGTTACTTTGAGCCACCAGCAACATTCCTGTAACAAGGTAGTAGCTGCAATCAGTTTTTGGCAGTGACTTTTGTATATCCTTTATTTATCCAGTTCAAAAACAATCTTGTTGACATTACAAATTTATTTTTTAAGAGTAATCTGGTAAAGAGGACAGCAGACATCGCAACAGATATATCAATTGTACCTACATTAGAACCAGAGTTATGAAGACACTTGAACAACAGGTAATTATTGTATATATAAAACTCCTTTGTAAACCATGTTCACCGAAGTCTATTTACCAACATACATGAAGATATTACACACAGAAACATTGGAAATCAGTTTTGGCAGGCGAACACTTTTTGACACAACGCTGGCAATAATTCAATTATCCATGTAATTAGCTAAGTAATTCCTAAATGTGTGTAGATTAAAGGAAATAATTTTACCTGGATATGATTGTCTCTGATGAGCCTAAGGTACAAAACGTGCGGGCGACGACGATAAGGTTTTTCTAGCTCCTCAAGAAATGAAATTGTCCACACAACGGAGCAACATTTGTGGGTCCAATTTAAAGTTTTCGCGCTGTGGCGCTAGCGACGGAAAAACATGTAAGTAAGGGCGGAGTTGAAGACTAGGAGGCTGTCCACAGCCCGTCTGTTATGTTGGATACTCATTGTTCGTTCAATAAAGTTTCTATGGTGTTGTGAAATCTGTTTTTGCTGTCCTAGTAAGGCTACCATGGGGGCAGCCACTAGAGGTCGCTAGAATACTGGTGTGTATATGTGTTATCCAGAAATTGATGTAGCCACGTACACTGCTGCTACAATTCAATAAAAAGCGGTTCGTGCTTGAGAACCCTGCGTCTTATTGCCTCCGATCATGACATGGTGTCAGAATTGAGGACTTCACGCCGAGTTACATGAAGAAATGGCTAAATTTGGACCTCCGGAGCCGTTCGACTTTACACAGCCAGCAGAGTGGCCGATATGGCGGCAGAGATTCTCCCATTTTCGAGTGGCGTCCAAGCTAGGGATGTAGAGCGGCGAAGTGCAGGTGAACTCGCTTCTTTACTCCATGGGGAGAGATGCCGAACCAATATATGGCTCATTTGTGTTTCCTGCTGCTACGGAGGCCAGGCCAACTCCGCAGTTTGAGTATGATCTGGTTATACAAAAGTTCGATGAGCACTTTGTCCCAAAGAGAAACGTTATCCACGACCGCGCCTGTTTTCACAAACGGAGCCAGAGGGCCGGGGAGACGGTCGAGGCTTTCGTGCGGAGCCTGTACGAGCTCGCGCAGCACTGCCAGTTCACCGGCAGTAAAGACGAGCAGATCCGGGATCGTATCGTCATTGGATTAATTGACAAAGATGTTTCACAAAAACTCAAGGCGGACTTAACTCTGGATAGAGCCATTCAACTAGCACGCCAGAGTGAACAAGTCAAACAGCAAAGTGCAGACTGAGTGGAAAGCACGGTGAATGAGGTGAAACAGAGGCATTATAACAGCATGAGAAGGAGTTACTACCAACCTCATCAGGTACGTGAGCAACAACATGGTGAGAGTAAACCAAAATGCCAAAGATGCAACAGGGTGCATGACAAAAGAGAAAACTGCCCAGCCCGCAATAAAAGATGCAGAAAGTGCAATAAGTTGGGACACTTTGAAGTTGTATGCAAAACCAAAATGCTAAAAGAGGTCAGGGCTGAGGTTGTAGAGGACTCAGTTGAGGATTCATTCTTCATAGGGGAGCTTTTCCTGGGAGCAGAAACTGAGCCAAAAACAACAGTCATCGAGGAGTCAGGCTCAGATGCCGACTGGGACATTGAGCTACTGGTAAATGGCAGTCCAGTTGATTTCAAAATTGATACAGGCGCAGACACCACTGTTATGACAGAAACGACCCTTAATAAGCTACAGCAGAGACCCAAACTTATCCAGTGTAAGCCAACTGTGTACAGCCCTGGTGGAAAAGTCAAGTGCATGGGTAAATTCCTTGCTACTACAGTGTACAAAGGCCAAAAGTACCAGTACTGGATTACAGTTATAAAAGGGCAATATGCAAGTAACCTACTGGGGAAGACAGTGGCAAAGCGCATGGGGTGAGGTCAGGGTGTGTGTGGACTTAAAACGTCTGAATAAGGGAGTAAAGCGTGAACGGTACATCTTGCCCACATTGGATGACATAACTCCCAAGTTAGCAGGGGCTAAAGTTTTCTCCACTTTGGATGCCTCCAGTGGGTTCTGGCAAATACCACTGGATCCCAGCTGCCAAAAACTAACCACGTTCATAACTCCCATGGGCAGGTTTTGCTTCAGATGCCTGCCATTTGGCATAACTTCAGCACCCGAGATCTTCCAGCGGCTCATGAGCACCTTGCTCAAGGGCCTAGATGGGACTGTCGTCGTGATGGACGACATACTGGTTTTCGGGGCTAACAAAGAGGAGCATGACCAACGCTTAGATGCAATATTACAGACAATCAAAGCATCAGGACTTAAGCTCAACAAGTCCAAGTGCCACTTTGGAAAGAATGAACTACAGTTCTTCAGTCACATCATCAGTGCAGATGGTGTGAAATCTGATGATGGCAAGGTGGAGGCTATTGCCAGGATGCCCAGCCCCACCAATGTAGAACCACTCAGGCAGGTACTTGGATTAATAAACTATGTTGGAAAATTCCTGCCAGGCCTGTCCACGGTGCTGCACCCCCTCTCCAACCTACTCAAAAAAGAGACTGTATGGGTGTGGGGCGAGCCTCAGGAGCAAGCATTCAATAAAGCAAAAGCAATGCTCGTGGCTGCACCAGCACTTTGTTATTATGATGCAGGCCAATCAACAGTTGTCAGTGCGGACACCAGCAGCTATGGCCTGGGTGCTGCACTGTTACAGGACAATGACGGGGAGTTACGGCCCATTGCTTTTTGTTCTCGCACGCTCACAAATGCAGAGAAAAGATATTCGCAGATCGAAAAAGAGTGTTTAGCATCTGTCTGGACCTGCGAACGTTTTACCCGCTACATCCAAGGCATGGGTCATGTATGTCTACAAACTGACCATAAGCCCTTGGTGCCTTTGATCAACTCATATGACCTTGATAAAACGCCACTGAGATGTCAGAGACTGCTGATGCGACTGATGCGATTCAATGTCACTGCTGAGCATGTTCCCGGTAAACAGTTAGTGGTGGCGGACGCACTCTCCAGACATCCACTGCACGGATGCTACCCGTCCGAGACAGACAGCCAGGTCAAGGCATATGTGAGCAACGTAGTGACAAGCAAACCTATCGAGTCACATAAGTTGGAGGAAATTTGTAGAGCTACACAGAGGGACCCAGAGCTTCAAAAAGCAATCATCTTCATCAGACAAGGGTGGCCTCGGAGAATGGCAAAGAGCTCACCACTGCAAGGCTTTTATGCAGCCAGAAGCCACCTTTCAGAATCAGATGGTCTAGTGCTCTACCACGATCACATCGTAATTCCCACAGCACTCAGACCCAGTGTCCTTGACCAATTACATAAAGTCCACCAAGGACTAACTAAATGTAGAGAGCGCGCAAGATCAACAGTGTGGTGGTCCAACATTGGACTTCAAATAACACATAAGGTGAGGTCATGCAACTTTTGCAGAGAGCACAAGCCTACACAGCGACGGGAACCTCTCATGACTACTCCTCTGCCCAATGGCCCCTGGCAAAAGATTGCAGCTGATCTTTGCGAGCTTGAGGGTAAGAACTTTCTTGTCGTTGTTGACTATTTTTCAAGAGACGTTGAGATTGCTTCCCTCACTACAACAACCAGCAGACAGGTCATTAACAAGCTTAAACACATGTTCGTTAGATGGGGCATCCCGTTAGAACTGGTCAGTGATAATGGGACGCAGTTCACATCATCAGAGTTCCAAGACTTCAAACTGAGTTATGGCTTCACAGGGCTCTAGACTAACTTTTTGCCATGGGCGTACCGGTACGCCTAACTTTAAAAAGTTAGGCGTACCGGCACAAAAGTTAGGCGCACACAAATTTTATAATAATTTATATAATATAATGTGTTTTTCTGGATACACTCTGCTTTTTCAGCATTCAAAGATTGATGACACCGTGTCAGAGCACTGGCTATGAATTTCAGAAGGATCAGGCCTTAACAGAAAAGTTAGCAATAGTTCTTTTCCTATTACAGCTACATCCACTTCTGTCGTGCCTAGGCTGCTCACTAGGGCTGGGTATCATCACTGATTTCTATAATCCATTCGATTCCGGTTTTCAAAGTCCCGATTCGATTCAACTTAGCCTCAGACAGTCAGAAATATTATAATTCTGATCATTTATCAGTACTGACTTCATCAGAATTGTGAACATCACAGCAGATGCCTTTGTGTGAAAGTAACTGAGAATAAAACACAGAAAAACATGAAGGAGATTTTCCTGGTATGGCTTTTTATAGCAGATAACCTTAAAAATATTCTACAATGTTCTGCATATAAAGTTTAAATTTCTTCAGTATTGAACAACAGAAAAATAGGCTTTCTTGTCCGAGGTCATTTAAGTGAAAAAAAGAAAAAGAAAAAGAAAAGAAAAAGACAGCAGCCGACAGCGTTGTAAACAACGGTAGACTGGTGGGTAATAAGCGAATGAATAATACAGAAAACAGAGATTGGAGACGGGAAACTGTTCTTGGAGTACAGAGAGAGATAGAGAGAGAGCTAGCTGTGCATGAAGTGTGATTTTAATAGTCGTGGAAGCAAAACAGCAAAATTCATGACGACATTGATCAAATGTGAAGCGCAGTTTGCTGCTTCTTTTGCTGCTGGCTCGGTGAATTTTGGTTGGAGAGAGACAAAACCTGCAGCTCAGAATCAGCGCAAAAAGACGTAATCACAGCGCGGACCGGACGCATCAGAATCGCTAAGCTCTGACAGCGTGTCCGTCTACGGGCCGTCGGGTGAGAAAGCCGAGAAAGACAAAGTTGATTCTGATGCGTCGGTTCCGCTCCGTGTTTACGTCTTTGTGTGGAATCTGTGTACCTGCTCTCATTTATTGTTTGGTTGTTGTTGAAATGGTTTTGTGAGCTTTAATCTGAGAATCTGGCGTTTCTGGCAAAACACAGTTATATTTAAAAGTCGATTCAGGATTTAATGAATTGATATCGCTTTATTCAAGCTACTCACCTCCCACTTCCACCTGCACTTTCAACTGGACCACGGCCAATCAGAGAGGTCCCGCCCCTTACTATCTCTGATTGGTTTAGTCCACGATAGGGGCATAATGTGTGTCTGTTGTTGACCACAGGGAAGGTTGCAGATTTTTTTTTTTTTTGCTACCCGAACAGTTGGTCGCACAGGTGCAACCAAATATTTTTTTTTAGTCGCACCACTGAAAAATTTGGTCGCATTTGCGACCAAATTGGTCGCACTCTAGAGCCCTGCTTCACCCACACTACGTCGAGCCCTTATTACCCCCAGTCAAATGTAGCTGCTGAAAGAGCTGTCCAAACGGCCAAGTACATTCTCAAGCAGCCTGACCCCGTTTAGCCTTAATGGCAAGATGGCGCCAGTATGTTCGGCTCGCCGTCACTCCACCTATTTTCTGGTTCTCTGTTTGCTGTTCATTGCCTTAACTGTGGAAATTAACTCGCTCCGGACTTATGACCGTAAAACTCTTTTTATCATCCGAGACTCAGCAGTGACAGCACCTCTGTCCTTTGTTTGTGATGGGCAAACAAGCAGTGTGCCTCCACCGCTCGATGGCATTCCGCCTTACCTACGTCGCACCTGGTTCCTTCCTCCCAAGCTACACCGGAGAAAACGCTGGAGAAGACGAGGGAAGTGAAGTGGTCTCCTGGCTCGTACAAAGGCATTCCTGTCACTTTCTTGCCTGGCTGATCCTCTCCTTGTACAAATGGGTTTCTGCTACTCTGCCACTGTGAGAGGCTCACTCCAACCCAGAGGACCCTGGGTGCGCACTGTCTCTCCAACTCCGCCTGGTGCTGCTCCTGTTTCACCGGTGGGCCCGCTTCTCGGCCCGCGCTTCCTTCAGTCGTCTGGTTCGCTCCTCGCCATGCCGGCGGTGGCGTTCTCCTCAGGTGAGCGACTCTCTTCCACCTCCGGCCCACGCCTGATGCCTCCTCCTCTCCTGCGTGACTCTCCAAGTACGTCGCTGGTTGCTCCTGTTCCGGGTGTTGGGTCATCGGCTCCTCTACAGCCACGGATCCGCAGACTTGGTACCGTTATTTCAAACCTCCGCCCACTCAGCCGCACATCAACCCCGATGACAGCTATTGATCTCACCTTATCTATGGCTTTGATCAACACTCAATCCCTCTCCAATAAGACGTTTCTGCTCAAGGATTTTTTCTCTTCTCATGAACTGGATTTTATGTTCCTGACTGAGACCTGGCTACATGCTGGTGAGACTGCGCCTTTCTCTGAGCTTCTTCCTCCAGGCTGTTGTTTTTTCAACTCTCCCAGGTCTTCTGGTAAAGGTGGAGGCCTTGCCTGTGTTTTTAAATCAGTTTATGACTGTCATCAGATTTCATCTTCCTCCTATTCCAGCTTTGAACTGCAGCTTTTTAAACTGAACTCATCTACTCCACTACTGTGTGCAGTAGTGTACCGTTCTCCCAAATTCAACAAGGACTTTATCAGTGAGTTTGGGGAATTCTTATCAGGACTTTCAGTAGATTTTGATCATTTTCTTATTGTTGGCGATCTGTATATCCATGTGTGTTGTCCATCTAAACCTCTGGTTAGAGACTTTGTATCACTGCTGGACTCTTTTAACCTGACTCAGTGTGTGTCTGGCTCCACACATGAGAAAGGTCACACACTGGACCTCGTCATGTCTCACGGCCTGAGTATCCACGTCTCTGAAATCTGTGAGAGTGCGTGTATCTCTGATCACCTTCCTGTTCTGTTTTCTGCCACTCCACAATGTTCTGTTGCTGCAGTTAAAGCTCCTTCACGCCGCCACCGGATCATCAATACCCATGTACCATCCCAGTTCTCTGCTGCTTTCAACAACTCTGAGCTCTCCACGGTGGACTGGATTGACTCCCTGTGTGCAGAAGATTTAACTGCTCTTTTTAACTCAACATGCACTTCTATTCTGGACTCCATCGCTCCCCTAAAATCACTCCGTCCCAAAGCTCACGCTGAACCCTGGATTACAGACTCTGTTCGTGCTCTCAGGCGCTCCTGCAGGTGTGCTGAGAGAAAGTGGAAAAAGGACAAGCTGCAAATCTCCTTCAATATCCTGAGAGACTCTCTTTTAACTTATCAGAAAGCTGCTAAAGAGGCCAAGTCCTCCTACATATCTAACCTGGTCAGCAGTAATGTCCATAAACCTCAGACTCTGTTTCGTGTTTTAAACTCCATTGTTGATCCTCATACGTCCACCTGCCTCACATCTTCTGCCACCCTCTGCAATGACTTTTTATGTTTCTTTGTTAATAAGATTTCCTCCCTGCAGTCTGTCATTCCACCTCCACTTTTTAATCCCTGTGTTTCTCCCTCGTGCCAATCTGCCTTTAACCAGTTTGAGCTAATCTCTCTTTCTCAGCTGCATGAAACAGTCTGCAAGGTCAAGTCTACCAACTGTTTCACTGACGCTATCCCCTCTCGTCTTCTGAAGCAGGTCCTGGACTCAGTTAGACCTGTCCTTCTGGTCCTGATCAATGCCTGTCTCAGCTCTGGTTGTTTCCCAACACTTTTTAAGCATGCTGTTGTTCAACCTCTCCTCAAAAAGCCTAACCTGGATCCATCTATACTCTCTAATTATAGGCCCATCTCCAATCTGCCCTTTCTGTCCAAAGTACTGGAACGAGTTGTCCTAAGGCTGCTCCAGTCATTTTTAGACAACAACAGTCTCTATGAGAAGTTTCAGTCTGGTTTTAGAGCTCGTCACAGCACTGAAACCGCCTTACTGAGAGTTTTTAATGATTTGCTTTTAACTGTAGACTCTGGTTGTGCTGCTGTCCTAGTAACCTTAGACCTGACAGCAGCCTTCGACACTGTTGATCACAACATACTGTTATCCCGCCTAGAACACTGTGTCGGTTTGAAAGGTACTGTTTTAAAGTTTTTCCAGTCCTATCTGGATAACAGGAGTTTTTCTGTTCACCTCGGTGAACTGTCATCTCCCAGAGCTCCTTTAACTTGTGGTGTACCTCAGGGGTCCATTCTAGGCCCCCTGCTGTTTATTCTGTATTTGCTCCCTCTGGGCGATGTGCTGCGCAAACATAATGTGTCCTTCCACACCTTTGCTGATGATATTCAGATCTACCTCCCTCTGAGGTTAGACTGTAAGGACTCTCTGCAGCCGTTATTCTCCTGTTTGTCTGACATTAAGACTTGGATGGCTCTTAACTTTCTACATCTAAATCAAAGTAAAACTGAAGTCATTGTGTTTGGGCTTCCTAAAGACCCCAACCTCTCCCTTGATTTTATGGGACCCCTAACTTCCGAATGTACTTCCTCCAGTAAGAGCCTCGGTGTTACTTTTGACAGTGCTTTTAAATTTGATAAACAAATCAGCTCCTTAGTCAAGGGATCTTTTTATCATCTACGGATTTTAGCTAAAGTCAAGTCCTACCTGTCCAGGAACGATCTAGAAAGGGTGTCCATGCTTTTATTACTTCACGGCTGGACTACTGTAACTCCCTTTATGCTGGTTTAGATCGTTCCTGTCTGCATCGCCTCCAACTGGTGCAGAACGCTGCTGCTCGCATGCTGACCGGTTCCAAAAAGAGAGACCACATCACTCCGGTCCTCTGCTCTCTCCACTGGCTCCCAGTTGCTTTTAGGATTGATTTTAAAATTTTACTGCTGGTTTTTAAGGTTCTTAACGGTACTGCACCTCCTTACCTGGCAGAGCTTCTTAGCATTTACCGCCCCAGGAGATCTTTGAGGTCAGCAGACCTGATGCTTTTAGATGTTCCCAGGTACAGACTAAAGACTAGGGGAGAGAGGGCTTTTGCTGTGGCTGCACCCAGACTGTGGAACAGTTTACCTCCTCACATCAGATTCTCCACAAGCCTAGGAACCTTTAAAACTGCTCTTAAAACTCACCTCTTCTCATTGGCCTTTAGCAAGGCTTAACTTATTGTTTTAATCTATTGTTTTATCAGTGAGGTGTTTTATGTATTTGTGTTTTATTGTATTTTATATTTGTATTTTATTGTACAGCACTTTGGTCAGCCTCGGTTGTTTTTAAATGTGCTTTATAAATAAACTTGACTTGACTTGACTTGACTAATGAGTTACCGCTCTACACCAATTGCAGCAACCGGTGCAAGCCCAGCTCAACTTATGACAGGACGTCAAATCCGCACCACCGTCCCAGTACTCGAAAAGACATTGCTGCCCAGTCCAGTCAATAGGGACACGGTGTGCCAAAGAGATGCTGCAGGACTCTTACAGATTCTTCTACAACCGCAGACATTCAGCTCGTCCACTTCCTGAGCTTCTCCCAGGCCAGGATGTTGTAGTGAAGCTTGACGGGGAAAAGGGGTGGACGACTCCAGCCAAGGTCATCAGTAAGTCTAAGGAGCCGAGATCCTACTTGGTGGAGATGGCGAATGGGAACGTGACTCGCAACAGACGACACCTTCAGCCTGTCCCAGGCACCGCTGATCCTGAGGAGCAGCAGCAGAGCACTGTTCCAGCTACACCGACTACTCCAACTAAAGGGGCGGCTGCTTCCCAAGAACCACCAGTAAGGCAGGCATTGCCAATCCCTGTCCCGGGGTCTCCTCTCCACCCTACCACACCTGTGAGAGTGACTTCCAGGGGGCGGGAGATTAAAGTACCTCTCAGATTCAGAGACTGAGGACTATCTCCTTTCTATGTTCTAAGGGCAGAATAATCCCTTATCAGGACTGGGGGTAGTCTACCCCCGTGATATCCTGCGTTCTGACAACACTGTTTTATGTTTAAAGTACTTTTGTTAAAGGGGAAGATGTTGTGAAATCTGTTTATGTTGTCCTAGTAAGGCTACCATGGGGGCAGCCACTAGAGGTCACTAGAATACTGGTGTGTATATGTGTTTTCCAGAAATTGATGTAGCCACGAACACTGCTGCTACAATTCAATAAAAAGCGGTTCGTGCTTGAGAACCCTGCGTCTTATTGCCTCCGATCATGACATATGGAGAATAGAAGGGGGCTGTCCACAGCCGCTCACTTCCTGACTACCCGTCCGTCTAAGGACACCTTGTGACGTAGGTAGGTAGTGTCCTTATGAGCATCCTTCCCCTGAATTCGGACACAGCCTTTTATTCCTCTACTCTCTAGAGAAGAGTGAACTCCACCTCACTAGGTCCTCTAACTAGTGATGGGCAGATGAAGCTTCATGAAGCACTGAAGCTTTTCATCCAATTGGTTCACCCCAGCGCAAAGCTTCTTGAAGCTTCATTTGCTCTAGTAGGACATCTACTGGACGTAAAAATATTAGTTGGCATGAATTTGAAGAGTGTGGCATTTTGCACACAGCCTGTAAATGTCAACAACAAAAGGAGTGTGTAAAACATGTATATTGTAGTGATGGCAGTATACTGTGTATATTTATACTGGCAGTATGGAAAATTATAATTTGGAAATGCTTAAAATGGAAATGATCATTTACTGTGAGGTGAGGTGTGGTTGGGGTGTGGACAGTGGTTGTGCTTTTGTAACGTTCAGGTATGGACAGCTCCTGCCCACATTTGATTCTGTAAAAACTAAATTTTCACTGCTTTTATGACCTTTTTAGTGGGGAGAACATAGCTAGGATTTAATGATTTAACAAATCTTTTAAATTCTTTGTGTTCCACAATGCTAAATGGCTGGGAGTCCTCAATCACTATGCTAACCAGGTTTTCATCTATTTGAGATTGTTCTCCTGAGGAAAGACAATAAAAACAAAGCACAAATATAAATATCACACACGTAACTTATAACAGTTGTATAATATTGTTATATCATTTAGTAACATTACTGCATGCTATATTATCATGGCATTTGATGGCTCACCTGGTCTTGCTCCACAATCGGTGTTCCCCTTATTCTCATGCAAAGCTCTGTAGTGCCTAAGCATGGATGAGGTGTTGTTGTTATATCCCAGCTCCCTGGCACATAGCAAACACTTCACCTTGTACAAAAGTAACGACAGCTTAACATAAAATGTATTGCACCATCAGTATTATGAAAATACATCCTCTGTAGAAATTTACATACCTTGTTGGGAGGAATAAAATCACAATGTTCCCACACAGGGGAGGACATCCTCCTCTTCTTAGCTGGCTCCATTCTCTCCTGACTATACCCTCCTCACTCTCATAAACCTCCAAACTCTCTCCAAATTGTCTCCAAACTCTCACTAACCGCAATTCTCCATCAAACACCCACATTTTGAATGAAGTCTGAGGGGTTTATATCGCTGTCATAGCTCGCGGCAAAGTTCGAACCACTTCATGAACCAGTCACGTGGTACAGCCGGGCAGCAAGGCTTCGGACGTCATCATTTTCAGCTCCTCCCATAAATGAAGCAAGCCTCGATACGTGCATCGCGGAAACGCCCCCTCCATTACTCGACACAAGCTTTGAAGGCTCGATACCAAGGGCGTAGCTTTGGTTTTGGCATTGGTGGGGACGGATGATTCAACCACCGAACCCTGCCCTGTTTCTTTTTTTTTCCTTTTCATCTTTGCTTCTTGATTAAAAAAAAGGAGAAATATACTTGCCTACATATGCTATTCTACATGCCTTTAAACCATTTAAAATTACAATTCATAGTTTTATATGTGAATTATATAATGTTAAGTTACTATTAAACAAATGACTGACTAAGTATTTTATACTTTAGTTTACTTCAACCATATTCCATATAAATCAGATATCATACAAAAATAAAAAATAGCTTAAAATACAGTCATGACAATAAAAGAATATGACTTTAAGGACTTAACAACATTACTTCAGTTATACTACACCAACATCTCTTATACATTAGCACTAAGGGAACACTGAATGACCTGGTGGTTTTTGTCCATAAAACTACTCATCTAAGATTACCACAAAGTAACAGATCTCTTAGCAAAATTATGCAACATTTTAGGCACACAATTGCCCCTATCAAGTCAGTGAGCTGGGATGTTTTACTCTAAACATGAACTACTGTTACAGCAACAGACATGGACTACTGGTGTCCCACACAACAACTCAATGTCCACTATGTGAAGGAGCCAAACACATGCCTTCTCCTCTCATTAACTGAGATAAACTGCTGGCATATTTGTTTTACATCTATACTGTCCAGTCTCTCCTGGTGGACATGGCAACACGTTATTCATGGTTACATACAATTTTAGACTGATGTGGGCCAAAGCCTAAAACGATGTGCCTGGAGTTTGCTGTTCTCCCCAGTTTAGATATTTGAAGTTTGCACAGCTACATTCTCGCCTGGAAATTTTTTAAAAGTTTATTTTGCAACCCAGAAAGAGTAATACGAGGGGCACTGAAATTCGGGATTGTCCGAGAAAAAACAGGAGGGTTGGCATGTATTGCCTTGCATAGCCTGTAACGTTATTATGATGGACAGATTTTATGAGTGAACTTGACTTTAAGTCACTTACAGGTTTCTTTGAAAAATACTTTCTTATATCCAGGTTAGTGATGTGCGATACCAGTGATTTCCTTTCCGATCTGATACCAAGTAAAATTCAGGGTGGTATCGGCAATACCGATCCAATACCGATACTTTTTAACATTAAGTTTTTGTACATTGTATTTCAAATTTTAGCTTCAAATTGATTACAGAACATCAGACTACTTTTTTTTTACTGTTTAATAATGCAGAATTATTATATAGAAATAAAAAAACCTGAAGTTGTGTGCTATTTGAACACGTAATTTAACATGTCATTTAACATTTATCTTGTCTGGACATGTCAACAAAAACAGTCAACACAATTTAACATGTCATTTAACGTTTATCTTGTCTGGACATGTCAACAAAAACATTCAACATAATTTAACATGTAATTTAACGTTTATCTTGTCTGGACATGTCAACAAAAACATTCAACACAATTTAACATGTCATTTAACGTTTATCTTGTCTGGACATGTCAACCAAAACATTCAACATAATTTAACATGTCATTTAACGTTTATCTTGTCTGGACATGTCAACCAAAACATTCAACATAATTTAACATGTCATTTAACGTTTATCTTGTCTGGACATGTCAACAAAAACATTTGACAGTAACACTTTCCCTTATTCACAGGTTTTTGTTTAGGAACAACAGCATATTTACAGTTTTCCCTTTAAGTCTGCTCCGTTTTTTGCTCACAACCTCTCCTGCTTTTGAAAAGATTCTCTCTGCAGGTACAGAAGAAGCAACGATTCCTAGGTATCTCACTGCAAGTCTGCTTAGGGATGGGAAGGTTTGTTCATGCTCTTGCCACCAAACCAATGGATCCTTATCTCGGGGAATCAGTTTTTCCTCTGAGTACCGGCGTATTTCAATGAGTACATCACTGGAAGCTGACCGGTGATGTTGGCTTGACACAACCTGCATGTCAAAATCTGTCCATATCCCTTCTTTTGTTGCAGCTGGACCTGCGGGTGGAGGACTCGGGATAGACCCTGAAGTAGAAGGCCCTGAGGCAGAGCTAACAGTAGGCGTTGAGCTTACAGTTAGAGTGGGAGCAGACTGTCCTGTCTGATAGACTTCTTGCATTTCAGTGTGGAGACGTTTCTTTAATACTTCAACATTGTCTTTGTCACGAAAACCAAGGTGTTTAAACCTAACATCCAGAAATGTACTTGCAGCTAGACAGTGAATGCTCTCAATACCCCTGAATCTGCGCTGGCATTGCTGTGCCAGCTGTGTGGCAAGGGAGCTGCCCTGATGTTCACAGGCTGCTACAGCCCTGTGAATGAGTGACACAAGTGGAATAACTTTGGAGACTGAAACATGTTTTTCAGATGAAACTTCCTGTGTTACTTCTTCAAACGGCCGTAATGCAACAACTGTTTCCTTGATCAGGGATAATTCTCCCGCATTTAAGCATAATTGATTCTTCCCTAAAAGGCAGAGGGCTGTGGTCACGGCTTCATTTTGCTCACAGAGCCGCTCCAACATGTAAAAGACAGAGTTCCAGCGGGTATCTACTGACTGAATTAGCTTGTGCTCTGCCACTTTCAACTGTTGCTGAATATCCTTAAGCTTCTCAGTAGCCTTTGTGCTGTGGTGAAAAAAGGACACAATCGCACGGCATTTTTCCAGCACCTGCACCACTTCTGGGACAGCTTTTACACTGTCCTTTACAACTAAATTCAGTGTGTGTGCAAAACATGGAAAATGCCTCCATCCAGCTTTGTGCACTGCAGCAACCATATTTGCACCATTGTCTGTGACAACTGCAACCACCTTCTCAGTTATGCCCCATTCTTCTGTGATTTGCTTAAGTGCTGAGCTGATATTATCTGCTGTATGCTGCCCATGGAAAGAGTGGGTTTCCAGGACAAATTCTCTCATTTGCCAGTTTTCAATGAGATGGCATGTTACTGTCAAATATGCCTCTGTGGACACTGAGGTCCACATATCAGTGGTGAGAACAACACTGGAAGCATTTTGCAAAGATGCTCTTACTTTGCCTTTACATTCATCAAACAAATTTACAAGATGAGTCTCAGTCAGTGATTTTCTTCCTGGGAGTTTATATTTTGAGTCAAGAGCTCTCACAAATCCCTGGAAACCCTGGTCCTCCACTATGGACAGAGGCTGGAGGTCCTTCACAATCATCTCTACAAGGCATCTTGTGAGTGTTGCTGCTCTTGGGGAATCATCTACAAAGAAAATAAAATACAAAGGGCAAAACAAAAGATGGGGTATACTGCACTGAATGTTTAATCTTTTTAGAGTCATGTATGCAGTCTGTTAAAATAGCCTAAGGGGAAAGGAATTGATAGTTTACATATACTTGCTGTTTTACATAGAATGCTGTGTGAATGAAATTGTCAGTATAATACATAATTAAAGGAATAAATAAGTTTGTCGATACCTGCATTTTAAAATATTCAAATAACTCAGTCAAAAAAATTAAACTGAGTGAAAATAATAATAAAGCTAATAGATAATAATAGTATCTATAAAACGTTTCTCTTATGTATGAAATAATCTTCAACTGAATTTTTATGTTTTAAAGACTACAATGCCTGTTTTACTGCAAGTACTCTGTATATTTTAATGCGACCTAGCCTATGTACCCAGCATTTTCCTCCTCTGTACCTGGATAGTGCCTGCCTGCAGCACTAAATGACTCCGTGAGAGACGTCTGTCTCGTACGGTGGCCCCTAGAGACAAAACACATGCAAACTCCAAAACACTTGCAAACTCCAAAACACTTGCAAACTCCAAAACACTTGCAAAATCCAAAACACTTGCAAACTCCAAAACACATGCAAATTCCAAAACACAACGGAAGTGCTCCAGGACGCTAGGGGCAGTGTTGAGCTCGATTTGCAAAATAAACGGCAAGTTTGTCTGTATGGGACGGTCTAGTCTCTGTCTCTCTTCCCAGGTTGCCTAGCAACCATGATACTAACCGCTGGAAACGTGTCATACAACTTTGTTTGACAGAAATGAAGGAGAACATATTTTGTTAATTTGTTTGTTTGTTTCTACAAGAGCTTTGTGTGATTTTATAAGTATCTGAGGCTGAGACCACAGGACAGTAAAACATGATTTTTGGGCTTCATTTCTGTACTGAACAGTCATTTAAGATTAGTTAGTAAATAACAATTAGCTAATGTTGTTCATGAGACTAAAGTCATATCACTTTGGTAATGTAAATATAATATGGCCAATATTATAGTTATTATATTAATCATTATTAGCTATTACAGCAGTGAACATGAACTCTGTGTCAAATACTCAGCCTCAGTACAGATTGCAGTTATTTATACGTCTTATCACCTTAAATCTTCACTCAAAGACAAGTGTCTTTGACAGTGTATATATAGGTGTATCATATATAAGAGACAAATGTTGTTCCTTCAGTATGTTGGCATTACTAAATTTGGCTCATTGCTTACATATATTATAAAAAGCAAATGTACAAGCTGTGATAACTGTTTCTGATAAAATGAAGAGTAGACTGATATATTGAATATTCCTTTATTGGGTGAGAAAATCAGACCATGTCATAACTGCTTTAAGTCATACAGAATAGATATCAGAGCCTTAAACAGGCTGACTTCTGCTAAATGGGTCAAACTGGGCAGAAAGTATACAAACACATAACATCCTTATAAAATATGATGTAACACTATAGATCAACTTACCTCAGAATATATAAAGACAATTACAGCAATATGATGCAACAAACACAGCAGTGCTACTAATCAAAATACTCAAAGCTTCATAGAACTGAAACAAACATTTATTTTTAGGTCCATTCTGCTGCTGATACATACTTTAGGTTTCTGAATGTTAAACTTGTTGCTGCTTTTCATAGTGTGTAACTTGAAGGCCCTGAGTACTTTCTCCCACACTGAAAACACTGGGAGGATAAAATTGTTTGAACATTACCTAATAAGACTGATTCAGGACAGACAATTAGTGATTCTAAACTTTTCTAGCAGTCCTTCACAAACAGGGAACAGTCTGTCTATTCTCTCCATCTGTCAGCTGCTGCTGGCTCTTCCTCCTCCTCTTCCTCACACACTGCTGAGTTTGTCCTGGTCGATCATCAGGGGTGCAAAGCCTCACAGATGATGTGCAGCAGTGGGTCCCTCAGTCTGTCCTCACTCTGGACACTTGGAGTTGTCACACATGGAAATCAAATGTGTGATAAGCTGCAGGATTCAAACACAAGTGTAACTTATAAATGAATGTTCATACTTTTATTACACAATCAGAGAGAAAGAAACAGAGAGAGAGAGTGAAGGACAGACAGACAGGTGACAGTCTCAGGTGTACACACTGCTACAAAACAGCACAAAAGAAGGAGGATTTAGTTTGTGTTATTACGAAACAAAAAGAGTTCCCAGATGGTACAGTGGACACATGTGTGACTCCTGTGATTAAAGCATCTTTCTTTCAGCTTAATGAGTGAACCGTCAGCTCGTTCAAACACACGTTAAAGTCCGTTTGGCTCGACACCACCGAACAGAGGCAGCAATATAACATTAACAGTGCAGTGAATCCTGCTTGTGCCGTGATATTCAGGACTGCAAACCGAGCAGCATCACTGACTTTCAGCTTGTTGTGTTTGTGGATATATGACTGACTTTAATTATCCATAAAATCGTCACATTCTCTGTAAGATTAAAGTCAACTATTGAACGGCGTATATTTTGAAGTTAAGGCTTTAAAACCAAGTTAGTACAAACATCGCTAATGTCACATAACTTTCCCGACATGTGGCCAACAGTAATGTTTTAATGTTCTTCATTATAAAAACATTTGCGCATAAATAAGTGACATAATATTCAGTACTTACTTCTGAAAGTTTACTCTTCGGCGGCTCCGCTTCCGCCGTTTTTTTCGGCAAAATTATCCACACCACCGCCGCGCTATGAAATCTGGGATATGTTGGGCCCATCCTTAAAATTCAGGGAAATTAAGGACGCATTTGAGGGCTGCATTTCGAGCAGCCTTCGAATTGGGACAGCCTTCGTCGTGTCGCTGTGACGTAATCGGCCTTAAAATGCGGCCTTTAAGGCTGCAGACCCTGAATTGGGATACAGCCCAAATCCGGTCATTGGTACTTCCTGGCTTGTGTAGTTACTAGGTAACAAAAGCTCAACACTGCCCCTAGCGTCCTGGAGCACTTCCGTTGTGTTTTGGAATTTGCATGTGTTTTGGGGTTTGCATGGGTTTTGGAGTTTGCATGTGTTTTGGAGTTTGCAAGTGTTTTGGATTTTGCAAGTGTTTTGGAGTTTGCAAGTGTTTTGGAGTTTGCATGTGTTTTGGAGTTTGCAAGTGTTTTGGAGTTTGTACGTGCTTTGTCTCTAGGGGCCACCGTAGTCTCGCCATAGCAGCACCTGTCCCTCTCCTCTCCTCCTCTTCGGTTCGCCTCGACATGACCTCATCATATTCTGTGTTATGATTAATTCTGAGGTGTTTTACGAGGTTAGTGGTGTTGCCACAACACCTCACTGTCTTGCCACATACATCACAAACCGCGTATTGGCTGTTTCTGGAGGTAAAATATGTCCACACACGCTTGCGTTCGGCCATTGTTTTGAGTGCGCAAGTGTGCACGCCAAGGGCCTGCGAGACATTTATACAGCCGTATTTCGCACATGACTATGAAAGGCGGAAGAGGAAGTAGTTCCTTCAAATGTAGACAATCCGAATGTTATAGTTTCTTTCCACTGTGTTCCTGTTGATGATAAACTAGAAATTTACCCTAAATTACTAAAATATCGATATTTTAATGTGAGAATCGATTCTAGAACATAAATGACTGGTATCGGAGGAATCGATATTTCAGGATCGATCCGCACATCACTAATCCAGGTTCTTTTTGCTGCCATCCTCCTCTCCTCCTTGCAGGTCCTCGCAGGGCAGGATTGCCGCTGCTAAAACTAAACAAAGCTCCCTGAAAGGCACAGCCAATCACATTGGCCATATTTGTCACATGATATAGGACTCCAGTAGAGAACGTAATTTAACTCTTTCTGCACCGCTGGGTGAATGAGACGTTGACAGATCGCTTTTTAAAAAAAATTTCTATCGGTTTTGTTTTTCTTTACTCGAAGAGATCAAATTATTGGTGGGGACAATTCAATAATCGCTGGATATTGGTGGGGACATGTCCCTTCCGTCCATGCCAAATCTACGCCCTTGCTCGATACAGAACGTCACATCACTACCTCTAACCCTTGCCCCTTCCTACAGATCAGTGTTGTCTGGAAACATCATAGTCCACAAAGAGTCCTGTCTGACCTCATCTGTTAACCTGTCCGTCACAAGAAGGGGATCAGAGCCGATCACTGATGTAACCTCGCCCCGGCCTTGAGCCTGTTACTCCTACCACACAGCTCAGTACCACTCTAGCTGTTCTCGTCCCACCTAACACCAAACTCACATACTTCTCTGCCACTCCTGACTTCCTCACACAGTGTGCCACTTATTACCCTATCACATTGTTGGCAAATGTGTGTATGGATACATATCTAAATGCTGCTCGTGTCATATCGGCGAATAAACTAACAGAGCAGTGAGAATAGCTAAATTACAGCTGATAAATTCTTCCAGCATCCGTGATGTAACACACGTGAAACTCTTCAATACCCCACGTTACATCATGACCTTCACAGGCCCACTAAATGCGTCTGCCCTACCCGTGCCAAAACCGCGAACATCCAAAAACCACCGGTATATATTTAATCTTTATATCAGACAGCTTTATTCTTTAATTAATGTCAGTTTTTCTAATTGATTTGCATATTCGATTTTAAACTGTTGTTTTAGGCATTTTACTATCGATGAAAAAAAAAACAGGCAGTCATTGTAGAGCCCATTTCGGGGCCCTTGAGCGGTGCATGGTGCAACATGTGTTGGATAATTCGAGAAGAAGCTTCGCAGTTCTTTTGCCGTTGCAGTCCAGAGGCGAGCAGTCTTGTCGGAGCTGAGCTCTATGCGGTTTTCTGAGGAGACGCTGCGTTAAAGTCTGAAGAGGCTCGGAAAGCTGAAATATTTTAGCATTCCTTCGCTGCCGAACTATCTGAAGAGTGTGCTTTGACTTAAAACGCTGTAGTTTAAAATCGAAGTTAGCAAGCCTGTTAGCTGAGTTGTGAAAATGTTGAGCGTCGCCCGAAGCGTTTCAAGGACTCTTCCCACGAGGAGTAACATCAGAAGCGTTTCGTCCTTGATTAAAAAGGTAAATGTCAAACAGTTAAGTAGATGTATGAGCGTTGCATTACGATGTGGCCATTAGCTTCCTAGCTTTAGATGCTAACAGCGTAAGCTTGAGGACAGCATATTTAGTCGTGGTTAGATCATTACTGTGTCACTAACAATGAGCACAGTCCAGCAGACACTGTAATAAATGTGTGTCACGAGAAGAGATGGGCAATAACAACATAGTATTGAGCCGCCGCTCTAGCATTCGATGTGCTGGTGTGTTTCATATCTGTGGGGCTAAGCTAACGCGTGCTAGCTCACTTCATTTGATACCGGACCTACCTGGCAGCTGTTTTTCAAAGAGCGGTCATTAGAGAAGCAAGTACTACTTGCTTCGTCATCTACTTAAATATTTTACTTTGGTGTGTGAGTTTTAATGTTCGTTTTGAGCTGGTTCCAAGGCTGTAGCAGAGCTGTGGGTCTGTGACCTTCGGTGAGGCGTCCCCTCCTCCAGCACGCTGCTCCACAGTTTAAGTAACGCATTTAGAGCTCGATCTTCTACAGGCTTCACTTAGCTGGATCCCACTATTAAGAATGGTTTCTTGTCACATGTGCTTGTTTGTGACTCCGATAATGTTATCTATGCTTTGGTTCTTCCAATTTTCATCATCCTGCTTTATTTTTTTTAAAGTATACTTGGATTTTTCCTTTTGAGGTTCAAAATGTCGAATTTTGTGAGTTCATCGCAAATATTTTGTCTGAGTTAACAGCTGTGTAACTGCGTTGTTCTGTATTATCAGGCATGCTGGACCGGCTTCCAACCAGATGCTCTTAGAGCCCTCTCCAGGAGAGACTATGCGTGAGTATCAACATTAAAGTGCCTGCATTATATGAACGTGCACTAACAGCATGACGTTGGTGCTGGTTTGGCAATTTTTGTTTGTCGTTTAGAGGTAAAACTATACATTCACTTCCTAATGGCTGTGATTCATATTCACAATTTAAAATACTTTTTTGTCACCAAACAGGATGCCATATTCTGTATTGGTATTTCTAAATAGAAGTCTGAGAAATTTGGATCTTTTGATGTAAACATGAGGTCTGCTGAGTTTGTCACTATCAGTGTATGTGCTGCAGGTCTGAAGCCGTCAAAGGTGCAGTCATTGGGATTGACCTGGGAACCACAAACTCATGTGTTGCAGTCATGGAGGGCAAACAGGCCAAGGTGATGCTTTAGATGATTCACATGTTTGTTTGTTTAAGCCCCTATCTTTAATCTAGCAGTATCTATGGAAATGGAACCCACCCTGAGTGCTGATACTAGAGACCTTCTATGCGGGTAAACTAAATGTTGTGTTAATTAACTCAATGGAAGTTTGTTACTGTATGTGTAAGTAAACCAGAACAGGGAAAAAAAATCAGACTGGCCAAATAGATGGGATCGTAGACACTGATGCAGCATTACTCAAGAGCCTCACTGCCCCAGGATATGATTAATAACAAAAGTTAAACATCAGATCAGTGCATCCCTGGTAAAGAAATGGGTAACTTTGTGTAAACAGAATCCAAAGTTGTTTTTTTTCTCTGTAGTTTTTCTACTGTTTTGAGAAAAAAACTAAAAAATATTAACACTCATTAATTGAGGTTTTTGGTTCTTGGTCTTTTTTTTCTCTTCTACCTCCAATTTTAAAAAGTGGGGTTGATTGAGGAATCTGATGAAACAATGATTCCTCCAATCTAAATGTTTTCTTATTTATGTTCAGGTGCTGGAGAACGCAGAGGGAGCGAGGACAACTCCTTCAGTCATTGCTTTCACAGCAGATGGTGAGCGTCTGGTGGGCATGCCTGCTAAACGCCAGGCTGTTACCAACCCTCAGAACACATTGTATGCTACCAAAAGACTGATTGGACGGCGCTTTGAAGACCCAGAGGTCCAGAAAGATCTGTGAGTTCATTTCTGGCCTTTTAAAAGATTCCGGGGTGGCTGTAGCTCAGGAGGTAGAGCAGGTCACCTACTGATTGGAAGGTTGGAGATTCGATCCCAGGCTCCTCCAGTCTGCATGCCAAGTATCCTTGGGCAAGATACTAACACCAAGTTGCTCTCCGATGCATCCATCGGAGTATGAATGTGTGTGAGTGTAGTTAGAAAGCACTCAGTATAGAGGTAGTGCTTGTGAGAATGGGTGTGACTGGGTGAATGTGGCGTGTTGTATAGAGCGCTTTGAGTACTCCGGGAGAGTAGAAAAGCGCTATATAAGAATCAGTCCATTTACCATTCTCAATTATTGCATTTAAATCGCAAATCCGAGGTTTATTTTTTTAAATGTTGGCTATAATGAAAGAAATAAACTTAGCTGGGTAAAAAAAATGACCTTTTTTCCATCAACAGGAAGAATGTTCCCTACAAAATTGTGCGTGCATCAAATGGTGATGCTTGGGTTGAGGCTCATGGCAAAATGTACTCCCCTAGCCAGGCAGGAGCCTTTGTTCTTATGAAGATGAAAGAGACTGCAGGTATAGTTGTGCAGACAGTCAAAAGATAATTTAAATGTTTTGCATATGTGAGCATTAGTTTTGCTTCATATTCATGTTGTAGAGAGCTACCTGGGAAGCACGGTGAAGAATGCTGTGGTCACTGTTCCAGCCTACTTCAATGACTCTCAGAGACAGGTATGCACACACAGGCTTTCTATTGAAGGAAACGTTGCTAAACGTTTTCGCACGAGCACCAAAATATGAATGTTTAAAAGCTGATGTCAGGCCTCCACCAGGGTCTTTTAAGAAAAGCTCAGCTTTTGAGAAGTGAATTATTGTTTTCCTGCTGTGACACTGAGAAGATTCAGGGGTTACTAACTGTAGCAGACTGTATCATGTTTCCACTAGAGTGGAGCAACTTGCAATACCTTCAACTGCTTTAAAGACGTTTTACTTAAATCTATTTAAACCTCCAAAAACATGTTTAACTGATGCATACACAAAGTATAGTTTTAAATTCAGTTAGAATATGATTTATAAATTGTATTGTCCCTATGATACTGATATTTTATCCCCTCCACAGATTTGTATTATGCAGTATGCCTTCATTGTTTAACTGATGCTATTTTTGGAACATAAAAACGATTCAGACATCCAGACAGGAGAGCACCGAATCACTGTTAACCCAATTCACACAGGATAGAATAATTTGGGCAAGTTCATGTTCAAATCACCAACCTGATTTATAATCAATATATATATTTTACGGTATAGTGTAATTAAGTGTGCCTATGCCAAGAGGCACACTTATTACTATTCGTCGGGTTTATTGTGTGGATGCCCTCAAAGGCATCCACACTATTGTTTTCCTGTTTCTCTTTATACTTTATTATACTTTATTCTACTTTATTCTGGTTGCTTCCGTACGTTTTTTGCCGCTTAACTACTCCCTCAGTTTTCAGCCGATTTTCTCCGTTCAAACTCTAAACTGTTCTGCTCTTTCTGCTAATGTGGGCTATGACTTTTGGTGTTTATTAATATTATACTTTATAAAATATTACACTTTTTTCCTTTAATTTGTCCCATTGAAATGAATGGAAAACTTCCACAATTCTGCTAAAACTTGCTTGTATTTGAAACTTAACTACTTCCTCATACTTTCACCTAGAAACTCCATTCAAACTTTAAAACGTTCTCAAATGATTGGGCTATTCCTGTGTGATTCAGCTTTTTCATATCTGTTACCGTTTTCATTTAATGCCTCTTTAAGTTTTCAGTTGCAAAATTGTGATTTTTCAGAAAACACATGCGTTGCTATGGTTGCTATGCAATTAACTCAGAGTGAGCACTGGTGCGTTCTGAATTTTCTCTTCATGTCTGAACAACTTCTTGCTACTCACTCAATTTCCACTCAGCTTCCACAAATTATACATCATATACATATACCTCGAAGTGACACAAGGTCTAAAAACTCCCCATTTAAAGTCTATGGGGAGGTTGTGAAACTCAGAGCTGAAATACTGAAACTGAAGGCATTTTCAAATCGTCATATCTCCTTAATGAAGCGAAGTTAAGACATGAGGCTTGTCCCCGTATATCTTCAGACACTCCTGACGCTCACAATTCAAGAATTATTTTCTCACCTATTACCGTTCTGAGATGAGTTAGACTTGTTTGAGGGTAGGAAATTTGTCCTTCGCTCAGTTTTCAAACTCCGAAAATGAAGCCGTTTCTTCTCTCGTCATATCTCTGCGACGGAGGTACAAAGAGCTATGTAAATCGCAGTCAAAGTACACCAAAGTCCGCTGATTCACCCAGTGCAAGAATTATGCTTCTATCCCACCTAGTTTTTGAGTTACATGACGTTTTGTAACTCCAAAAAACGGCGTTTTTCGCCTCTCACCGCGATCTAATTCTGGCTGCTCATCACCCTGTTTTCCAGGCACCCGCTCTCTTTGCCAGTGGCGCAATTGGTAATGAAACGGATCTGAAGACCAAAGTTCATGGGTTCAATTCCACCTTGGCCCACATGTTTTTTTTTTTTCACTACAAATTGATACACTATCACAGACCTGTAATTCATATTGATAATTTATTACAATTCGGCAACGTTTTATGATTTTGGCAGCTTTTCCAATATGGACCTCAGATTCTTGTTAACGCTCCATGGCAGAAATACATACAAGTACACAGCCTGATGAAGCAGACAGAAGCAGTACCTCTGATTGGTTCAGCATTTTCACCTCTTATCAGCATAAATCTCAGCCTCTTCTGCTGTTTTCATTAGAATTTTAAGCTTTTTCACCTTTTTTCAGTTACGTGAGAACCAGTTTGGCTCAATGAGTAGCTGAAAAATATCAGCCTCTTCTGCTGTTTTAGCAGGATTTCAGAGTTCAGCTTTTTTACTTGTTTTAAGCACAAATTTCAGTTTCTTTACCTCATTTCAAACAAAGTTCTTCCTCTTCACCTCTTTTCTGCTAATTTGAGCTTCTGCTCCACAGTGCACATTTTCCCTCTCATCATATCGTTGTTTGTGACCAGAACTCATTTGGCTCAGAGGGTTGAGCAGCTGCCGCGAGACCCGGTGGCAGAGGTTCGAATCCTACCTGTGACAGTTGCTACACATGTTCCCTGCTTGCATGCGCTCTGCTTTCTTGACACTCTCCAGTGTATCATTACACATACAGCCATCTTCAGCAAGCACTTCTGCTTCTACACCTCTTTTCAGCAGATAATTCTGCTTTTTCAGCTTTTTTTCACCAGACATCTTCAGCGTTAAGGCATCCACACAGCATTTTCGCAGGAAATGCTAATTTTTCTAGTTATTATTGTTATTATTCAGTTTCTGCCTGAAATTTTGCAGCGTAACTCACCCCGCAGTTTTGAGACAAGCTTCATATATGTTATATCATTTTGTGCGGCTGGATCTGGACTAGTATGCTATGACTTTTGGTGTTTATGACTTGTATAGTTTTTTAAATATTTAGATTTTAGTGCAAATTTAGGCCCATGAGAAAGATTCATCCTTTGGCCCCATAGAAACAGACTTCATTTGTGGTGTGTTGGCTCCATCTTTTGGTCCCACTGAAACAAATTTCAAACTTCATTTGTGGTGTGTTGGCTTTCTCTAGTGGTATGCCGGGAGTGGTACGACCTGTCTATCCTTATTTGGATTACCGTAATGACGACAATATCAACAGCGCACACAGCGCCGCTGCTTTCAGGAACCATTGGAATTTTTAAGGTTGCGCGAACCATTGAATAGTTACGGTAACCGCAAGGGTGTATGCTTGGTGGAAAACTCCATATCCCACAATTCATAGCACACCTCTGCCGAGTAAAACAATGGCGGCTTCCTCTTCGTTTTATATATTGCTTTTATTAGTGTTTCTAGGTCACAAAATAAACTTTTAAGATATTTTCAGGCGAGAATGTAGCTGTGTAAACTTCAAATATCTGCTCGTTTTATCAAGACATCCCATATTAGCAACAGTTTTCTTACGATGTTGCTGCTAGCGCGGCTTCACTCAAAAGCACCCGGGCTTGGCTCACGCTCGTTTCACCCCCCCCCAATCGCTCGCAAATAGTCTTTGTCTCAGCTGGACTTATTTTTCGTTTATATGGGCCGATGATTCATTTATTCATTTTAGTAACGGTATAAACAGTGAAAGGTGGTTGTCCAGATGCTGGTCGATGTGGGGGAAAATAACTGAGTTGTTTCGTGGTGGCTAACGCGGAGCTCCAACAAAGGGCAGCCGTGGATCAGGGAAATTGAAGGTAGGAGAAGCAGGTTAACTGAATTTCAGGTAAGAAGTTATGAACTGCACTCTATTTGGGTCAGATATAAACTGAGTTTAGGTGTAGTTTATTTGCGTTGTGTTGACTTTTTACAATCAGTTACAATAAGTCGTACTGCGTGCTAGCTAGCATGACGGAGTTTCTATACAGCTGTGTGCGCGCTAAGTTACTGATGTTGAACTTTATTTTATTCATAAGGGTTAGTTCGTAGAGTTGCCAACCGTTCCGTACAAACTGAATCGTCCCGCATTCAGAGAAAATACTACGCGTTTCGTATTGAGCTGAAAAGGAACAGTTTGTCCCGTACTTCAGGTAGAACGGAAGAAGACACAAAGCTGGATTTATTCTGTCGTTCCGCAGCCTCCCCTGTCATTCTCTCGCCTGTTGCAACTTCAATCATGAAACTGATCAATGATTGGCTTTTCTCTTGTTTGTTTATCGCGCTAAACAACAGCAGCACGTTTAAGCTTGATCAGCTGTTGTTAGAATTCATTTGATTTTAATTTCTAGTGTCAGCCGATGTTTGCTGGAGCCACAGCTGTAAAAACGGCTGGTCCAAACCAGGAGATGTCCTTACTGAATCATCAGAGCTGAACTGGTGATGGAGAAACAGGTTTACCTTTTAGGTGACATGAATGAGTTGAAGGGAAGTTATGAACTGTTTCTGACAGACAAATAACACCAATATCCTTTTTTGTGTAGCTAACAGCTGGTAACTGTGCAGGGGCGGATCTAGCAAAGCTTTTGCCAGGGGGCCAGATAGGGCATTAACAGGGAAAGGGGGACACAAAGAGATACTTTTCTTTCTTACTCTCATATAAAATATTTGGCTTTTATTAAATAGTTATCTGAATCTTACAACCAAAGTATAATAATACACAAGATTGGCTGTAGACCATTGTTAATCATTCAGAACACTGTGTAAAAATAACAAAAAACAAAAAGTGAATGCAAAAGTGCATAAATATTTATTTTACGTGTTTGATGTGTGTGGCAGGGTGTGGTATGCAGTGCCGCTGCAGGGGAGGTGGACCCACGGGCGTAAAGTCTGTGATCTCTCGGCTGTTTTTTGGGTGTGTGTTGGGCTGTGAGTTGAAAAGCTACAGCCGGCTGTGTGGGTACACCAACCATGTGTGAAACGTGGTCCATAACGTAATGCTTCAAAGCGTGTTCATGCAAACATTGTCGGGTCTGCCCTGGTACAATGGGACTTCTGCTCATGAACCTCTGTGCACAGCGTCTGCAAATCGGGGCTGTACGAAGTCACCTCATCTTTACACAAAACTTTAAGCTGTCATCTGTGAGGCGCGAGCGGTGTTTGTTTTTACCATAGTTCATGGTGGAGAATGGCTGCTCTGCTGAGTTTTGCTCTCTGTAGCCGTATGAATGGCAAACTACACTGATTAGCAGTGGCATAGGCACACTTAAAATTTCTTCTGAAATTTTCGCTTTCTAGTTCATCATATACTTTCTTTTTATACTTTTTTTTTTTTTTTCCAACCCCCCCCCCCCTTTTTAAAAACTGCTTGAAGTTTTTGATAAGACTAATCTACCTCAGTCTCAGAGCAGTTAAGGTGATACGTAGATGTCGGATAATTAGCTTCTGTGTCCTTGTTGCTGCTTTGGAATGCACTTGATGATTGAAGTAACGATTCATCTTCGATACTTGTGTCAACTTGTTTCTTTGACAGGCCACCAAAGATGCTGGGCAGATCGCTGGTCTGAGCGTCCTGCGTGTGATTAACGAGCCAACTGCTGCTGCTCTGGCCTATGGCTTGGACAAGACCCAAGATAAGATGTGTGTAGACGACAAAAAACCTTCTGATGTTTACTGCTATGCTTAGGAGTATCAGTACTTGCTAAGAAAGATGATAGATGATCCTGTACATAGAAGAATACAACTACTCGCTCTGTTGTTGTGTTAACCTGTATAAATGTGTTCCCAGTATTGCTGTGTATGATCTAGGTGGAGGTACGTTTGATATCTCAATCCTGGAGATCCAGAAGGGAGTTTTTGAGGTGAAGTCCACCAATGGTGACACCTTCCTTGGAGGAGAGGACTTTGATCAGCACCTCCTCAGACACATTGTCAAGGAGTTCAAGAGAGAGGTGGGTATTCTAACAGTCTTTAAGCCTTGATCTATTTGTGAAGTTTTGCGTTTTCAACCTGCGCTGTTTCTTTTCAGTCTGGTGTAGACCTGACGAAGGACAACATGGCTCTTCAGAGAGTCAGAGAGGCTGCGGAGAAGGCAAAGTGTGAGCTGTCCTCTTCACTGCAGGTACTCCTTGCTTTTATCCTCATGGGAAGCTAATGAGTTTGTGTAGTTGTATAAAAAGGTGACACTGAATGGCTGATGTATCACAGATGCTTTAGGGTGTTTTGATTTTGGTTGTACTGCTTGTCATCACATGTCTCAGTGCATGTTGTGTGCCAGCTCTCAGTCAGCTGTCCAGATAATCTGTGTCTGGCTCAGTGTTACAGTGCTGGTAGATGAAGCTCCTGTTTTTTTTTGCTTCAGTGCAGCAGGTTCTGTTTTAGAATCCGCTGCTGCTGTGCTGCTACAGGACTTGGCCCAGTGAGAGTGGACTGTCCTGATTCTGACCGCAGGCCAGGCCTAGTACAGGGTCACACAAAATGAACCACAGTGCTGAGTTAAAAGCATTTTGTAACTGTTGAAATACTCAGTGATTGTCCTTCTGTGTTACAGACTGACATCAACCTCCCCTACCTGACTATGGATGCCTCCGGTCCCAAACATCTTAACATGAAGCTAACCCGTGCTCAGTTTGAAGGTATTGTTGCTGACCTTATCCGCCGCACCGTGTCTCCTTGCCAGAAGGCCATGCAGGATGCTGAAGTGTCCAAGGGAGACATCGGAGAGGTGCTGCTGGTGGGAGGCATGACACGCATGCCCAAGGTACACAAGACAGATGTTTAAAACCACCAAAGTGCATGAAATAACTCAGGGTGCACATACTTTATACTTGTGGGACTAGATGGAGTAAACGAGTAAGTTCTGCAGTTTCCATGGCAACGAATAGTTAACAGTAGACAAAGTGGTACACACCACAAATGTGTGGTCTGGTTTGGGGACATAATGACATTTACAGTGGCTTGCAAAAGTATTCGGCCCCCTTGAACCTTTCCACATTTTGTCACATTACAGCCTCAAACATCAATCAATTTTATTAGAATTCCACGTGAAAGACCAATACAAAGTGATGTACACGTGAGAAGTGGAACGAAAATCATACATGATTCCAAACATTTTTTTTACAAATAAATAACTGAAAAGTGGGGTGTGCATAATTATTCAGCCCACTGAGTCAATACTTTGTAGAACCACCTTTTGCTTCAATTACAGCTGCCAGTCTTTTAGGGTATGTCTCTACCAGCTTTGCACATCTAGACACTGAAATCCTTGCCCATTCTTCTTTGCAAAACCGCTCCAGCTCAGTCAGATTAGATGAACAGCAGTTTTCAGATCTTGCCACAGATTCTCAATTGGATTTAGATCTGGACTTTGACTGGGCCATGGATATGTTTTGTTTTAAACCATTCCATTGTTGCCCTGGCTTTATGTTTAGGGTTGTTGTCCTGCTGGAAGGTGAACGTCCACCCCAGTCTCAAGTCTTTTGCAGACTCCAAGAGGTTTTCTTCCAAGATTGCCCTGTATTTGGCTCAATCCATCTTCCCATCAACACTGACCAGCTTCCCTGTCCCTGCTGAAGAGAAGCACCCCCAGAGCATGATGCTGCCACCACCATATTTGACAGTGGGGATGGTGTGTTCAGAGTGATGTGCAGTGTTAGTTTTCCGCCACACATAGCGTTTTGCATTTTGGCCAAAAAGTTCCATTTTGGTCTCATCTGACCAGAGCACCTTCTTCCACATGTTTGCTGTGTCCCCCACATGGCTTGTCGCAAACTGGACTTCTTATGGTTTTCTGTTAACAATGGCTTTCTTCTTGCCACTCTTCCATAAAGGCCAACTTTGTGCAGTGCACGACTAATAGTTGTCCTATGGACAGATTCCCCCACCTGAGCTGTAGATCTCTGCAGCTCGTCCGGAGTCACCATGGGCCTCTTGGCTGCATTTCTGATCAGCGCTGTCCTTGTTCGGCCTGTGAGTTTAGGTGGACGGCCTTGTCTTGGTAGGTTTACAGTTGTGCCATACTCCTTCCATTTCTGAATGATCGCTTGAACAGTGCACCATGGGATGTTCAAGGCTTGGGAAATCTTTTTGTAACCTAAGCCTGCTTTAAATTTCTTAATAACTTTATCCCTGACCTGTCTGGTGTGTTCTTTGGACTTCATGGTGTTGTTGCTCCCAATATTCTCTTAGACAACCTCTGAGGCCGTCACAGAGCAGCTGTATTTGTACTAGGGCTGCCACAAACGATTATTTTGATAGTCGACATGTCACCGATTATTTTTGCGATTAGTCGACTAATCAGATCATGCATCCATTGGAGTAAAACGTACAGCTTATTGCACCAGCATGCATCTACTCTTATGTAACTTTCATTAGCTTACAGCTTTAAGTGTTTAAGGTATGTGCTAACTAAAAATAAAGACAAGGTGATAGTTTATTAAATTTTAATGAAATTTGCAGATTGTTTCGGTGAAGTTTAATAAACTCCTTGCTATCTAAAATATAACAGGACACCGGAGTATATTCTCGAGCATCTCACACTTCTGATAACCAGTTGTCTTCTTGACGTTTATTCAGCTGTGTAAAAACTAAAACTTCAATCTCAGCCAAACCGATTTACTCAGGAACAAATAAAATACTAAAAAAAGCCAAACAATAACATTTTGAAGTTATCTAAGTGACTTGTATATGTTTAACCTGAGTAGCGAAAGACGGCAGTGGGTTTGAAAACGATTTGCCGGGAGTCCGGTGTTCTCACGGGCTCTAGTGAGCCTTGCCCCTGGCTAGCTATCGAGCTAGTGGGTAACAGACGTCTCCGAAAACGTCGGAGCGCTTTTGAAAATATGTGGTGTCTTGATAAACTGAGCAGATATTTGAGGTTTATACAGTTAGATTCTCACCTGAAAATATGTTAAACGTTTATTTTGTGACCCAGAAAGAATAATAAGAGTAATATTAAAACTAACTAGCTGCCGCCATTGTTGTAAACTGAGCTGAGCTGCGCTATGAATTCTGGGACAAAGCTTCTTCTTCTTCGGGGTTTAACGGCAGCTGGCATCTATGTACATGCAGTGCTGCAATCTTTTGTTTCACTCTGTTATTACACTCTTAAATCCTACTACTTATTCCTGCGTCTTTTGTGATCTTACAAAGCTTCAAACGACGCGCTGACTATTAAATCAGTCATCGACGATTTTGATAGTCGACGTAATCGTGACTAGTCGACTAATTGTGGCAGCCCTAATTTGTACTGACATTAGATTACACACAGGTGCACTCTATTTAGTCATTAGCACTCATCGGGCAATGTCTATGGGCAACTGACTGCACTCAGACCACACACCACTTTTCAGTTATTTATTTGTAAAAAATGTTTGGAATCATGTATGATTTTTGTTCCACTTCTCAAGTGTACACCACTTTGTATTGGTCTTTCACGCGGAATTCCAATAAAATTGATTGATGTTTGAGGCTGTAATGTGACAAAATGTGGAAAAATTCAAGGGGGCCGAATACTTTTGCAAACCACTGTATACATTGCAAACATTTGTATTTTTTTTCGTAGTTGAGCTAACATGCAGTGCACTTTAGTGTTCGGCAGCTTGACAGTTGAATTGTTGGCTCATTACCGGCTCATTAACTTTGACGTGATCTCTATCTGCACAGACAATAAGAAGAACATAGATTTGTACAGTGCCTTTACAAAAGAGAAATAAACAACGTTTTCTGCATTTTAAATATGATTTTTATAATGCTGATTTTAATGCATGCATAACTCATAATTAACACCCCCCACCACATCTGCCCTGCAGGTTCAGCAGACAGTCCAGGATCTGTTTGGCCGAGCCCCCAGCAAGTCTGTGAACCCTGATGAAGCTGTCGCTATTGGGGCAGCCATCCAGGGTGGCGTTCTGGCTGGCGATGTAACTGATGTGCTGCTTTTGGATGTGACTCCACTGTCGCTGGGTATCGAGACTCTGGGTGGTGTCTTTACCAAACTCATCAACAGGAACACCACAATTCCCACCAAGAAGAGCCAGGTATTTAAAGCAGGACTGCAGTCCCACAGTCTCAGTGAAGCCCCATGTGATCTACAGTGTCACATGTTCCCCTCCAGGTGTTCTCCACAGCAGCTGATGGACAGACTCAGGTGGAGATCAAAGTGTGCCAGGGTGAGAGAGAGATGGCGACAGACAACAAGTTGCTGGGTCAGTTTACTCTGGTAGGAATCCCTCCAGCCCCTCGCGGAGTCCCTCAGATCGAGGTCACATTCGACATAGACGCCAACGGCATCGTCCATGTGTCGGCCAAGGACAAAGGCACAGGCCGCGAGCAGCAGAGTCAGTGCACACAGTAAACCAGTCTGAAAGCTGAGAACTTTGTTTTTTTTTTTCCCACTTCATGTGTTAGCAAGTCAAGCTAAAAGACATTTCAAACTGCTGAAAATAATCTGCATTTTTAGATAAATATTAACACTTAACTTGGTTGACTTTTACAGTTGTTGCTAAGACAGACTAGATAGGGAGGTTAATATTTATGCATGTTGCTGTAATCACTTAGCCCTTACTCAGTCTTGTTTAAGACAACTGTTTTTTTTTTTTTTTCCTGCATTACGACTCTGTTTGAATTGGTGTCTGTAAAAGTCAAAGTGCACATATAAATATCTCATTTCCTCCTTTACAGTTGTGATCCAGTCATCAGGAGGTCTCAGTAAAGATGACATTGAGAATATGATCAAGAATGCAGAGAAGTATGCAGAGGAGGACCGGAGGAGGAAGGTAACAGTCAAACTGTAAAGACAAAAGTCGGGGGTGAAATCTCACAGTCTTGATTGATGGGCACTTTATTGTCAACATAACTCAGTGCAACACAGAAAATGTTCATCTTAAAACACATAAATCAGTTCACACTTATTTATACAAGGCTCATTCCTAATGGGTCATCTCAAGACACTTTATGTTGAACAGACTTGAAACTAGCTGCAAACAAAGGACTCAATGCCGTTTCACCTACAGTTACATCTGTTCAGTTGGTTTATAGGCATTTCCACATTGGGTTTTTAGGCCTAGAAGTTGCATATGTCTTACACACAGATGATGGTTCACCACTGTGTTGTCTGTGGTTTTAGTATCTGGTAAATACTGAGTTGTCTTGCTGCAGGACCGTGTGGAGGCTGTCAACATGGCTGAGGGCATCATCCATGACACAGAATCCAAGATGGAAGAGTTCAAGGACCAGCTCCCTGCTGATGAGGTAATGCTCTAAACTTTGTTGTAATTTACTCAGATTAAATGAATGTTTTGTGCTTGATTTTTGTCTTATTTTTTCCCCCTATTTTTGTGAAATCAGTGCACCAAGCTGAAGGAGGAGATTTCAAAGGTCAGGAATCTGCTGACCAATAAGGACTCTGAGACAGGCGAGAACATCAAGCAGGCCGCAACCAACTTGCAGCAGGCATCACTCAAACTGTTTGAAATGGCCTACAAGAAGGTAGAAAGTATTTCCTTACCTTGAAACTGTGTATATCAGTGTGTGCTGTACTGTAAAAGTCTTGACCAGACCCTCATTTTATTACATTTTGCTTCCAAGAATCTTTTGAATCAGAAAACTGCTAACTGTAAAAGGAATAAGAGTATTTTTGTACAAACAAGTTGACTACCAAAGAGCTATTGGCTGAAAACGAGGCATATCTTAGAATGTGCAGTTTCCATAAAAATTTGGGAAAACTAGAGGTGAACAAACCCAAAAGAAGTAAAAGGTCACACAGATTAAAGCGGTTTTGCAGCAACGTGGACTTTGTAAAATTCTGCTCAGTGTTTGTGAAAGTCTTTAATTCCTTTTGTTCCTGCAGATGGCAGCAGAGCGGGATAGCAGCAGCAGCAGTTCCAGTTCTTCAGAAGGAGAGAAGAAAGAAGGCCAACAGTAGATCTTATTAGTACTTGGCTGTCATGAGATGACCATGACAGCAGAGGACTGTTGGGCTTGTGTGGTGGACTAGGCGGAAGGATGATCGCCAGAGTCATTCTTGCGTAACACAACATTCTACTGTGTTTTGGCAGTAAAATAGAAAAGATAAATGTCAGTGTATGTTCCTCCGTGTCCCATGATATCCTATTTCTAATTTAACTGTCTGGAAAAAAAAGTTGTTTATTTTTACAAAGATGTTAATTTCCATTCTGAGGTAGTGAAACATTTTCTTGTTGAAGATATCACATTTCTTTTGTTCAGTTTCGGAAAGCGGGATGCTCGTTCATAGCACTTATTTGTACCAGTTCACTCTGAGAGGTGTGGTACAGAGGATGTACAACTGCAGAGTGCTGAATAAGAAAAGTCTCCTTTTGGTGTACTCTATTAACATCTCGGAGGCTGCCAGTCCCCCTCCCTGTTGTCCTGAGTGCACTCCATTGACTTGCATTCATTTCGTCTCTTGTAAGGACTGGTTTGTGATCATGTGGTCACATTTTCTGGCATCACGCCAATTCCTTAAACAGTAAATTCAAAGTATGTCTGTGAGATGAGAATTTTAAGAATATAATAAGTATGTGAGAAACTCCCTTTTGGCTCTTAAAAATGCACTTCTTTGGTCACCTTAAACCGAGCATGGGTTGAACTCAACACAACACATGATGGGACAGCTAACTAGATGACATCATGGTTCACTTCTGACAGACAACAGGAGAAAGAAGAGTCATGCATGAGGAGTGTGGAGCAACTGTGTCATTCATTGACGGCCAGAAACTGCTCTGTGTACAGTGACTTGCTGTGTTGAGCACTCTACTTTAAAAAGAAGCACGAAGTAGTGTATTGAATTGAAAGTTCTGTTTATTGTAAGAGTATGGGATGGGTGATTATATTAATGAAGTGAAAACTGAGAATCATAGTAACTTGCCTTTTTCTTTCTTTTTTTTTTTTTTTTTTTTTTTAAATAAAAATATGAAATATGTCAGTGTTGTGGGTTTTTTCTTTTCTTTATGTGTTTTATTCTTTCTAGTATTTCACAAACTTCCTGATTTTATTTTATTTTCTTGCGCATTTGTGATACTTGCTTGTTTCAGATAATGAAACTTTAATATTGGACAAGGACAGTGTGAGCAAAGAAATCCGTTTTTGAAAAAACCGTGCCATTAAGGGAGAAAAGAGAGCCAGGTAGGCTTGGTTCTATGCGTAAAAGTTGTTGCTCCAGAAAGTGTTCTCTGCTTACCAGCAAAAACCGCAATCAAGCATTAGTGATGACTATCAATGAGCCTTTCATACCACTGTGAAGGAGTTTTGGACCACCCTTCTTTACAGAATTGTTTTAATTCAGCATGAGTTGCCTGTTTAAGGGATGCGTCCCAATAGGCTTTAAGTTCAGACTTTTGAGTAGGCTCAAAACTAAGAATCCTTCGTGGTTTTTTTTTTTTTTTTTTTTTTTAGCCTTTCAGAAATGGACTTGTTTGGTGTATTTGAGATCATTGTATTTCTGTATAATCCAAGCGTTCTGGAATCATAACCTGGTCCGTGGCGCAAAAAAGGTTGGGGACTGCTGCACTAAAGGATGTTGGACCTTTATGCCAACCTCTTAGTTCTTGGTGAGAAATATGCCTGAGTAGCTCACTGGAGGTCATTTTATAGGGCTCTGACAGTGTTTCCCATGTTCCTACTTGCACAAGAAATCATCTGCAGGACTAGGTTGATGCCCTTCTGCAACCCTGTTCAGCTGTCCTTTTTGTTATGGCCCATCTTTTTGTATCTCCTCCACACTCCTGAGCAGTGGCGGTCCTAGCCTGTTTGGCGCCCCGGGCGAACACTCCCTCTGGCGCGCGCCCCCCCCCCCAACACACACACATAAAACATATTAAGGATTGTACGTTGACATAAAACTGTTGTCGGAACCATACTGAATTTCACCAGAGAAACACACACACACATATGAAGAGAGAGAGTATGCATAGTATGCAAACAGCCATCATAATTCGTCATACAATGAGAACAGGACAAATCAACAACTGATAATGACTAATTAATATTAAAATCTGTAACATAATGTATTGTTTCATGTTTAGTCTGTTACTGTTACTGTTTTTACCATTTCTTTTTGGAGCAACTGAAATCCACATAATAAAGTATTCTGATTCTGATTCTGATTGTTTCAGGATGACCTGCCATTATCCAATGATGCATCTGCTTACCTGTATCTTTTACTCGTTTCTCTTCCTCTTCTTTTCTATTTTTTCTAAACTGAGCACCTGATGGCTTTGAACTTTTCTTGTCCATCTTCCATTGGTTTTAATTTTGCACTCCAGTATGAACACAAATCCCTCAACCCGAGGATCGCCACAACATAACCTAATAGACCTTTTCTTACTCTTCTTATATTTATTGTTTGTTTACTTGCACTGCTGTAACTGGATCCTCGTCGTCTCGTCTCTCTATATACTGGACTGTATGTAGCGGAGATGACAATAAAGTTTACTTTGACTTCAGCAGCAAGCAGGCGCACCGAGGGCTCTCGCGCTCACTTTTCGCATATAGAATTTCGAAAAAAACATCGGTGCAAATTATAAGTCTGTATCATAATGTCTGGTGTTTCGTGTTTGTTGGTTTGTTTTTATTTTGTTTTATTTTGCGAGTTGGTTATTAGATGCTGCTCCAGCCAGCCAGTGAATACCCCGCCGCCCCGCCCTCTCCTCCCTGTTCAGCAAGCAGCAGGCGCAGCAGGCGCACCTCGCAAACGGAGGGCGCCCTTACTCCCAGCAAATGGGTGATAGAAAACCGATCGGTGCCTGTACCATTTCCAACATGCGCTGGCATGATGTCGGGGCAGCGTGAGTACGAGCAATGTTTTTTTTTTTTTTTTTGCCGATGCCCGTGATGCCGCCCCCACCACGATACCGCCCCGGGCAACCGCCCGTGTCGCCCGTATCAAAAACCGCTACTGCTCCTGAGACTGTGCTAGGAAACACTGCGAACCTTCTCGTGATGGCTTGTATGGATGTGCCATCCTGGAGGAGCTGGACTACCTATGCAACTGGAATGGGATGAACTGGCAAAAAAAAAGTAAAACTAGTGAAAAATCAGCCCTTGACCACCACTTTATTCCCACAGTATTACAACTGAATGCACAACTGTGAGAATACGTGTATTTGCTTAGGAAATACACTGCTCACTTAATTTAAGCATGAAATATATTATATATGATATAATATACATACTTAACTAATTTCGCTTGGTCAACCCAGCGAAAAGTCATGTTTTCAAGCTTTTTTCCATGATGTTGGATGAAATGACTGAGACATTTACAATAAATTTGTTACCATTTTGTGTTTGATGAGCTAACATGTTCAAAAAAGAATTCTTTGTGCATAATTCCCTAACATGTTTTAATACGCAAGTAAATTTGAGTTGTGCATGCTGAGAACATACAGATGCGTTATTTTTAAAACGTGTTAAAAATGCATCTCAAACCTCTGTGCTGTTGTACCTCTATGGTTTCACTAGCATATGTTGTTAAATTCCAGAAACTTACCACTGCTCTAAAAATAATAAATCAACCACATATAAAGGGGATATCATATCTTTAATATTGTCATCTCAGGCACAAAGTGTTGACTGTTAGCATAAAGCTTGTTTTGAGCAAAAGATGAGCTGTGGGGCTGTGGTAAAGGATAAAAAATAATTGTTTTGAATTGTGTCTCAAGCAAAGCTCCTGTAGTAGTACACAAGAATCAAAACACAAAGCAGAATGTTTCTATGAAACTGTGATGCAGCCCTGACATATCACCTTTGATTGCTGATTGGAATGAAAGAGGGGATTAATAGTAGTCCTTATTCTACAGGGTGGGCCATTTATATGGATACACTGTAATAAAATGGGAATGGTTGGTGATATTAAAGTCCTGTTTGTGGCACATTAGTATATGTGAGGGGGAAAACTCCTCAAGATGGGTGGTGACCATGGTGGCCATTTAGAAGTGTGAAGATACGAGATGTGCAGCACCTGAAACTACGGACACTGGATGCCTGTGCTGGCATTTCTCCTGCGGTGTTGCTATCAGTGTGTGAAGAGTGGGAGAAGAGGGTTGCATTGATAATCCAACACAATGGGCAGAACATTGAACACATTTTATAAGTGGTAAGAAACTTGTAAATAACTCATGAAAGAACAAAGTTACATTGAAACCAAGCACACCATTGTTTTTCTTGTAACATTACCAATAAGTTTGATGTGTCACATGGCCCTCTTCCTATTGAAAAAACAAAAGTTGTATCCAAGATGGCCGACTTCTAAATGGCCACCATGGTCACCACCCATCTTGAGGAGTTTGCCCCCTCACATATACTAATGTGCCACAAACAGGACTTTAATATCACCAACCATTCCCATTTTATTACGGTGTATCCATATAAATGGCCCACCCTGTACATTCAGTGTAATCAGTGTTAGGCTAAAAGCGACTTCTTCATGTTGTCCAAACAGCTCTGTGACTCATCAATTCACACTGGAATCCAGCAGGGGGAAGCAGTGCATCATGAAGCAGGCAGACTGCCTCAGCATGCTTGAGGTCACTAAGTCACGCTGCAGGTTTTATGATTTTAATGATATAGCTGGTTCTATGAAGTATTAGAAAACTGGAGGTAAGTTTTAGGTGTTCAGTATAAAGTTTAGCACTTTGAGGTCTTCAGTAGACATAAGAAAGACCCTTGAATGCTTGGTGCTTGATTTAGCTGATAATACGGTGGCCCTGAGAGGCCAAACGGACTGCAACTTAAGAAAACACCAGCAATAAGAAAAACCCTGCAAAAGCACACAAAACACAACGGAAATAGGGAAAAACGACAACGGAAATACGAAAAAACAAAACACAAATAGGAAAAAACACAACAGAAGTGTTTCTGAGGAGACAATAACCCAACGGACCTTTGCAGGAACCAAAATAAGCTCTGTGGCTGTGTCCCAATTCAGGGTCTGCACGCTTGAAGTACGCATTTTAAGTGCGATTACGTCACCTCCACGCGACGACGGCTGTCCCAATTCGAAGTGTACTTCAAATGCATACTCCAAATGCGCCGTCGATTTCCTCAAATATCAAGCGTGGTCCGGTGCACGCTTCGTGGTCCCATATATCCCACAATTCATAGCGCGGCGGTGGGTGTGGATAATTTTGCCGCAAAATACGGCAGAAGGGAGCGGCTGAAGAGTGAACTGTCAAAAGTAAGTACTGAATATGATGTCACTTATTTATGTGCGAATGTTTAATAACGAAGAACATTAAAACATTGCTGTTGGCCACATGTTGGTAAAGTTATGTGACATTAGTGATGTTTGTACTTCCAGCCTCTACATATACATATATATATCATAATAATCTGACAATACTATAATATTGGCCATATTATATTTACATTACCACAGTGAGATGACTTTAGTCTCATGAACAACATTAGCTAATTTTTATTTACTAACTGATCTTGAAATGACTGTTCAGTACAGAAATGAAGCCCAACAATCATGTTTTACAGTCCTGTGGTCTCAGCCTCAGATACTCAACTAATCAAAGTGATGTCATGACAAAAATGAATGACCAAGAAAACATTTTTTCTCCTTCATTTATGACACACAATCTCGCGTTTCTTGCGGTTAGTATCATGGTTGCTAGGCAACCTGAACAGCGCAACGAAGGCTAGACCATCCCATTTCACAAGCCTCTCACTTCCGCACTTCTCGTACTTATAGTACGTAGTACTATAAGTACTATAGTACTTATAGTATGTAGTACGGGTAGTGCGCGTACTTCAAGCGTGCAGACCCTGAATTGGGACACAGCCAGAGACTGTCACTTCCCGGGAGGATCTAAGATAGTGGAGTGAGAAGCACCCTTTTTGCAGGCTCTGTTAATAATAAGACTATTTTGTCCCTAGTTGGTGTATTTATATGCAGCAATCTACAAATTCCACTAGGATTAAACTGCATTAATCCTTTTTCCTTTTGCCGGAATTTTTTTTTCTCGTTTTTTGAGGCTTTTTTCCCCCCTGAGAACGAAGTGGTTTACAACATGGCTGACCATGACTACAACTGCCCTCCGCGAGGCTTGTGAAGACAGTGACATGGAAGACATCGAGGTGGACGAGAGTTCTTCCAAAGAAAGTAAAATCGACCTGAATCATACACCTACTAAAAGCCCGAACCCAAAGAAAATGAAGGGTAAGGACAACAGAAAATGATGATAATATCGGCGCCGCCATTCTCCAGGCAGTTCAGATTCTGACTGGAAAAGTGGATGAACAAACTGAACTGTTAAAAACATTTGACAAGCGCATCGAGGCTAATACTACAGCCACAAGAGAAAACAAACAAGAAATTTCTTGCTTAAGGAAACAATTGAAAAGCTCCAAAAAGAAAACGCGCTTAATAAAGCAGTGGAGGAACACGCTCGATACAAAAGGAGATGGAACCTGAGACTGACTGGACTACCAGAGAAGGATGGTGAAAACACAAGGGAAATTGCCATCGGGATACTTACAAGAGTCGTGCCTCTATCAGTGAACCGACTGCGAGACACAGTGGATACAGTCCACCGCCTGGGTAAACCCAACACCGCGGCAGCCTTTAAGGGCAAGGGCAATCATCATCCAATTTGGGATGAGAACCGTTCAGGATGAAGTTTGGAAAAAACTGAAGGAAGCCCGAGTATGTAATGAAATGCATATTCAATTCAGAGACGATTTCTCCAAAGACAGGGAGGCTCGTTCTAAGCTGTGGCCAATGGTTCAGGAGGCCAGGAAGAAGGGAAAAAGAGCATTTCTGAAGGAAGGTTACGCACTGATTGACAACCGTCGGGTGGATCCTATCTGAACATCCTTTGTAACATTGGTCCATTTCAGGTACTGTTACTAATTGACGTGTTCTACGAATGTTCGGACACCTTAAGGGTTGCTGCAATAAATGCTAATGTTGAATTTTGTTGGGATCACATTAGCTGCTCATTCCTGCGCACCACTCTCTTCGTGCACTCATATTATTTAGCGAATGTTATCCTTTTTTTCTTTGAATGTTAGGGGTTTAAAGAACAATACAAAGCGTAAGGCAACTTCTCTTTTTTGCAAAGAGCAGAAGAGCAACGTTATTTTTTTGCAAGAGACTCATTCAGGGGAGGCGGAAAAACTTTTTTGGAAACAACAATGGGGAGATTATGTTTTCTTCAGCCATGGGACTACACATTCAGCTGGTGTGATGATCCTGTTCAACAGGTTTTCGGGAATTGTAATTAACCATAGTAGTGACAATAATGGACACTGGCTGATTATGGTGATTGAGTTCAATGATGTTAAATATATTTTGATTTGTGTTTACGGTTATAACAAAAGAGCACAGAACAAACAACTTTACTCTTCCTTGAATAAGATGTTGGAGGAATGGAAAGTGACCTATAATACTGATAAAGTTATAGTTAGAGGAGACTTTAATTTGGTCCCTGACATCTATTTGGATTGCCTTCCTCCAAGAAGAAATAGCCACTATTATGAGGAGACTGAATTCATTACTAAAGGAAATCTAATTGATTTTTGGAGAATGCGAAATCCCAATGCCAAACAATTCACATGGTACAATTCGGCTAATAATGGTCTATGTTCAAGGTTAGACTTTTGGTTAATCTCTACTAACCTGATAAATGAGGTCCTTAAATGTGAAATATCAGCATTACCCCTGACTGATCACTGTGCTATTTATTTTCAACCAGGTGGGGTTAAGCATATCCCTAACTATTTGTGGAAGTTTCTAGACTTCTAGACAATGAGGAATTTTGCAATGAAACAAAAAACTTGTTAAACAAAATTAATCTATTGGAAATGTCTCCCTTGAGTAAATGGGAATGGTTTAAATTTAAAATCAAAGAAGTTGCTATAAAAATAAATAAAGGCATCTCAAGTTTAAAAAAAAGATACAACATTATATTATTAATGATATGAATAGAAAAAAAAATAGAAAAAGTCAAAAAGCAGACTCATCTGTAGAAGAACAAATCAAACTAAATAATCTTCAAAACCAATTGGATAGCTTATATTTGGAAAAAGCAAAAGGAGCATTCCTCGCTGGCTTGAGGAAGGTGAAAAAAATACTTTTTATTACTTTGGCCTAGAAAAACTAAGACAAACAAAAAAGAAAATCAATAAACTACTTGTTAATAATCTTAGCATTGATAGCCATGAACAAATAAATGAGGAAATAGAACATTTCTATAAGAAATTATATGAGTCTAACTTTTCAATCGATGATTGTCAAACATTTTTTGAAATAATTAGGCCATGTAGTACAATTATTGACGAGTCTTTTAGGCAACATATGGAAGATAAACTTGAAGAGAATTGAAGAGTTAGATAAAGTAATTGGGCATATGTCAAATTTATTGTTAGGACAATGTCCTCTGATTGATAAAAAGTGCAATAGTAAATTTATTATTAGTCTCTTTAAAGATAAAATATTCCATAGTTATGATAGAATGGTTACTTGGAATGGTTCAAGTTTAATTACTTCAAATATATTAGATAAAGCTTACTCGAAATTTATGAAATGGTCTATTCTACCTAAAGTTAAAGAAACACACTTTAAAATCATAAATAAAATTATCCTGTGGCAGAATCTTTAAAAAAGAGATTTGGCTTTGAGGTGGATCAGTGTTCTTTTTGTACTGTCGAAAATGAAACCTTAGAACATCTTTTTTTTTACATGCCCTATCACACAACGTTTTTGGTGTGATATAATAAATTGGATTTCTTTAAAAAATCATGATGTGCCACCATTTGAACTATATCATATTATTTTTTATATGGAACATCTAGCTTTGGATGTCTCTGACATTATTAACATCATCATACTCAGTGTTGGGTAAGTTACTTTAAATTAGTAACTTAGTTACATTACTAGTTACTTCTATCAAAAGTAACTCAGTTACTTCAAGTTACTCGTTACTTTCAGAGTAACTAGTTACTAGGGAAAGTAACTTTGGTTTTACTCAGAATTCTCTTGTTAATGTGTTTCTTCTGTAACTGGATACCCAGCCAGACTGCCAGTCTTCTAGCTTGCTTACTTGCCACAAGTGCACTGTGCCACCTACCAATAGAAAGGAAAAAATAATGTGCACATTTCCACGAGAGAAATCCCACGCCTGATTCTATCCTAGCCTGCTTTTTACATCCAACACAAAAACTGCAGTCGTGGTGCTTTCGATTGTACTCAGAACTCGGAAATTCTGCCTTCTGAATCGGAAGATGTAGGTAACACCAGACTGAAGATGAGCTGCATACAGAGCTGGACTGGGACAAAAAAATCGGCATTTTGACTAGAGACCGGCCCACCATTATAGGAAAAATCATAAAGCCTTTGAATGAAAATAAACACTGTTGTGACAGTGATGTACACTGTTCTGATGGTATATATGTATCAATCTATCAATTGTTTGTTGTAAGACTCAGATAATTATTTTTTTAAAAGTGAGACATTTTAAATGAGAATAAGAAAGTATTTCCTTGTGCCCCCCTTTCCCTTTTAATGCCCTACATGGACCCCTGGCAACACTTTACTAGACCCGCCCCTGCACAGTTATCAGCTGTCAGCTACTTAGAAAAGGATCCTGGTGTTATTTGTCTCTCAGAAACAGTTCGTAACTTCCCTTCAACTCATTCATGTCACCTAAAAGGTAAACCTTTTTCTCCATCACAGCTCTGATGATCCAGTAAGGACATCTCCTGGTTTCATCTGCATGTTTCCCTCTCATCACATAACCAAACCGATATCATGACCAGCAACTTTACAGCTGTGGCTCCAGCCAACATCAGCTGATACTAGAAAGTAATATTAAATAAATTCTAACAACAGCTGATCAAGCTTAAAAGTGCTGCTGTTGTTTACCGCGACATCCGCTGGTTTCCTCTTTCTGCCGCAAAGTGGGCGATAAATAAACAAGAGAGAAAAGCCGATCAGCTGATCATTGATCAGTTTCATGATTGAAGTAGAAACAGGAGAGGGGGTGAGAGAATGAGAGAAGAAGAGGCAGCTGTGCAGCGTAAACACAGAATAACTCCAGCTTTGTGTCTTTTTCATTGTAGCTGAAGTCCGGGACAAACTGTTCCTTTTCACCTCAATACGAAACGCGTAATAGTTTCTCTGAATACGAGACGATTCCGTTTTTTACGGGACGGTTGGCAACTCTAATAATTAACCTTATGAACAAAATAAAGTTCAACATCAGTAACATAGCACCACCCAGCTGTATAGAAACTCCGTCATGCTAGCTAGCACGCAGTACGAAAAAGTCAGCATAACGAAAATAAACTCCACCTAAACTTGGTTCATATCTGACCCAGATGGACTGCAGGTTATAACTTCTTACCTGAAGTTCAGTTCACCTGACACTCTCGGACCAGCGGCCGCTTCGGGTCTCTCCTCTTGCCTCCCTTTGCCTTCATCCACCTGCTGGCTTCCACCACTTGCTAATGTTATTGAATCTGTGGAAGCTCCGCGATAGCCACCACACGAAGTAACGAGTAACGACCCTATCTAAATCCCAGTAACGAGTAACGCGTTCCCGGTTTTGGCATAATAACTAGTTACCGTGCTCGTTACCACAATAATAACGTAGTTACTGTAACGCGTTACTTAATAACGCGTTAGTCCCAACACTGATCATACTATTGGGTAAATATCATATCCATTGTGCTAAATGCAGGAACTCTAAGCCTTCTTTCCCTGGCTTTATTAATGATTTTAAGTTTTATTTTTCTTCACTTAAAAAAACAAAGAGCAAATATGCCCAAAAAATTTTACCAAGGTATTGCTTATTTCCTGTTATTCTAAATTTAGATTTAGTTTAATGTTTTGTTACACTGCTCCTTTTATGCACACGTTAAATTCCTGCCATATATCTTTTCTGTTTTTTTAATTGTATTTTTTTATTTATTTGTTCATTTATTTATTAAATTTTCTATTATTCCTCTAATGCTTTATTGTACTGTTCAAAACTTTCACTTGTATTATTACCTGTGTTATCCTCTTTAAGAATTTGTATTTTGCAATTGCTCAATTAAAAAAAAAAAAAAAAGACTGTCACTTCCCGATCCGTACCGGAAACCCGATCCGTACCAAACATGTGCGAAAGGCCACTACTTCCGCTCTAAGCATTTTACTATAGTTATGGATCAGAGTATCTGTTAAGATGTAAACATCTTAACAGATAGTTCGAGTTATTTTGAATTGTTCGAGTTAGTTCGAGTTATTTTCTCTAAATTTCGAGTTATGTTAGTTTCGACTTCTTTTTTTGAAATTTTTGACGACATTTTGACTTATTAACTCAAAATTTTGAGAAAAGTAACTTGAAATTTCGAGTTAGCAGTGCCAATCAGTAATCTACGTGAATGACGTCATTTCCTTGTTACCCGGAAGCTGAAGCCCTCAGGTATAAATTCTACAGCTAAGCTACCGGTATTACATCCAGTCATGAATGCACAGATTGCTGAGTATTTTTAGCGTGGCTTCAAAAATGATGAAATCCTTGTGTTATTCTGAATCACATGGCGTTACTATCAACAAACGTACTCGCGAAAGCGCCAATTTGTTGCGATCCGGTTTTCAGTGCACGTTACTCTGCGCCATATGCTTCTGGGTAACAAAAAAGTGACCTCATTCATGTAGATTACTAAGTGAGCAATGTATTTTCAAGTTATTAACTCAAAATTTTGAGAAAAGTAACTCAAAATTTCGAGTTATGTTTCTCCAAATTTTGAGTTATGTTTCTCCAAATTTCGAGTTAATACGTCGAAATTTCGAGTTATGGAGACTTGGGTTTTTTTTTGTTTTTTTTAGTGGCGGAAACGGGCTTCCATAAAAATTTGATTTAGTGATAGTCGAGTGTGTTCATGCTTGTCTGTGTGGAGAGGATTGACTGGAATAGTGATGATGATGTACGCTATCACTGTCAATTGTCACTAAACACTTAATCTGGCTGATGAATCTTCACGTGACACATTACTAATAGTGATGCGCGAATCATGAACGAATCGTTCAATACTCGAGAATCACTTTACTGACTCATGAATCATGATTCACAAGCCCAACTGACTCACTGACTCATCCCTGTTGCTGTTAGCAGCAATGTATCTAGCTTATAATTAAAATTGTGGAGAAAAACACAACATCCAGTATCGTAACAAAAAAATTTCTGCTCTGAACTGGAAGAAAATACCCTGAGTAGAAGCTCACATCAAGAAAATAGCTCCTCGGTTCACAGTAGCATCGCTCTGCTAACATGCTAACAGCACATTTGAGCTACTCACCCCCTCCCTTCCTGTGCTGAATCGTAAGCGAATCACTCAGGACTCGCTCACCCCCTCCCTCCTGTGCTGAATCATAGAGCGAACGAATCACTCACTCACTCACTAACCCCCTCCTTCCTGTGCTGAATCGTAAGCCTAAGCAAATCACTCAGGACTCACTAACCCCCTACCTCCTGTGCTGAATCATAGAGCGAACGAATCACTCAGGACTCACTAACCCCCTCCCTCCTGTGCTGAATCATAGAGCGAACGAATCACTCACTCACTCACCCCCTCCCTCCTGGCTCACAGCTTCTTCTTCTTCTTGGTTGGCAACCAATGTTAAGGCGCATTACCGCCCCCTGGCTCACAGCTCAGTGGACATTAAAAATAAAATAAAATAAAATAAAATAAAATAAAATAAAATAAAATAAAATAAATAAATAAATAAATGTTTATAAAATTCATTTCTAAAACATTTCTAAAATTAAGCAATTTCCTATCAAAATTGCTTAATTTTAGAAATGTTTTTGCTCTTTTTTGCTCTATAAAATAGTTGTTTTCTTTTAGAATCATTCATCTCAGCAGTAGGATTTACATGAAAAGGGAAACAAATTAAGTTTGAGTGAAAATGTACATTTTTTTGCACTCTCTGGTCGACTGACTCAGTGAATCAAATGACTCAAAAAATCCGATTCACTTTGGTGAGTGACTCATTAAAACTCGATTCAGTAAAAAGAATCAAATTTACCATCACTAATTACTAACTCTGTATTATTAAGTCTGTAATTATGCGCCATTCTTCCTATTTTACAGCGCTTTTTTTCAATCGGGGGAAGCTCTCTGTTGAGGAGAAAAGCCTGAATTAGTTTGTATACGGAGGTATCCATTGTTTAAATGTCCCGGGCAGTCGAAAAAGAGGCAGAGCTGTCGAGAAATACTAGGAGCTAACCGAGTCATTCAAATATATTAGCTGTCTTTTTAAACTTTATTAAGAAACACTGTACAGAAAATGTGTACAACTTGAACAAAATTAACATATGCCAGGGGGTGTAATATAAAAAGTTACATACATTCAAATAATTTGTAATTAGTACAAATAGTAATAGTTTTCATAACCTTTTTGTTAAGTGATCCATTAATCAATTTTATGTAACATAAAGTATCATTATAGTAATGTTTAAAATTAGGCTTTTGGCTACTGTATTTGCATTTGTGAAAATAAAATTTAGCTAAGATAACTAACAAGTTTATTATAAAGTAAACATCTTCTGTTTTTTTGCCTTTGAAAGAAACAAAATACAACATTTTCCCATTTCAAAGTAAAGTCCTTGTAGAGATGTCCAGTAAGTCTTAGAAAAATGTTCTAGTGTGTGAACAGATCCAGAAGAGGTGTTGCACAGTCTCAGGATGGCTTCCACAAAATCCACAGTTCACATTTATGTCCCTTTTCAACTTTGTCATATAATGATTAGCAGGATAATATTTATGCAGTATTTTAAATGAAACTTCTTTTACTTTATTTGTTACCAGATACTTGTTAGGATTGTCAATACTCTTTTCCAGTTAATGTCACTGACAAAGGAATTCCAATAACAGATCACACGTGGAACAGATAGAGATTCTCTCTGGAACAAAGCACAAATATTCTTATTACCTTTACTATGGTTTGTTAGACAGATTCTTCCTATGTGTGAATCCACAGGGTTTGGGAGAGAAACAGTTGATATGCAAGGTTGAATATCTTTAAATAGCATTACAATACCTGTACATATTGCATCAAATAATATGGCATATTCTTTGGGTGTGGCTGGAAATTTATAAGTGTTTAAGAATTCTGAATAAGACATAAGATGCCCATTAGGATTAAACAGCTGATTCACTAAAACAATCCGTTTCTCAACCTAACTAGAAAAAAATAATGATTTATTTTTATGCACTATGTTCCTATTATTCCAAATTAAATACTTATGGGGTGTAAAGTTGTATTTATATATAAGGGACCAAGCTAATAGAACTTGTTTGTGAAACATCGAAAGATTTTCTGGAAACTTATCTATATTATAATCACAACCTAAGATAAAACTTCGACCACCAAACTTAGAGAAAATGTAGTGAGGAATAAAATTCCAAATGGAGATTTTTAAGAAAATGTTTTGCCCAATTAATCTTGAATGTATTGTTTAGTGTAGAGAAATTGCTGCATGAGTCAGTCGAGATAGACCTTCTGCTTTTGAGAGCAATACCCTCCCTCTTAAACTTAAATCACTCTGCAACCACTGATTTAATTTGGTTTGAGATTTTTTAATAATTGGGGGAAAAAATTAGCGAAATTCATTTTTTTTGATCTTTGCAGATAATCAGACCTAAATATGTTGCTTCATTTTTAACTGTTATATTACAAATACTCTCAACATTACACTCTTTGACAGGTAATAATTGGCATTTATTTAAGTTTAGCATCAATCCAGACCCTTTTGAGAAATCCTCTATAACTTGCAAAGGAATTGGCAACTGGCTGGCATTTTTAAGAAAAATTGTGGTATTATCTGCCAGTTGAGTGATGACAGTCTCTCTGTCTGCTATGTTTATACCTTTCACGAGCCTATTCAAAATATGAGAGGCAAGAATTTGGGTGCAAAGCAAAAAAAGATAAGGGCTAGTCGGGCATCCCTGGCGTACACCTCGATTAAGACAAAAACGAGAAATAGTGCCATTTTTCATTCCAATAGAACTATTTGCATTGGAATACAGAGTTTTGATAGCTTTGCAGAAGATATCACCAAAACCAAATTTCTGAAGTGTGAGGGTTAGGGTTAGAGACCCTAACCCTAACCCTAATTGAGTCAAAGGCTTTATAGAAGTCTAGCAGAAGGATAAATGAGTCATTAGATATTAATGCTGAGTAGTCCAGAATATCCAAGGTGAGTCTAATATTATTGGAGATGTGCCTGTTTGTCATAAATCCAGACTGTGTCTCATCTACAACAGCGGTCCCCAACCTTTTTTGCGCCACGGACCGGTTTGTGCCCGACAATATTTTCACGGACCGGCCTTTAAGGTGTTGCGGATAAATACAACAAAATAAAACTAGTACCGGTACCGAAAAAAATAAGATTTATTCATAACACACGTGAAAAGACCCAGGAAAACCGAGTTAACGACAAAACGATAACAAAATAACGCTAAAAACCGACAAAAACCCTGAAAACCATACATTTCACACCTGAGTCTCACTCTCGCGGCCCGGTACCAAATGACTCACGGACCGGTACCGGTCCGTGGCCCAGGGGTTGGGGACCGCTGATCTACAATATCATCCAAAATATATTTAATTCTTCTTCTTGAGTGAGGCTGGGGGAAAGAGTGCCCCTTTCAATACTTTCATTGTAAACCTGCAACAAAAAGGGTGCTAGCTGAGAAGAGAATGATTTATAGAATTCAGCCACCAGCCCATCTGTGCCTGGAGATTTCTTGTTTTTAAGGGATTCTCAGTAGATGTCAATATTTCCTTTTCAGTAATCGGACTGTCATAAAGAAGCCTATCAGCACTTTTAATCATTTCAACATTATTTACAGAGTCGATAAATTGGGTAGCGACCTTTGCGTTATAATTGGATTCATACAACTTTGAGTAGAAATTTCAACAAAATTGAGAGATAATTTTTGAATCATCACTGACCATTTATATTCAATTTATGAATAGCATTGGCTTTAGATCTATGTTTTTTGAAGTGGAAAAAATAAGCAGAATTCTGCCCTTCCTCTATCCATCTTTTTCTTGAACGAACAAAAGCTCCTTCAGCTTTCTGGCAGTAAATCTCTTCCAGTTTAAATTGAAAGGTCCTAAGACGTAATTTATCAGCCTCTGAGACCTCGAGTGGTGGGAGTTGATATATTGCGGAAATTTGAACAATTAGATTTTCTTCTTCTTCTGCCCTTGACTTAGCTATTTTTGCCCCATGCTGTTGCAACATTTTACTTGTCTCAAATTTAAAAATTTCTCAATTTGTGTGATAGGAATTCTCAATATTAGCCTTGTGTATAAAGTGTTTTAACAGTCATGTAATTTCAGATTTTACAACTGCGAACTATTTAATTTCCAATATGAAGTGTTGTAGGTATTGCTATATAAAAAATAAAAGAAAAGAATTCCCCACTCGCCCCTGTGGGCGGTTAATCCTTCAAGCTCGGGTCCTCTACCAGAGGCCTGGGAGCTTGAGGGTCCTGCGCAGTATCTTAGCTGTTCCTAGGACTGCGCTCTTCTGGACAGAGATCTCCGATGTTGTTCCCGGGATCTGCTGGAGCCACTCGCCTAGCTTGGGAGTCACTGCACCTAGTGCTCCGATTACCACTGGGACCACCGTCACCTTCACCCTCCACATCTTCTCGAGCTCTTCTCTGAGCCCTTGGTATTTCTCGAGCTTCTCGTGTTCCTTCTTCCCGATGTTGCTGTCATTCAGAACCGCTACATTGATCACTACGGCCGTCTTCTTCTGTTTGTCTACCACCACTATGTCCGGTTGGTTAGCCACCACTATTTTGTCCGTCTGTATCTGGAAGTCCCACAGGATCTTAGCTCGGTCATTCTCCATCACCCTTGGGGGCATCTCCCATTTTGACCTCGGGACTTCCAGGTTATACTCGGCACAGATGTTCCTGTACACTATGCCGGCCACTTGGTTATGGCGTTCCATGTATGCCTTGCCTGCTAGCATCTTGCACCCTGCTGTTATGTGCTGGATTGTCTCTGGGGCATCTTTACACAACCTGCACCTGGGGTCTTGCCTGGTGTGATAGACCCCAGCCTCTATGGATCTTGTGCTCAGTGCTTGTTCCTGTGCTGCCATGATTAGTGCCTCCGTGCTGTCTTTCAATCCAGCTTTGTCCAGCCACTGGTAGGATTTCTGGGTATCAGCCACCTCCGCTATCTGCTGGTGGTACATACCGTGCAGGGGCCTGTCCTTCCATGATGGTTCCTCGCCTTCCTCCTCTTTCTTGGGTTTCTGCTGCCTGAGGTATTCACTGAGCACGCTGTCAGTTGGGGCCATCTTTGTGATGTATTCGTGGATGTTCCTTGTCTCATTCTGGACTGTGGTGCTGACACTCACCAGTCCCCGGCCTCCTTCCTTCCGCTTAGCGTACAGCCTCAGGATGCTGGACTTTGGGTGAAACCCTCCATGCATGGTAAGGAGCTTTCTTGTCTTTATGTCAGTGGCTTCTATCTCCTCCTTTGGCCAGCCTATTACCCCAGCAGGGTACCTGATCACAGGCAGGGCGTAGGTGTTGATGGCCCGGATCTTGTTCTTACTGTTCCGCTGACTCCTCAGGACTTGCCTTACCCTCTGCAGGTACTTGGTGGTTGTAGCTTTCCTAGCAGCCTCTTCATGGTTCCCATTCGCCTGCGGGATCCCCAGGTACTTGTAACTGTCCTCTGTGTCTGCAATGTTGCCCTCTGGTAGTTCGATCCCCTCAGTTCTGACTACCTTCCCTCTCTTTGTTACCATCCGACTACACTTCTCCAGTCTGAACAACATTCTGATGTCATTGCTGTATATTCTGGTGGTGTGGATCAGTGAATCGATGTCTCGTTCACTCTTGGCATTCAGCTTGATGTCATCCATGTACAGGAGGTGGCTGACAACTTCTCCATTCCGTAGTCGGTATCCGTAGCCAGTCTTTTCAATGATCGCAGTGAGGGGGTTAAGGCCTATGCAGAACAGCAGTGGGGAGATCCCGCACTTGATGGTGACTTGTGCTATGGGCTTGAAGTTGGCCTCTAGTGTTGTACGCCACAACCCCATTGAGTTCCTGATGAAGGCTCTCAGGGTCCTGTTGATCTTGTACAATTCTAGGCATTCCAGGATCCAGGGCATTGAGTCATAGGCCTTCTTGTAATCAATCCAGGCAGTGCACAGGTTGGTCAGTCTGGTCTTGCAGTCTCGGCTGACTGCTCAGTCTACCAGTAGCTGGTGTTTTGCGCCTCTGGTATTCTTGCCCATACCTTTCTGTGCCCCGCTCATGTATTGACCCATGTGCCTGTTCATCTTAGCTGCTTTGATGCCTGACAGGAGCTTCCACGTGGTGCTGAGGCAGGTTATTGGTCGGTAGTTGGAAGGGACCGGCCCTTTCTGGGGGTCCTTGAGGATCAGGACTGTCCGGCCTTCGGTTAGCCATTCTGGGTGTCTCTCGTCAACTAGCAGCTGGTTCATTTGTGCTGCCAGGCGCTCGTGGAGTGCCGTCAGCTTTTTCAGCCAGTAGGCGTGAACCATATCAGGGCCTGGTGCTGTCCAACTCTTCATACTGGAGACCCTTTCTTGGATATCTGCCACTGTGATGATTACTGGACCCTGTTCAGGGAGGTCGCTGTGGTCTGCCCTCAGATCCACTAGCCACTAGCCACTAGCATTGCTGTTATGGGTTGCGTCCTTCTCCCATATGCTCTTCCAGTATTGTTCTGTCTCCAGCCTTGGTGGTGCTGTTGTCATATTGTTCCCTGCCACTGAGAGTACACCTTGGCTGGTTCCGTGGAGAACAGCTGGTTTATTTGTACCTCTTCAAGCGGCTGGCCAAGGCTGTGAGTCGTTATATATATATATATATATATATATATATATATATATATATGTATATATATATATATATTGCTCTATGGTCGTTAAGTGGAGTTGTAAGGACATTGACCGCTGTCCTTTGATAGACTACTTGATATTAACCAGAAGTCAATATGCGATTTTCTTTTTTTTTTTTTAAATGTTTATTTATAAGATTTTAAGTTATAAGTTACATAACGTCTCACCAGACAAAGGACATAAGATTCAAAAACAATAACATTTAAGCACAGAAAAAAAAGAAAAACCAGAAACCAAACACACAACAAACAAAAAAAACCCAAACAGGAAAACAGGAAAGAAAAGAAAACAAAATACACCAGTTAGCCAGTACAAATCAAAAGTTCAAAAGAAACACAATTGTCCAAAGAAGATGATCTTCTGTGTGAGTTTAGACAGGGTAACAGAGAGTTCACCAAGACCAAAAGATGTGGGAAACAAGTCCAGGAAGGAATCAGGGTCCGGCAGAAGTGCAGTTTCACGCAAACACAAAGTGCAGTCAAATGGGTTAAAGTTTATGTTGAATTCCCATTAATATGATTGAGAAAATGGCCCCAGATTTCGACAAACTTAAAATGGGTGTCAGCCAAATGATAACGAACCTCTTCAATATACAAACAAGCAATCATCTCACGTAGCCAAACCCTGAACAATATGCGATTTTCTTGAACCAGAACGGTTACTCCAGGTAAATGATATATGTCTCTGCAAATATCAGTTATATTAAATTTATCCATAAATGTTTCCAATCTCAAATTATTCCTAAAATGTTGTGCTGGGGCTCATCTATCTATAGTGTAATTTAGTGAAACATTAAAATCTCCTCCATATAATAAATTTGAACTGGGATATTTAGAGAGCTAAATACTAATCCTTGTATCTAAAGAGTCAATTAATTTATCATTTTCAGGTTTGGTATTACAGTTTTTCTCCATTGGTTTGGCTCATTTCTTGAAACAGAAATTACATTCTCAAAACTCTAAGATTAACACTCTTACAGTTTAGCACAACACTATAGCTCACCTGCAAAAGCTCATATCTCTTCCAAAACTGTTCACTCAGGCTTCAATCTAAATCCCTTTCTCATTTAAACAGTCAGTGTCTCCAAAATGGCAAAGATCCTTCTCAATAGCTTTGGCTCATTTCTCGACACAGATCGGACATTCTCATCATTCTTGGTGCCTTTGTCAAAATAAACCTGGATGGTTGATCACAACAACATGGTCCACCTGCAAAAGCTCATATCTCTCCTAAAACAGTTCACTCATGTGTCAAAACTACATTTCTTTCGAATCTGAATAGTCAGTGCCCCCAAAATGCATCGTCCCTTTGGCATTGTGTGAGTACTGCCATACAAAATGTTTAGATGTTTGTCACTACAGGGAGTGCAGAATTATTAGGCAAATGAGTATTTTGTCCACTTCATCCTCTTCATGCATGTTGTCTTACTCCAAGCTGTATAGGCTCAAAAGCCTACTACCAATTAAGCATATTAGGTGATGTGCATCGCTGTAATGAGAAGGGGTGTGGTCTAATGACATCGACACCCTATATCAGGTGTGCATAATTATTAGGCAACGTCCTTTCCTTTGGCAAAATGGGTCAAAAGAAGGACTTGACAGGCTCAGAAAAGTCAAAAATAGTGAGATATCTTGCAGAGGGATGCAGCAGTCTCAAAATTGCAAAGCTTCTGAAGCGTGATCATCGAACAATCAAGCGTTTCATTCAAAATAGTCAACAGGGTCGCAAGAAGCGTGTGGAAAAACCAAGGCGCAAAATAACTGCCCATGAACTGAGAAAAGTCAAGCGTGCAGCTGCCAAGATGCCACTTGTCACCAGTTTGGCCATATTTCAGAGCTGCAACATCACTGGAGTGCCCAAAAGCACAAGGTGTGCAATACTCAGAGACATGGCCAAGGTAAGAAAGGCTGAAAGACGACCACCACTGAACAAGACACACAAGCTGAAACGTCAAGACTGGGCCAAGAAATATCTCAAGACTGATTTTTCTAAGGTTTTATGGACTGATGAAATGAGAGTGAGTCTTGATGGGCCAGATGGATGGGCCCGTGGCCGGATTGGTAAAGGGCAAAGAGCTCCAGTCCGACTCAGACGCCAGCAAGGTGGAGGTGGAGTAGTGGTTTGGGCTGGTATCATCAAAGATGAGCTTGTGGGGCCTTTTCGGGTTGAGGATGGAGTCAAGCTCAACTCCCAGTCCTACTGCCAGTTTCTGGAAGACACCTTCTTCAAGCAGTGGTACAGGAAGAAGTCTGCATCCTTCAAGAAAAACATGATTTTCATGCAGGACAATGCTCCATCACACGCATCCAAGTACTCCACAGCGTGGCTGGCAAGAAAGGGTATAAAAGAAGAAAAACTAATGACATGGCCACCTTGTTCACCTGATCTGAACCCTATTGAGAACCTGTGGTCCATCATCAAATGTGAGATTTACAAGGAGGGAAAACAGTACACCTCTCTGAACAGTGTCTGGGAGGCTGTGGTTGCTGCTGCACGCAATGTTGATGGTGAACAGATCAAAACACTGACAGAATCCATGGATGGCAGGCTTTTGAGTGTCCTTGCAAAGAAAGATGGCTATATTGGTCGCTGATTTGTTTTTGTTTTGTTTTTGAATGTCAGAAATGTATATTTGTGAATGTGGAGATGTTATATTGGTTTCACTGGTAAAAATAAATCATTGAAATGGGTATATATTTGTTTTTTGTTAAGTTGCCTAATAATTATGCACAGTAATAGTCACCTGCACACACAGATATCCCCCTAAAATAGCTAAAACTAAAAACAAACTAAAAACTACTTCCAAAAACATTCAGCTTTGATATTAATGAGTTTTTTTGGGTTCATTGAGAACATGGTTGTTGTTCAATAATAAAATTATTCCTCAAAAATACAACTTGCCTAATAATTCTGCACTCCCTGTATGGCAGAGGACCAACAATATTCAACAGAAAAGAGTAGCCTCCAAGGTTTGACATCACAGATTGCACTCACACTACCAAGGAAATGATAACCATTTTTTATTCACACGCAAAGAAAGTTTCATACATATGTAAAAAGAAAATGTACATTACAGTAGTAAATTGTGTGAACACAAAATCAAAAAACAAGGACTTATTCAGTGGTCGCTGTACTCATTCTCCCGCTCTTGTCCACTGTCTTCACCCTCCTGATTATTTACACGCTGTTGTCCGTCCCATGTCCTTCCAATGCCATTATTCTCTAAAATAGAGTAAAGAACATAAAATCAGTCATACAGAAGAGTCATATACTACAGTTAGACAATTACATGTTCTCCCCCACAGGTTCAATATACTACAGGCCACTACTCCAGTGGTTCTAAACTAGTGATAGGCCTATGAGGAAGTACTGCAGGGGTATTTGATAGAAAGGGGAGTGGGAAATACTGATGACTTACTGAGATGTTACAGTAAAACCTACAGTATTAGATAGATTTGATTGGGAGACAACAAAATAAGGATTATAATGAGAATTGTATCATACACTAAACTGCAGTTTTCTGTTGAAATTGTTGAAGTCAGATGAAGCAAATACTGATTCTGAAATCAGGTAAAGGAGGTATTGAAACCAAATAAGTGAACTACTGCTTACTGTGATTACAGGTAAGGTTATAATGAGAGACAACCAGTAACTGACTTACATTTATCAGAATCAATCAGAATCAGAATACTTTATTAATCCCTGGGGGAAATTATTTTTTGTTACAGTGCTCCATTATAAACCAACATTAAGACAAGACAGACTATACGCTAACTAAGAATAGTACAATATATACATATATATACATACATAAGTCACTCATAAATAAATAGCTGGAAAAGAAACGTGTAGTTGTAGCAGTAACCAGTGTGTTAAGTGGATGCGTTGTACAGGGAGATGGCCACAGGCAGGAATGATTTCCTGTGTCGTTCAGTGGTGCTTTTCGGTAATCTCAGTCTCTCACTGAACGTGCTCCTGTGACTGACCAGCATGTCATGGAGTGGGTGGGAGGTGTTATCCAACATTGTCTTTATCTTGGACAGCATCCGCCTCTCCGACACCACCTTGAGGGAGTCCAGCTCCATCCCCACAACATTACTGGCCTTACGGATTAGTTTATTAAGTCTGTTGGCATCTGCGACCCTCAGCCTGCTCCCCCAGCATACAACAGCATAGAGGATCGCACTGGCCACAACAGACTCATAGAAAATCCTGAGCATTTTTTGGCAGATGTTGAAGGACCTCAGTCGCCTCAAAAAATAGAGACGACTCTGGCCCTTCCTGTAAAGTGCTGTGGTGTTTTTAGCCCAGTCCAGTTTATTGTCAATGTGTACTCCAAGGTATTTATAGTCCTCCACAATGTCAACACTGACCCCCTGGATTGAAACAGGGGTCAAGTGTTTCCTGGTCTTCCTGAAGTCCACGATCAGTTCCTTGGTCTTTGCCACGTTGAGCTGCAGATGATTCTGCTCACACCACGTGACAAAGGAGTTGACCACAGCCCGGTACTCTGTCTCATCATCCCTGCTGATGCATCCAACCACCGCAGAGTCATCAGAAAACTTCTGAAGATGGCAGGTCTCTGTGCAGTGGCTGAAGTCTGTGGTGTAGAGGGTGAAGAGGAAGGGGGAGAGGACAGTCCCCTGTGGTGCCCCTGTGTTGCTGATCACCTTGTCAGACACACACTGTGGGAGACGTACATATTGTGGTCTTCCTGTCAGGTAATCAACAATCCAGGACACCAGAGAAGCATCCATCTGCATCGCTGCTAACTTATCACCCAGGAGGGTCGGCCTGATGGTATTGAAAGCACTAGAAAAGTCAAAAAACATGACCCTCACAGTGCTCGCCGGCTGGTCCAGATGGGTGTAGACACGATTGAGCAGGTAGATGATGGCGTCCTCTGTTCCAAGACGAGGCTGATAAGCGAACTGAAGGGGATCCAGGTGTGGTCTTACTATGGGTCGCAGCTGGTCCAGGATGAGCCTTTCCAGGGTCTTCATGATGTGGGAGGTCAGTGCCATGGGCCTGTAATCCTGGGGGCCACTGGGACGTGGCGTCTTTGGTACAGGGATGAGGCATGATGTCTTCCACATCACTGGGACCCTCTGCAGACTCAGACTCAGCATAGACAGTTTATGAAAGACTCCACACAGCTGGGGGGCACAGGTCTTGAGGACGAGGGGACTCACTCCGTCTGGTCCAGCAGACTTGCCTGAGTGAAGTCTCCTCATTTGCATCTCAACCTGGTATTGAGTGAAGGTGATGGGTGGGGGAGGGGTGTCAGGAATCTCACAGGAGGCAACAGCGCCATGTGAAGAGAGAGGCTGGCACAGTGGTGTGGCTCTGGATTCCAGGCTGACTACAGGTGAGGTTGTGGGGGTGGGAGCAGACACTGTGGTGTCGAATCTATTGAAAAACAGATTCAACTCGTTAGCTCTATTCTCACCTCCCTCAGCTCCCCTGCTGTTGGTTGGCCTGAATCCAGTGATGGTCTTCATGCCCCTCCACACCTCTCTCATGCTGTTCTGCTGGAGTTTCCACTCCAGCTTCCTCCTGTAATTGTCCTTAGCCTCTCTGATCTTGTCCTTTAGTAACACCTGGACCTTCCTCACCTCCTCTTTATTGCCCCCTCTGAAAGCCCTCTTCTTGTTGTTGAGGAGGGCTTTGATGTCCTTAGTCACCCACGGCTTGTTATTTGGGTAACAATGAACAGTCTGAGCTGGAACAATGGAGTCGGTGCAGAAAGTTATGTAGTCTGTGATACACTCAGTAAGCCCATTGTTGTCCTCGGCGTGAGGCTCACAGAGTGTTTCCCAGTTGGTCACCTCGAAACAGCCCTGTAGTTCCGCTAAGGCCTCCTCTGACCACCTCCTAACAGTCCTGGTGGTCACAGGTTCCCTCCTCACAATTGGCACATAGCGGGGGGTGAGGTGAATCAGGTTATGATCTGACCTACCAAGTGGGGGGAGGGAGGAGGAGCTGTATGCATCCTTGACGTTAGCATACAGTAAGTCTAAAATTTTCTCTCCCCTGGTGGGACAGTCCACATATTGTCTGAATGTTGTTAGTGTATTGTCCAGTGATACATGGTTGAAGTCACCCGAGATCACAATAAAGGCACTCGGGTGCTGAGTCTGTAACCGGGCTATGGCAGAGTGGATAGTGTCACATGCAGCTGTGGGGTTAGCAGAGGGAGGAACATAAACAGCCACCAAGATGACGTGAGAGAATTCCCTGGGTAAATAATACGGCCTGACTCCAACAGCACACAGTTCAATGTCCGGGCAACAAATCTTTTCTTTGATTGTTATGTTGGCAGGGTTACACCACCGGTTGTTAACTAAAACAGCAAGCCCACCTCCTTTCCGCTTACCGCTAGCGATGCTGTCCCTGTCCGCCCGAACAGTGTGGAAGCCATCCACGGAAGCATTCTCATCAGGAATGTCCTGGTGCATCCATGATTCAGTGAAACACATCAGGCTACACTCTCGGTATTCCCTCTGACTCCGTACCAGTGCTGAGAGCTCGTCGATTTTATTTGCCAACGATCGCACATTTCCCATTACGATAGACGGCAGACACGGTTTATACCTCCTCCTCGCTTCGAGCCTCCGCTGTCTCACCGTCTCCTTCTTTCTTCTCTTCTGTCCTTGACCTCTGCATCCCCGATGTGTTTTCCTCCAAATTTCAGCTGGTACTTCTGCGGGTCTGGCCAGCGAGCCGGCCGGCATCAGGGCGATCAGCTGATCTCTGGAGTAAACAGTCCGTGAGTGTAGGAGATGTGCCGCGGTCCCGTTCCTTGATAAAAGTAACAGTTCCACGGCCACCAGAAGAACAAAAACTCTCTCAATCCACATGATTGAGTAAAAGATAATAAACGGATGAAAATACAAGTCAGAAAAAAAAAGAATACGTAAGAAAAAAGAGCTAAACTAAGAGAAAAAGCAGGAGCGACTGTAACAGGCTGCACGCTGGTTGGCGCATGCGCACTAATTTTTACATATTTACAAATTTACATACTGGTAGCGCAGCTCCTTCACTCTGTCAGAGTTCCTCTCAAATGGTACCCTGTAGATTTGTTTCATTGTCATCTGATGCTTCTTCAAAACCCGGTCTATTGTGGAGATGCTTATTGTGTTTATATTCTGGAATATATGATTGTCCTGAAGGATGGCATCATGGATCTGTCTCAATGTGATGGCATTATTTGCCATCACCATGTTACAAATCTCTCTTTCCTGTTGTTCATTGAGCAGTTTTCCTCTGCCACCCACGTGAGGTTGTCGTCCAATCCTACACAAAGAACAGAATACAGTAAGTTACCAGTGTAATTGTATTATTGTTTTACTCACAGTAACTTCACCACAATCCTAATGCAACATTGCACAGTGACTGGAATACTACTCTAAACTGTATAAATTATGTAATTCCATAGTTTACAGTAATTTGTTCAATATATTTCTTGTCATATTTAGTATCAAAACATTCCACTAGTCCTCTCCACCTGCTAGTATAGACCTACTACTGTAGGCAGATGCACACAAAATCTCTACAGTAAGTTATACATTTTTTGCCTCACGCACAGTGCCCTGTCCTATACAACATATAATTCCATCATAGATTACATAGAGTACATACCTTATTTCCCTGCGAAAGGTTTGGATGATGGGGGAGACTGTAGGCACATTAGGCTGCACTCGACGACCTGCCTCTGCCATTGTGAGGCCATGGTTTATGACATGGTCTATAATTGTGGCCCGAATTTCATTCGGGACAGCACAGTGTCTTCGCGCACCTTGGCCTCTTCCCCCTATTCCTCCACCATGCATTCTCAGTCCTCCTCTTCTGCTTCTTCTTCCTCCTCTTCCTTCAGGAAGAACTTCCCCTTGTCCGTTTGCTTGGCCTTGTCTATCCATGGCTGTCTCCCAATTCAGGGTCTGCAGCCGTAAAGTACGGACTTCAAGGCCAATTACGTCACAGCGGCGCGCCGAAGGCTGTCCCAATTCAAAGGCTGCTCGAAATGCGGCCCTGAAATGCGTCCTTCATTTCCCTGAATTTTAAGGCTGTGGCAGTGTAGACTTCGTGGCCCAACATATCCCAGAATGCATAGCGCGGCGGTGGGTGTGGATAATTTTGCAGAAAAAAACGGTGGATGAGGGGCGGCCGAAGAGTACACTTTAAGTACTGAATATTATGTCACTTATTTATGTGCAAATGTTTAATAACGAAGAACATTAAACATTACTGTTGGCCACATGTCGGCAAAGTTATGTGACATTAGTGACGTTTGTACTAACTTGGTTTTAAAGCCTTTACTTTAAAATATACGCCGTTCAATAGCTGAGCTTAATCTTACAGAGAATGATCAAAGCTCATGTGGAAACAAACAAACAAATGAACAAAAGATTTTCTCCTTCATTTCTGTCAAACAAAGCTATGACACGTTTCCAGTGGTTAGTATCATGGTTGCTAGGCAACCTGGGCAGCGCAACGGAGGCTTTTTTTATTTTTTATTTTTTTTAAACTTTATTGACAAACAACAGTATCAGCGCAACGGAGGCTAGACCGTCCCATTACACAAGCCTCGCACTTCCGGCCTTAGCGGTCTTTGAGTATGCGGCCCTTGAGGATCGTTGAGGCTGTGTACTTTAAGGCTGCAGACCCTGAATTGGGAGACAGCCCATGTTCAGAGATCGGAATGGCAGCACACAATCATGGAACACACCTGTGTGTGACACTCCCCATTCGTTAGTCTAGTATCACCTGACTGTCAATGACTGTCATCAATTTATCAAATATTCAAAGAAATTCATATATGGTATTCATGGTATTATGTTCTTGACCAATTTTGACAATTGAACAGACAGTTGTGCATGCGAGTACTTATACAATGAAATCATGCTGACATGTTTTGGAGAGAATGATCATTAGACTGAGAATCAACTAATCAGTTCTACAAGATCTACAAGATCTATTCATTTGGAAAATGTGCTAAATGTGGGCTAACTGTATAACTGTAGGCTACTTGTACTTAATCATTTGCAAAGATGCACTGAGACAATTGAGACATGTACTAAGGCATTTGCCATTTGATAAAACGAATGAGAAATGCCATTCTGTTGTGAACATTTGCCAAGAGGTTTGGAGGATTGTCCATGTTATTTTGAGAATGTAATTTCTGTTTCAAGAAATGAGGTAGAATTCAGTCTAATCAGCATCACCACCTTAAATTCAGAGGCCGTAGTTACGGCAGTTTTGCACATTAACCTTGTTTTTGCAAATCTGTATCAGTACACCTCTTCCTGATTCCTCAGGCATCCTCTCACTGTCCAAAATGCTGTTAACAAAGAGTCTGGTTTAAAAGTGCACACCTCCACAGGTATGTTATCTGACACTTTCCACTCTTCATTCTCCTCATAATAGCAAAATCCTTACATGTCCTGATTCACCAACTGTCCTTCATCCATCCTTCTCTCATCCATTTTCTTTATTCATCAACTGCTTGTCTCAACTTCTTTGTAAAAATGATATAGTGGTTGTTCATTTTGTATGAAAGATGTAACCAATGTGAAAAAAAAAATCATACAGAAAGTTTCAACCATATCTCCAGTTCTCTAAAAATGTTTAATGTGTCTTGTGGTCAGTACAGTGGTTAGCCCTGTTGTCTTACACTGAGATGGTTTTAGGTTCAAATCCATGGGTTGGGTTAATTGGTGGTTCTAAATGACCATTGCTATAGTTGTCTGTTTTTGTGTTAACTTGGTGACTTGCTCTATATTAATAAATATTGCTTATTCAGCCAATGAGGGCAAAGAGTTGTAATCTTCATCTTCTTTTTAAACTTGCATCTCTTGTTGTTGACATCAGTTGGAATGCACCATCCTGCTCAATGTCTGCGTGTCATGGTCCTGGGCCATGTTGGCCCAGTATTCTTAGTTTTCATGTATTTGTGTATTGTTCCTTATTTAGGCCATGCTTCCTGGGTTGCTCTGTTACGTTGTTCCTTATGTGTTTTCCCCTTGTGACTCTTACCCCCTGTGTGCCCCTCTGTGTATCTGTGAGCCCTCGTCTCTCTTTGTGTTTTATTCCATGTTTTCCCCAGCCCGTTATGTCTGTGTTCTCCCCGTGCTCTCTCTCCTCCTGTCTGAACCTCTGTGTACTTCCTGTTTTACTTTGACAGTCTCCCGTCAGTGTTGCATTTACTCCTGCCGTGTCTTGTTATGATTATCATAACATAAGGTCAGACAGTTATCCAGTCCTCAACTGAACTTGTTGTGGACATGTAGGGGTTAAGTCTATCAATAGATGTCCACAATGAGTTTTAGCAGCATCTTCAAAATTTTCCAAGAAGTATTTCGAGCCTTGACAAATTTGATGAGCTAACATGTTCATCTGTAACTTGTCTCACATGTTGTTAAACAGCCTCATGTGTTTTTTGGGTGAATGTCAGTGCAGCTACATAGTGCTGGGCTGTGAGCTCAGTCCTGATGATACCAGTCCTTCTTCTGGTTGAATCTCTTCTATAGCTCTGCCCAGAGCTCCTGGTAACTCCTCCACACTCTTAAGACTGTGCTGGAAGACAGCCTTCTTGGAAAGGCAAATACGGATGCACCATCCTGGAGGATTTGGACTACCTGTGCAACCTGGGCTGCAAGTACCGTCTCCTGATATCAGTCAGAAATATATGAAATGAGCAGTAGTCTATGGAAAGTATTTTTATTATTGTCAGTTAGATTTCTTTCTTTTTCCTTGATTACAAAAATGTTATTATTACAAAAAATTACGTATTTTAATTGCACAGGGTTAGAGTTATCACTGATAATGACTTACAGATCAACCCCTGAGTAGTGAACCTTGAGTTCATAATATGTTCTTTATATGATCCATCATTCATGTTCATTGATTACAGCCACTTTGAAAAGCAGACATGGGAACAGAATTGACCTTTCCAGCTGTCTGTCTGCAAGAAAGTGAATACGCATTTTTCAAAACATTTAATTAAAACTGAAATATTGAACAACTATAAATATCTATTTTAGTATATGCTGCTTTAATAGTCTATAAGGAACTGCTCTCACAGTATGCATCTCATTACAGTAATCTTAAAAGTCAAATCAACATGGTCAAAATGAGGTCAGATCAGCTCATTAAGACATTCCCTGAGTCATAACAATCTTTTCAAAGCTGCTTTTTTAACATGTAAATTACTGTTGTAAAGTCAGCCCGTACCTCACAGTAAAACTCTGACTGGAGGCTGTTGTTTTCCTATCATATCATCATCATCATCATCATCATCATCATCCTTTAACCAGCTATCATGTTTGATTGACACATTTGTTATTTTCATCTTAGTAGAAGGTGGAAAGGTATTAGTTCTTAAGATTTTTAGCATTTATTCAGCTGGTCTGACAGGTGAATGTGTTGATAAGCTCGTGACACTGGCAGATAAACATAGCTATGATGTTTAGGTTTGGTTTGCTATCATCAAAAAATATGTGGATAGGAGTTCATAAGTATGATCTGTTCAAAGCCTTTATCTACGTCTGCACTCAGACAGACAGACATGAGGGGTCTAAGGTGAAAAAAATTACTAAACAGCAAATAAGCTGTGTGAAAAGCTGGTGATTTTGTTTATAAATGATTTGATATAGAATATTGATATTCTTCTTGAGTGTTTTTTATTCATTATGCAGCTGGGTTTTCAAAGGGATCCACTGGATTACAAAAACAAACTGCCACAAAGTCACAGTTTACAGGTTAAGATCTTAGCTGGAGTTTTGTTAAGTGACTCCATTTAGAATTTTTCTGCTCAAATAGCTACTGAAATATAGCTGCCATGAAGAAAAGCCTGTTCAGAATCCAGGGGCGTAGATTTGGCATGGACGGAAGGGACATGTCCCCACCAATATCCAGCGATTATTGAATTGTCCCCACCAATAATTTGATCTCTTCGAGTAAAGAAAAACAAACCCAATAGAAAGAAAAAAAAAAAAACACGATCTGTCAACGTCTCATTCACCCAGCAGTGCAGAAAGAGTTAAATTACATTCTCTACTGGAGTCCTACCTAATGTGACAAATATGGCCAATGTGATTGGCTGAGCTTTTCAGGGAGCTCTGTTTAGTTTTAGCAGCGGCAAGCCTGCGCTGCGAGGACCTGCAAGGAGGAGAGCAGGATGGCAGCAACAAGGAAGAACCTGGATATAAAAAAGTATTTTTCAAAGAAACCTGTAAGTCACTTTAAGTCAAGTTCACTCATAAAATGTGTCCGTCATAATAACGTTACAGGCTATGCTAGGCTTTGGCCCACATCAGTCTAAAATTGTATGCAACCATGAATAACGTATTTTGTAAACTAACTGCACAACAGGCAGCACTATTAGTTAGCATTTCTAATTCTGATTGAAACTGTCAGAGAAAACGTCAGCCTCGAGCAATCCAGGATATTAGTTTACAGAGGCTGTTAAAATTATATGTCTAACGTTAAAATGTTGGTGACACAATAATTTCATCCTAATGGCACTGACATATTCATAGGGTTAATTTTTGAGACAAAATATCATGAGGTAGTCATGATTTTGCAAATATTCCACCTTGTAGTGCAGTTTGCACAAATTGTTTTAAAAATGCACTCACCCTACAAACATTACTGATGAGTCAAGATCTTCACAAACTGGCAGAAACACTGAAGCAGCTACACATTTTATTCTTATTGTCATGTATGTCCTATTAGTCAGGTAACAGAGGCAGCTCTGCCATGTTGTAGCTCGGACAGAGGTGAAGAGGCGAGCTCACAGGTGACTGACTGATGATTTGGTGCTATAGATTAACTAGTATTTATCATCATAACAATTGTTAGGCTGCTGATGTAAATTGATTCATTAGTGTATATTTGACAAAGAATCTGAATTGACATGTCTCACTTTTTATATGGCACGAATCAATGTGTTATTTTATCAGGTAGCAATATGTCCTAGTGCAGGGCCAAAGGTGAGGCACATCAAGCACATAGTAATAATTTTAATCTGAGAATAAAACGCATGTACTTAGGATGAAAGATACTTCAGTGATCTCAGAAGACTAAAAAGATGGCTAAGGTCAACAATGACTCAAATGAGATTAAACAATGCTGCTGTATGCCATGTCCACCAGGAGAGACTGGACAGTATAGATGTAAATATGCCAGCAGTTTATCTCAGCTAACGAGAGGAGAAGGCATGTGTTCGGCTCCTTCACATAGTGGACATTGAGTTGTTGTGTGGGACACCAGTAGTCCATGTCTGTTGCTGTAACAGTAGTTCATGTTTAGAATAAAAAATCCCAGCTCACTGATTTGATTGGGGCAACAGTGTGGCTAAAATGTTGCATAATTTTGCTGAGAGATCTTTTACTTTGTGGTAATCTTAGATGAGTAGTTTTATGGACAAAACCCACCAGGTCATTCAGTGTTCCCTTAGTGCTAATGTATCAGAGATGTTGGTGTACTATAACTGAAGTAATGTTGTTAAGTCCTTAAAGTCATATTCTTTTATTGTCATGACTGTATTTGAAGCTATTTTTATTTTTGTATGATACCTGATTTATATGGAATGTGGAAGTAAACTAAAGCCTAAAATACTTTAGTCATTTGTTTAATAGTAATTTAACATTATATAATTCACATATAAAACTATGAATTGTAATTTTAAATGGTTTAAAAGCATGCAGAATAGCATATGTAGGCAAGTATATTTCTCCTTTTTTTAATTATCAAGAAGCAAAGACAAAAAGGGGAAAAAAAAGAAACGTCATGGTTCGGTGGTTGAATCATCCGTCCCCACCAATGCCAAAACCAAATCTACGCCCTTGTCAGAATCTTAATGTGAAATAATTAACTAATATTTTATTTGTATTGCACCTTTCATGGCCATAGCTGGACTGGCCATCGGGCATACCGGGCATTTGCCCGGTGGGCCGATGGTGATTTTTTGTTTTTATGGGCCGTTTTTTTTTTCCGTAACGGTATAAACACTGAAAGGTGGTGGATTGGCCAGATGAAGGGAGATGTGTAAAAATAACTCAGTTGTTTGGTGGTGGCTATTGCAGAGCTTCCACAGATTCAGTAACATTAGCAAGTGGTGGAGGCCAGCAGATGCAACACGCTGGCAGGTGCAGTGGCGGTCCTAGCCTGTTTGGCGCCCTGGGCGAGCACTCCCTCTGACGCCCCCCACCCCACGCACACACACACACACACATACACACACACACACACACACACACACACACACAAAACATATTAAGGATTGTACATTAACATAGAACTGTTGTCGAAACCATACTGAATTTCACCAGAGAAACACACACACACATATGAAGAGAGAGAGAGAGAGAGTATGCATAGTATGCAAACGGCTACCAAACAGCCATCATAATTCGTCATACAATGAGAACAGGACGAATCAACAATTGACAATGACTAATTCAAATCATGAATAGATAATGGGCTTGGATTTACAACATTATGAATGAAATGTGCTCTATTTGGAAGCAGCCGCCCCCCTCCCCTTTCGACAGGTTGTGTGTGAGACTTTAAATCATCAAACTGTAAATTATAAATTTCAAATTGTTATTGATCCCTTTACCACGAGTCCTAAAGTGTAGATTTATTTCCTTACTCTTCTTATATTTATTGTTTGTTTACTTGCACTGCTGTAACTGGAGCCTCGTCTCTCTATATACTGGACTGTATGTAGCGGAGATGACAAAGTTTACTTTGACTTTGGCAGCAAGCAGGCGCGCAAGCAGTGAGCTCTCATGCTCACTTTTCGCGTATAGAATTTCGAAAAAACATCTGTGCAAATTATAAATCTGTATCATATTATTGTTGGTTATTAGATGCCGCTCCAGCCAGCCAGTGAATCCCCCGCCGCCCCGCCCTCTCCTCCCTGTGCAGCAAGCAGCAGGCTCACCTCGCTAACGGAGGGCGCCCTTACTCCCAGCAAATGGGCGATAGAAGGGGGGAGGATGATACAGCGCCAGGGACCAGGGACGCGGAGCGAGCAGTCCGACTGCTGCAGCAACAGGAGGCCAGATTACGCGTCTGCGGGGAATTAGAGGCGGCGAGGCGGGCCAGTGCCGATTGGCGGTTACAAAAAAGCGGCGGGCAGAGTTAAGAGCTCTGCCCACCCGGGGTAAGTCTTTTGACTTGTCCCCTTTAATGAATGATAGCTGCTTAAAAGAGTAGTGACTGCCTCTGCCTTTCTTTCTTTCTTTAGCGCACCGGGGCGCAGAACGCGGAGAGGAAGGCGAGGACGCCGCCGGGTTTCCCTTCTGCACCGCTCCACTGGACTTTTAATGTTGTGTTTTTACAGACTTTTTACAGTCAGTTACAATAACTTGTAATTGTTATTACAATAATAACCATTATGCTACTAGCAGGCATAATGGGGTTTCTATACTGCTGGGCAGGTGCTATGATATTATTGATGTTGACCTTGTTTTATCTTATTTTATTTATAAGGTTAGTTATTAGAGTTTCCAACCATCCGGTAAAAAACGGAATCGTCTGGTATTCAGAGAAAATATTGCTTGTTTCGTATTGAGGTGAAAAGGAACAGTTTGTCCCGGACTTCAGCTACAATGAAAAAGACACAAAGCTGGAGTTATTCTGTGTCTTTGCTGCACAGCTGCCTCTTCTTCTCTCATTCTCTCCCCTCCCTCTCCTGTTTCTACTTCAATCATGAGACTGATCAATGATCAGCTGATTGGCTTTTCTCTCTTATTTGTTTATGTCCCACTTTGCTCCAGAAAGAAGAAACCAGCGGATGTCGCGCTAAACAACAGCAGCACGTTTAAGCTTGATCAGCTGTTGTTAGAATTTATTTAATATTAATTTCTAGTTTCAGCTGATGTTTGCTGGAGCCACAGCTGTAAAAGCTGCTGGTCATAATATTGGTTTGGTTATCTGGTGAGAGGGAAACATGAAGATGAAACTAGGAGATGTCCTCACTGGATCATCAGAGCTGAACAGGTGATGGAGAAACAGGTTTACCTTTTAGGTGACATGAATGAGTTGAAGGGAAGTTATGAACAGTTTGAGAGATAAATAACACCAGGATCCTTTTCTAAGTAGCTGACAGCTGGTAACTGTGCAGGGGTGGGTCTAGCAAAGTTTTGCCAGGGGGCCATGTAGGGCATTAACAGGGAAAGGGGGGCACAAAGAAATACTTTTCTTTGTTATGTCATTTAAAAACTTTGAATAAATAATTATCTGACTCTTACAACAAACGTTTTCATCTGATGTAAAATGTATAGAAATCCATTATTGTACATAGTAATTTTTTCGAGGGTCCCAACATAATTTCTTCAGAAGTACTGTATATGATGCCAGTATTTTCCCACATTTTCTAGATACTGTACCAGTACTGTGTGTAAAATGCCATCAAAAAGTCAATTAAGTTTTATTCTTTCTCACCTGTCTTTCTATCTCCTTTCACTTTTTAAAGGTTGCCATGTTAGAAAAAATATTTTGCCCTGCCATGCTGTTTATTGATGTGGCAAATGAATGGTTTATGAAAATATATCTAAATCTGTCATCAGTAATCAGTAATGATCATGTCTCACCTCTAGTCTCCTCTGTCTTAATTTAAGGTTTTCACCATGTGTTCTAGATAGTTTAGGAGGTTAACTCGACCACGCAGTCTACTTTTGGGTACTGTTTAGAATACCAGAATAGGGACGATGGTGTAGGTTTAAGTTTATTAGATTGATACATATATACCAACAAGACAGTGTACATCACTGTGACAACAGCGTTTGTTTTCATTCAAAGTAGTGATGGGTCGGTCGCGAACGAAATGGCTCGTGGTTTTTTTTTGGGTTTTTTTCTTTCTCTCACCCTCTCTCTCTCTCGCACTTTTTTCCGCTTCACTCAGCATGCGAGCCTTGTGCTTTATGCTGGGCAGAGGGGGGAGGGGCGGTAGTTACACTCAGTAGCACTGAACAGAGCGGGAGGGAGAGAGAGAGAAAGAGAGCCAGGGACAACAACGTCAAATTAGAAAGGTATAGTAATCGTCCACAACTGGTTTGCAGTGTTTTGTGTTGTTTCACTTTAAATTTGTAAAAGGAAAAAGCTGAAAATTTAAATAGTTAAAAGTTGAAATGTGAATAGTTGGTTTTTGTATTATATGATTTATTTATTACATTTTATGTGGAGTGAATAAATAAAAGTATATTTACGTTGGCCCCTACAGACAAAGCACGTAAAAACTCCAAAACACGTAAAAACTCCAAAACACGTAAAAACACGTAAAAACTCCAAAACACGTAAAAACTCCAAAACACGTAAAAACTCAAAACACGTACAAAAGGCAACAGAAGTGCTCCAGGATGCTAGGGGGCAGCGTTGAGCTTTTGTTACCTAGTGGCTACACAAGCCAGCAAGTACCAACGACTGGATTTGGTGTGTGGTAATAACACGTAAATGAGCATTTTTTTTTTTTTAATTATGCAAAATTGCAGAATATTGCAGAATATTTTTAAGGTTATCTGCTATAAAAAGCCAGACCAGGAAAATCTCCTTCATGTTTTTCTGTGTTTTATTCTCAGTTACTTTCACACAAAGGCATGTGCTGTGATGTTCACAATTCACATGTTTCATATGTATCAGTACTGATAAATGATCAGAATTATAATATTTCTGACTGTCTGAGGCTAAATTGAATCAAATCAGGACTTTGAGAACCGGAATCGAATGGATTATAGAAATCAGTGATGATACTCAGCCCTAGTGAGCAGCCTAGGCCTGACAGAAGTGGATGTAGCTGTGGGTAATGAGAAAAGATGAAAAGAACGATTGATAACTTTTTTGTTAAGTTAAGGCCTGATCTGTCTGAAATTCATAGCCAGTGCTCTGACACGGTGCCATCAATCTTCGAATGCTGAAAAAGCACAGTGTATCCAGGAAACACATTATATGCTGCAATAAATGCACTGCCCAAGTGTCCCCTCTCCACACTGCCTTTCAGCAACAGACAGCAGCAAACAGGTCGTCAGAGGAGGCCAAGATGATGATTAAGTTTAACATTTTCTACAATATTGACAAAGCACTTTAAGCACAAGTTTGAATATTGTCTGTATGGACTTCCATAGAAGTGCACATGTAAAACTGCAGTGTTAAGCGATGCGTTTGAAAAATTTGAGTGCGCCTAACTTTTTGCGCCTAAATTTTTAAAGTTAGGCATACCGGTGCGCCCATGTCAAAAAGTTAGTCTAGAGCCCTGAATACTCATAATAAAAGTACAGTAACCGTGGTTAGTCACTGAGCAGCCCGGTGCGTTTCTCTTGATTTCTTTAGTCAGGGTAAATTCATTCACCTGCACGGGTTAGCTAAACGAACTATACAAAACAAGTTTCCCCGACAGCCGAGTGCTCATCTTAGCTAGCTAGGTAAGCAAAAACGTAGCACAAACGTTTGATACTACTTTTGTTGGATTTGAAGAAGGTGGGGGGGGGGCAACTTCACTCACATCAAATCTCCTATGAGACATCTGTACTTTATGGGATCCTTCCATGTGTTCTTGGGCCTGCTTCCACCTACCCGTCAGTTGTCACTGCACCAGCGTAGGGTCAGACAATTGCAGCCTGTAGATTTTTGTGCATCCCTTCGCATATATGCCTGTCTACAGTTTCACTGAATCACACCCTTTCACATCTGTCATATGTTGAACCTGCGCTCATCTGTGAAAAACACACTGTTACGGTTTGGAGGAGGACTCAAGTGCAGGACTCCGGGCTCAGATGCACACAAGAAAGATTTATTTACAATTCACCAGGTGTATATAATATATACAAGAAGGTGCGGGGGGGGGGGGGGGGGGGGGGGGGAGTGCTATGTACAGCTGCGTGAGGGAAAAGGGGCTCCAGGGAAGTCCAGGGGAAAAGCACGCGTTCTTCAGATCATCCACGCACACGATCACTGGCTCTCACTCAGGGCTGGACTGGGACAAAAAATCGGCTCGGGCATTTTGACTAGAGACTGGCCCACCAGGTATTATAGGAAAAACCATAAAGCCTTTGAATGAAAACAAACGCTGTTGTCACAGTGATGTACACTGTCTTGTTGGTATATATGTATCAATCTAATAAACTTAAATCTACACCATCCTCCCTATTCTGGTATTCTAAACAGTACCCAAAAGTAGACTGCTTGGTCGAGTTAACCTCCTAAACCATAGGTGTCAAACTCTGGCCCGCGGGCCAAATTTGGCCCGCAGCCTAATTACATTTGGCCCGCGAAGCCATACCAAATTACTATTAGAGCTGGCCTACTGGTATTATACAGCTAATATATATATTGTTTAGTATTAAGCTTTGCTTGTTCCATATTCAGTTTTCCAGCAAAACTTATTTAAGTCCATAAGAAAAGATTCATTCTTATATCTGGAGGAAGGTTTTTTTTTCAATAAATATTAATGTTAGCCCGCGACTTTGTTCCAGTTTTGAATTTTGGCCCACTGTGTATTTGAGTTTGACACCCCTGTCCTAAACTATCTAGAACAGCGGTCCCCGACCTTTTTTGCGCCACGGACCGGTTTATGCCCAACAATATTTTCATGGACCGGCCTTTAAGGTGTCGCGGATAAATACAACAAAATAAAACTAGTACCGGTACCGGAAAAAAAGAAAATTTATTCATAACACACGTGAAAAGACCAAGGAAATCAGAGTAAACGATAAAAACGATAACAAAATAACGCTGAAAACCGATAAAAACCCTGAAAACTATACATTTCACACCTGAGCCTCAACTCTCCACTCACGGACCACGTCCGAGGCCTGGGGGTTGGGGACCGCTGATCTAGAACACATGGTGAAAACCTGAAATTAAGACAGAGGAGACTAGAGGTGAGACATGATCATTACTGATTACTGATGACAGATTTAGATATATTTTCCTAAACCATTCATTTGCCACATCAATAAACAGCATGGCAGGGCAAAATATTTTTTCTAACATGGCAACCTTTAAAAAGTGAAAGGAGATAGAAAGACAGGTGAGAAAGAATAAAACTTAATTGACTTTTTGATGGCATTTTACACACAGTACTGGTACAGTATCTAGAAAATGTGGGAAAATACTGGCATCATATACAGTACTTACTTCTGAAGCACAAACCAGCACAAACGTAGCACAAACGTTTGATACCACTTTTGTTGGATTTGAAGAACGTGGGGGGGGCAACTTCACTCACATGGAGATTTGCACTGAACAAGACTAACTTTTTGGACTATCTGTGTGCCCTGTCCACACACATTACAGCTGGACAGCACTGAGCTTTTCTTTTTCAAATCATTGAAGAGTTGCCAGCAATCCCTTTGTTAGCTTTCATGAACAGTGCATAATCCTCACTGGTAGGTGCTACCGTGGTGGTTTTGGTTATGCTAGTTGCTGGGCTAAAAGCAAGTTAAGTTAAAGAGGCAGATTATGGCTACTCCTAGCTGCTTCAACAGCTGGTACTGACAATGTGTATCTAATGAAGTGTCTGGTGAGTGTATTTAACTGTTTATCTTTAATTCCCTCTTCACAAACAAACAAAAAATTAAAAAGTGCAGTATACATGCAACATGAGACTTAGTGGCTATTTTAGTCTTTGTGTCTCAAACTGATAATGCTTAGGAACACTTCAGGGGTACGTACCTTTAGGAGAAGGAAAGAAAATATTGTCTCAGCATGCGCAGTCTTCCACGTTGTACCTTCACCTCACCGTGATAAATGCAAAAGTGTCTTTTTTGATTGATTGCCTTTTCATTTTAACCTTTCATATTCTTCTGTCACACTGTATAATTTTCTTTCTTTCTGTTCCTTGCTTGGCTGCACAGATGAAATTCTCACACATTACGCCAGCTTGTGCAAAAGGACTGTGGCACACAAAATAGCTTCATTGATGGAGGTGTATTCAAAATTGTAATTCATGCAAAAAGACAAAAACAACTGTTTACGATAACAAAGAAAACAAGAAAAATGCTTTTCCTTTTCCACCCTCACAATCACATCTGCCTGTTGATAAATAATACATTTCATCCATTTTCTTAACCCTTTATCCAGTTCAGGGTTGCAGAGTTTTCAGCCCCTATCCCAGCTGCTAAAGGGTGAGAGGTCGGATACACCATGGACCGGTCACCAGTATGTCACATATTTAAAAATATGAAGGTGTAGAAAGTGGCTTTCCACACCACCACTGCTTTCTAGTGTCCAAAAACACAAATGAAACCATCTATCCATCTTCTTCCGCTTATCTAGGGTCACAGGGGCAGCAGCGTAAGCCAGGGGTGTCCAAACTTTTTGCAAAGAGGGCCAGATTTGGGAGGGTGAGAATGTGTGGGGGCCGACCATTCAGCCTGAAATATTTTGAACCAATAACATTAAATGCCAACGAACGACTTTATAATTTTTTCCCCCTTTTTTTACACACAAATTTTATTATGATTTTTTTTATTATGAATCATTTATTATTAAACGTTTTTACCAAAATCATGTATTTGAAAAACACATAAAATGAAGAAAAATTAAACATCTAAATTCAAAACATGTGAACAGGAAAATAACATTAAGAGTCAACATATTCAAAAGTACAAAACATTGTAGGCCATAAATCCGTACATCACTCGTTCTTTAGTTTTTTTAATTAACCGTCAAAAATCCCAAAAAACTACAATATCTTATTTGATTTTGATTCACATATCAAAACCACAAATGGATGTGTTTTTTATTATTTCAATTTTTAACTCGGATCAAAAATACGAAATTGAAAAACCGGCTGCCGGACCGAATTTGATTTTATTATTTAATTTGTAGGGTTTAGGAGACCTGGTTTGAGTGTTAATTGAAACAACAACAACAACGACGAAAAAAGACTTAAAAACTAAACAAATAACTTGCCTGCACTAATGTGAAGGGTGATAATTAAACCTTGACTGAAGTAAATGGCCCAGGTTTAGCTCAAAAACAGCGGTTTTGATGAGCAAAATGTCACGCAAGTGAGAGTCACTTAATCTCCGCCTCACGCGGTTCTTGGTCATGACCGAGAATGTCTTCTCGCACAAGCATGCGATACTCGGTGTCACACTGCAGCTCAATGAGTTCCAGCTGCAGCTATTTATCACCGGTTTCATAACATGGTCATATTTTAAATGTTTAGCACAGAGTACTTGTTGGTGAATAATACAGTTGAGTTTTATAGCTTTACCTCCTTATTTGCTGACTTTGTTACAGACTAGGGTTCTTAATCCATTTCTCTTCCCAGCCATGGCAGGTGCGCCATCCGCAATAATAGCAGTGACTTTTTTGCACGGTAGTTTCATGTCATCTACAGCAGAACAAACAACAGCAAATAAATCTGTTTCTTCTTGTTTGGTCCTTAAGGCTCTGGAGGTCAAGTAGCTCTTCACTCACGTTCATTTTATTGTCCAGTCCTCTAAAAAAAAATCTGTGATTGAGTGTTGCATCCATGCTTTTGTCACGTTTTGTTAGTGACCAGAGGTGAGGGTAGGGACGTAGATCGACCGGTAAATCAAGAAAAACCTAGCAAATGAGCAAATGAAACAATTTTAATTCATTAAACAAACATTATTCACATTTTGCCACGAGGCTGAGCTATAATGTCACAAATGTGAAAGACACGCTAACATTGTGTAGCTAACATTGTGTAGCTAACATTGTGTAGCTAACATTAAAACAAAGATAGTTATGCACTTTTTTTCTCAGTGTAAAACGCTCAAAGGTTTTCCTGACTGATGTCAGTATGCTAGATTACTTTTCTGTAAAGAACAGAGCCAACGCTAAGGCTTTCTGTTTGTTTATGTCTGTTTATCGAAAAGATTAGTAAAAAACCACAAAGCCAAACTTTGTGAAATTTGAGACGTGGACTATTTGCAGAAAACCCTTGAAATGTTGGTCCTAGTCTGGATCAGTTTCTTTAAAATTGCAAAACATATCATTCACTTTAGGAAAGAACATGCTCTTGTGGCTTGTGCTGTGAGTTGGAACGTTTTATGAGACAAACAAAGTCACTGCACTCACCAAAGGCCAACAGAAACTCATCAGGCTACATGGACACACATACAGCTACACATAGAGACCAACACTTAAATCACAAACTGCTAAGGTCACACAAAGCCTCTCTCATACACTCACTCACCATTCTATCACGTACAGACATGGAAAGGGCAACACTGTCAACCTTTTCCCTCAGATACAGCAAGTGTTGTTTATGCTGCTGTCAGCTGTTCTTTGGGCAGAAACACGCTGCTGAGCGCCTGCAGAGACCCACCAGAAAACTATGCATTATTGATTCGTCCCATCTTGGATTATTTAAAAGTGAAAGTAGGATCAAGTGCAAACTAACTGCTCACTTTGTAGCCTGAATTCTTTATTAAGTTTGGTGCTTTGTCAAATTGAGCTCATGTACCTGTTATTTTTAAACAGACTTCAAGGTAAGCTTTGATCACGTTTGTATTTTTCTGTTATTATTAAGAACCATCATGGAAAAACAGTTCAGTTCTCTTCCAGCCGTGATGATTCTGCCTTCAAGTGCTGCAGAAAATATTGTTGTGATGAAGAGAGAACACTCAAAAGGGGAAGGTAGGAATTTATAACAATCCCCCTGGTTGCCAGATTAAAGGCTAAGCATATAAAAGCCCTGCCAGTGAGTGCTGGTAAAAGTGATGAGTGCAACTTTTGGATAAAAAGGTTAAAAATAACAGTGTGTTTATGTGCACTGCTTCTGCAGCAAAATGGAACTCTATGTCTTTTTTTTCTCACTGTTTTGTAGCTTTTTAATTTTGTAAATCAATTCTGACAAATGTTCTATTTTGTTATAGCATCTTTTAAATCAACGATGCAAACTTTTGACACAAAAACTACAGTGTCTTGTGGAAAATTTCTGCCTATATGTTGATTTCAGCTCATGTGTCCTTGGGATTTTGTGGCCTTACCACCTAAATTTGATGTGGTTTGATTAAAATGTGTATTTGTGTCCATCATAAATTAGCAATGACAGAATCATTAAGTTCTATCATTAAGTTTTCTGTCACAAAGCATTTCCAGAGTAGAATGTAAAGTGAAGAAACAACATCCAGTGCTAGTGTTTGATGTATTTGATTCACAAAAGCTTCACTGGGTCAGTGAGCACCATGCCATGAACATAAAACAGAGTAGCTTGTCTCTACACTGTCATCATCACACAGCTCAGTGATGGTCCTGGGGTTTTGAGTGGTTTCAGAGGCAGGGACCAACAGTTAATTAAAAACGGAATAAAGCAGGTTGTCATCATGATTGACATTTCTCACTGAAGGCAGTTGTATATGTCCTTCGCATGTTGACAAGTTAAATTGCAGTGTCACTGTCATTCAAGGAGGTGAGAAATATGTACAATTTGAGGATGGCTTGTGCAAATGTATTTCCATCACAATTTGTCAAAATTCTGGGGATGAAAAATTGCAAACTGCAGGGCAAAATGTCATGTAAATGTCAAAAGATGGAGATGTGTTTGTGATGAGAAAATTAATGTCAGTCAGGCAACTACAGGCTAATGTGGACAAGAAGAGAAAATAAAAGAGACCATAGTAGAGGAACTGCTCCTCTAGAGGCGCCTGTGAGTGTGCTAAACAACTGAGTTGTTGTAAAGGTTTAGTTGGTTGGTTAGTTGGCTGGTTGAGAGGTCATCGGTCGTACCATTTTTCTGAGAGTCACGACATTACGTACAGCATTTAAAGTGCTTTAACGTCACATCCCTACTGTCTGAATAACAGACACAACACAAACCCACTGATTTTCTCCTTACAGCAGGACCATAAAACAAATAGATACTTTGCCTTTGATGTAAACTCTTTTTTTTGTAAACTCTTTTAAGATGCAGGATGTCAGTGCCAAAGGACTTGAAAGAGATGGCACAACTTACATACATAATGTATGAAATATAACATCTTGCTACACTAACTATTTTGTAAGTTTGTAAAATCCCAGAGGACCAATGCCAAAACCTCTATGCAGAGCAAAGGTTACCACTATCCCAGGAAAAGACTCCCCTCCCCCCCCCTTGCATTTCCTTACCGCGGTTGTACCTCAGTAGATGGTGCTCTTGCACTGCTGTGCAACTACTGCATGCGCAGTATTTATGTCTGCGCAGTTCAGACATAAATGAGCTCCAGCCTGAGCAAGACGCAAACTGCAGTGTCTTCTCTATTAATCCAGTTTTTTCATAATTGACTACTTTTATGTTACCAAAGTGGTTCTAAAACTCCCGTAAGTTGAGTAACAACTGTTCGAGCGCGTTTTGAGATGATTGTGACGATGTCATTTTGTGGTATTTTGTTGTAATGACTGTCAGTTTTACTGGAAGTTTACTGGAAGCCCACACACATGGACCAGTACCTCCTCTGTGTTTCAGAGGGTGGTGGGAGTCAAACACTTGGACTAATCAGGACCTTACAACACCGGGCAGAAAATGTTCCCTCTAAGTCTGAAGGGAAAAAGAAGGAACACAACAACAAGAGCCACCTTCACGGGACAAGACTCGGCGGTCCATCTGCATCTAAAGGACAAAGGTCACTCTTTCAATTGTGAGCGACCATCTTTGAACAGAGGTGGTGGTTTACGACACCAACTGTCTGCCATCTATAATCCAGTTTTGAGATCCCTTCCCAGACGCCTTAACGCCCATTCACATCCTGGGCCATCTGACCTCAGGAAATCACATGATAGGGTGGGGCTAGGTTTCACAATGAGCTCACCTGAAACCTTGGCTGATTGTGACCTACACCCATTTTCACAACTTGGCTCGTGTGATTAGATAGAGGATCAGTAGGGGGTCCATTGTCCCTCTTGGAGGGATATTCCCACAGGGCTTAAATATCCACCATTTGACCCTAGAACTGAAGAAGCTTCTTGAATGAGGTGAAACGTCTTCAAGCAACTTAAACAAGTCCAGATGTTTTTTTTCTTTCCAAGCTCCTTAGAGCGTCAGTGTATCATCTGCAGAATGCTAGTATGTTAAGTAGCACTATAAGTGTATGTTATGATAGTGGCAACCTGCACCTTCAGAAAATGTGGTGTAGAATTTGTTCTAGGGTTAGCCAGGCAGTATTGAGTATGGGCGTTATGGCGAAAGATGTAAGTTGGTGAGCGTGGTATTTGCAGTTGTCTGTCGCCATGTTGTGTTATGTTCAGGTGACGCCAAATACAAAAGTAATGGTGTATATGGCGCGAATGTGGGGAAAGGTTGTATGATTGTTAGATGGGTTGTTTTGGTTTATGCTGTTATGCTTTAGCCGTGAGTGTTTAAAGTGTTTGTTTTAAATTAATTTCTATTTAATTTGCTTTTGAAAGAATGCTTTGTTTAACTTTATTTTTGTTTATGAAATCTGTTATTTTATTGGAAGAATGCATTGTTTAGTGTGAGTTGTATTGTGTATATCTTAAGAAAATAAATGGCAGTGAGAAATAAATGAGCTCCTATTAATCCACAGTTTTTTCATAATTGCCTACTCAGTGCTCTGTAGCCTGTATGCCGCTTGCTGCCGGTCCAGATTTCCCCCAGTTCTGGCGCCGGTAACAAATGCACTTTATTCTCTTTGTTTAAACCTGGGGCAAGAATTCGACACCAAACATACATAATAATAATAATAATAATAATAATACATTTTATTTAAAAATAGCGCCTTTCAAAGCACCCAAGGACACTGTACAACAGATAAAAACACAGAATACACATAAAATATGTGTGTTTATTTTAGCATAATTAATTTATTGGTTTTCTACTTGGAAACATTAATGGACTAAGCATGGTGGACAACTACACACACAAGATGTTTGAAAAGAAAAAGTTCTTTCAGTTTTGATAAAATAATGTGAACACACACACACACACACACACACACACTAAACACCTGCTGCATGACTAACCCATTCACATGGAGGCATCATTATAACATGTCCTAGGGATAGATGCGCGCTCATTCTTCTGTGTATGTGTTTACTTGTGATTGACAGCTCTGCTCAGCTCTCCTGTGACTTTGCCAGCATATGAAGTGTCAGAGAGTTGAAAGGCAGACAGAGTCACAGACAGGCAAAAACTAACTAGAGGGATTCCAGCAGAGAAATCGACAATTATATTTCACCACCCTCTTTTTTGGTATTATGATTCATCCCATTTGCCCTCCAAAAATACAGCGTAAGCAGTCCCAGCCATTCCTGCAATTACCTGTCACAGCTGTCATGTGACCAGTTCCTCCAGCTGGCTTTCATTACTTTTTCTTTGGAGAATAAAAAATGTTTTGAGTGCATTTAGAGTGTGAACATTCAACACAGTGATGCACAGTGATAACATACAAAAAAACTAATGAAGCTGAGGTGTTGCAATTATTTCTTTAATTTTGACATTTGATGGACTTTACAAGACATTTTGTTTGGAGTCCTGCGAGCAAGTAACAACTCATATGGAGTATAATATTTTGGTGGGTAGGTATTGTTTTCTTAAACGAACAATAGGAAAACAAAGAACATGTATATTGCTGAAATTGGTCTGAATGAGAGAGGATTGAGGGACAACTCCAGACTTGACTTGCAAACCTGAACGTTCTGGCTCAGTAAGTGCAGCCAGGAGCCCATCCATCATTTCTCTGCCATTAACATGGAAAACTTTAAATTATGCAGGAATCAGTCACTTAATTAGCTCCACTGGTGCTCCTCCAAACTCTCCTTGAAACACACAGAGAACTCATATCTCATATCACTTCTTCAGAAAAGTAACATGCTTGTATCTGTCCCCTCTTTGAAGTTGTGGTCCACAGTTTACATACACTCATTGTGGGCATGAATGATGTGGGAATTTTGAGTTTTTAATGATTTCTTTGAGCTGTTCATTTTCCAGGGTGGAATGACTGTATAGCGTACATTCTTAATTACTTTAAAAAAACAAAGTATACAAAAGTATACATATGGGGAGAAGAGCGGAGAGGGAAACAAGGCAAAAAGCAATAGCAAGAGCTAGAGCAAGAGCTTAATAATTACTAATAATTTCATACAGAAAGTGAAAAGAGATGCATCATATGATGCTCTGGGATTTTACAAACTTTACAAAACAAATACTTGTGTGGCAAGTATTATATTTCACACATGACGTATGTAAGTTGTGCCATCTCTTGTATGTTCTTTGGCACTGACATTCTGCATATTAAAAGGGGTTACATGAAGGTTGGCAACATATCTATATGTTTTATGCTCCTGTTGTAGAGATAAAACGTATCAATCAGTTTGTGTTATGTCTGCTATTATTCAAACACCAGTTTAAGCTTATTGCAGCAGGACTAAGGGATGGTTCAGGGTCACCTGAGTCACCCTTAACTATAAGCTTATAAGAGAGAGCGTCTGTATCCAAATCCAAGTACAGGCTCTGACTCACATTCTACTTTTAGAAACTCTAAGAAACACAAGTAAACCTGCAGTCTGAGAATGAAGTGTTCTGTTAGAATAAAAAGTTACTGTTCTAGATAACTGAAAGCTTTTCAGGTTCTTTTCAAGTGACCTGATATTGATAAATTACAGTAGTCAAGCCTGGAAGTATTAAATGCATGAGCTAGCATTTCAGCATAACTCTGAGACAGGATGTTTCAAATTTTAGTGATATTTCACAAATGAACATATTTGTTTAATGTGCACATTAAATGATGCATCCTGATCAAAAACTACTCCAAGATTTCTCACAGTGCTGCACACTTCGTTTTTTGCAAATGCTTCTTGTAGAACAGAGTTTAGTGTAGAAAAAGTGGCGAAAGGCAGAAAAGCTAAGACAGAAAAATAAAAAAAAACTTGCTGCAAAATGTGTTGGATTAACTGACATGTTAGGTATTCCAGCAGCTGCTGCACCATCAGCAGCAGTACCAGCAACAAGTAGTAAGAAACTCTTTATGGTCACTGGAGGCTACTATTGCTAGCACTAATCACAAAGAATTGCTCCTTTGCCTTTCCTGAGCATGGTATCAGGTGCCAGTACTTTTTTGGGCATTTTAGGCTCTGCAACAGTTACAGAGTGGCCGACTTACTTATTTCCGGCCGTTGTGGAGAGGACAGTTAGCATCCTTTTAATTCTGGGAACCAGATCGCTGCCAGCCATAACCTCCGTTTGAGTGTCCGGCCCAGTCAAGTTGAGGAAACCGCCTGCAGCAGTCACTATTTTGTGGCCCATCCTTTGAGAAATTCCTGTCTTGTCTTGTCAACTGTTTTGTTTTGTTTACTGTGTTGTCTACTGTCACGGTCTGGCTGGCAGACCGTGGGGAGGTGAGGAAACAGGACCCAAACGCCGGACTCTTCAGTGCAACAGTGTTTATTTACAGAGTGGTGAAGTAAGCAACAATAAATTCCCCAGTTTCCCAGACTCCCGTGTTGTGTTTTCTTCCCAGAAAAGTCCCAGTGTCCCTGCACTCCCCGTGCTCACTGCTCCTTCTCGTCCCATATTCCTCCTGAGGGAAAACAATAGAGGCAGCCGTTACACACTTTATCCCAGCAGGCATACACTCACACTTTCTGACTATGCTAGAAGACTGCCGTGAAGTCAAACGCAATAATCCAGCGTCGGTGGAAGCTCCATCGCTCTTCTAAATAGCTCCCCTGACGAGCCCAGATGAGGAGCAGGTGTGTGGCCAGTCCTCAAGCCAGGCCACAAGGTGCCTGTAACATGGCCACAGAAAACAGCAACACACACACACCTGCTTACATACGGATGAGATAGGAGGCAATGCAGACGACACACCAAGTGATAATAATAATGACAATAATAATAATAATAATAATAATAATAATAACAACAGTCATAGTCCCCACTGCCCACGGACCCCGAGTCCCCAGAGCTGGGTCCGTGACATCTACAGTTCTCTCCTGGCAGGCTGCAGTTCACCTGTGCAGTGTAAAAAGCTATTTGGATTGTGAACCTTTTATTTTCTTTGTTTTAAAAGTGTGTATGTGTGATGTTTGAATATTAGTTTGGTTGGTTTGTACGTGTGATCTTCATCTTCTCGTGGTCCTCAGCTACTGGTAGGTCTCAAGACTCAATATTGATATATATTAATATATTGGTTGTTTTACTTAATTTAGGACACTACTACATGATAGGCTGTGCTACAGTCAACTTTTATTGTGATCCGTGCTGCAACTGCTTATAATTCCTTTTTTTAAACAAATATAATTAATAAAGGTATTTTATTATTGGAACCAATCTGCCTCAGTAGTGTATTTTTGAACCTGTGTAATCCGTTTTGTTTTTATTTCCTAGGGGTGAAATTCTCTTAGGTGGTATTGTTGCATTCTGATCATAATTCCCCTGACCACCTCGCCATATATGCATATATACATGTTGAGAGACTGAGACAGAGAGAGCGACAGTCCAGCCCTGTTCATAAGACCAATTGTAATACTCATACAGTTGGTAAAATACAATACATAAACTCTCACTGACATGGATGTCTACCTTCTCCATTGTCTTGTACATTTGCAAAAAGGAGGTTGCATCAGTCCTCTTTTATGCCATCCAATGTAATACCATCTATCCTCAGGAGATGCTGAGGAGACTGATCTATTTATATTGTTAATGTTGATATTTGATCTGCTGTGAACAGTGTCTTTGATTTCTCTTTGTAAACTGGAAGCCTTGAGGGCAAACCTCAGCCTGATTATCAGTCAAGCTTTAACATCAAGGCACATGTGGTTCACTTCCTCTAGACTTTCCTGTCAATCAAAGTATCAGATCTTTGCTGTGTGCTCCTTTATATACTTTGGTCAAAATTTCAATTAGTATATATATATATATATATATATATATATATATATACTAATTGAAATTTTAAATTTTACAAAATTATAAATATATATATATATATATATATATATATATATGTATATATATATATATATATATATATATATATATATAAAAAGCTTTCTATTTGTAATAAAGAATACATAAAGAATACATACACAATAATATGTACTGCCATCCTTGATTTGTTAGTCACAAATTAAGAATTATAGAAAACAAATACAGCCCTATGTCATAATACCTGATTGCTCCACCCTTGGTGGCAAGAACTGCAAGCATCAGTGATGACTGTCTCTTTCACACTTGTGACCTACTCTTCTTTGCAGAAGTGTTTAGCCATACTGGAGTGTTTTCAAGAATGAATGGTCATGCCAAAGCATTTCAGGACTTTTACTAGGCCACTCTAAAACCATTTTGATTTTGATTGTCATTCAGAGGCTGGTGAGTTTTCAGATGACTTTTCACATAGGTTTAGGTAGATTTGAAGAGCTAGTCCCCATTAATTAATGAAATCATGATTTTAAAACTGAATTTTGGATTTACTTAAATTCACCTTTGTCTAATGTCACACTTTGTTGAATGATCTGAAACATTTAGGTGTGTTAAATATGCCTAAAACTTGGAAATCAGGGAGGGGCAAATACTCTTTCAAAGCCGTGTAGTTGATCAAGGTACTCAAGTTGCTGGAGTCTCACTCACACTTCTTTCTGTCACAGGTTACGCGGAACTCATGGCTGCCTGGGTTCACTGAAGCTACAAAAATGAGTATTTAGCACAAGAATTCATGTGTGTATGACCAGGTAAATATTCTTAACAATAGCTCATTGTACTTCATGTACTTCATATGCTATGTATCACATTACAGATCTAATCTGATAGATTTCACCAAATATAATATTTAGTCATTTTAAATGCTCCAGACAAACAGAAACGGCAGATACATTTCAGAGGTCCAGTTCAGTGATTTGAATTATGTGAGGTGAAGCCTGACAGGGAGTGCAGCTGCCTGTGTCACACACTGTCAGTCAGTGACAAGCTGTGACACAGCTCATAACCTTACTGGTATCCACTGGCATTTGAATGGATGAGTGAAGAGATTCACCTTTCAACTGTTAAATATTTTATATATCTAAATATACACTATATTGGTCAAAGATTTCTCTTGTCTGCCTTCACATGCGTATGAACTTGAGCAAAATTCCATTCTTAATCCACTGGGTTTAATATGATGTTGACCCACACTTTGCAGCTATAACAGCTTCAAATCATCTAGGAAGGCTTTCCAGAAGGTTTAGGAGTGTGTCATATAAATATCTGTTTACAGTCAACAACTGCCTCTCAAAACTAAGAAAGGACAACTCAAAAGTATTTCAGCAAAGTTTATTACTATTTTCACAGACAGTACTTAGTGACAGTGGGAAGAAAAACTCCCTTCTAACAGGAAGAAACCTGTGACAGAAGGCCAGGGAGGGGTGACCATCTGTTGCAACCATCTGTTTCTCTCTGTTTAAGGGGAGTAAAGAAGAGTAAAAGACACACTGTCAAGAGAGCCAGAAATTATTATGCATTATGGGAAGTAGCCTAGACCTATTGCAATATAAATAAGAACGGCTTCAGGGTCACCTGATCCAGCCCTAACTACATGCTTTAGGGGAGATCGTGGCTCAAGAGTTGGGAGTTTGCCTTGTAACCACAAGGTTGCCGGTTCGAGCCCCGGCTCCGACAGTCTCGATCATTGTGTCCTTGGGCAAGACACTTGACCTGTTGCCTACTGGCTGTGGTCAGAGGGCCTGGTGGCGCCAGTGTCTGGCAGCCTCGCCTCTGTCAGTGTGCCCCAGGGTGGGGCTACAGTGTAGTTTGCCATCACCAGTGTGTGAATGGGTGGGTGACTGGATGTGTAAAGTGCTTTGGGGTCCTTAGGGACTAGTAAAGCCCTATACAAATACAGGCCATTTAGCAAAAAAGAATGTTTTAAGCCTACTACTTCTTTTCATCTTCTCAGGTTTAACCCCGCCCCCCCTTTTCTCTCTGTTTAAATTCTTTGGATTTGTGCATCTATATCTTAGATTTCTGTTTCCTATACATTGAGTACCATAAAGATACAGGAAAAGGCCTCACAGATTAAAATAAGGCTACTGTAAATACGAGAAAAGTTGTGTAAAATAGATACAGTTCATCAAAATTCTGTTTAGAATGGCATCTGGGTCCAGATCTGGACACCAGTCTGCCCATATTGGACCTAGGCTTTAGCAGAGTCACATGTGATACCAGCGTGTCAAATTGACTCATATCAGGCATAAAAGAGGGTCTACAGCACCTGACAGGTACACTTACTCACTTATGAAAATCCAACATTTATTAAAAAGAAATGTTTTTGTAACAGAATCAAGAGAACTTGACGTGCAATAACTACAGAGGTAAAGCTTTCTCACTCTATGTACAATTCCAAAGCAATGAATTGCAATATTTCACCCTCAGGCAGGAGCCGATTTAAGACAGGCTGGATCGCAGAGGGAAGACATGAGCAAATATTAGAGGTGACAATTAGAACTGAGTGGGCTGAATGAAACTGAAAGTCAAGCTCAGCATTTAAATCACCAAAAACCATGAAAAGAATGAGTCACTGCAAAACCTCCAACATGCACAACTTTTTTAGTAATGCTATACTACAGTTTACAAACATGCCAGGCTGACTCTGGCATGCCAACATTACCAGCATAGTGTTGAGACAACGCCGGTCTCTGCGATTCTTTTGGTCCTGGTAGAGATCACGCTGAGATGTTTCCATGTTTTACACAATCCTTTTATTACCCATTATTCTTACAGATGCATCTGGAGATCAGCACACTGCATTCCTATGCAGTCCTATGCTAAAGGCTGATCTAAAGAACTCCACACAACAGTTACAGTTATAACCTCTAGTCTCCTCGACCCTACAGTAAACACCCCCACATTGGAAATACACTAGTACAGTGGCCAAGGGTGCTGACACCCATCTCCTTTTAAGGTAGTGTCCGTTTGCCCTTTGTCTGCCCCTCACTCTCAGTAACTCTTGCTTCCTGGCCTGGGGGTGGGGGTTGATTGTCCTCCTGCCCTGCACCCCAGTTCTTTGTTCCCATTCCAGGCCTTCTTACACCCATTAACGGCCATATTGTAATATTACAATCAATCCCAAACTATATTCTCTTTAACTCTGATGTATATTAAGGAATCTATTCTCAACAATAGCAAAGTCAACATTTTATGATATCTAAAACTAAAGTCTTAGTTTTAACCATACCTTAAAACTCATTCTCATTCATACTCTAACTGAAAATGTGACTGATATTCAATATGTAATACTTGACTGAAGGGAAGAAAAGAATGAAAGATGGTAAATCATAGGAGAGCCTCTTTTAGTAAACCAACAGATTTAATGGGTGTTGTCAGCCTTTCTTTGATAGAATAGCAGAGCTGAAGTAAAGAAGATTTCTACTCATGTCACATACTTAGCGACAAGAAATCATTTAAAAGTGTTAATTTGCCCCTGAAGGATTATTCATATACTGATTGTTGAGCATGTCACAGTGTATGTGGGTGCCTGGCATTGACTGATGTGCACCATGTCTGTGTGTTGTCACCCTGTCTTTAAAAACATCTTCTTCAGGCCTCTCGAGACTAACTGAGACAGGTAGACAGGCGGGGAATGAGACAGAAAGAAACACACTGAGAGTCAGCAGACAGACAGATATATGGATGACCAAGCTGAGAGAGGAAATTTTCTAGACAGCCGGCATTTAATCACACGGCAGATGCTGCAACATGAGGCCCAAAGTGGTATTCCATCCAAAATAAATCAAACTCTGTCTCGCTGAGAGCACATTTAGCTATATTTTGTGTCTCTGTGTAGCCTTTTGCAGACAAAAGTAATGCAGATGATAATGCCAGAGTGGTTTGTGGTGTTTCTACATAAAGCTTTTCTTGTTGCCTCTGAAGGAAACGGCAGAGCCTTCAAGGCACCAGTGAGTGGCTAATTAGCTATATCCTGCCAATAGTATATATCCTTATAGAAGCTCATGGAAACTGAACAAAAAAATGATGTAGTCAAGGAAGACTCATAAAAGAAAGTGCCTAGGATTTTCAGCTGCATTTCAATAGCCGTGTCGTGACCCCGCCTTTACATCACGGCTAACAGAGGTTAAAAGACCTTAATATCCAGCCTTATGTGAGTGAATGTGATCGGTCCTAAAAGGGAGTTTTTCTCTGTTTCCTAATAATAATACGGAAGCGTAGAGCTGCCACCCAGGCAAAAGAATATCACATTATAACATGAAAAGTTTATTGTTCTAACAAGATACTTTTCACGTTTGAACAACATAATATCACGTTATTACAATATACATAATTATCACATTCATACACGCTATATTGGCCCAGTTTATTTTTCTTATCATTGTTGTGAGGAGACCTTAAATAGCACTTGCATTTTCTGTTGTACAGTTCATTTGCTGTTATGGAGTTCTTGTTATGGATAAAAAGTGTCCTTTTTTTGTTTTAAAATAGTTGATAACTATGCGCTGATAGCTGCCAACATCTGCGAACAAATATAATTCTGGGAAGTTGTTCTATATAGTGTGTAACTGTTAATATAGAGCGTTATTAAATTTATTGCTAATGCAATCATATGGCACATTGACGTCTGAGGAAATTTTAGATGGCACTCATCATCAGAAAGGTTGCCAAATAAATAAATGGTAACTTACAAACACAGTTGTAAAAAGTAAAAGAACACATTCCCCTGTATTTGAACTGAAAAGGGATTAATGCTTATATGATAACGTGCTACGGCTAAATCTTATTGAAGTAGAACTATATAAAGTGAATCAAATCCATGTGTGACTGAATGTTTTAATGTGATGTGAATGTGAGTTCTTTATGTTAAGAATAACAAAGAAAATGTAATAATGTAGATAGGGTGTAGGTTGATCATATGATTAAATGTCAGCAGTCCAGAAGATTAGATCTAAGAGTCTCACAATTGAAAATTTCATTAGGTACGCTAAAAGGGGAATCACAGTCCAACCTGTGAATTGATTTTGCAATTTTTGGTTTTTCATCTGCTCATTTTTTGCCCTGTTAGATGTTTAATTCAGAAAGATTTTGGTTTACATTAAACTTCCACTGAAAGCCCAGCTGCTTTCCTGTTCGGTGATTATCATCAACACAGATCTCGGGGATAAGTGCATCTTTAGATCCAGTTGTGCTCATCCTTCCTCCAACCTCTCTCCACCAAAGATAAGAACAAACTCAGCACTAGCTCGGATCAAAAGTAGCCATGGTCTTGGTACAGTTATAATGTGGGAACTCACTGACTTGTCTGTTGACTTAAGCCATTACCACCTTTTCAGGGGTAGTAATGGCTGACTGATTTAGATGTTCTCACTGATTTAGATGAGGATATCCAGATAGCAGCTAACAACTAATGATACTCTAGTATTATTATCTTCCAGTGATTCTACTCTGACATACAGGCAATTCTGCAAATGCAGACTCTTAATCCCCTAATTAAACATCTTTCACATTTGGTGTGATGTGACAAAATATGGAAGAGAAAGTCCTTGTCACACTTTGTCCACATCTGCATATAAATCATGGCAATCCTCCTGGCACTTATCAGCGTACACTATATTTCTCTGTTTGTGTCGGGGGACCCGATCCTTGGGATGGACCAATTTTTGGCGCAGCGTGTTTTGGGGTTTAAAAGCCACAGAGACTCTGTGTTTAGAATAAAATGTCTCTCAACTGCAACTCGACTGAGGGTGGAATTTAAATGAGAACACGGGGAGGTAAGTGACGGAAGGAGAGGTAAGTGACGGGGAAAGGTAAGCGACCCATGTTGTAGGTGACGTCAGACGCCGGAGATTTGGCGGAAAAACAAACAAACCGAATGGTAGCATAGAATTAAACAAAGTTTCTTTAAACTTCAGTATTGCCAAATAAACTAACCAACTGTCATATAACTAACAACATCTGTCCTATCATCTCTAACACCCTGGAGGACAACGAGGAGAGTTTAGACGCTCTCCAAGAATACATCGACCGGTGCTTTGAAGATTTAGTAATGAAGAAGGCCCAGAGCGCGTCTTCCCCGGCCAAAGCTGAGACGCCGTCATCTAAAAGATATCGCCCGGCAGACTCCCCCGGCACAACATCGCCTGCTGGCAAAGATATCGTCGACATCCTGGAGTCAATCGATAAGTGATTGTGCAGTTTGGATGCAAGGCTGTCCCTGGTGGAGATCTTACACCGGGAATTTAAATCTCTAAAAGAATCCCTGGAGTTCAGCCAGCGGCAGGTGGAAACACTTGCTGCGGAAAACGCCACGCTACGGGACTCGGTCAAATCTCTAACCGAAAATGTGACCCAATTAAACATAGAAAATAAAAAAATAAAAGAGACCGTTATAGATTTACAAGCCCGTAGCATGAGAGATAATCTGGTGTTTTCTGGAATTCCAGAGTCTGCCGGAGAGGACCCGGAAACGACCGTGAGAAGCTTCATTAAAATCCACCTGAAGCTGCCGGAGGACATGGTGAAAAACATAGGGTTCGATAGAGTGCATCGCATAGGGGCTCCGAAGACAGGAAGCGGGAGACCACGTCCTATTGTAGCCAAATTCGGCCACTTCAAGCAGAAGGAGCAGGTGAAGAGTCGCGGCAGAGAGCTGAAAGGAACGGATTTCAGCGTGAACGATCAGTTCCCCAGAGAGATCCTGGAACGACGCAGGGTCCTCTTCCCAGTCCGACGTAGTTTTACCCAGAAAGGCTCCTGGGCTGTCATCGCCGTGGACCGGCTCTACGTGGACGGACAGCTCTACCGCGACCCTGGCACCACTCCATGGCTGTATTGACCGCACACCAGATAAGAATCCGCTACACTATTCTCTTCACTCACACTCTCTTGTATTAACTTTTGCTTAACTATGTAATTTCAGTTTGCTAATTTAGTATAACGTCACTGTCACTCAACGCCAATGCTTTAATTGGAATGTTTCTGTTTTTATTTCTTTTTTTCCTCTCTCTCTCTTGTCGCGCACCTTGCTCTTTGGTTTATTTGCTTCTCTTTTCTATCACTATGTCGATCACCTGTTTCCCTATCCATCCACAAACGACACTGTCTATTTCTACATGCTTACTCTGCACGATCACGCACACACATGCGTTTAAAGGCAACACATTTACAACAGCCACACAGCGCACACAGATATAGGACACATGCACACATTTGCTCATATTAGTTATTATGCACACACATAGTCAGACCTATGGAGCTTCTTGCCGCGCATTTTCTTCTCTTTACTTACCAAAAAAAAAAAAAAAAAAAGATGTGTTTCCATTTTCCTCACCCGTCTAAGCGAGACACACAGCGTACATCATTAGCCACAAACACACAACTATGGGCATGCTAAGATTTGTCACATGGAATGTGCATGGAGCTGGCTCTAGGGAAAAAAGGTTAAAAATACTTAACCAACTTAAAAAATTACAGGCAGACGTTGTTTTATTACAAGAAACCCACATGCCTGTCACAGGTTTGAATAAACTTAAAACACCTGAGTTTCCTAATGTGTTCTCAGCCTGTTATAATTCTAGACAAAGAGGAGTAGCAATTCTAATACATAAAAATATTAATTTCACAGTACTCGATACAGTTATAGATCCAGAGGGCAGATTCCTAATCGTCAAACTATCTATACTTAACCAAAAGCTAGGTATTGTAAGTATAGTAAATGTTGATGACCCCTCATTCTTCCACGGTTTTTTTAGTACACTCTCCGAACACCTAGACTGCACAATTGTTCTGGGGGGAGACCTCAACCTGGGACTAAATGAAGAAATGGATAGGCTCAATACAGCAGGAACTCAGCGTAACTGGCAGTCCACAAATATAATCAAACAGTATATGAGCGACTTTGGTCTTTGCGATGCATGGCGCTCCCTTCACCCCAACAGTAAGGAATATTCTTTCTTCTCACATGTCCATCACTCCTACTCTCGTCTGGATTATTTTCTGGTCAGCAGCTCACTGCTGAGTAACATTACAGACACTGAGATTCATCCTATAGCTGTCAGCGATCATGCTCCTGTATCTTTAACACTAATACAGATGAATAATACTACACCAAGAAAAAACTGGAGATTTAATACATCACTGCTCAAAGACGAAGAGTTTATCAAATACTTTAAAAAAGAATGGACTCTATATTTAGGCTTTAATGACATTCCTGGAACATCAGCATCTGTCCTCTGGGAAGCAGGGAAAGCCGTGATGAGAGGTAAAATAATCTCTTTCTCATCACATAAGAAGAAAGAAGAAAACAAAAAAATTCAGGAACTAGAGAAAAACATCAAATCCTTAGAAAAAGCCTATGTGTCACACCAAGATCAAGAAATATTAAACAAAATACGCAAGACAAAACTAGAATTAAATGAAATTATTAATAAAAAGACTAAATTCTTAGTACAAAGACTTCGCCTGCAAAATTATGAACACGGTAACAAATCCGGACAATTTCTTGCTAACCAGTTAAAAATCAATAAAGAAAAAACAACTATATATGCTGTTAAAGATTTATCTGGGAATACAATATATGATCCTAAAAAAATAAATAAAATTTTTAGGGATTTCTATGAAACTTTATATACACCACAAATAAACCCATCTAAAAACGAAATTGATCAATTTCTCGACAACATAACTCTTCCAAAATTATTAGACACCCAAGCAATGGCACTGGATTCGCCACTGACACCAGGTGAACTCCAGGAAGCTCTGATAAGTATGGCCAATAATAAGGCTCCAGGTCCAGACGGTTTTCCAACAGATTTTTACAAAGAATTCTGGACAATTCTGGCACCAGTTTTTCACAGGATGTTGCAGGAAATCAAAGAAAATGGTAGACTACCACCAAATATGAACTCTGCAAATATCAGTCTCTTACAAAAACCAGGCAAAGACCCTGCATATCTCTCAAGCTATCGTCCAATATCCCTTATTAATGTAGACCTTAAAATAATCTGCAAAGCTCTCTCAAAGAGATTAGAGAAAATAACCCCCCTTTTAATTCATCCTGACCAAACTGGTTTTATAAAAGGTAGGCACTCATCAACAAATACACGTAGATTACTTAATTTAATAGACTACTCATGCAGTAAAAACACTGAAACCATAATATTTTCTTTAGATGCAGAAAAAGCATTTGACAGAGTTAACTGGAAATTTCTATTTGCAACTTTACATAAATTTGGTTTTGGACCCTCTTTCATAAACTGGTTAAAAATATTATATAACTCCCCAACAGCTTGTGTCAGAACAAATGACCAAACATCCTCCCACTTCTCTCTTCTGAGGGGCACCAGACAGGGATGCCCACTCTCCCCTTCACTGTTTGTAATTTTTATTGAGCCATTAGCAGCAGCAATTAGACAGGCTACAACAATTAAGGGCATAAAATGTAAGAATATAGAACATAAAATCAGCCTTTATGCAGATGATGTGTTACTTTTTCTCCAAAACTCACAAACCAATATCTCTGGGATAATTGCATTGATAAATTCCTTCTCAAGTGTCTCAGATTATTCAATTAACTGGTCGAAATCAACAGTTCTTCCGATTAATTGCTCCTTCCATAATTCTTCTCCTTCCCCACTGCAATGTGGAAATATAAAATATTTAGGTATTAATGTCTCTCCTAAACTTTCAGAATTAACTAAATTAAACCACATCCCACTTTTAAAGACAGTAGAAGGCGACCTGGCTAGATGGAAATCTTTACCCATATCACTCATGGGAAGGGTCGCCGCTATAAAAATGACGATCTTGCCAAAAATAAACTATTTCTTTTCAATGATCCCAAATAAGCCATCACAAGATTGGTTCAGATCTCTAGACTCGTACATTTCTAAATTCCTTTGGAAAGATAAACCCCCACGTATCAGCTTAAAAACACTACAAAGGACCAAGGATAAAGGAGGATTAGATCTGCCTAACTTTAATCACTATTTTTTAGCCAACAGGCTTCAGTTCATCTCTAGATGGTTTAAACACACCCTCTTAGATGAACCTTGGATAGATGTAGAACAGGCACTATGTAATAACCTAGAAATTTCAGACCTACCATTTATCAGCTCAAACATCAAACAACATGAATGCTTTAAAAGCATCAATATTAGCTCTTCTCTGACAGCATGGTGGGAGTTTCTAAAAATGACAGAGTCTTCATTAATCCCATGCAAACGTACACCTATCTGGAACAACCCGGACATATTACAAAACAATAATATGATAAACTTTTCAGATTGGAGTTGCAAAGGAATTAAATACTTGGAACATATGTTGGAAGGAACAGACTTTATTTCGTTTGACAGACTAGTTACACAATATGGGATCAACAAGAAACGATTTTTGGAATATCAACAAATTAAATCCATAGTAAAAAAGAAATTTAATCCCAGTGAAGCTGAATTACAAACACCACCAAGTGTGGTACAATTTTTTAGTCTAAAACCCCCCCAAATTATTGTCTAAAATATACAGAACACTTTCTAAAATAGATTAATCAATATCCCTTCCTATTGCAAAATGGGAAGCAGATTTATCAATCAACTTAGACCCAAACCTTTGGTCTCAGATATGCTTAAAAACCTTTCAATGGATCAGAAATCCCAGTTTGCAATTAATACAATACAAAATATTACACAGAGTGCACTATACTGGTCATAGGATGTTCAAGATGGGCTATACGCCTTCCAACAACTGCTCACACTGCACAGCAAATACACCGGACAATTACATCCACGCTCTTTGGTTCTGTCCACCAGTTCAGAAATTTTGGCGTGAGATATGTGAAGACTTATCAAAGTGTCTGAAATGTAACATTCCAGCCTCCCCTTTAGTATGCTTGCTGGGCAACTTGGATGAGGTCACTGCAGAAATAAACACAGCCCACGTTGTTTTTACGGCCCTATGCATTGCCAAGAAAATGGTCCTCATTAACTGGAAAAATAAAAATAATCTTAATTCTAACCAATATAAAAAACATCTAATAGATCACATTAGTCTTGATACAACCTCTGCCATCACATTTGATCAATCCCTTTGGGCTCCTTTGATCGGCTTCATCACCTAGTGGGGGTGGGGGGTCATGGTTTGGTCCTGCCTTCGCTATTGTGGTTGATATGGGGGTAGGGACGGCCTTAGGGCGTCTGGGGAGTCCCTAGGGACGTTTCCCTGGAGGGCCTAACCTGGGGGATGTGGCCATGACCTGGTTAGAAGCTCTGGGGCTCTTGGATGGTGTTTTCCTTGTGGCTGCGTACAGCGGAGATGGGGGAGGGTCTGTGCTGGCGGACGTTGGTTACTGGCCTGGTAGCCTGGCTGCCCCTGGGAGGGTCCGGGACGGGCGTGGAGGCTTAGGGGTCTGGGGGTGCTCCGCCCCCCGGTCTGGGGTGCTGGCCGGGCCTTGGGGGCTTGGGTCCTGGCTGTTGTGTCACCGGAGCAGTGGGCGGGTGGGTGCAGGGGGGCTCAGCCCCAGTGCAGGGGACCTCTGGGGCATCGGCCCAACTAGGGGGCTCTCTAACTGGTGGGGAGGTTGTTATATCTTTGCAGGTGGTCTCCTCACTACAGGAGCTCACTCTGCAGGTGGGGGGAGAGATATAGGAGAGGGGGAGAATGAACTCAACCTGGGTGTCTATTGTCTTGTGTAGTTTGGGAGATGATTGGATGATGGGGTGGGTGCAGTTTTCTCTGGGGTGGAGTCGGGTGGGCTGCCCCGGACTCTGTGGGGCTGGGCGGTGCTGCTGCTGCGGGCCCCGGTCCGGATGGGCCTGGGCCCCCTTGCCCTGGTGGGTTCCAGAGCGTGGGGGTGCCTACTGGGGTCAGCGGGGGAGCTGGCCCCAGGGAGGGGCCGCTTGCCCCTCCCTTTCTTCCCTCCCCATCCTCAGCTGCCTCCCTATTCCCGCTCTACCACACCCACCCACACACGCAGGGCAGGTATGTCACCAGGGTGCAGGGGAGGCACTCCCCCTCTGTCCCCTTCTGGCCGCCTGTGCCTCAATTTTATTCTGCAACCTAGACATCCACATTACTCACACTCTCACATAACACATACATATAGGGCCTTGGGGGTGGGCACGTTTTACAGCATCCAGAGGATGGTCGTTGTACTCCAACCCACCTCTGGCGCTGGTGCCCTACCCTCAATTTTAAATGCATTTAGACACTAAGGGTTTTCGGGAGGAGCCGTGCTGCTCTCTGAGAGGAAGCTAGTACCATGCTCTCCTGAGTTTTAAATGCACTTTAGAACAGCACACAGCAACACTACATATGAGCGGGAGTAGGGAGGTTTGAGGTCTTCACTCACCCCGGTTCTGTTAGCCATCAGGGCTGGGGGGCTGGGAGAAGGTGCTGGCCGTCAGACTGGGGTCTGGGATGCGGGGCCTCCCTGCTACTGCAGATAAGGAGGTGGTCCGCTTGCCTCCACCCCAGAGAGAAGGGTTACATCTCCTGGGTCTAGGTGCGGCTTGCCCCTCTGGGGGCGGGGGTACCTGGACCTGGGATATAGAGTATGTTTGGGGAGTGCGACTGTCTGTGCAGTGTCTATTTGTGTCTGTCTACACGTTGGGTGAGTGCCAAGTATTTGGTTGTGCATATGGGGTGGGAATGCACGTCTGTGTCCGCGTGTGCCTGTTTGTCTGTGTCTATATGTCAGGTTGGGTCTTAGACTCAACCTCTCTGGGTACATCTCAGGCCCTCTAAAGTACGGAGGCCTATCTCCCCTCACCACACTCCCTGCCGGTGGCTGATGCCCTCAGACGTTGGTGTGTTGGTGGTCCTTGTCGTCTGGGCCTGGGTGCTCATGCATGTACCGGCTCACTCCTGGTGGCCGATTGGCAGGGCCGGGCGCCTGTGGCCCGGCTGGGCTCCTTCCGGGGGGTGGGATGCCCTCAGGCCTCTGGCCTCTGGGCCTGAAGCTCGGTCCTCTATGGCACAGCTGGCTGCCGGCAGAGCCCGCGGGCACGCCACTGCAACCCCCTTTGGCCTCTGCTCCGTAGCTGCGGGGTGACCTCTCCTTTGGGGCTCTACTCAGCTCTTCCCAGGAGGGTGGCACGGTTCCCCCCCTTTGGTGGTCCTCCTCGGGTCCTTGTACTCTGGGGCCTCTGGATATCTGGGGCCTGAATCTCCTCCATACCTGCTTCATACCCTGGTGGACGGGGCTATGGCTCCCCACACTCCCTAGCAGATCGTTACATGGAGAAACCTTTGGAATACAAGCATGCTGATCCACACAGGTATGCACACAGGTGTACACACGGGTGTTCACAGACGCGGACTACACCTTTCTTGGCTGCTGCCTCAAAGCACATTGTGCGCTGTCTATCTTGCGTGCTGCACAATATCGTTTATTATTTAGTATCTACTGTTATCTACTGCTAGCTAGTTTATTGTGATGGTGCTGTTTTTATTATGTTGCTCTTTGTTGTTTGCTTTCTCTTCTGTTTTTTTTCTCCATACAGGTGATCCAGGTGTTTTGTTTGTTTGTTTGTTTGTTTTTTCCTTTCTTCCCCCCCTTCTCACCGTCTCTTCTCCCCTTTGTTTTCTTTCTCTCCCTCTCTTTCTTTCATTCTTTCTCCCTGTCCTATTCCCCAGTCATGTCTGTCCCGTTTGTAGCAACCGAAAATAAAATAAATTCATAATTATAATAAAGGTCAATCAAATGGACCAATATGGCAAGGCCATGATGATCCACTTGGTAAAATAAATCCGCTTGGCATCTTTCTTGGCCTTAAGACAACAATTCTGATGGCTAAAGATCCAAACGGGACAAAAAAAAAAAAAAAAAAGAAGAAAAAAAAAAAAAAGAAAGTCCTTGTCACACTTTGTCCACATCCGCATATAAATCATGGCAATCCTCCTGGCACTTAACAGCGTACACTGTATTTCTCTGTTTGTGTCGGGGGACCCGATCCTTGGGATGGACCAATTTTTGGCGCAGCGTGTTTTGGGGTTTAAAAGCCACAGAGACTCTGTGTTTAGAATAAAATGTCTCTCAACTGCAACTCAAATGTGCCTCTACTTTTTAAATTTAGCCAAACCAATTTGCAGTCATTGCCATTTGCAGACAGTCTTTGGCAGAAGGTACACATTACATTAAATGCATAGAATTACAAAGAGAGAGTAGAGGGTGAAGCAGGCAGTATTTTAATATTAAAATCACAACCTGTGTTCAAGCTAAAGTTTTTCTTAACATTTGGTGTTCAAACAGTGCTCGGTGTTCAAAGTATTTGCTCCAGGGTTTAGATTTATTGCTTTGTATTACATTTCTCCTGTCGGACCCCTCACCACAGTTAATTGTGACCGTGAAAATACCAGTCTGTTTCGAGCTGCCTTTTTAACTGCAAAGATGGGTCATAAAACTGTGATATCCTCCCAGATAATATCCTCTGATAGCCTCTGTCCCGCAACACAGCCGGGCTGTTAGATGACAGCTGGCTCAGCATTAGGACAGATAAAGGGGGAACTTCCCCATCTAGAATATAAAGCATCACTGATGTTGTGTTGCAAATAAGCACTGTTGTATGTATGCAGAAGTCCTTGCCAAGAGTCTGGCTAGAGCGTGGCAGGAAGGTGATGGTATGGCAGCTACCTGCTCTGCTGAAGTGTCCTTGAACAAGATTCCAAGTTGCCTCCTGGTAATGGGGCGATGTACTGTGGCAGCTTCTGATCGCTGTAACCACAGTCATAGCTGAATTTTGTACATGAACATATTGCAGTGTGGGAATGAGGGGTTACAGGATAATGAATCAATTATGAGATTATCCACAATACTCTGATTGACAAGCGGAGTTGGCTGACCGAATGTGGGCTGAACAATGCTTTCTTTTACTTTCAGTGTCTGCTCTTCCAAAGTCCTAGTACTGACCGTCAGACACAATTTTACACCCCCTAAAATTTATACCACTGCTTAAGACACCAAAAATATCTTTGGTTTAGGAAATAAAACCACTCAGTTTGGTTTAATAAGCTGTTTAAACATTAGGACCTAGACTCTGAGCAATTAACAATTAGGAATTCTAGCTAAAGTTGGTCTCTAACCATAAAACAATATATAAGGGTCTGTCACATCTACATAAGGTAGACCAGGGAAAAATGGATTTCAGCAAATGTAAGATAAATGGAAGTGCCCTTTCTATTTTAATCTATTCAGATGCTGGTGTTTGCCAGGGCAGCTAGATTCTGACAAATAGGCAGAGCAGCCACAGTCAGATAAATGCAGAGAGAATGGTGAGAGGAGAAAAAATATTTTAGAGACTAATGGAAAACAATGGGGATATCTAAGTGAAGGGACAAAAACGAGCAAATCAAACAAATAGAAAGAAAATATGGAAAATAAAAGATAATCAGTATGTTTTATTATACACCACATAAAGCACAGTTTGTGTGTATAAATGTAATATAAGCTCAGTGCTCCACAGACAGAAAAACAGATGGAAAATAAAATACACAGTTATCAGGTAACAGTCGAGAACATCTAAATCAGTCAGCAAATATACTTGTATTATTGACATGGCAAGCACATAAATCACTTTAACAGCCACACTGGAGATAAAAAAAAAGTCCCCATTATATTAATCATTTTAAAGCTAGCCTTAAGGTCAGTTTTAGGTTATGGGAAGGTCACTGTAATGAACTCTAAAGTAATGGGAACATGGAAAAGCTGTGGCATGAAAACCACAGCCACGAGGAGATGATTTACTTCCAGGTGAGAGGCTGTTTTTTTTTTTTAGTCACACTCACACACACAAAAAGTAATGTCTTTCTCTGGTGTCTGCGGGTGGCCATACATCCACTTGATGTGTTGTTATGAGTGAGCACGACTGAGTGAGGTTGAGCCAAAAAAAAAAAGAAAAAAAAAAAGGTGAAGCCATACAAAGTTTATGGGGCATGCAATGGCCCTGCTGTCAGCACTAATGGGACACTGTAACACAGTGCCCTGAGAGCAGGAGGTGGAAGTGCTGTTGTGGCCAGTCCCTGCTGGCTGCTGTATGTCACATAAGTTACGGATGCAGAATCTAACAGTAGTGTGGCTGATAGGGCAGGTGGCTACAGTAGCAATGGATGCAGAGGGAGTTGAATGGCAATGGTGTCCTATTCCCTTATAGCTACCTTTTTACTCAGCATGGGCTGCTGCAGTAGAGCTGCAGAGGCCATTAGCACCAGAAGAATTGTTCTGGAGAGCTCCAACTTTTGAAAGCACCCACAACTGCATCCTCTTGTGTTTATGTTCAAGAGTAGAAGCTAAATCCCATATATGCAGAGGTCATGTGTGGAAACATTGCAGTGTATCAATGACCTGACTGCATGACCAGATAGTAGATTAAATTTCTATTACTATTCCAAAAACCAAAGGATATTTTGTTGGCTCATTAGCATATGATTTGGACAGGACTAACTGGGATATCTTTGAACATCAGGACCTGGAAATGTTTACAGACAGTTTTCTCTGCTACATAAAACACTGCATAGACACTGTTACAGTAGACAAATGTATCCAGGCTTATCCCAACCAAAAGCCCTGGATGACCCGGGAGGAGAAGCAGCTGCTGAAGGAGAGGAACATCACGTTCAGGTCTGGCAACATAGACCACTACACCGCAGCCAGATCCAACCTGAAGAGATCCATCAGAGAGGCGAAGGGGGGCTATAGGAGGAGGATTGAGGACCATCTGGAGAGTAACAACAGCCGGCAGGTGTGGCAGGGCATTCAGCATCTAACAAAGTATAAGATCAACCTCGGAGCTGCGGAAGGTGACCTGGCGCTGGCGGAGGAGCTGAATATCTTCTTTGCCCGCTTTGAGGCCATGGTACCGGACGTACAGCAGCAACATGCGGCCCACAGCAGCACCACCCTCACCCTGGGAGAACACAAGGTGAGGCGCACTCTGCAGGCCGTTAACCTGAAGAAGGCGGCGGGTCCTGATGGTGTGCCAGGTCGACTATTGAGGGATTGTGCAGAACAGCTGGCTGGGATCTTCACCAGGATCTTCAACAAATCCCTCGCACACTGTCCCACTCTGCCTGAAGTCCTCCACCATAGTCCCCTTGCCTAAGAAGCCCCACATAACCAGCCTGAATGACTACAGACCAGTGGCACTCACCCCAGTGGTAATGAAATGCTTTGAGAAGCTGGTCCACAGACACATCACAGCAGCCCTGTCTTGCAGCCTGGATCCACAATACAATACAACTTTATTTATATAGCACATTTAAAAACCAATGGTATACCAAAGTGCTTCACAATAAAACAGCAGGTTAAAACATGAATAATATAAGACCATTAACAAAGTACTGAATATGCTAACAGGTCAATGGCACTAGCTACACAAGAATAAAAGTGAATATCAAATCAAACTTGCTAAAAACACACAGGTTTTAAGTACAAGAAATGGCCTGGTAAATGGCCTGCATTTGTATAGCGCTTTTCTAGTCCATAGCGCTTTACACTACATTCAGTCATTCACACACACATTCACACACTGGCGATAGCAAGCTACATTGTAGCCACAGCTGCCCTGGGGCGCACTGACAGAGGCGAGGCTGCCGGACACAGGCGCCACCGGGCCCTCTGACCACTACCAGTAGGCAAACATGGGGTTAGTATCTTGCCCAAGGATATTTGGCATGCATCCAGGAGGCAGCCTGGGATCGAACCACCGACCTTCTGATTAGTGGCTGACCTGCTCTGCCACCTGAGCTACAGCCACCCCTATATATAAAGAAGATATATATAGAAAGATAAAATTGGAATTGAGTATAAAATACAGGCGTTAACCACACCAGTTTGCCTACAGAGCAAACCGGTCCACGGAAGACGCTGTAGCCACAGCACTCCATGCTGGAGGGGCTTGGGAGCTATGTGCGGATGCTTTTCGGGGATTACTGCTCAGCTTTTAACACCATCCTTCCACACAAACTGGTGGTAAAGCTACAAGACCTGGGGCTTCCATACAGCACCTGCATGTGGATCAACAGCTTCCTCTCGGGCCGTAGACAGAGAGTGAGAATTGGCCATCGCACATTCTCAGCTCTGAGCTTCAGCACTGGCTCACCCCAGGGCTGTGTGCTCAGTCCACTGCTCTACTCTCTCTACACACACGACTGCACTCCTCTCCACCAGAGCAACATCTTTGTGAAGTTTGCAGACGACACCACCGTGGTGGGGCTCATCTCCAGGGGTGACAAGTCTGCTTATAGAGACAAGGTGGAGCAGTTGTTGTCATGGCATAAGGCCAATAACCTCCTCCTCAATACTTCAAAGACCAAAGAACTCATAATAGACTTCAGAAGGAAAAAGGCAGAGATCCCACCACTAATCATTAATGGGAACAGTGTAGAAAGGGTGGCAAACTTTCGCTTCCTGGGAGTCAACATAGAGGAACTTTTCCTGGAGTGCGAACACCTCCGAGGCCCAACAGAGACTGTACTTCTTGAGAATTCTCAGGAGGAATAACATCACACAGAGACTGTTGGTGTCCTTCTACAGAGCCACCATCAAGAGTGTAATAACCTATTGCATATGCATCTGGTACACTAGCTGCACAGTGGCTCAGAGTAAAGCACTCCAAGGGATCATTAACACCACCCAAAGGATCAGTAGCTGCCCCCTCCCCACGCTGGAAGATCAACACAATACCTGCTGTCTTAAAAAAGCTCAAAACATTATAAACGATACCTCACACCCTGGCCACTCCCTGTTTGAACTGATGATGCACTGATTGGGGACCACTTTTAATTTCGTTGTACCTGTGACAATGACAGTAAAGACATTCTGATTCTGACATAGTCAGCCAGGAAAAACCCTCCACCAAGGGAGTTCTCTCTCTGAACTCTCTGCAAAGTGCAGGCTTTTGTGATTTGCCCTGCTGAAACCCATTTTAAAATACTAAAATACCAATTTTGAGAGAAATGATTTGTATTTTTGTGGATATAGACAAAGATTGGAAGGATTAGGTTCATGTCAAGAAAACTGAAATAGAATTTTAGTGTGCATTAAAGCATGACAAAACCCTAATAACTAATTTCACGTGTTATATTATTTCAATCATAAGAATGCAGGGAACAATATTCATTTTCATCTTTGTGAAACCTTTGCTATACTTACAGTTGTAAGGCACTTTTCTATTTGGTTCACTTTTCAGACCCAGAGGTCATACAGGGTTGTAATAAGCACAAATGACCTCTGGTTCACTTACATTATTCTTCCAGGACAGTCTGTTACTTTAATACATATCAAATGCTGGCAGTTTGTGAAGTACAGAAGATGTTAGCCTGAGCATAATAATGTTGGGGAAGTACAGAAAAAAATGGGAGGGAGAAAAAGAAAAACCAACAGATCAATGGTGAAAGACCTTGAATTCAACTGGAGCTCAACACAAAATGAAAATAAATACTGAGCAACATTCATGCTTCCACAATCTCCCTGCTGCTTCCTGTCTTTCCCTCTCAGCTGTAATAATGGCATTGTGGATCTGAGTGGACGTAAACTCCATTGTGATGAATAACAGAATTGATTGAGGCCATTGTTACCATTCTTCTTTGTGGTTCCATTCATGTATTGTTATTTGTTATGAGGGAAGGCCTGCCTCCACTAAACACCACTATCCTTTTACATTTACTACATCATGGATGATACATGCAAAACATTTATTCATTTGCTACTCTATCTAGGATTTGTTTCCAAGTACCCTTTTGCATAATTTTCTTTTCTTTCATTTACATTTTATAGGCCAGAATTTTCCTCCCATTTTTTTGTAGTTTGTCAAAACTTTTGTTTATTCATCCTTTTCCAATTTTGAATTCCAAAATTTGGTGTGGCTGTGGCGAGGCGGACACACCTGAGCGGCATCAGTGATCGTATCACACCCGTATAAAAGTCTGAAATGGGTCCTAACTGTGTTGTTGTTGGTGATGTGTTCGGCTGTGAGCTGCAAAGCTGCAGCCGTGTAGAAATGACAGCAACCGTAAATAAAAGTGTTTGAAAGTGTTGAGATGTGGGCGGTTCCATCATTCTCCTGTCACATTTGGAAACTATTGTGAAAGTAGCCAAAACATGAGCAACAAGCTATTGCAATAAAATTCAAATTGAACTAAATAGCTCAGAAAGGTAAAAAAAAAAAAAACCTAAACAAACAAACAAGAAACACAATAACAAAAAGTCTTGATGCATGCTCAATCATCCAGGTAAGTAAATCCCAAAAGGTTGATTCTATTCATCTGGACGCTTCTCCCACTGAAAACGCTACTTTCAGATGAACAGAATCAACCTTTTGGGACAATAACAAAAACAAAACAAACGAAAAAACATTAGCTTTGAAAGTTCTTCCACTTTTGTTGTTTTCTTGCCTTTGCCTGACCTTTTTCTTTATTATTTCAATTGCTCACTATCACAACTTAACTGAAAAAAGAAAATGTATAATAAAAGCAATTTTGATTTAGTACTTTTTTGTAAAATATCAAGAGTTGAGCAATTTAGATGCCGGAGACACTTGCTATTATAATTCTTAATAAGTCAGAATGGAGCACAGTGAGATGATACATTATAAATGATGGATTGTGCTTTTACTACTGCACCATTTCCAGCACAGCCAAATGGAAAAATTATAATAAAAAATGTCTCTCAGTGTTTTTACTAAAAATATGCATTGAAACAGGAAGATGGAATAGGCATGCTTTACATAAATACATGTAACTGCCAAAATTGTTCAACACAAAGTTATTCGGTGGTGGAATCCAGTCCATTCAAGTAATGTACCAGAACAGCAGAAATTTCTTGAAAACATGAGGTTATGGGCATGGTTGGGCTAGTCACCAATGACAACTTATATTTCAAAGAGATAGAGAAGCTTTTGTGAGCTCAGCTCAACCTTTTCATTCACCTAACCAAGTAGTTTTGTTGCCACAACCTGAAAACTAAATTTAAAAATACTTGCCATGACTCTCTGGGGTCTAATTTGTCAGTGGTGTTGACCCCAGTCCTAACTCCATATCCCTAGGCAATAAGTATATTTATTTTCTTGTTTTTATTTCTTGTTTACTGTTCTCCCATGTCTTGGCAGTCAGTGAATAGCATTCTACTTTCTAATCGTTCTGACAAAGACCTAATGAATAATGATAAGACCTAGTGAATAATGATCTGAAAGCACTCCAGTTTTCTGGGTTGTGTTCAGTGTCGGAAAAAATAAAGTGTATTAAATTTATATAGATGGTCCTACCCTTGGAGGCCAGACTTCTGCTGCTTCCCATCCTCATAGACTGCTTTGTGATCTCCTACCTCCAGATGTTGCTGTTGTTACATTTAGACGGGAATTTGAAAAATGGATTATTTCCAGAAAAGTATGTAAGTCTGATTGTAGTAAAATTCACTTTGACAACGCATTTCAAGATTAAAAAAAATTTAGCAATGAGTTCACAAATTCTATGTACACATTTCAAAATATTACATTGTAATGTTATTGCACAGGAGTTGTGTTATGTAGGCTTGTAATCATGTGTGGAGTGTGTGTGTATATATGTATCAGCGTTTAATGTACAATATGGATGGCTTTAGTGAAGAAGCTATTTTTCAGTCTTGTGTGTTTTGAGTGTAGTGATCTGTACTCCTTCCTGAAGGGAGAAGTTCACCCCATTAGAGCACTTCGCTCTCACACTGCAGGCTTACTTGTTGTTCCTAGAGTATTTAAATTTAGAATGGGAGGCAGAGCCTTCAGTTTTCAGGCCCCTCTTCTGTGGAACTAGTTTCCAGTTTGGATTTGGGAGACAGAAACTATCTCTACTTTTAAGATTAGGCTTCAAACTTTCCTTTTTGCTAAAGCATATAGTTTGGGCTGGATCAGGTAACCCTGAATCCTCCCTTAGTTAAGCTGCAGTAGGCGTAAGCTGCTAGGGGATTCCCATGATGCATTGAGTATTTCTTCTTCAGTCACCTTTTTCACTCACTTTGTGTTAATAGACCTCTCTGCATTGAATCATACTTGTTATTAATCTCCGGCTCTATTCTACAGCATGTCTTTTGTCCTGTCTTCCTTCTCTCACCCCAACCATAGGTACTCCATGAGCCTCTTTATCACGTCACACTTCCAACCTTTTTGATCAAATGGTGCATGCAGAGCTGTCCTCACGGGTTGGAATAGTTTACTCAAGCTCTTGCTGGATCATGATGCAGGTGAGGATCTCACACACACTCATACGCACACACTAAACACAGTACCACTGGAAATGGCATTTAAAAGGGACTTATACAAAATCCACTTTATCCATTCCTAACATCATCACTGTACTGGACTAATGACAATGATAATGGAAACTGACGATGGTGATCATTATTTTGTTATTCATAATAGCTTTAATCCATATCTGCTCTTGCTCTTGATGAAGGCGGTCACATTTTTCTCCTCTCCTCCTCCTCCTCTCCCTTAGCTTCCCTGCTTAGCCTCTTATGTCCTTGTCTAGTCTCGTGTTTTTTGTATTACTTTTCCCTGGAACACTCTCTCACAGTCTGTTCTCTAAAACCTAAAAGAGAATTATGGATTTGATCAACTGGTCTCTGAATGCAATTGACCCCCCTTCTCAACAAGAAGTCTGGGCTCGGGTGAGCCTGAGTGCTGAAGATATTAGGAACTATTAGAAGCTATTTGGAACCATGATAACAGGGTTCTTGCTGATCGGAGCTGGCTTGGCCCTGACTTATCGAAGAATTAAGGAAGCGGAACCGACTGTTCAAACCCCCACAAGGCTGCCCGCTGGGATTGAAATGATGGGACGAGGCGTGAGTTTCTCAAAATGGGCTCATTGAGTGCAGCACGGAGAAGACCTTGGAGAACGCACGGCTGCCGTGAATACTCAGAACAAGACCTCTGAGTGAAAAACTGGATTACATCTGGAGGGGCTAGCTCGCATATAACACCTTTGAGCGCAAATTCGATCACATCTTGGGGAAGTGCACTGCGGTCATGAGTTCTCAGAACCTGCTCTTTAAGCAAAAAGAATGACAACATCACAGAACGTAAGTTTGGATAACACCATAGAAAGCTCACGGCTCTCCAACGGGAGATTGAGAGACCAGTGTTGGACTGTTAGAACAGCTTTGAAATTCATATGAGTTGTTCGCACTAAAGTAAAAAGCACCATCACTTCATGCGGATACCCTCTCGGCGCCAGCTGCGGTCGCAAGGCTGGAGCCGAACAAAAAACACCCTGATAACGAATGTGTTTAGACTGTTCCTTCCCATTCCATGCAAGGCCACCTGGGTTGGCTGGAAGACTGTTTACTTAGCCTAGCAGGGCGAAGGACACTGAGAAGCTGAACTCTGGACACGCACACACATACATATACACTGATATGCACACACTCATCCCCCCTCCCTTTCCAAACGCCTTCGACGCTTATTCCCTTCCGATGCTGACGGTGGATCAAGGAGACCAGCGCACGGGCTGCAGGCCCGGATGTACTGTCTAAATCAGCTGTCTCTCACCCTTTACCCTCCCCTGTTGCTTGTCATGTGTTTCTTTGGTGTATTAAGAGTTTTTTTCATGTGCTATGTGCAGAGGTGTTTTTTTTCCTGTTCTCAAACTGATCTCCCTGTTGGAGCTCAGTCAGGGGGGAGTTATTTTTTTCTCCTTATCTTTCCCCATGTGGTGCATTTTCAATTGTTATACCTCTCTGACCTGTCTTCCCCATGTGATGTTTTGTGTAATGTATGTATGGTCGGAGGGTAAGATGGCCCCGCCATTGTGTGCAATAGGTCGGCAGCCTTATGAAATGAAATTTGTGGGACTAATAAAGGTATATCAAATCAAATCAAATCAAATCATCTGACTGACACTAGCAACACAGGCATGTTTTTGCATACACACACCCACTGCAGGGCACACTGAAGCGTGCAGAAGAGACAGATGTGATATTTTACATGGAAAAAGCTGATAGTTATTATATTTATAGTTCACTAATTACACACGTTGTTCACTAATTATGGTTTGCTACATCAATCACTATTGAATGTCAATGTGCAAATATTTCTTGGTGGGTTTGGGTTACAGATAGGGAATAGTGCTAGCATCATGATAGGATCCTTTGTTTCCCAATGGCTAAGTCATCATTCACCTGCCAATAGGATGGCAATAAGATGGTATTACTCTGAAGCAAATTGCCCAGTCCTGGTCCACAGCTCTCCTCCCCAGACAACTACAGATAAACCTCATAAGCACACATCCACTTGTGGCAGGAAGATTTGCTGTGAGCATGTGCAAAACTATGTACTGTTCCTGTTTGTCACAATAAAACTTACCAGTGGCAAATTAATATGATATCCTATAGACATGTTACTAGCAGAAAGACAATATTTGCAATCAATACTTATACCAAACAATAGAGAAGGCAACTTGTGGGTTGAGACTGTATCTCCCAGCTAAACTAAGAGCAGGTCTTTGGGTCATCCAGGATGACCTGGAAGAATTTGCCAGATACAGGGATGCCTCTGTGTCTCTTCTCTCCCTGTTACTACAGTAACCGTGAAATGGGCTAAGACATTTGGAGGATGAGTGTAATTCTCCTGCTTAGTTAACCTTTTTGGTATTCTGTTTGAATTCATGTAGTACAGTCAACAAAGGAAAAATTATTAGAATTTCATTTGTGTACGGAGAACCACAGACATTGTGAATATTAATATTTTAATCTGAGATTTGTTCTTTTGTTGTGTCATTTTGTAACTTGTCGAGTGTAGTTTGAGATAAGGAACAATATGTCTCAGACAGGCAGTGACTGGAGTGAATCCAGACTTCAAACTGAGCAGCTGGGAATGTCTACTGAAAACGGTTTGTCCACATAGCAAGAGACACTGCAGAAATGCACATACAGTCAATGGATTGTGTTTCATTTGGAAATACATGGGCTTGTATTTATACTAGCCACACAGGGGCAGTGCCAGATCAGTAATGCTGCTTCAGGCTCTCTGTGCTTGTGCATTGTGCCTATCATGTGTATGCTGGTGTGTGTGAGGACAGACTTAAATCAGGAAAATTAACTTCCAAAGGTCACCTTTAATAAATAATCGTTAAACGGCCTTTCACCTTCTGTGCATCGATTAAACTGGCTTTATATTTGATTTACTAGAATTAGTGTTATCTAATCTGAACTATCATGCAGTATAATCTAATATGGCATTAAAATGCAAATACAAACTATATTATAAACCAACTTGTGGTGTGGATCATTGAATCTGCAAACCTTTTACTGACTGCAGAACTTTAAGAGCGGTGTCTCATTGACCACTAATTAACTCTACGTTCTGTTTATATAGACAAAGTCTGTAGTTGATGCCAGTGTTTATTTGGCTGCAGCTTTCAGTGAACCATTGATTAGAATAGAGCAATGGAAGTGACATGAAAAGACTAGAGAGAATCTGTGGAGTCTATCGTCTGTGCTCTGCAACAGTTCTTATTTTTACAGATATCTTTTAAGAGGTTTGTAGTCCATTGTCAGGGATATTCTGGGTCTCTAGCAGTGAAAAAAAATCACAAGTGTGGTCCTCATGCATTCTTTGGATTTATATTGCAATTGCAGCAAAGGGAGGAGTCGTGATCATCTTTGATCACAGAGCAGCTTTCAGAGTGTTTTTTCCAACAGTTCGGCTTGCTTAGATAAATTATAAAACCAAATATTTAAAAAGATATACAATTTAATGTGAAAATTAATACCCGATTGACAGCTAGAGGTTTCTTGTGGTTTCTTTTTAGGAGCATCCTTTTTCTTAACTGCTTCAAACAATTAAAATACACAGAACTTGTTGCACCTCGTTGTTGTATTCAGGTCTTTAAAAGCATATTAATGTCAAAATGTAATTTTAAAACTCACGTTGTTGGTTTGCCCTCTTGATGAAATCATGCAATATTTAATTTGATACTGTGTGGACTTCTCTTCTTAGAACAACTAGCTGAGCATGATTTTTGGACAGTTTTGCTAATATTAATTGTAACGTCACAATCTGATGCAGCACTAAACGGCATTGGTTTGTGTGAAGTTTCTGTTCACCGTCCAAACTGTCTGCCCTTTACCAAAGAGGCGCCTGTATCCAAAAGAGACACATGTCAGTGTTTTGTAACACATGTCCTTACACGGTGGTGTTTTATGCAGATGGATGCTGGTGAGAAGAGTTTTGGATGAATATAAGTCCTGTTTGCCCCAGTCCACAAAAAGATGCTTAGCTTAGAGGGGGAGCAGGGGCTACTGTGGGGGTGTGTGTAGTTGTTGAATGTGTGCTGTCATTTAAGGGTAGTGCATCAGTTGGTGTTTTGTCTGGTGTCCTTCCCTGCACTGTCTCCTGTGGTTTCTCAGTCTTCTTTTATGTAATGTGTTTTGATGTTCAAGTGATACTTTTTTCTATTTTTTTTTTCAGCTTAAGCTGGGATGAGTGATGAGCTACAGTTACCCTTTCCCTGAAGGTGGTTAGTCCAAAGCACTTACAGTCTCTTGTGACCTGCAGTGACCTGGAACGACTGGCTGCTTCATCATGGAAAAGTTGCTGGAGAAGGCAACTTTTCCATGATATGCCTTTATATGCCATTATTTCATCCCACTGCACAAAATTGGGCAGAAATATTTTGGGACTGGGTGCTGCTGTCTTGTGCTCATGATATATATATCTTTAACTGAGTGGCTAGTAATTAGCAATTAAGGCGTCCTTTAAAACACAAAGTTATACAATAATAACAGGAAACTGTAGTTTTTACTTATTAATGCATAATAATAACTAATAACAACGTGTCTTTGACCTGTCTTCCTCCCCTCACCCCAACAGCTCTGAGCCTGCCTCTGCTAGGTTTCGTCCTGTTAAAAGGAAATTTTTCCTTCCCACTGTCACCAATGCACTTGCTTATAGGAGCACATCTGAGTGTTGCTTTTTTTAAAAATGTATTATTATTCATTGTAGGGTCTTTATCTGACAATATAAAGCACCTTGAGGCAACTGTTGTTGTGATTTGGCACTATTAAAATACAATTCAATTGAACTGACTATCGCACACAGGTCAACACTAAAATAGGAAGATGAAATGTTTGTTCTCTTTTCAAGAAGATCAGTCTACCTGTTTGTTTAGCACAATCTGTATATAAATATTATACAAAAACACTCTGAAGTCAATTATTCATTTGCTTATAGCTTATAGCTTTGGTTTAACCTCAATCTAAGCATTTTGGCCTCTGCTATCTTGGTACAGTGGAACCCCGGCTTACAAAGACCCCATTTAACGAAAAATTCAAGTTACAAAGGCACTAAACGGCAATATTTTTGCCCATGGTACGACAAAATGCCCGTGTAACGAAATCCGTTTGCAAAATGCGTTTTGCTGTTCCACGTGAAAGACGTATTGTTGTTGTAGTGCGCTTTTTCGTGTGCTTTTCGTTTGCAATTAGCCTATCGTTCATTCATAATGGGGCCGGCATAAGGCATAAATATGAGCGAGTTTAAAAAAAATGTTAAAAAAAATATCATTGCACAGTGTACGTACATTAATTAACGTAAATGTAAGTTTTAGTTTGAATGTTTAGAATTAAATTCCATAATGTTATGTACATGTACACGTACGTATGTATGCATGCATACGTATGCTTTCTTCAGCCTCCACCAAGAACTTCATCTTCAGCCAACATCGCCTCACTCAAAAGGTGATGGAAAAACATGCTTCGACTTACGAAAATTTTGACTTACGAAAGACCCTCTGGAATGAATTAATTTCGTAAGTCAGGGTTCCAGTGTACTTGGAAACAAGATGTCACAGGTGAGTGGTGGACCTGAATGCAAACTGAGGACAGTAGTGTCTTGTCAATAACAAAGTAGCTGTGCCTATCCTCCTAAAATTTTAATGTGTATACCTATTTCTGACCATCAGCTACAACTCCAACAACATCAGGTCCGCAATGTGTTCGGAGCAGCAAATCAGAGGAAAGCTGCTGGCCCTGACGGAATACCTGGTAGAGTGCTAAAAGCCTGTGCCGACCAACTGGCTCCTGTGTTCACCAGACTATTCAACATCTCCCTGACACATGCCACTGTCCCTCACTGCCTGAAATCATCAACAATAGTCCCAGTCCCCAAGTCCACCACCATCAATAGCCTTAGTGACTACAGACCCATCGCACTGACTCCAGTGGTTGCAAAGTGCTTCGAGAAGCTGGTCCTAAAACACATAAAGGACTGCCTCCCCCCCAGCTTCGACCCCCACCAGTTTGCCTATAAGGCAAATAGGTCCACAGAGGATGCAATTTACCACCGCCCTCCACTCCGCTCTGCATCACCTGAAGAATCCTGGGACATCAGCAAGGATGCTCTTCATTGATTTCAGCTCGGGCTTCAATACCATCATCCCAGACATTCTTATAGACAAGCTGGTAAACTTGGACTTCCCCCCCTCCACATGTGCATGGATCAAAAACTTCCTCACAGACCGTTCACAATCAGTCAAGGTTGGCAACCAGCAATCATCCACCCTGTCACTCAGCACTGGCTCACCACAGGGATGTGTGCTGAGTCCACTCTTATACACCATCTACACCAGTGACTGCACCCCTACGCACCCCTGCAACATCATCATCAAATTTGCAGATGACACCACTCTGATGGGGCCCATCACCAACGATGATGACACTGCCGACAGGGATGAGGTCCAGCGACTATCAGAATGGTGTAACTACAATAACCTCACCCTAAACACCAAGAAAACAAAGGAAGTGGTGATGGACTTCCGCAAAACAAGAACTGATCACCCTCCCCTATCCATAAAAGGTGACTGTGTGGAGAGGGTGTCCTCCTTTAAGTTCCTCGGGTTTTGAGATGGAACAGGCTGCAGACTGAACTCCTAGTGTCCTTCTACCGTGCCACTATCGAGAGTGTGCTGGTGCATGCCATCCCTGTGTGGTACGTTGGTTGCACAACAGCTGACAAGAAGAGACTACAGAGGGTCATCAGAACTGCAGAGAACTCCCCTCCCTGGACTTAATTGCCAGCTTAAGATGTCTCTCCAGAGCCAGGGCAATTATAAAGGACCACCTCCATCCTAACCACCACCTCTTCAACATCCTGCCCTCTGGAAAAAGGATCCATCAGGTGCAAAACCAACAGACTAAAGAACAGCTTCTTCCCGTGGGCTGTCAGAACTCTTAATGCAAACTAAGAGTGTGTACAGACTTCCCCAACACATCCACTCTGACACTGCTGTTGATCATCTATGTGCAATATCTCAGTCTTTCCATGTTCTGTGCAATATTTTTGGCTCATGTGCAATATCCTTGGTATGTGCAATATTTTTCGGTCCTGTGCAATATTTTGGTCCCAGTAGAACTACCATCTCCACCCTAAATGACCATAGCCCCTCCACCCTTATTTATTTATTATATTATATAACTGCCCTTGTATACAGACCCACAATGTTTCTGTTCCAATGTTTCTTACACATACACCATGTATATAGTTTCACTCACATATATGTATACATATACATTGCTTTTAAAAAAATGTATTTATTTATTTATTTTTTCCCCCTTGTTGTATATTGTTTTCTCTTCTTCTTACTTTTGCACCTTTGTGGTCCAGCTACCCAATTTCGCTGTGCAAGAAACTGCACAATGACAATAAAAAGCTCTAAGTCTCTAAGTCTAAGTCTAACTAAACACCTTCCAGTATTTTAATTAGACTTTATATTAGCCATCAGGACATGAGGAAAATGTCTACTGACATCATAAATCAAGTGAGGAGCTCTGTTATTTTCACACGGTCTTCTATACAATCTGACTTTGCGACAATGAGAGTCACCGTCAGCTGATCATTAGCATTAATGCCAACTCCCTTCTCTAAAGGTCTAACACTGTTCACAAAAATGTGACTTTTAAGTTGCAGAAACTAATTCATCACTTAAATTATCCCAGTTATTAAAGAATTGTGCTCACTAACACCAAAAATGACAGGTTTATCACTCATGGCTACTTAAATTTCACTGAATCATTTAAAAATATTACTTGCCTAGGATGCTAAATTGACTGATAGTCACAGTTGGCAACCTTTCAAATCATATCTGAGTGCAGCACTCTAAAATCAGGGTGAGTTATCAACAAGGTTGTTTTCTGTTTTACAGAAGAAACTGGGAAAATACCGAATAAAAATATAGTTAATAAAATATTTGTATGCATTTATAAATTCATTGCGTTTTTAAAGAAGACAGGCAGAAATTAAGTTTGACTCAAAGTGTCCTGTCTCAGACTGGTGGAATAACAAGCAGTGGGTTTAGAAAGTAGAAGGCATCTCTTACTCTTGATTCTTGTCAAGGTGCTGGGAGTGCCGGTGGAAGCTGAAAGGTTTATATTGGGCTCCGCCACTTTCCTGTTGCCAGTGGTTATTTTGGTAATTAGCTTACAGTGTGTGCATAGCTTTAGAATAAGTAGGGCAGACATTCTGTCTATAACAGATCAACTTTTATTCCTTTTGTCTAAAAGACAGTCACATCTCACTAACCCTTATTTTTCTTTATTACTGAGCTGCAGAACAAGCATCATATTTCTCACTCACTATGTGTTGATAGACCTCTCTGCATTGAATCATATCTGTTATTAACCTCTGTCTCTCTTCCACAGCATGTCTTTTATCCTGTCTTCCTTCTCTCACCCCAACCGGTCGCAGCAGATGGCCGCCCCTCCCTGAGCCTGGTTCTGCCGGAGGTTTCTTCCTGTTAAAAGGGAGTTTTTCCTTCCCACTGTCGCCAAAGTGCTTGCTCATAGGGGGTCATATGATTGTTGGGTCTGTATCTATGAAGCGCCTTGAGGCGACTCTTGTTGTGATTTGGAGCTATATAAATAAAATTGAATTGAATTGAATTGAATATACTCATAATAATAGAACCTGCAGAACCATTATGTATGCTTGGGTTGTATTAAAGGCACAAAAGGAAAATTAGACTGAAACCCTAAACCATTTAAATGACACACATAGCCAGGGTGATCGTGGTCTATTTTGAAACAATAAATTGGCTAAATAGATAAATAAATGCCAAGACATATTGATCATATTTTCTCATATTATTAATGAATAACGTATATGTTGTGTAAACATTTTTAATGTGTGTGTGAAGGTTCTCAGTCATCCAGGTCATCGTAGTCTAAGGAGCTTGGAAAGAAAAAAAAAAGCATCTGGACTTCTTTGAGTTGCTTGAAGACGTTTCACCTCTCATCCGAGAGGTGAAACGTCAGGTTTCACAATGCCAGGTTTCACAATGAGCTCACCCGAAACCCTGGCTGATTGTGACCCAGACCCGCTTTCACACCTTGGCTCATGTGATTAGGTAGAGGATCATCAGGGGGTCCTTTGTCCCTCTTTGGGGGGAAACTCCCACTGGGTTTAAATCTGGGACTCTCCACCATTTGACCCTTAGAACTGAAGAAGCTTCTCGGATGAGAGGTGAAACGTCTTCAAGCAACTCAAAGAAGTCCAGACGCTTTCTCTTTCCAAGCTCCTTAGATTTTTAATGTGCGTTTTTACTTCAGCATAATGATGCTGTATAATGCCTAGGTAGTGACTTTTGGTTATACGCTATTTTCCTGAGGCATTGTGGGAAACTTTGAGTGAAGTGTACAGTAGAGTTTTCAGTGATACTCACTGCACATTTGGATAACATTACAAATTGTGCTATAAAGTCTATAGTGAGTAATTTTTAATAAGAGCTCATTACATTCTGCTCCATTGCTGTGACTGCTTTATTTATTCATTTATGTAGGAATTGTTTAGCATTTTACATTATTTCAAATATACTGTGAAAACTTTGAAAAATTCCTCATCACATATTACATAACAAACCGAAACGTATGCATGTAAGCCAAATTTCCTATCACGGGAAAAAAAATTTAAAAAAGGGAAAAAAACAAACAACAACAACAATTAAAAAAAAGTATCTCAAAAGTGAAGCGACTGAGAAAAACAGACAGATGGGATGTAGGTGGAAAAGCAGGTAGAAATGGGTAAATGTGAGAAATCACGTCTCTGCTGTTGTTTTTCCTCTTTGGCATTCCTTCCAGGCCCCAACTACATTGCACTGGATTAAGGATGACTCTGGCCTATATTGTCCAAGTGTCACCACATATCACAGGGGTTGATGTAGAAATGCACTTTAAGAAGTGTCACTTTTTTTTTCTCCAGCAGCGTCTGGCCATTTCTAAATGTCAACATGTTTCTAGAAGTGTACGACTTTACCGTCAAACCACAAAGAGCGAACAAAGATGCACTCTTTTCATGCAAAATGAGGAGCTTTTGTAAATCTCTCTCTTAAATATTTAATGGATTCTGTAAAAAACAAAAAACAAAACTGTTACTTATCTGACTACCAACACAGATGATGAAGATCATAGCTGTTGAATGATTTATGAAGTTTATATGAGGAAATTTTGTGATATCAGGAGTATTTAAGGATTCTAAACTAATATTGCAATTTTGTGATAGTAATTACAAGCAATATGTAATTTTCTTCTCCAAAGAAAGTGTTGCAGCTAAAGAGCATCTGAAAACTGTTTGTTTTTTGTTTTGTTTTGTTTTGTTTTTTTTTTGGGGGGGGTGTTACTAATCATGTTTTTTGAGATTATAGTAACAGCCTATTCTCCCCCATAATCCAACTAGCAAGGACAACCCGCAGCTGCTGCAAGGGTTCATATGATGTATCTAGATGTACTTTTAAAAAAAAAAAATACTAGTCTACTTTTTCACCTTTGGCCTTCAGCTTTAATCTACTAGAGATTTCAGCTGTGTTGAGAGTGACTGATGATTGACAACTGCATATAAGGCAGATCAGTAACTACAGGGATTTGTCAGAATTCATTTATTGAGCTGTATTGTGTATCTGACTTTCTAGCATTTGTTTTACTACATAGTCTGACACAGAACAGAACAAATCAGATTTTTAGTTTAGCATTTATCAACATTAAAAGGAAAAAAATACCCCTCAGCCTGTGAATATGTCTTTTTAGTATACTGAGACTTTGTTGGCAAGACTTTATCCATATTATATAGTAGTGGCATGTAGTTTGTTAAAACAACATGCAAACACCACAAAATGTTCCAAAAGAAAGTCATTTAAGACTTTTGTTGTCGATGGATTCCACTTCATGTAAGGTTGCAGCATAAAGGGAAGCATGAAGTCTGCTGTAGAAGAGCTTGATGAACAAATCAATGATGATAAATCTGCTTGGTTAGATTTAGGAAAACATTAGGGTTCATGTGAGTAAGTGCATGTAAAATCTTTGACCTGTAAGATTTTTGTGTGGTCACCATCTCTTGGGATGGTAATGATAGATGTAACATCCAAGCCTGAAAACTGAAGCCAGTGTCTCTTAAATCTGCATAATGAGAAAGAAACCCAGATCTTGGCATCTCTGCTCTGTAATCTCTGTAAACATTTTGTGATAACATTATGGGCTCAGTTTCTAGTCACAGTTTATAAGGAATAAAGCACATGCCTAATTTTTGTATACTCTGGTCATTTTAAGACTCTGAAAGGAGGAGGTTATTTTATCAGTTAATAACTTGTCTATCAGCTCAGCTCAGTAAGAACCAACCCTTGGTCAATGCAAAAGATATGAACAAAATTTATAAAATGTAAAATTTATAAAAACACTTGAGAATAATTAAAATAGATGAAATACATGTTCAGAAAGAAAACTATGATCACATTTGTGCATTTGTGTATGTACTGTAGAGGCACCGTCTCTGAGTATGTGAAGTCAAGCAATCACCTTGCCAAAAGGCAGGTTAAAGACACCATCTGATTAGATCTGACTAGACTGCTTTACTAACTTACAACACACACACACACACCCACCCACACACACACACACACACACACACACACACACACAGAAAAAGCCAACTGCATCCATATTACACAGAGCAAGAGGGTGCTTCTGATGTGAATAAAATAAATAATAGAAAAGAACAGAATTTATACTGAAGCTGCTTTATTTATGCGGTTGAAATACACCTTTATTTATTGTAATTTGGTAAGTGAATGAACTTTGACAAATGTTGGCATTTTCAGAGTGTGTGTTTATCTCAAGCAATTTTCAAATTGGTTCCAATCAGGCAAATTGCAGAAGGCAGGTGGTCAGCTGAAGACAATCTGTTAACACAGAAACCACTGCACTGTTACTGCTGGGAGACATTTTGTCCAGAACGTATAACAACACATAAAACGCTATCACCAAGACAACCGTGGTTCTGAAATGTAAATCTGGGAGCTCATTACACAGCAACCTATGTCTTAACCTCGCAGCAGTGTGTACATATCTGTGCACAAAATAACAACCTCTATTAAAGCCAAAACAGAGCAGCCAAAGACCATACATCTGTAATCTTTACTGCTAAAACCCTGCTGATTAGCAGATGAGAAGGTATGACCCAGAACATCTGCTTGCTCAACACACATTTCTGACATCAGAATTAGGGCAGCTGTCACTTCTGGCACTCAAGAAAGAAGAAATCATGGAGATGATCAGATTGATGCCAGCATGGAATTGTGTGTGTGTGCGCACCCAGTGTCCATCTGGACCATATGTGTTGTGAGCCCCTGCAGTTCACAGAGCACACCTTCAGCAGCTTCAGCAGTGCATGTCTTGAATAGATTATAGCACAGTGCAGTCATGTGTAATACTTCACCCCAGAATTCAGCTATGTCTTTCATCTTTTCTCTGTCACACAGACTCACTAAAAGAGAGTATGACAAAATCCTAGTAAGGAAGGAGGATGGAAGCAGTGTTTTACCATCCATATAATACTGAATCCCACACAGTACAGTACCTGTTACAGTTTTAATATGCAGCAATATATTTTATACTGAAATGGTATGACAACAGTTTGAATCCAGCAGACAGAGATGATTACCAGACTTTGCACATCCACTGAAGAAAAAGGGCTTGGAGAAAATCGACAGATTTGAATGAAGTTTTTTAAAATTTGGATTCATGATTCCAAGACGATGAGCTAGGAAATTGGTTTGAATGACCTCATAAACTTTTTGGTGAGAATGTTTTTCAGTAATTTCACATGTAAATATAAAAATCTGAGATGCAGATCGGCATGTATGACTGCATGTACTCTGTGGCGCCACCCTCAGGTCAAACACAGGAGCATATTTGTTTGATTCAAGATCTTTTGATTTCTCTCTCTGTGTCCTCATGCTGTGTTGACAGCTGTGCCTGTCTGTTCATGCAGCCTGAGCACTGGCTGAATGAGGAATCATCTGCCAGTCCTCTGTGAGGAATACAAAATGAGTTGTGTGTGTGTTGTACTAGGGGATACAAGGAGTGCTTCACACAGACATTGTGGAATAAGACATTATATAAAGTCTGACTGTGTCTGTGAGAGGCACTATGTGTGTGTGTTGTTTTGGGGGACACGAGTGCTTCACACAAACACAGTGACATTGTATACATGTTATAAAATAATAATTGCAATTAGGTGCTTTAAGACTAAAATGATCTGACACTTAAACCATCTGATAAACACAGCAAGAGAGGTACTGTAGATCGTCTGTCAGCTGCTTTCTTTGTGGGCCACCACAGTGGAGTCATGTGTTGTTCACAAACGAGTCGGTTCGAAGAGTAGATTCTTTGTAGAGAACGAGAAGAGTGATTTCCGTTGGGAGAGCAGAATCTTCAGCTGCTGCTGTTCATGCAGGCAGGGACGATGAGCACTCCAAAGACAGCAAGCGTAGTGGTACAGTCCAGCACAAAGCGACAGAGAGAAAAGGAGGCAAATTTGGCTGGATTTCAGTGATATTGGAGGCAATGAAAATATCCATTAGAGCAAGGTCAACAAAAAACCTGCACAGACACGGAGGACAGCTTACCCTCTCCCTTACACCCACTGATGCTGGAGAAGTGTCCTGTTTTGATCCAAGTATGTCAGCATCCACTGACTTAAAGGAAACTGCAGGTATACCAAAACAAGAACATTTCTTCCAAAACAAATGACCCCAGCCAAACAGTTGAGTCCTGATCAGGCGATAGCTAAGATGATAGCCAATGATTTTTAAGCCATAGTAGTAGTAAATGTATAATGCTTTTATTTTTTAAGGCTTTTTTTAAGGCTTTTATGAAAACACTAAATAAAAAGTGTGCTTAACAACACAAAAACATTCACATTTGCTAAATTAGGCTAAAATAGAAGGTCTCTTCATCATCTTCATAGCTGCCATCATGTCCTTCTTACCCCTCCTCCACACCTCTCTCTCTCTCTCTCTCTCTCTCTCATTTTCTTCATTTATACGTTTCTCAAAGTACTTTTTCCAAGAGAGGAATTGTATATAAAATATTTTAATAAAAAACAAATTAAAATATCTATCAGCATATTGATATTAAAAGTCAAAACTATAATTGGCAGCATGGCTCTCTTCTGGGAGCTTCCAGCCCTTTCATGTGCATGCATGGAAAGCTGGAGGTGGGAGGAGCAGCGGCAAGATCCCACAGAACAGAGCAAATGACAGTGATATGACACTGATTAAATAAGAAACAGCATGAAAAGGAAGACATGGCGATATGCAGCTCCACTGTCAGGTTAAGGCAGCAAGTTTTTTATATGAGATTTGCCATTTAGATGTGTGGAAGCTTATCAGCTGATATGGACTGGCATTGAAATCAGCTTATCTATCAAAAATTAGGCTAAACTTAACCTCATGGCTTGCTTGAACTTGTTTTTGTGCTTCTGTGCACCCCAATAGTCGGTTTGAACTAAGACAATCAAATTGTGGTTGAAGAGCAGACTTAAAGATTTAATTCAAAGGGATTTACCACAGTGCATTTGGTAGCTCAAAACTGGACCCCTCAATATGAAAACTAAAACATAATTACCCTGAACAACCAAAAATACTTATCTACACAAGAAAATGTGGTGTGGACGCGTTACTATTTTTCAACACACAGATGATTGAAGCTGTCTTCAGCTTCAATCATCTGGGCTAATCATCAGGGCTAAGGGGTCAAAACATTTGCATGAGTGCTGCTGATTGGCTGAGAAAGAAAAGTAGTCATGTTAAACCAATTTAGCAACAAGATGCTATGTCCACCCAAGACAAGCCCAAGTCTCCATTTTGCTGTTAAAAGTGTGAACTTCAAACTAAATACCAGTTTTTAAATTGTGTTGATAGGCCACGTAAAATCAGAGTTATGATAAAAAACATACACAATGTTTTTTTTCCAGAATACTATCGATGTGTTTACCCCCACAGTTTCCTACTGGTGGCAAAATGCACCATGTCGACCAATCAAAAAAAATGATATGGCAACATTGGATTTTGCTTGCTTAGGAAGAGGGAGAAGTTTTAGGAGTAACGGCAGTGAGAGAGCGCGAAAGAAAGAGAAAGACAGCAAGTTTTGACATGAGAGAGATTTGTGACATTTAGCGTGTTTTGAGTGTGTAGTTAGTGTGTCGTGTGTAGTGTAGTGAATTGTTTTGTGTGTCAGAACAATGTGTCGACTGCTGAATGTCACAGTTGCTGCCAAAAAGCCACCAAAGGCAGATTAAAGGCAGGTGGAAAACAGGAGGAGAGATACACCTCCTGCTGTCAGGCCTGCGGGTATCAGGGTTGTGATGTTCTCCTTTATCTTATAGTGGACAGAAATTATATTTTTGAGTGGCACAAATAATTTGTGTGGCATCTTATTTGATGCAGGACACCTGATTGTTCTGTAAATAATTTTGAAATGGTTATAACATTTTTTTTTAGGTGAATAGCTGCAAATAACTTTGGTGATTGCAAAACTTGTGCATAGGTTTTTAAAATGTACAATTTATATTTGCATTTCAAGTTAATGATTCATTAAACATATTTCTGGTTGTGACAGTAAAAATATAACTTTTTTCTACTTGGATTTTATGTTTTTGGCTGGTTTTAGATCAATTGTGTTAATACAGTATGTCAACATGGAAAAATAACAGTAAAGTCAGACATGTGAGGTTGTGCTGAAAAGAATGATGCCAAAAAAGGCAAGGTAAATAGCTATTAAAGGTTAAATGTAGAGGTAAAATACAAAGTAATAAAAAACGGCCAATTATACCATGGACCCTATTTTAGACAACTTCTGTTGTTTAACTTCTGTTAAACATTTTTTTTAATGTAACACAATAGTTACTTTTCCTAGTAACTAGTTACTTTTATAATATTGTAAATTGGTTAATAACTCAGTTACTTTTTTGAAAAAGTAACTAGTAACTATAACTAATTACTTTTTCTAAATAACTTGCCCAACAATGCTGCTGACAGAAGTAGCAGGAGAAATTCTGATGTGTACAAGACACCATCTGCTAAGATTCAGCCAAATGACTGCAAAACTGATCCGCTGGTGCTTGACATCTAAATGGATAATGACCCAATGGATAATGAGTTCAAGTGCTTTTAACTTGTCATTAAATAAAGAGGAAACAGGTCTCATCTGGCCATGAAACTGTTTGTCAGTCACCTGTCCAATTACTTCAAAAGCATCTGGAAACGGGGGACTTTACATAAAAATGGCTGTAATTCAAAAAACATTATTGCAATATTCCTTGGAAATAATGCTGAACATATGCATTTCTGTCACATATTCACTGTCATGATACACCAACATGTGTGGTGTTGTCCAAAGAACGAAGAAGAATGAGTCCATTTGTAGTAAGAAATATGGAGAGATTAAGTTAATACAATCCTCATTAGTCCCACAGTTAGGACAGTTATTTTAGCAGCAAGAGAAGTGAAGTACCACCTCACTGGTTTCTGTGGGCTCTATAGAGACTTCCAGTTGTAGTCCTTCGGTTAGACACGGGCAGCAAAATGAGTAATGCACCTGTGATGGACACTGCTTCAGTGCTTACAAGAAAAGTGTTCAATAGAGTGTTTGTTAAGTCACAGATAAATGCATGAAATGCAAACTGTGATGAAAGTGTGTGGTTGTTTGTATTGTAGTACAGTATGCAGTATTTGGCATACCTGGTACACAAGGAGTGAGTGATTCAGGAGGGAGGGGACGCTGACCTTCTGTGGGCTGTGTGACTGTTTTTATTTCTCTGTTTTTCAAATGGTGTTCTCTCCAGTGACATTCCCTTCACCCCTTCTTCTCTACGCCCGGCCCTTTTGCTGTCCTCTTACTGTGGATCTGTCTCTGTGTTGGCTTGAAATGTGGGAAAAGAAAAGATAAGTTATTTGCAAAAAACCCCACCCAAATAAATAAATAAAACACCCAGGAGGCTAAACGTAATTAATTAGGAGATGAGAGAGGACAGAGAAAAGGTTAAAAACACACACACACACACACACACACACACACACACACACACACACACACACACACACACACACACACACACACATATCATTGGTGGTGCAGCTGGGATATACCTTTGCTGCATTCACAAGTTTTGTTAGCATCTATGTGTGCATATAGTTTTGGTCTAATCAGTGTTAAATTCACTTCTGAATTAGCAGCTTGTAGTGGTGTGAAATTTTTTTTACCACCTTACTGATTTCTTAGATTTTTGTATATTTGTCACACTTACAGAGACAGAGATAAGTCGGGAAATACAAAATGTGTTTTTAAATGATAATTTAATTTATTATGGGAAATAGTGATGGTAAATTTGATTCTTTTTACTGAATCGAGTTTTAATGAGTCACTCACCAAAGTGAATCGGGTTTTTTGAGTCATTTGATTCACTGAGTCAGTCGACCAGAGAGTGCAAAAAATGTACATTTTCACTCAAACTTAATTTGTTTCTCTTTTCATGTAAATCCTACTGCTAAGATGAATGATTCTAAAAGAAAACAACTATTTTATAGAGCAAAAAAGAGCAAAAACATTTCTAAAATTAAGCAATTTCCTATCAAAATTGCTTAATAAACATTTATTTTATTTTATTTTATTTTATTAGTATTTTCCTTAAATGTGTTAAATATATATTTTCTCATCTAAATGTCCACTGAGCTGTGAGCCAGGGGGCGGTAATGCGCCTTAACATTGGTTGCCAACCAAGAAGAAGCTGTGAGCCAGGAGGGAGGGGGTGAGTGAGTGAGTGAGTGATTCGTTCAGTCTATGATTCAGCACAGGAGGGAGGGGGTGAGCGAGTCCTGAGTGATTCGCTTACGATTCAGCACAGGAGGGAGGGGGTTAGTGAATGAGTGATTCGTTCGCTCTATGATTCAGCACAGGAGGGAGGGGGTGAGCGAGTCCTGAGTGATTCGCTTACGCTTACGATTCAGCACAGGAGGGAGGGGGTTAGTGAGTCCTGAGTGATTCGTTCGCTCTATGATTCAGCACAGGAGGGAGGGGGTTAGTGAGTCCTGAGTGATTCGTTCGCTCTATGATTCAGCACAGGAGGGAGGGGGTGAGCGAGTCCTGAGTGATTCGCTTACGCTTACGATTCAGCACAGGAAGGGAGGGGGTGAGTAGCTCAAATGTGCTGTTAGCATGTTAGCAGAGCGATGCTACTGTGAACCGAGGAGCTATTTTCTTGATGTGAGCTTCTACTCAGGGTTTTTTCTTCCAGTTCAGAGCAGAAATTTTTTTGTTACGATACTGGATGTTGTGTTTTTCTCCACAATTTTAATTATAAGCTAGATACATTGCTGCTAACAGCAACAGGGATGAGTCAGTGAGTCAGTTGGGCTTGTGAATCATGATTCATGAGTCAGTAAAGTGATTCTCGAGTATTGAACGATTCGTTCATGATTCGCGCATCACTAATGGGAAAACAAATCTACCCTGTCCTTGCGTGTGTCCCTTCCGTTTAAGTGGGGGAATTACACTTCCCCCGCCCCATCCCCTAAGAAAAATAGAAAAATAGAAAGTTCCATTAGTAGTTCTGTGGAAAGTACCCAACACTGACCCCCAAATAGAGGTGAATGCTGGGAACTTTGTAAAACTACTTTTTAAACTTTTTTTTTTGTCTCTCTCTCTCTATTCAGGAGGAAAAATAAATAGCAGCATGTCATAGAAAAAAAACCCACTTGTAATTGTCAAAGGATGTGACTCTCCGAATCTACTTAAGCATTTTAGAACTTGCACTGTGTGTTTGTTTGGAGTCATCCAAATGTGTTGAACTCGGAAGTTCACAGCCAACATGGCTGTCACTTGTCACTTGGATCTTGGATTACTTCGCTTTTGCATGCTTGCTGAGTGTGTGTGTGTCTGTCTGTGTGTTGGGTGGGTGGTTGTGTGCCATGGGCCAGCTTCATTCTCATGCTTCAGTGCATTTCTGGTTACATCATCAGACATCAAAATGAAAGCATGTGAAGGAGCACGGGAGTATACTTTTGATCAGTGGCCTCAACTGAATGTCCTAGAGTTGAACTGTGTGGATCTCATTATTTTAGCATTCACTCTCTTAATTCCAGGGCCTGGCTGTTAGCTATGAAGACAGTTTCTATAGCAAAGACTACATCCCTCACTGTGTCTCCTTAACCTTGTGCAAAATAAGGATAAAAAACATAGAATATTTATGAAAAAATATATCGTATATATATATATATATATATATATATATATATATATATATATATATATATATATATTATAAGTATACATAAGTAAAGGAAAACTAGAATGTTATGAAGTTAGCAAAGCACTTTTGTTCCTGGGTGCCTGAACTGTATTTGGTTTATTTTTAATCACAGCCCATTAATTATGCACAAATGGAAGTTTTTTCAGGAATGTCAGAATTTGCAAACTTAAGAGGTAGTAGTGCAATGAGTCCTTTCACCCCCTCACAACACAATGAGTTCCATTGATATTGAGCTGTTTATTGTACAGTAGTATTACTGTATGGTTAGGAAATACATCTATTTTACTAAGTTTAGGCAATAAAATTACTTGTGAAATCTTGTGATGGAAAAATTTGCAATATTTTATTACGGCTCCATCCTCCTGTACCATGATTCCAGTGTAGAGCGATCAATGGCAGGTTAAAGCATGCTAGCTTGGTGAAAATTGGAAACTTTAAAGGTTGATTAATTAACTAGATATACATTAGAACAACAGAGTTTGTTTTCTGTCATATATGTGGTAAAATCATTTTTGTGTACAGTGACTTCAACTCTCATCACATATATGTTTTTATAAAATGTATGTTCTTAGTGGCTATCAGCAGTCACTGAGTACATTTCATAATCTATATTAATAAGCAAAATGTAGTCATCTGTCACTTGTCAGGGGAGTCTATAGATATTATCTATTATGCAATTAACATAGACTTAGTTAATTTGGTTTTTGCATGGCACTTTGTCATTATTGGGGTTTTTTTTTTTTTTTTTAAAATAATGCTGATGATGGCCTATTATTGAAGCGCCTATTAACAAACAACAAGAAGTACACTCACTACCCAAAAAAATTTATTTTCACATTTTTGTTATTCATTCACGGCACAAACAAAACCCTTACTACATTTACCAAATCCTGACAGAGGATGATTATAATGATACAAGGAGAGGACAGTAGAAGTGTTTACTCTTCACATCTCTTGCAGCTACACCATATGGTTGTTCTTCACATGGCACACATGACATGAAATTTTGGCACTGCTTGTCACTCGCTGCATATGCTGCCTCCCACCTTCTCCACATTGTCTAGTTATTTCACTGGTGAAAGTATTTCAGGTGACAGTTCAGCTCCTAAAGTCAAATTTATGAACTTTCACTTCCTTATCCTATATCCTTCCTGGGATAGGCTTTGTTGCCAAATTGGATAAGTGGAAGAAAACAGAGGCATGGATAGATAGATGGTTTACTTTTGAACTGAACACTGATAACAAGTCAGAAGGTCTTCCTTTTCAGTTCATATGCAGTGTTTTATAATTATAGCAATTTTATGTTTCAATAACAGAACAGCTTTGCATGCTTTCTCAGTCAATTTTAAATTAACTTAAGCCCAAGTACATATATCTAGAACATACTGTGTATGATGAGATAGTCAAAGTCTTCACAGTGTTATGTTGAAGGACATAATCTTTAAATTTTGTTTTACAATTTGTAAACAGTTTTTTGCTGATTGATAAACCTTTTCCCCTTTCTACTTCTGAGGACTTAAACCCTTTTAAGAAGCCGTTTTTATACCCTGTCCTGACCTGTTGCCAGTGTGTTGATGCCAACAAATTCAAAATGACCTAATTTTCAAAAAATGAAATAGTAAAATGTCTTATTTTAAACATTTCATGTGTTTTCAATGTTCTGTTGTGAATAAAATATGGGTCACCAGTAGTAACCCTGAAGGCATAATGACAAAGAGCATCTGAGCGCTTAAGAGTTGAGTCATAGTCATCTGGATAAATTATTACAGACCAGGACAGACAAGTTGGAGGAAAGTTGTTTTCTTATAGCAGTTAACATATGAAATACACAAGCATAATTCGAGAGAGGTGGATAATATAAAATGCTATGTACCATAGGTTTATATTTCAGTTATTCTATATATAACTATATATTTTCATTATGGCAAGTTCATAGAATTGATGTGGATGTTTATTTCACATTTATGATTTTTCTTTCTTTAAAAAAACTAAATAAATAAAAAACTAAATAAACTAAATAAAAAAAAAATATATATACTATATATACTGTATATATATATATATATATATATATATGTGTGTGTGTGTGTGTGTGTGTGTGTGTGTGTGTGTGTGTGTGTGTGTAGATCGACTCGGATGTCGCCTGGATTAACAAGGTCCATGTCAGGTGTTGAGAGGCCAGCACACACTGATGAGAAGTGGCCTACTGGAGCAAGAAGGCATGAGTGGAAAATGGCAAGTGATAAAAATAGGGCGCTGTTAGAATGCTACTATTATGTTAGAATGCTACATGAATAGGATGAGGGACCTATGGAATCTTCCATACCCAGCATCTAGATTGATGGCAAAACAACTAGTAGCTCAGTTTTCTGACATTCAGAAGAAGGAACTGCTCTCACAGGTAGAGATTGACAATGTACAACACAAATGCTACGGGACGGGGGAGCAGAATGACCTGTCATCCTGCTCCCCCATGCCTGCTTCCAGGTTATCATCAACCCCACCCGAAATTTGCTGGCTCCAGGTGTAATGGAAGAAGGATCGTTGAATGGGAGAAGAATGGTGCTGAAAGATAGTATCCCGGTGAAGCTTGAAACCTCCTAGCCGGTTACCAAGACTAAGTAAAGTACCCTCTGGGGGATCTATTGGATGATGTGAATTCAGCACTGCGGACAATACCTACTGCGACCATTACTAGCTGATCTACACCACAGCAGCAGTGATCAATGAGATGCTAGACTACAAATTGAACAGCCACAAGGAGCAGTACCCTCTATGGAGAAGGAAACTAGACACCAAGATCAAGGTAGCAACTATTGGAGCTGCAGAAAGGTGCAATAAAGAAAGTGCCTAGAAGTACAGCAAGCTGTCCACATCTGAGGCCTTGGAAACTGCCAAGCAAAGACTCACAGCCTTGGCCAGTTGCTTGATAGAAATAGAACGCAGGAGAAGCTGTTCTCCACACAACAATCCAAGGTGTACTCTCAGTGGCAGGAGAACAATATGAGAACAGCATCACGAAGGCTGAGCATTGACGTTATGTGTTGCGTCCTTCTCCCATATCATCTTCCAGTATTGCTCAGTGGCTAGTAGATCTAAGAGTAGACCACAGCAACCTCCCAGAGCAGGGTCCACCACGTATGGATGGTTTCACCCCAAATCCATCACCCTGAGACTGTACACTAAGCTGAAGGAAGGAGGTTGAGGACTGGTGAGGGTTAGTACCACAGTCCAGGATGAGACAACGAACAACCACGTGTACATCAGAAAGATGCCCACCACCGACCACATGCTCAGGCAGCAGAAACCCAAGAAAGAGGAGCAAGAAGAGGAACCATCATGGAACAACATGCCCCAGCATGGCATGTACCACCACCAAATAGAGGAAGTGACTGACATCCAGAAATCCTACCAGTGGCTGGACGAAGCTGGACTCAAAGACAGCACAGAAGCACTAATCATGGCAGCACAGGAACAAGCTCTAAGCATAATATCCATAGAGGCTGGGGTCTGTCACACCAGGTGTAGGTGTAGGCTGTGTAAAGATGCTCCTGAGACAATCCAGCACATAACAGTGGGATGCAAGATGCTAGCAGGCACGGCATACATAGAATGCCATAACCAAGTGGCCGGTATAGTATACAGAAACATCTGTGCTGAGTACGGTCTATGAAGTACCAAGGTCAAATTGGGGCCTCCCCCTAGAGTAGGGGAGAATGACCAAGCTAAGATTCTGTGGGACTTCCAGATACAGACGGACAAAATGATGGTAGCTAACCAACCGGACATAGTAATGGTTGACAAGCAGAGGAAGAGTGATAGATGTAGCGATACTGAATTACAGCAACATCAGGAAGAAGGAACACGAGAAACTGGAGAAGTACCAAGGGCTCAGAGGAGAGCTCCAGAAGATGTGGAGGGTGAAGTGGACCCAGTGGTTATTGGATGCAGTGACCCCCAAGCTAGGCGATTGGCTCCAGGAGATCCCAGGAACAAAATCCGAGATCTCTGTCTAAAAGAGCACAGTCCAAATTATATAGATGTTTGGAGTAATGTTGTAAATGCATGGTGTCTAAGACCTTTTTGGATGTTTGAAACTACTCACTATTAAGAATTGGCTCAACTACAAAGAAGTTAACATCTAACATTTAGGCCTATAGAAGGTCACCGGAACCATTTATGGTTGGGGTCAGGGCTGGGTTCTACGCTGTATTTCACCAGTATGCTAAACAAATACACTTTTTGAACCTAGAAGATGTTACCTTTTAAATCAAGTCTTCATTTGGGTATGCCAAAATGTTGAAAATGCTATATAAATTGTGATGTAAATGTAACCCTAACTGGTCATTGCTGAACTGGTGGATGTCAAGAGCTTAATCAAGAGCTTAATCAAGTGTATCCACTTGTTTTTATATCACACACATGTATAAGCTGATTCAATGGTCAGTATGGTATTTATACTGACACTGTGAAATCTTCCTAAATGTAACAGCAAATTTCTCTGGTTGCTTTTATATGGATAGTCTTGTATACTACATCAACATTTTAAACTTTTTTGTATGTGTGGGTGTGTGCTCTCCACCACTGATACTGTAGCTGCTTCTCTTTAGTGTGCAGCTTGTATTGACCTGTTGACAGATCGTTTGCAACACAGCATTTGGCCGAACACTTGAATACAATACTCGTGTGTTCTGAAGTGGGTTTAAAGGCTTAAACAGAAACAAACAATCTGACTTCAGCAGTTTACATCAGTGGTATACTGTGGAAAACAAATCTCTTCAATCTCTCTTGATCTTTTTCTAGCACTCCACTCCTTCTTCCACGATTCTTTCATGGTCAGAGAGATATCGAAAAAACTCTAAAGATGCTTTTTCAACAATTGATTTTTTTGTAATGTTGCCATTCTCAGAATTTTGGATGGTTTATCTGCTGTAGGACCCACTATATGTAGTTTAGCATATGAGCCCACACACAAACATAAAGCAAAAAAGAAAGCTTTGACCTGATTTAAAGAAGACAAACATGAGATTCTGGAACAGTGCACTTTAACTGCTGTTGCCCTTTGCTGATGTTATGTCTTCTCAGTGGTGGAGTGGCAGCGATGCTGCAGGTCTGAAGGGTTGCAAAGTGTAGAGAAATGTCAGAGTTGCATTTAAAAATTTTTTCCTGTGTTCTGCTCTCTAGAAATCCTTCTCACGTTTTGAGCTACTGTGAATTTCAATGTTAGATAAACCACCTGAAAACCACACAGAAGTCTGGCATACATATTCATTAACTTATTTTCAGTGGAGAAGTGGGAGAAAGCCTATGTGTACTCTCAGAAGAAGCCATTTTGTAGCCATGTGTATGCGTGTGTGTCTGTTTTACGGACTCTTTATAAAAGATTGAAGTAGCTTCCAGGTGTGAAGAGGCAAGTCGGTTTGGAAGTTCCTTAGAGCTGCATTCTTTCTTATGGTTAGCAGAGAGTGACTGGTTGCAAAAAGATGCTAGGTTGCGTGGAAGTTTATGGAAAAAATAACCCTCTACTCCCTTGATTTACAGTTCAGCATTTTCCCCATGAGTTTACGATCAAAGTTTTAGGTCTTTTTCAAAGCTGATGTAGCATGCACGATCCCCAAAAGCTGATTCTGTTCATCTGGAAGTAGCGTTTTCAGTGGGAGAAACGTTTCATCACTCATCCAAGTGACTTCTTCAGTCTCAGCTGACTGCAGGTTTCCCCAAGGAGTCAAGGAGGCCATTTACGTGAAAAGGGAAAGGCCATCTCTGAATCGAGGATGGGGCCTAAGGGTACATCTGTCATCATCTTACAATGCTGTGATTGCAGCCATTCCCCAACTCTCTGTGAATGGTACTCATGGCCATTGATCAGTGGTCTTTGATCAGTGGTTGTTGATCAATGGTCATGGGAATTTGCATAATTATGATGAAGAAACTGACCTCCCAGCCCATTGTTCCTTCAGTGGTGCTAGTTTCAGTCATTATGCAAATGTACTGTTTATAAGATTTGGAAAACCTGCAGTCAGCTCCCACTGAAAACGCTACATCCAGATGAACAGAATCAACTTTGGGGGATTTACTTACCTGGATGATTGAGCATTCATCAAGAAGATAGCATGCCCAATGTTTATCTTGTAAATTACAGCCCCAAAGGAATAAAAAAGGATGGTAACGCAATGTATAGGTTTGGTGGGCCTACCTCAAGAGTAACACACTAGCTTGGTTTGTCAGTCAGAATCCTTGCTTTGGTCATCATATCCAGTCACTCAGCTCAAGGACAATCTCACTAATTGATGGGTGATGCCACAGTGGCTATATTATGCTTATGATGAGTCCAAGTATACATCCAGAATTAGAAGACTGGGTTTGTGCTTCTGAGTATGTGTTGTTAAGCTGCAGGAAGGTTGGTGGGTTCTGTAGTATGGACCTGTAGACAGTGTTGGGAAGGTTACTTTTAAAATGTATTCCATTACAGAATACAGAATACATGCCCCAAAATGTATTCTGTAACGTATTCCGTTACGTTACACAATGACAGTAACGTATTCTGAATACTTTGGAATACTTAATATATTATCATGCTTTTTACAATAATAATAATAATAATAATAATAAATTTTATTTATGAGCGCCTTTCAAGTCACCCAAGGACACTTTACAATAGGATAAAACAACAACAACGTGAATGTACTATTGCTGTGTGATTTATTACTATTACTGAAGGTCCGCGACTCCGAACTGTAGTAAAGGGACCTCTGACTAATACGGCGGGGTCCCTGTCGGCTCGTAGCCGAAAAATAGCTTTACTTTGTTGTGTGGGTCAACTTTTCTTGCGAGAGACAGAAAGAGGCGTTGAAAGACTGCTGCAACGGAACTTATTGTTTTCGGAGGAAAACACGAACACAGTGTACAGTCGAGTCTTAATAGCTTACTTACAGCTGGGCTCGTCAGGCTCTCTTCTTGGCTACAGTGGTTATTATTATATTTACATGCTTCCAGCTCCCGTTTTTGCTCGATGACAACTCGTACCTTTCCACTCCCCTTTTTCTCCCTCCTCGCGCTCACAGACCCATAACGTGTATGGCAGTCCATTCTCCCTGCAACACGGACTACACTGCCCATGATGCTACATTCTTTAGAGCTATGCTTGTAGCATTCTGCCTGTTAGCTTAGCACAACAACAACAACAACGAAAAGGCGCTCTCTCACCCAGGAAACACACAGTCGCAGAGAGAGAGAGAGCGTCGCCCTGTAACCATGGCAACCGTAACGCTGCCGCCTGGAACAACAGAACGTAGCTGTCAAACAAAACCCAAACAGTCCTGACCCGCGACAAAATGAAACAGGAAAGTACCGCAGTGTAATCCATTTATTTCAACAAAGTAACTGTATTCTAAATACCACCTTTTTAAACGGTAACTGTAACGGAATACAGTTACTCATATTTTGTATTTTAAATACGTAACGGCGGTACATGCATTCCGTTACTCCCCAACACTGCCTGTAGAGTCCCACCTAAGTTAAGCAGAGCTAAACAGGATTATTGGTGTGTCTCTGTTTGCTCCATGTTTGTGTGATAAATGGAATCAAAGTGCCATAAACATGGTTGTATAACTGTAAAATCTATTACAAATGCCTTCCACATAATTATTTTTATTGTAATGAAATTGATACTTATTGTCTTGGTGTTGATGGGAGGGGTCTTAGCCAGAATGAAAGTCAGAGCATATAAACCCTCCACTCCATTTGTCATCATGGGGAATGTGACCTCTCTGGTTAATATGATTGATGAGCTGTGGAACCAAAGGGCCACATTGCCAGAGCTGTGGCTTAAGGGAGACCAACATAATTATTATACAGATGGTTTTAATGTTTTGGCTGATCAAACCTACTTTTGCTTTCTCTTTGCTGTGCAACAGTGTAGGGTCTGAGGATCTGTTCCCAAATATTTTGCATATCTAGTGCTACCTGCCAGCGACTTGTCTGATCAAAGGTAAGTAGAGGAACTATGGACTGACTTCCTGATCAGATTTTTCAGATTGAGAGTTAGAAAGTTACCCTTAGCATTTAATAAAGAATGAGACCAGCTCATACAGCCTTGCCTTTGAATCTTGGCTGTAAGTGTCATTGCATTGTGAGCATTAATGTGCTCATTACATTGTGAATCCCTTTTCACATATCAGGCACACACAACACCTCCCATCCGGGCTGGGTTACTCCCAGTATGTTCAGCGTACTTCACTGTATATTCTCCCTTTTGGCTATCAGACACTCTCCCTTCAAGTTGAGTCTACTGTGCTAGAGCCAACATGTAAGGCATACAACATCTAAGGTTTCCCCAAGGTCACATAGTGTTCAACTCTTAAGGCACAGGGTTATACAGAGTTCGTTCACTATGGCATATAACAACTGTGGTTTTTCTAACCAAGAATTGCTCTCAGGACTGATTGAACTGATTTCCAATTCATAAAGATGACCTTCTTGGTGATAAGACTGTAAGCAGATGGACCTTGTAATTCCTCAGATAATAAGTCGCCTGAGATGCAGATTTTGGGGACAGCATAATGTGGCAGCACAATAAGTGTAAAAAGTGATCTGTAATTTGGATTCAAAGGTGTCTAACAAGGGTGCAATGCCAAATGGCATGCAGACAAGTGCCAGGGTGCTCTGAGAGCAGTATGTACATTTATTTAATTTACTTAATTACAATTGATGCAGTTTGTCACCTCTGTAGTGTGTTGTGTGTGTGTCCATTTTTAAAGAGAGAGAGAGAAAAAAAGGTTTCCGTATTTTTGATATAATTTTACTTGGTATTGTAAGTTTCAGAATATTCACAACTGTAATTGAAATATTAAATTTAACGGGAGTTTAGACAATGACGTGATTGATTTTTATTGCTGATTTTTATTTGCAAATATTCCAGAAATTAAGGATTTCCAGTGCCAATTTTGCATTAAATGTTCAGAATTAATGAAAGCATCATCCTTAAATGAATGCAGAAGAAGAGTGATACCTCTGTCTTTTCATTTTGTGAAACTGAATTCACTTTTGTTGATTATAGTGTTTTGTTGTTCCAGATTGCTGACTGCAGTGTGATGTAACTGTTGAGTTGGTGATTTGAACTGCTTTTCTCCAAGGTGTCAGAGTTTATATGAACTGGGAACACTGATGTTTTTTGATTGACTAATACAAGACAGATCTGTTAACTGTATATCCTTTGAAAGTGCTGGTTCTGCAATTAACCAGGAGGTGACGGATTGAGAATGATTGAGCCATTTAGTGATGTATTTAAGCTGATTTGCAAGATTTTTAATTTTGTAATATTTCAAGTTTTAAATTTTGAGGTCTGTTTTTTGACAGGGCAGAATTAAGGGATTTATACGAGGTCGTATTTGGAAAACTTGCCTCGGTGAAAAATAATTGATTTAGGGTAAGACAGATGATCTGATTACTACAATTCGTTTGTAAATTGATACAGGGAAGTTCAACCAAGTAATTAACTCATCTTGTACTGCTTTTAATACTGGAGTGAAATTTAGGCAAAATAACTATGACAGCTTGGATATTAATATTATTCCTGAGATATTTAATATTGTCTGTGTAATGGGGATAGTGTGATATCAGGTTGCATTAATAAGGAATTGAGAAACATTCTAAAAAGGACAGCTAGAAGTCTTGAAGTAAAAAAACATCATCTGCATAAAGGATGTTTTTGTGTTCTATTGTGTTTCTTTGAATACCTTTAATATTTTAATTATGAGGTCTTAAGATATTACATTTAAAATCATGGCGCTTACACAAGGTTTGGCCTTTCACTTAATCGTTAATATTTCAAGATGCCAGTTAATAGAAGCATCGTGCTGTAGCTAGTTTTATTGTTCTCTTACTGTGTTGGTTTAATTATTTTTTGGATTAGATCTATTAACATTGTTTGCATTGTATTCAGTTATTGCATTTCAAGTTTGGAAATAATCTACCCAGGGGCCCTTTAGTGGTGGCTGTAATGCTGGGATTGTTCCTGCTGTTAAGTTGCCAGTGGTGGCCCTGCCTGCACAGAAGATAACATATGCCTGGTTAAAAAGAGGTCAAATAAATGAAATGAGGACAATGTTGTAAATTAAGCTTTGGATAGGTCTTTAAACTGAAGTGTATTACTCAGGCACATAATATCACACTGCACCCAGCCTTTAATTTTCTATGACAGCGAAGGGACAAGAGCCCAGCAGTCAGTGTTTACAGCAGCAGTGCCAAATGCACCAGCTGAGCCAGGCATGTCCACATGGCCCGTCAGTTTGACAAGCAATCCCCTGAGCAGGCCAGCAGAGATAGACAGGGCAGCAGATGCAGACAGACAGCAGCTAGCCCACACATGGCGGCAGCCGTGACTGCACGACAGGCAACACAGAGATAATGGCCCTTTCAGAGCTACTCTCTTTTTTTCTGAAGGAACACTTTCCAGGGGCGATGAAGATGAGGACTCATCACTTACTGTAAACTCACGGGTCTGTGCTTCAAAAGTGGAAGATGACGGGATTAAGAAAGAGAAGGGAAAGAGTTGCTTCTGGCATGCATTGTTAAATGACAGAGCACTTTCATACTCACAAGAGACAGGCCAGGGTTGGTTTGTGTACAACAAAGGGCTGTGGTTTTTCTGCTTACCTTGCTGACAACACTCCAGCAAGATAATAGACAGAATTCTGTGAAACACAGACTGCACTCATTTGTCTTTTTATTCTACAGACACGTAAACAGACTGGAACATATATAGCACCTTTTATAGTTAATTCGACTTCTACTACAAGTCTCATTCACCTAAATTCATAAATTAGGCACATCAGGGTTCAGTATCTTGCATAGGCATAGTTCAAGGCATGTACTATGGGAGCTGGGGTTTGAGCCACAAACCTTACAATTTGTATACTGTCTTGTGATTTTGAACTGGAGAAAGATTCCCTCTTTGAGGAGATGGATCTACAACTTTCAAGCAATTATTATTCAGGAGGTGTAAAATGACACTGTTTCATCAAAGCCTGTATCAGTAACACACATGGTTTTAGTGGCAGTTAGAGTTAACAATAATTTCCTGGCTGATAAACCTGGAACTTGTGCCAATGTCTGCCCTCAAACAACAATTATGCAGACTTGGTTGGGGTCTTGACACACCAGCTGTGGGTAAAAACCTGCAAACACCAGCTTGTCTGTAATTGTGAGACAGAGGTGGCAAGTTCTGATAAGACAACATTATAAGATGCCTGTGCATAAGAACATCTCAAAACTGTACAGCACAAGTACAATACTAAAAACAAAGGCCCTTATTTTGGGTCTGTGACTGCCAGATCCAAAAGCACCACAATTTTGCCAAAAGAGAACTATCAGAAAATGAGCAATTGAGCCTATCAGATGATATCACTAAACAACTTACTCTGTGGGTAATTTTCCTGATCCATTAATAAACAGGTCAACCATGAAAACCTTTCTCACTCACTATGTGTTAATAGACCTCTCTGCATTGAATTATATGTGTTATTAATCTCTGGCTCTCTTCCACAGCATGTCTTTTGTCCTGTCTTCCTTCTCTCGCCCCATCTGGTCACGGCAGATGGCCGCCCCTCCCTGAGCCTGCTTCTGCTGGAGGTTTCTTCCTGTCAAAAGGGAGTTTTTCCTTCCCACTGTCGCCAAAGTGCTTGCTTATAGGGGGTCATATGATTGTTGTGTTTTTCTCTGTATGTATTATTGTCAGTGTTGGGGAGTAGTGGAATACATGTACCGGTGTTACGTATTTAAAATACAAAATATGAGTAACTTTATTCCATTACAGTTACTGTTTAAAAAGGTTGTATTCAGAATACAGTTACTTTGTTGAAATAAAGGGATTACACGGCAGTCTTTTCCTGTCTCATATGTTAGGCTATGCCCTCTCTATTTTTGATAATTCCACGCCGGTGTAAACCCAAACAAAACACGCATTAAAAGGCTCTAATGTCTGTGTCTCAATCTCTTTTTAAAAATTATTGTTCAAAAAATTATTTAATATGAAGGTAATAAGCAAAGTGTTACAGGCGTAGCCCTAAAGAATGTAGCCTCATGGGCAGTGTAGCTAAGTAAGTAAGCTATTAAGACTCGACTGTACACTGTGTTCGTGTTTTTCTCCAAAACTAGAGCAGCTTTTCAACGCTTCTTTCTGTCTCTCGCTAGCAAAGTTGACCCAGACAACAAAGTAAAGCTAGTTTTCGGCTACGAGCCTGACACAGAACCCAATGTATTAGCCAGAGGTCGCTTTACTACGGTTTGGAGCCTCGGGCCTGTTTTATATAAGCGCAGAATAGTTTTCTATACGAGATCGCTGCAAAAAGTGCAGCCTTACCTAATCTCCACCCTACTGTTACTCATTTTATATTAAGATTTAAAAAATCTAGTTGGTATTGGTATGGCGAGTAGCTTTCAGTAATAGTAGTAAATCACACAGCAATAGTACCAGGGGCGATTTTAGCCCATTTTTGGGGGTGCTTCAGCAAAGATTTTTTACTTTTTTTTGACAATATTTGCTGTTTGTGTGACACACTACTAAAAATATAAAAAGCATACAGTACTGTACTTGTTTGAGACGTAACATTTTAACAACAAAAGTATAGATAACCCCCCCTCCCAAAATGGTTTGTTCCAGCTCGTCACTCCCCTACTCTGACTCTAGCGCTCTTGCTGCCAGAGCAATGATGGCTGAGACGCAGCGGAGCGGAGGTATAAGTGCCTGGCTTAAAACAGGACATATTAGCTGCATTTAACCTTCAGTTACTCTTTATATAGTTAGGTAGGAGTCAGACCATGTTTCTTTTTAGCTGAAAAGCATTACACCCAGGTAACCTGCAGTGTTGAAAACGTGTTTTCCGACAATGTTTGCTACTCTACAATCCGTAAATTCAGCGACATTTGACCGTCCTGTTGCTCCCATTGAAATGTATACAGCCTATTTAAAATCTAAAACTTTAAATTGTCCGCAGCCTACTGTTGTTACCACTGTCCTGTTTGAAATGGATACTAACTAGCTAACTGACTGAATGCCCATTAACCTTATAACTCCTGTTGTGTGTGTGTGTGCGTGCGTGTGTGTGTGTTTGTGTACAGAGAGACAGCCAGGTTCATAATGGATATAAGGTAAGGAAAGTTTTTTCCAAAAAAGGCGCCACATTCAGGTAAAAGTGTAAGATCAAATGATCCGTCAATCAAGAATAATGTTGGATCAGTGTTTCAATGTTTATATCTTTTATTAGATGTTCATGTGGTTTGGTTATTTGCATTTTGGTTGAAAGTAGACTGAGAGAGAGCGATCTTAATAGAATTTTTTTCATATTAATGTATTTTTCATCTAATTGAATACAATCTATTTGTGTATGATTGTCAGTCCAAAGAGGGAGAGAGGAAAGAGGTAGTGATGTGCGGATCGATCCTGAAATATCGATTCCTCCGATACCAGTCATTTATGTTCTAGAATCGATTCTCACATTAAAATATCGATATTTTAGTAATTTAGGGTAAATTTCTAGTTTATCATCAACAGGAACACAGTGGAAAGAAACTATAACATTCGGATTGTCTACATTTGAAGGAACTACTTCCTCTTCCGCCTTTCATAGTCATGTGCGAAATACGGCTGTATAAATGTCTCGCAGGCCCTTGGCGTGCACACTTGCGCACTCAAAACAATGGCCGAACGCAAGCGTGTGTGGACATATTTTACCTCCACAAACAGCCAAGACGCGGTTTGTGATGTATGTGGCAAGACAGTGAGGTGTTGTGGCAACACCACTAACCTCGTAAAACACCTCAGAATTAATCATAACACAGAATATGATGAGGTCATGTCGAGGCGAACCGAAGAGGAGGAGAGGAGAGGGACAGGTGCTGCTAGGGCGAGACTACGGTGGCCCCTAGAGACAAAGCACGTACAAACTCCAAAACACTTGCAAACTCCAAAACACATGCAAACTCCAAAACACTTGCAAACTCCAAAACACTTGCAAAATCCAAAACACTTGCAAACTCCAAAACACATGCAAACTCCAAAACCCATGCAAACCCCAAAACACATGCAAATTCCAAAACACAACGGAAGTGCTCCAGGACGCTAGGGGCAGTGTTGAGCTTTTGTTACCTAGTAACTACACAAGCCAGGAAGTACCAATGACCGGATTTGGGCTGTATCCCAATTCAGGGTCTGCAGCCTTAAAGGCCGCATTTTAAGGCCGATTACGTCACAGCGACACGACGAAGGCTGTCCCAATTCGAAGGCTGCTCGAAATGCAGCCCTCAAATGCGTCCTTAATTTCCCTGAATTTTAAGGATGGGCCCAACATATCCCAGATTTCATAGCGCGGCGGTGGTGTGGATAATTTTGCCGAAAAAAACGGCGGAAGCGGAGCCGCCGAAGAGTAAACTTTCAGAAGTAAGTACTGAATATTATGTCACTTATTTATGCGCAAATGTTTTTATAATGAAGAACATTAAAACATTACTGTTGGCCACATGTCGGGAAAGTTATGTGACATTAGCGATGTTTGTACTAACTTGGTTTTAAAGCCTTAACTTCAAAATATACGCCGTTCAATAGTTGACTTTAATCTTACAGAGAATGTGACGATTTTATGGATAATTAAAGTCAGTCATATATCCACAAACACAACAAGCTGAAAGTCAGTGATGCTGCTCGGTTTGCAGTCCTGAATGTCACGGCACAAGCAGGATTCACTGCACTGTTAATGTTATATTGCTGCCTCTGTTCGGTGGTGTAGAGCCAAACGGACTTTAACGTGTGTTTGAACGAGCTGACGGTTCACTCATTAAGCTGAAAGAAAGATGCTTTAATCACAGGAGTCACACATGTGTCCACTGTACCATCTGGGAACTCTTTTTGTTTCGTAATAACACAAACTAAATCCTCCTTCTTTTGTGCTGTTTTGTAGCAGTGTGTACACCTGAGACTGTCACCTGTCTGTCTGTCCTTCACTCTCTCTCTCTGTTTCTTTCTCTCTGATTGTGTAATAAAAGTATGAACATTCATTTATAAGTTACACTTGTGTTTGAATCCTGCAGCTTATCACACATTTGATTTCCATGTGTGACAACTCCAAGTGTCCAGAGTGAGGACAGACTGAGGGACCCACTGCTGCACATCATCTGTGAGGCTTTGCACCCCTGATGATCGACCAGGACAAACTCAGCAGTGTGTGAGGAAGAGGAGGAGGAAGAGCCAGCAGCAGCTGACAGATGGAGAGAATAGACAGACTGTTCCCTGTTTGTGAAGGACTGCTAGAAAAGTTTAGAATCACTAATTGTCTGTCCTGAATCAGTCTTATTAGGTAATGTTCAAATAATTTTATCCTCCCAGTGTTTTCAGTGTGGGAGAAAGTACTCAGGGCCTTCAAGTTACACACTATGAAAAGCAGCAACAAGTTTAACATTCAGAAACCTAAAGTATGTATCAGCAGCAGAATGGACCTAAAAATAAATGTTTGTTTCAGTTCTATGAAGCTTTGAGTATTTTGGATTAGTAGCACTGCTGTGTTTGTTGCATCATATTGCTGTAATTGTTTATATGCTTTATATATTCTGAGGTAAGTTGATCTATAGTGTTACATCATATTTTATAAGGATGTTATGTGTTTGTATACTTTCTGCCCAGTTTGACCCATTTAGCAGAAGTCAGCCTGTTTAAGGCTCTGATATCTATTCTGTATGACTTAAAGCAGTTATGACATGGTCTGATTTTCTCACCCAATAAAGGAATATTCAATATATCAGTCTACTCTTCATTTTATCAGAAACAGTTATCACAGCTTGTACATTTGCTTTTTATAATATATGTAAGCAATGAGCCAAATTTAGTAATGCCAACATACTGAAGGAACAACATTTGTCTCTTATATATGATACACCTATATATACACTGTCAAAGACACTTGTCTTTGAGTGAAGATTTAAGGTGATAAGACGTATAAATAACTGCAACTTGAATCTGTACTGAGGCTGAGTATTTGACACAGAGTTCATGTTCACTGCTGTAATAGCTAATAATGATTAATATAATAACTATAATATTGGCCATATTATATTTACATTACCAAAGTGATATGACTTTAGTCTCATGAACAACATTAGCTAATTGTTATTTACTAACTAATCTTAAATGACTGTTCAGTACAGAAATGAAGCCCAAAAATCATGTTTTACTGTCCTGTGGTCTCAGCCTCAGATACTTATCAAATCACACAAAGCTCTTGTAGAAACAAACAAACAAATTAACAAAATATGTTCTCCTTCATTTCTGTCAAACAAAGTTGTATGACACGTTTCCAGCGGTTAGTATCATGGTTGCTAGGCAACCTGGGAAGCGAGACGGAGACTAGACCGTCCCATACAGACAAACTTGCCGTTTATTTTGCAAATCGAGCTCAACACTGCCCCTAGCGTCCTGGAGCACTTCCGTTGTGTTTTGGAATTTGCATGTGTTTTGGATTTTGCAAGTGTTTTGGATTTTGCAAGTGTTTTGGAGTTTGCAAGTGTTTTGGAGTTTGCAAGTGTTTTGGAGTTTGCATGTGTTTTGTCTCTAGGGGCCACCGTACGAGACAGACGTCTCTCGCGGAGTCATTTAGTGCTGCAGGCAGGCACTATCCAGGTACAGAGGAGGAAAATGCTGGGTACATAGGCTAGGTCGCATTAAAATATACAGAGTACTTGCAGTAAAACAGGCATTGTAGTCTTTAAAACATAAAAATTCAGTTGAAGATTATTTCATAGAGAAGAGAAACGTTTTATAGATACTATTATTATCTATTAGCTTTATTATTATTTTCACTCAGTTTAATTTTTTTGACTGAGTTATTTGAATATTTTAAAATGCAGGTATTGACAAACTTATTTATTCCTTTAATTATGTATTATACTGACAATTTCATTCACACAGCATTCTATGTAAAACAGCAAGTATATGTAAACTATCAATTCCTTTCCCCTTAGGCTATTTTAACAGACTGCATACATGACTCTAAAAAGATTAAACATTCAGTGCAGTATACCCCATCTTTTGTTTTGCCCTTTGTATTTTATTTTCTTTGTAGATGATTCCCCAAGAGCAGCAACACTCACAAGATGCCTTGTAGAGATGATTGTGAAGGACCTCCAGCCTCTGTTCATAGTGGAGGACCAGGGTTTCCAGGGATTTGTGAGAGCTCTTGACTCAAAATATAAACTCCCAGGAAGAAAATCACTGACTGAGACTCATCTTGTAAATTTGTTTGATGAATGTAAAGGCAAAGTAAGAGCATCTTTGCAAAATGCTTCCAGTGTTGTTCTCACCACTGATATGTGGACCTCAGTGTCCACAGAGGCATATTTGACTGTAACATGCCATCTCATTGAAAACTGGCAAATGAGAGAATTTGTCCTGGAAACCCACTCTTTCCATGGGCAGCATACAGCAGATAATATCAGCTCAGCACTTAAGCAAATCACAGAAGAATGGGGCATAACTGAGAAGGTGGTTGCAGTTGTCACAGACAATGGTGCAAATATGGTTGCTGCAGTGCACAAAGCTGGATGGAGGCATTTTCCATGTTTTGCACACACACTGAATTTAGTTGTAAAGGACAGTGTAAAAGCTGTCCCAGAAGTGGTGCAGGTGCTGGAAAAATGCCGTGCGATTGTGTCCTTTTTTCACCACAGCACAAAGGCTACTGAGAAGCTTAAGGATATTCAGCAACAGTTGAAAGTGGCAGAGCACAAGCTAATTCAGTCAGTAGATACCCGCTGGAACTCTGTCTTTTACATGTTGGAGCGGCTCTGTGAGCAAAATGAAGCCGTGACCACAGCCCTCTGCCTTTTAGGGAAGAATCAATTATGCTTAAATGCGGGAGAATTATCCCTGATCAAGGAAACAGTTGTTGCACTACGGCCGTTTGAAGAAGTAACACAGGAAGTTTCATCTGAAAAACATGTTTCAGTCTCCAAACTTATTCCACTTGTGTCACTCATTCACAGGGCTGTAGCAGCCTGTGAACATCAGGGCAGCTCCCTTGCCACACAGCTGGCACAGCAATGCCAGCGCAGATTCAGGGGTATTGAGAGCATTCACTGTCTAGCTGCAAGTACATTTCTGGATGTTAGGTTTAAACACCTTGGTTTTCGTGACAAAGACAATGTTGAAGTATTAAAGAAACGTCTCCACACTGAAATGCAAGAAGTCTATCAGACAGGACAGTCTGCTCCCACTCTAACTGTAAGCTCAACGCCTACTGTTAGCTCTGCCTCAGGGCCTTCTACTTCAGGGTCTATCCCGAGTCCTCCACCCGCAGGTCCAGCTGCAACAAAAGGAGAGATATGGACAGATTTTGACATGCAGGTTGTGTCAAGCCAACATCACCGGTCAGCTTCCAGTGATGTACTCATTGAAATACGCCGGTACTCAGAGGAAAAACTGATTCCCCGAGATAAGGATCCATTGGTTTGGTGGCAAGAGCATGAACAAACCTTCCCATCCCTAAGCAGACTTGCAGTGAGATACCTAGGAATCGTTGCTTCTTCTGTACCTGCAGAGAGAATCTTTTCAAAAGCAGGAGAGGTTGTGAGCAAAAAACGGAGCAGACTTAAAGGGAAAACTGTAAATATGCTGTTGTTCCTAAACAAAAACCTGTGAATAAGGGAAAGTGTTACTGTCAAATGTTTTTGTTGACATGTCCAGACAAGATAAACGTTAAATGACATGTTAAATTATGTTGAATGTTTTGGTTGACATGTCCAGACAAGATAAACGTTAAATGACATGTTAAATTGTGTTGAATGTTTTTGTTGACATGTCCAGACAAGATAAACGTTAAATGACATGTTAAATTATGTTGAATGTTTTTGTTGACATGTCCAGACAAGATAAACGTTAAATGACATGTTAAATTGTGTTGAATGTTTTTGTTGACATGTCCAGACAAGATAAACGTTAAATGACATGTTAAATTACGTGTTCAAATAGCACACAACTTCAGGTTTTTTTATTTCTATATAATAATTCTGCATTATTAAACAGTAAAAAAAAAGTAGTCTGATGTTCTGTAATCAATTTGAAGCTAAAATTTGAAATACAATGTACAAAAACTTAATGTTAAAAAGTATCGGTATTGGATCGGTATCGCTGATACCACCCTGAATTTTACTTGGTATCAGATCGGAAAGGAAATCACTGGTATCGCACATCACTAGAAAGAGGGGAACGTGAGGAGAAAGGGCAAGGTCAGGAAGAACCAGGTAAGAAAACAGACAGGGAACAGTGACAGGCACAACAGAAACTGTTAAACTGACAAAGAGAAAAAAAGCTCACACAATCTGGAAGTTGTGTTCTCCCTGTATTAAAGCTGCTATACTGAATCTGCAAAACAAACTGGGTTGAAACATTTTTGACCCAACATTCCAACATGTGAGGAGAAAATTGTTAGAAGGCAAAGAAACTCAGACTCAGATATTTTTACATGTACATGGACGATGCCCCGACACTGCACCAACGTGTGCACTGTGTGTGTGTCACAGAGGAATCGCGCGGGGCTCTCAGTACATTCTTTATTTATACCAAGCAAACTTTCACTGCACTAGGTGTGGCATGTTCAGAATTCAATAACATCTCCTTAAAAGGAGAGACCATTAGCTTGTCTGTTGAAACAGGAGATAGCTTGGTATGTGTAGAACTCAATAACATCTCCTTAAAAGGAGAGACCGTTAGCTTGTCTGTTGACACAGGAGGTAGCTTGGTATGTCACAGCGCATTTTTTCTGCACATATGGTCTCACTCCCTTTTCCTGCAGTTGTCCAATTCACAAGCTCTTCTTCCTTCAAATGAAGCTACAAATAAACATAACACAAAACTCAAAATCTCTCAACACAACATAACATTGTAATTGATTGGGGAGATTAAAATTAATTATATATTTTTATGTGGTTCAGCCACAACTCTACTAAAACCTCAGCCGGTAATAGGTAGGCCAACATTTGGACCGTCCAGTTGTCTGTATGACTGCTGCAGTACGTACATCACATTTGCACTCTATCAGAAAGTGCCAAACAGCCCTGGTGGAGTGAGGAGCTGTAAAGAGAAGCAGATGCTCTGTTTATATTCTAAAAATGTTTTAAGCTTGTTTCAAAGATTCTGTACAGCAGCTTTAAATGTTTTCCAAAAGCGCACACACACTTATCTGTGTTTCTCAAACTTTTTACAGTGTGTACCACCTGATAAAAATGTCAAGCTCTCCTAAGTACCACTATGAAAGCATGAAAGTCATAAATCTTACAACACAAAATTATTATTATTAAATTAGTAAAATTAGTATCTGCAATAAAGATTTTTTCATACATTGTATACATTCTACCAGAGGCAAAGTTGCCTCCATTTTTATAGTTTTTATTAATATTTTGTAATAATTTATTTGTAATAATTTATTCTGTTTTGGGAGTGTTTTTTATGTATCTGTATTATATTATACATAAACATTAAAAGTGAATCTCTGTCCAAAAAATGCACTCAGTTTACTTTTTACTCACTATGAGCATCATTCATTATTCTCCCCCAGTAATTAAGGTTAGGATATGTATTTTTTCTATTCCAATCCATTCTTCTTTTGCAGCATTTAAATAACCTTGATCAGATTTGATGGTTTTGTTACAGACTTTTCAAAAAAGTGTTTTGCTTTTCTTTCACAAATGTGGGGATTAAATTGTGTTAAAATGTACAAAAGAGTGATGTCATGTTTTGTGACGAGGACCCAGGCACAGAGAGACTTGATGAATTTAAGAATCTTATGATTTAATAAAGAAATTTGCAAACTTGCACAGAGATGGTAAAATTATGATGACTGATAACGGAGACGAAGACAACAGACGATGAGGACAGGGAGGAACAGGGGTTTAAATGCACCAAAGTGACAGTCAGAGAGAACTCGGGACAACATTTAAGGATGCAAGGACAGGCCAGATAAACCTGACAGAGACAGGTTTATCTTGCCTGGCTGGGCAGCTCTCTGGGTGCTCAGCACCCCCAAAGCTCTGATCCTAGAATCGCCCCTGAATAGTACATTCATGTAGTTGTAAAAAGCTTGATAATATATTAAGTAATCCAAAGTATTCAGAATAGTTTACTCTTATTGAGTAACTTAACGGAATACGTCACAAAATACATTTTGGGGCATGTATTCTGTAATCTGTAGTGGAATACATTTTAAAAGTAACCTTCCCAACACTGATTATTGTAGGGTCTACCTTACAATATAACGCACATTGAGGTGACTGTTGTTGTGATTTGGTGCTGTATAAATAAAGTTGAATTGAACTGAATTGAAAAGACAGCAATAATGCCTCTGGTTGGTTTGTAGAAGTCATGTACCCACTTTTCTGGAAGTTTCAAGTGGTGCTACTGAGAGGGTGTGTTGCCCTAAAGCAAAAGTTGAAACCCAAAAGCAGGGGTGTCGAATTCCAGGCCTCGAGGGCCAGTGTCCTGCAGGTTTTAGATAACACCCTGGGTCCACACACCTGAATCAAATAATTAGTATATTACCAGGCCTCTGGAGAACTTCAAGACATGTTGAGGATGTCATTTAGCCATTTAAATCAGCTGTGTTGGATCAAGGACACATTTAAAACCTGCAGGACAGTGGCCCTCGAGGCCTGTAGTTCGACACCTGTGCCCTAAAGCAACATATGACCTGTCCTGTATCAAAACACCAGCAACCTCACTTTTCTGTTTAAATTCATGATACCCTCATCATACCATCACCATATCCTAATCAGTTCTCTCATGCTATCAGAATTTGCCATTTAACTGCCGTTGTTCTCCTAAGTTTGGTAAGGAAGGGACAAAAATATTTTTACACAAATAAAAAAATACTTCCAAAAAAGGAGCCCATTTTGCTTGTTAGCAGGGTCAGCGTTTGGGGTTAAGGTCATCACTGATGACAACTCAAATGATACTTCTTCCTTTTTTATCTATCAAAGTATTAGGGACAGCTGTGGGATGTGCTGTGATCATGTTATTGCAAGATAGAAAAAATAAAAAATGGTTCTTTCATGTCCAAATCTTTTTGCTGCTTTCAGTCTGCACCCAGCATAGCTACCATAGCTATCATTTCAGCGAGGATGATTAGATAATGTATCTGTGTGTGATAATGTGTCTATAGAGCGAAATGTTCTCCCATTAACATTTTTGTTCAACTTATTTCCTGGATTGTATTCCTTGTTTGAGTTGTGGCTCCACCCACATTTCTTTCCCAGCTTTGATAGAAGCAACAAGTGAAGTACGTAAAAATGTCCTTTGGCTAAACAGATTTGCATAATGAATTCATTGAAAGCAGTCAGACAGACTGCGACTGGGAATCTGACAAACCCAACTCATTCATCACTCCCACTATTTTCGCTGAAGAGAGGCATAGCAATGACTGTCACGACTTCAGCTGAAACTAGCACTTTTACCAGACCTCTGCCTGGGCGTTCCTGTCACATAAGCTGTCTTCTGTGCTAAGCACAAGCTGGTAAAGGAAACCTATTTTCCTCCACTCAGTGGGTCAGTGTAAGTGTTGAAGCATTGCCATTCCTCAATATCCTCACATCATCAAGATCAACAATGTGCAGTATCCTACCACTGAATCATGAGTTGGTAGACCAACAAATGAACAAATTAACTTTCCCTGGGAGATGAAATAAAAAAAAAAGAAACGCACATTAACGCTTTATGCTGCCTGCAATTTGTTCTATTTAGTATTTATTCTTGAAAGCTGTTCTGAGCCTTGTGATCTTTAAAATCAACAAAATACACTGCAAAATTTCATGCTTAGAAATGGCAAAGTTGACCTTAGAAAAATACAAGCTGTTGTGACCAGTGGAGTGAAATTAATTCCTCAGTACAAGTTCTTATCTTTGCTTCATCCAACCAAAGCGATAGGGAGTGAACCCAGCTGAACTGTAATGTAGAAGCCCTTAAAGCTGCAGGAAGCAGAGATGTAGAAATGGCTTTTTGCTCTTCAGACTACTTTACCCACCCTACTGGGCTGACGTTTTATATTTATACAAATATTTTTATATGGTGGATATGAGTTTGCTTGTTCTCCTGTAGTACAAGGTTATGCTCTTGCTTGATGGTGTAATATAGATTGTCTTAAAAAAAGATCTAAAACAAATACTAAAGAGAGAGGGAAAATGGGAGATGCTTTCTGTCATGACATATATTATGTTTTATTGCAACCAAATTCACAAAATAGGTATTATGTCTTCCATATTTTTATATTTCTTACATTACAGTACAGCAGTAATATAACTAGCACTCAACCTAACTGTTGTGTTGTACTGTATTTTTGTAAATGTTTAGAACAGTAACAATGGCAATGGCAGTTTTATTTATTAGTTATAAAAATAACTGTCATTGCCACGTTAAGTACACTAACTAGAAAAAAAAACCCCAACTGAAATCAAAATCAGTGCTATGACTTATTGTTCCTCTTGTTGTCCAAAATATTGCAATAAAGCTTTTATATTAACATTATATCATTTATATCAAACTGTAAACTGTTATATAAACAAATATTTATTCATTATGTAAAATATTTGTACATAATTCCTAAAAAGTTTCAGATAATTTTTTAGTTGGATTTCTTAAAAATAAATAAATAAATTCATAATCTCTCAAATAATGAATTCATTTTAAGTAAGTTTTAGAATATATCAAAAGCTGTGCATTCACATTTTCTTTACATCATCTGAGTTTTTCAAACTGAATTTCTTCCTCATTAGAAGACACTTTCTGTTGTGTGTGTGTGTGTGTGTGTGTGTGTGTGTGTGTGTGTGTGTGAGTGAGTGGGAGTGAGTGAACGTGCACATCAGCCCAGACCCGTGCTCTTATGTAATCAGTTCAAAGCCTTCCTCTTCCTTCCTCTGAATTTGTGCCAAGGAAGGCATTTCTGAAGGAAATGGGCGTTTTGCACTGCCAAGTGGAAGAGAGAAGTTGCTTGGCGTGGAAACAGTGTTAAAAAGAAAGGAGTATTGATGCATGGAGCCACTGGTTGTTGCTGGAAGTGTGAGGAAAGGGCACCTAGTTCCCTGATTTACCTGATTTATAGGGTATTTATTTATTCAGCCCACATTTAGGGGGGTGCTTGCAAGTTTGGGGTGAGAAAATAGAATATGCATTTAGTTGTACTTGTCTTCAAATGCAAAGAAACGGTGCTAGTTAGCCTGTTTGTATGTCTTGACTGTAATCAGTGAGGACATACAATAGCACTCATTGGCAGAGTGTTGACTTTGTACATATTTAACCACGATCTCTGTGAAATATCACACCACATGACATCATGTTAAAGAATAATTCCAGTTCACTTCACTTTAATACTACTACCTCCACTAATAATAATAATAATAACTTAACAGTAAGATAACAATTACTTTGATTTGTATAATGTCTTTCAAGAAACCCGAGGAAGCTTTACAGAAGAGTACCAAAAAAAGGTTAAAGGCTAAAGGTTTTACACAGTATGACATGGGGGTGAAATGCTTGTAGCTGTACAATGCCCGACCATTAAATGACAGAAAAAAGTTTTACAGTATTTACAATTTACAGATTACTACAAAATTTACAAATTAACTTAGGAATTTACAGTAAAAATGTGCAAACAGCAGAAAGAGATTATAAAGATTATAAATTATAGGAAATGTGTGGTGGTGCGTGTGGTGATGTGATGTGTGTGAGAGTCCAGTCTTATAGTGATGTGTGTGGGAGAGTCCAGTCCTACACCTGGTTCAGGGCCCGAATAGCCTGGGGGAAGAAGCTCCTCCTCATTCTCTCTGTTTTTGCCTTAAGGGAGCGGAAGCGCTTCCCAGACCTCAACAGTGAGAAGAGTCCATTGTTGGGATGGGTCCATCATAACCTTCCTAGCTTTGGACTTGCACTGCTTGGTGTAGATGGACAGCAGGTCAGGGAGCTCTGATTGAATGATGCGTTCCGCTGAGCGCACCACTCTTTGCAGATCTCGTCTGTCCTGTTTGGTGCTGTTCCCAAACCAGGTGCAGATGTTTGCCGTCAGGACGCTCTCGATGGTGCAGGAGTAGAAGTTCTTGAGCACCTTCAGTGGCAGATGGAAGTCTCTGAGTCTTCTGAGGAAGAAGAGACGCTGAAGAAGAGACCAGGGTGTTGATGTGACAGGACCATGACAGGTTCTGAGTGATGTGGACACCCAGGTATCGGAAACTGTCCACTCTCTCCACTGGCGTGCCACTGATGATGAGGGGTTTGTAATTCCTCGCCTGCTTTGTAGTGAAGTCCACGATCAGCTCCTTAGTCTTGCTGATGTTTAGGAGGAGGTTATTCTCCTGGCACCAGGTCTCCAGGTTCCTAATCTCCTCCAGGTAGGCCGTCTCGATGTTGTCGGAGATCAGGCCTACAACAACAGTGTCGTCAGCAAACTTGACAATGGAGGTGGTGTCTGATGTGGCTACAACAGTCATAAGTGTACAGTGAGTACAGCAGGGGGCTTAAAACACAGCCCTGAGGCACTCCAGTGCTGAGTGAGATGGAGGGGGAGACTTGTTTTCCCACCCTCACTGATTGGGGTCTGTCTGTGAGGAAGTTGAGGATCCACTGACACAGTGATGAGCGGAGTCCTAGATCCGTCAACTTGGTGAAAAGCTTAGAGGGAATTATTGTGTTGAATGCTGAACTGTAGTCCACGAACAGCATCCTAACATAATTCCCTCTGCCAGTGTCCAGGTGACTCAGGGATGTGTGGAGCAGGTGAGATATGGCATCATCTGTGGAACGATTAGTCCGGTAAGCAAACTGAAGTGAGTCGATGGTGGCAGGAAGTGAAGAAGTGATGTGATCTCTCATCAGTCTTTCAAAACACTTCATCACAATTGAAGTCAGTGCTACTGGACGGTAGTCATTGTGGCAAGCGGGCTGTTGTTTCTTTGGAACAGGGACAATGATGGACTGTTTGAAGCACGTGGGAACCACTGCTTGGGCCAGGGAGAGGTTGAAGATCTCCGTGAACACCGGTGCTAGCTGGTCAGCGCAGGCTCTCAGGACCCGGCCAGGGATTGCATCTGGTCCTGCTGCCTTCCTGGTGTTCACCCTCCTGAAGGTGTTCCTCACGGCATGCTCTTCTTCACTGGTGCACTCCGAGCGCATGCAGCCGTTTGTTGTTTTAATTGCTGCGGCGTCGAAGCGAGCATAAAACGTGTTCAGCTCATCAGCCAGTGAAGCATCGGCATTCATCATTGAAGAAGCTGGTCGTTTATAGTCCGTTATAGTCCGCAGTCCTTTCCACAGGCTCCTAGAGTCGCACTGTCGTAGCTGTGACTCTAGTTTTTCCCCGTAGCTCCGCTTTGCCTTTCTGACCGCGCTGCGCACGTTGTAGGACGCAGCCTTGTATAGGTCCATATTACCGGAGACGAGCCCTTCATTGTAGGCAGCGGTGCGTGATCTCAGAGCGTCGCGGATGTTTTTATCCACCCACGGCTTCTGGCTGGGAAACGTTCAGATGATAGTTGTTTCTGCTGTGTCGTCCGCTAGTTTCCCGATAAATCCCACAACCGCTTCCGTAAACATGTTGATGTCATCAGAGCTGCGCCGAAACATGTCCCAGTCTGCGTCATCCAGTGCGTCCTGCAGCGCGGCCACTGATTGGTCCGTCCAGCGAGCGACCTCCCTCCTGATTGGTGGTTGCTGCTTTAGCCTTTGTTTGTAAGCAGGCATGAGGAAGATGGCGGCATGGTCCGATTTTCCAAATGCCGGCAGGGGCTGAGCCTTGTAACAGTTCTTGAACGGGGTGTAGCGGTGGTCTAATGTCCTAGTGCCCCGGGTGGGGCAGTTGATGTGCTGGTGAAGGTTGTGAAATGTCCGTTTGAGATTCACTCTGTTAAAATCTCCCATAACAATGAGTGCGGCATCTTGGTGAAGTGTTTGTTGATGTGTGAGAGCCTCATGTAGCTCACATAAGGCAGTGTCCGAGTCCGCGTGAGGCGGAATGTAAACAGTGCAGGCAATGACCGCAGTGAATTCCCGAGGGAGATAGAAAGGGCGACATTTAACGATCAAAAGTTCCAGATTGGGCGAGCAAGAGTGTGTCAGTGGGGAGATGTTTGTGCTGTCGCACCCTCTGTTGTTCACCATCAAACACACTCCACCACCTCTTTTCTTCCCCAACTCCATTGTCCTGTCCATGCGGTAACCCGAAAAAAACCCCACCGGCTGCACGGCGTGGTCTGGTATCGCTGGGTTCAGCCAAGTCTCGGTGAAGCAGAGGAGGTTGCAGTCCCGAATGTCTCTCTGGAACTTGATTCTGGCTCTGAGGTCATCAAGCTTGTTCTCGATGGATTGAACATTGGCTAGCAGGATACTGGGCATGGGTGCGCGGTGTGCGCGAGCCCGTAGCCTGTTCCTGATGCCGGCTCGTTTCCCTCGAGGCCGTCGCTTAGGGTCGCGTCCTTTGTTCTCTCTCAGGATCTCCTTTGGCCAGGTTGGGTCCGGAGTTAAACATGGTGAAATGTTCGTGTATTGTAGACCAATAGAAACCAGAGTGTCTCTACTGTAGCGAATTTCTGTGTTTTGCATGATGCCCATGCAAGATTATGGCAGATATAGCAAAAAGTGATGAAAAACTGCAAAAAGTGGAGAAGTTGGGGCAGAGCATCCAGCACGGCAGCCGACCTCACCGGCGCCACTTTGTTATGTTGCTACTAAGATACTAAAAGGCCAGGGCATGGAGGGATTTGCAAGTGAGAAGAAGGATCTTGTAAGTAATGCATGACTTGACTGGGCACCAGTGGAGATTTATGAGGGTGGGGGTGATATGTTCCCAGAGCTTAGTGCCTGTTAGAAGGCTGGCGACTGAGTTCTGGACATACTGGAGCCTATCCAGGGCCTTAGTGGAAATCCCAAAAAGGACCCCATTGGAGCGATCCAGCCAGGTGGTGATAAATGTATGGATGAGAGTCTCTGCTGCAGAGTCAGTTTGTGATGGCCAAAGTTGAGAGATGTTCTTTAGATGAAAAAAGTGTGTTTTGGTGACAAAATTTGACATGAGCAGAGAATGAAAGAATGGAGACAAAAATGACACCCAGACCACGAACTGCAAAGATGAGTTGAGGCAGCTGTCTATGTGAAGGAGTAGGGCTTTGGGGGCCACAACCAAGAGCTTTGGTTTGTTACCTTTGAGCTTGAGTAGGTTATTTGACATCCATATTTTAATTTCATGCAATCAGTTGACAAGTGATTGTGGGGGGAGCAGGGTGGAAGGTTTGCACTGAGATAAAGTTCTGTATATTAAACATAGGAAAGGAAGCAGAGACTATGGCGATGGCTGATCTGACCAAGGGGGAGCCTATAAATGGTGAAGAGAAAGGGTCCAAGCACAGAACATTGGGGCACACTGTAGTTAACTGGAGCAGAGGTGGAGAAGGAGTGTCCCATGGTGACAAATCTCTGTTGGAGAGGTACGAGTGAAACCAGGAGAGTACAGTACAAGTGAGGCCAAGATAGTTGGTTAGGCAGGAGAGAATGATGGTGTGAAAAACAGTGTCGAAGGCTGCAGAAAGGTCGAGGAGGATGAGGATACTGATGTGGCCAGAGTTAGCTGCAACTGCAGCTGCTGTTGGTGAATGAGGGAAGAGTAATAAGGAGCTTTGGCCTGAGAGAGAGCTTCTTTATGGGGTCTCACGTGATATTTATAAACCTCGTGGTTCTTATGTAGAGCCTTTAATGTCGGTGGCCACTCATCTTTAGGTCATGGAGATACATAGTAAACCATGGGGCAGGGCAGGTAAAAGAGGCAGTCCAAGTTTTGAGGGTGGGAGAGAGAGTAGAGGCTGCTAGATATGGCTGCATTATAATAGTCAACAAGCATGTCAATCATGGTGTTGGGTGGGTCTGAGGCAAAGTGGATTTCTATCACATTGTTCAGAGCCAATGTACTGAAAACAGAGCCTTGTTTCTGGTTCCTGTATGCAATGATATGTTTAGTATGCAGCCTAGAAACAGGAACAGGAAAGCAGACAGTGAAATGGTAAGAAACAGGAAGGTCCAGGCACTTCAGATTGGAAGGGGTAGTGCCAGTGGAGAAAACCAGATCCAGCGTGTGACCTCGGACATCGACAGACATTTAACATGCTGTGTGAAATTGAGACAGTCCGCTAGTGACAAGAATTCCCTGGCAAATGAAGACCTACTGGAGTTAGCATGAATATTAAAGTCACCACGTTGGACTGTGGCTGGAAACAAGGAGCAAATGGAGGTGAGAAGCTCAGACAACTCTGACATGATGACAGTATAGATTTTAGGGGTGTGGTAGATGAGGAAGACCTGAAGCTGTGTTGACCCAGCCAACGTTGCAGTAAGGCACTCAAAAGAGGGGAAACTGGGCACTGGCAGTACTTTGACCAGGATATCAGCTTGGTATAATTTAGCTAACCAAAACAAACAAATCCTGGGGGAGTGGCTTGATTAAGTGACATAAAGTCCTGCGGATTTTGCCATACCTCTGTTCGGTAAAGAAAATTGATTTTCCTGTCAGTAATGATATTTTGGATTAGTATTGCTTTATTGCAAGCGAGCATTCAGCAGCATGAAAGATGCACTCTTGGTAGGTGAAGTTGAGGCATCGCAGCTGTACCTTATAGAACCGCAAACATGAGAAGAGTCGTATCAGTGCCGCTGTAAGTAGCAAGGCCAGGATGGGGAGACAGAACCAGAAGAATACAGCATGGACAAATCCTGGCATTGATATTTCCCACTGAAGGCCAGGAAGGATTGAGTGAAGTCAGATGGGAGAGCCAGAAAATTGTTTGCTAGCTGCACTAGGCTATCAACTGTTTGACAGACAGTCAACTGCTCAGTGGCATCCAGGTAACAGCTGATCGGCCAGGAAGGTGAGTGCAGGACAAACAGTCAACAGATGTAGAGACAAGATAACCAGGTCCAATGTGCAGTGGAAATCAGGCTGATTCACACAGAAAGCAAAGTTTTATCACAAAATGAGGGGAGGCAGCTTGCCAGCATGCTCTCAATCCAGAAGAGTAGATGTAACACTTTAGGCATATAGTGCTCTGTAAAACTTTTCACACATTATTATGTGTGAAAATAAAAGAAGGAAAAAGTAATGTTCCACAGTATAATATATAATAGGGATGGGAATCGAGAACCATGTCTTGTAGAGAACCAGTTCCCAGTAGTCCAGTTTCTTGGAATTGTTATTCTGCCTGCCTATAAATCCCGCTTATCTGTTTTTGCACTCACTTTATAATTAACTGACTTCAGTTTGTGTACTGGACGAGGAAAATAGTGGGACAATGTACAGTGTGGATCTCGACATGCTCTCATTATAATTGCACAAAAGGGTGAGAGCAAGATGGTAAAGTGGAGACTTCATCCAGGACAGAAACAGCTACATTATGCTGCTAAAACAACTTCAGCTCTTAGCAAGCACCTGCACAGACAGCAGACTTTAAAACCACAGTTCAGAATAATAGTTGGAAGGTTGTAAAGCTGCAATAGCTATCATGTTTTATCCACTTAAAATCGTAAAATACTTAAGCTTAAGTTGTCTGCTACTGATTGCAGGCTAAAATAAATGTACTTAAATAAAACCCTAATTATAACCTACAATAGCTTGATTACCACAAGGCCAAAATGAAAAGTCAAGACACAAACAAATAAAAAGAAACTTTTTGAAGTAGGAAGCCAATGCTGGTGGGGATGGATGTTTTAGGAGCATGAGGCAGCTTTTCATCCGCACACGACTTCCAGTGTTTTTTCCTCCATCACAACAGCTTTCAACAACTTGCCAAGAAGGACCTTCAGAAATGTTCTTTTGTCCCCAAGAGTATCTTGTGATGCTGCATTGTTTGAAGTGGGTACAAACAAACCACAGTGGGACTCGTGACTGTCAACTTGTTTATTCTGTCAGTGCTTCTGTGGAACATTTTTGCCATTCTAGTTGGTGTAACAACACAAATTGTTGCATCTTTACTTGTGTTGCATAATATGCTTTTTCCTCTGACAGCACACTGTTTCAAGGTCCAATCAATCTTGAAATTTCAAGATATCCTTGGAAATTTCCATATTTTATGTTACTGCTAAAAGCTCACAATAGTGTACAAATTTGGATGTAAACAAGTTACGACTTTATTTACCTATTTTAACTCCAATGTGTGTGAAATCAGGAAAACTGGGGCTTAATCAATCAATCAATCAATCAATCAATCAATTAATCAATCAATCAAGGCTTTATTCGCCACGTGCAGGTTGCTCTGCAGTGAAATAGGGTTACAGAAAAAACACTGAAATATACACTACGATGGGAAAGTACAAGAGGAAAAAAAGAGACCTCTACTCATGCTGGGCTCCTGGGAGGACAGCATGAGAACAGGAAACAAATAAACTCCTCTGCACAAAAAAGCACATAAATGTCCACAGCGCAACATTATGGAACATGTGACAAGCCACAGGGTCGGGTGGGGGGTGAGGAGTAATCCGAAGCAAACACAGCAGCCATCCTGCCCAGCGCTACCATTCCAGCGCGGGCTCAGACCCGCCGTGTTCCCAGGAGGGAACAAGCATCGAAGGCGTTTGGAAAGGGAGGGGGGATGAGTGTGTGCATATCAGTGTATATGTATGTGTGTGCGTGTCCAGAGTTAAGCTGAGACAGTGTCCTTCGCCCTGCTAGGCTAAGTAAACAGTCTTCGAGCCAACCTAGGTGGCCTTGCATGGAATAGGAAGGAACAGTCTAAACACAGTCGTTATCAGGGTGTTTTTGTTCGGCTCCAGCCTTGCGACCGCAGAAAGGGTATCCGCATGAAGTGATGGTGCTTTTTACTTTAGTGCGAACAGCTCATATGAATTTCAAAGCTGTTCTAACAGTCCAACATTGGTCTCTCAATCTCCCGTTGGAGAGCCGTGAGCTTCTCCATGATGTTATCAAACTTGCGCTCTGTGATGTTGTCATTCTTGTGCTCAAAGAGCTGATTCTGAGAACTCACAACCACAGTGAGCCTCCCCAAGATGTAATCCAATTTGCGCTCAGAGATGTTATTCCGAGTGAGCCCTCCAAGATGTAATCCAGTCTGCACTCAGAGATCTTATTCTGAGTATTCACGGCAGCCGTAAGCCTCTCCAAGATCTTATCCGTGCTGCTGAGCCCATTTTGAGAAACTCACGCCTCTTCCCATCATTTCAATCCCAGTGGGCAGCCTTGTGGGGGTTTGAACAGCTGGTTCCGCTTACTTAATTCTTTGATAAGTCAGGGCCGAGCCAGCTCCGATCAGCAAGAACCCTGTTACCATGGTTCCGAATAGGTAGATATCTTCAGCACTCAGGCTCACCCAAGCCCAAACTTCTCGTTGAGAAAGGGGTGTCAATTGCATTTAGGGACCAGTTGATCAAATCCATAATTCCTCTTTTAGGTTTTAGAGAACAGACTGTGAGAGAGTGTTCCAGGGAAAAGTAATACAAAAAACACGAGACTAGACAAGGACATAAGAGGCTAAGCAGGGAAGCTAAGGGAGAGGAGGAGGAGGAGAGGAGAAAAATGTGACCGCCTTCGTCAAGAGCAAGAGCAGATAATTGCACAGCCAATATCATAGTGTTGAGTTCTGTCATAAATTATTTATTAATTAAAAATACCTGTGTATGTGTGCTGCTCCAATATTCTTACCAAACTTGCTAAATATGGTCAAAGCACTAATGTTGATGATATTAGTGCTCTGACCATATTGGATTGAGGTGGCTACATCCATCTTTTATATAAAGTCTAAGCTTGTGTCTTGTATTGTTGCAATTGCATAAGAGGGAATGAAAGAGTCGCTATTTTCATTCTCATGTCCCCATTGTAAGCCTGCAAATGTCCCTTGCATTTTAAGTTGGATGTTAAATGCATACGGATAGTTTGAGGAGAAAAAGGCTGACAAAAGAAAAAAGAATGCACTGCCTTACATGTTGAATAATAATGCACAGAGGTCATTACTTTATCTTTACTTGTTATGTGATGTTTGCATATGGGATGTGTGCAATGATTGAACTTCTGGAATTTGGTTTGCATGTTGCATGCAACCCGTTATTACTCAGCAGGAGAAAGACATTTATATGGAAATGAATTGTATGGGGTAATCAGCTTGGCATTTGTGTAATTGTGGCTCGGCTGCTAAAACATTTTTTACCATCACTTGATGCCACAGCTTTCATCTAGAATGCATTCACCTTTTATAAGTAGTTCTCATCCGATTTGAAATATATAGGAAGCCTTATCTGTTTGGATTGAATTCTGCCATGGGAAACCTAACTGCTGACATTTCTAATTAAATCACAGCCTGTAATAAATCTAGTTTGTCTTAATCCAAATGACAGTGAAAGAAGATAAACTTCAAACCTCAGGACAATAAAAATGAGAACATTTAAATTAGGGTGGCAACATGTCCTGGTTTACAGGCCTGCTTTTAAATGGAGCATCCTTGTGTCCGGAGAAATCAGTGAAATATATCAAAATGTCCTGGTTTCAGCTGTCGGGTTGTCATATTTGTCAATTTCCTCACACAGCACTGACCACACAGGCAAAAGAAATCTCTGCAATATTATGTTATTGAAGACCTGTCTCCATTTCTTTTGCAATTTACTGGATAGAAAAAAATACTGAGTAAACTCAACAGTTTCCTGTTGGTTTTCTCTCACTTCTTCCAACTTATCATTTCATGAATGTCTCTATAGTTTCTTGTTTTCACATCTGTTCTTACGAAAATTGTAAAAAATAAATAAAGAAATAAATAAAGAAATATCTGAATGTTGGGGCTCCAGAAAAATACCACAAAATAACAGAAATTTACCAAAACGTAAAAATATGGAAATATTCTATATTTAAAGTATGAAAAATTCAGTGTTTTTACAAGCTTAAGATTAAAATAAATTTCTGTAGCTTGAAGAAACCACAAGAAACAAAATCCTACCTACTCTTTGATCTGAATGCCAAAGACATGCCAATGTCTGGAGAAAAACAGGACTCATCATCTGGCCTCTACCATCCCTATGGTGAAGCATAGCGGCAGTAGTATCATGTTGTGGGGATGTTGTCTGGCAGCAGGAACTGGCAGGCCTGTAAACCAGTACAAGGGAAAGATGCAATATACAGAGACATCCTTCATGATAACAAGAGCGCTCTGGAACTTAGACAACCCTACGCACACATCCAAGATAACAAAGGAGTCGCTTCTGGAGCACTCTGTGAATGTTATCAAGTGGCCCAGCCGAATTCCAGACTTGAACTCAACTGAACATCTGTGGAGAGATCTGAAAATGGCTGTGCAGCAGCACTTCCAATCCAACCCAATGTAGCTTGAGAGGTTTAAAAGTCTTTGCTGAAGACTGTGAATACTTATATACATGTTTTATTTTTGTTTTTTTTAAATTTATAATTATTGCTAAAATATCAAGCAAACTTTTTTTTACTTTGTCATTAAGAGTTATTGCATTTAGAATCTTGAGATGAACTGAATCCATCTTGGAATAAGGCATGACAAAATGTGGAACAAGTCAAATACTGTAAACACTTTCCGGATGCACTGTAAGTGGCTTTCTTGTTACAACAAATGTAAATAAAAAACACCAAACGTGTATAATTTGTGGGGTTTTTAATGCCTTTGTTATAAAGACTCCTCTGTTTGCCACAATAAAGGATCCACACGGAGGTTGAGACTACTATTCCACCCCAAACAGAAAGGTTAAGCTCTTTATTGAACAGTTCGTTGTACTACACTGTGCTTCAGAGGCTCAATAACCCCGCACAGGAACTCACTAATGTTAAAACATCTCTTTCCATCAAGCAACAACTGTCAGTGCATTATCAGGAACAGTTAAGAGTCGTGTAACAGTTTCCTCGTCTTAAATGGCAATACATGTTCCCAAGGCATGATGGGAGATAACTAGCCGGTCCCAACACGCCACAGTATTATAACATCATAATTCTCAGTGGAGAACTATGATAAAGTGTAACTGGGCAGGTTATGCTCCCTGCTCTGTTTCTTCTCTCTCTCTCTCCTCCACTTGGTATTGTTGTGCTGAGTGGTGGCTCACCTGCAATTTCATTATTGGGCGGTGTCTCCCACAGCATAAAGTAATCTGGGCTTTGGGTCTCTCTCAGTATTCCTTTGCCTCCTTCAGGGCAGGATTTATGCTTTCAGCAGTTTGTGGGTTTAATCGAGATGGCTTGATTGTGTCTTACGACAGTCAGCTACATGCCTGTCCCTTTGATTATGTTGGCTTAAACAATTAGAAGTATGGTGAAGCTACAATCACACTGTTTATAGTTTTGCTGGCTATTTGTTTTCAGCTGTTGTGGAGGAAATGACAATATAAATACAGCTTTCTTTTCCATATGGAAAAGAAATAGTAAAAACTTATAAAAGACTTGCATAAGATGTGCCTACTTCATATAGTGAATCATATAAGGTTTATATGATTTACTCATGAAAGTGGCCACTTTCTCATTACTTTCATATATTGTTTTAGTACGTATCCAAAACATACAAGTTTCATTTATATAATTTTTCAAGGGATCTTATATCTGTTTTCACTCTTGTATGCTTTTCATACAAGTTTCACACAAGACAGATACAAACTTTATAAGATTTATATATATCTTTTCCATATGGGTTACTTTGGTGAGTGGCTTTGGAGGCAGTGTGTTTATTGGGTTTAATTGTTTAACATAAGCGAGTATGTGTTGACACCTTCTTCACATTCCAACCACACTTAAAATTAAGAGTGTATAACCTGCACAGCCACTATCGCAGCGGCCTGTTCTCAGAACTTCTGTTTTGTCTGTGTCTTTCACCTACGTTCTCTGGCCTCTGGTCTAGGCTGTAAAGTTTGTCAATTTTGTTTGTCTCTCTTTGTTATCCTGCCTACAGCATTTGCTTCCAGTGAACTGCCAAAAATGGATAAAACTTAAAGGGTTAGAGTTACAGGATCACAGAAACTGTTTTTTATCCAATGGAAACCTAAAAAAAACACTATTCATTTTCGGCAGCAAAAATATATAGTGTAACAGTTTGGAAATAGATATCAAAGAAGCCGTACTACAAAATAAGTCAGCACTCCAGAACACTGATATTGTGGGGCACGTTCAGAAAGACCCTTGTGGACAAAGGTAACTCCAAGAAAGCTGGTAGTCCTGGAAGTCCAATGGCAGGAGATCTGCTAAGATGGTCTCACAAGGCCTACAGGGACAGTGAATGAAATGGGAGAAGATCAAAAAAGCAAAACTCAACTCCTAAATATGATAAAATAATACAAATAATACGTTAACATCAGAGTCTGAGCTTTAAAATGTGTGAACCACAGGCAATGACCAAGTGTCACCCTAGCCTAATCAATAAAACAGAGCTGTGGCGTATGGCTCTTTTTGGAACAGCTGAAAACCATGTCATGTCATTCTAAATTTTTTACCCATGAGTAAGTACTTAAAGAGCTTCTACTTGTCTGACAGTAAACACAACTTGTCACACATTCAAGTGCTTTAGTGTGGAAATGTTAAGAAAAAAGAACAAAATGTGTTTTTTATTTTTCATAACTGTTGTGTTCTGGGATGTGCACTGTGAGGATTCATGACAGATCCCAAATGGCCATGGAAATGGAAACACTTTTACTAGTTTTGCTCCATCGCCTTTGTGTGCAAAAAGCATTGACACTGATTGAAAGAGTTACTCTGATATTACAATTGTCTTACTAATGCAGGTTCATATAAAAAGCACTTTCATTATTATGAAGGAATTTGTTTGCCATGTTTAATGTAACATGTCTACAGAAGAAGACTTTCTTTGATAATTTTTGGACAGTAGCTTAGTTGAACAGAACAGCTACCAGGGAGGAGGCAGCACACCTCCAAGCCCTCACACTGTGTCGTCTTGATGCATGCTCAATCATCCAGGTACACTGTAAAAAAAAAAAACGTTAACGAAAACTTAAAAACTCAAGGCAACCCACTGCATTTATGTTTTTAGGTTCTGATGGATAACTTATAATTTCAAGTTTAGGAGAAAAGTTGTTTTAGCTAATGTTTTTGTGTTTACAAAATTAATAATTGTCCTTTTTCTTAACTCATATTTTATTGTTTTTGCAACGTATTTCCTAAAGTTTACACAAGGTATTAGTTTTAGTTTTGGCAACGTATTTCCTAAAGTTTACACAAGGTATTAGTTTTAGTTTTGGCAACGTATTTCCTAAAGTTTACACAACATATTTTTTTTTGTTTTGCCAATCAATTTCCTAAAGTTTAGAAAAAGTATCTTTTATAGTTTTCATGAGGTGCTCCCTGTTGTACCAATGAATGTTTACACAGTTGATTTTCAAATAACTTTATTGTGTTCAAACACAACTGCACCACTGACAATGTTGACTTTTGAGATCAGCCATTTTTAACATACTGACAACATTCAGCCACAAATAAAGTCCTTCCAAAAACACAAAAAAGTCAAATTTTTGTAACAAATGTTACTCATCCAATTTTAAAGGTGTGGTATTGTCAGACAGAATATCAAACCTATCTTGATAGATAGTCACTAACAAACAGATTCAAAACATCAGATGGCAGGATGTGAACAACTTCTATCTGGTTTCCATACAGCAAACAACTTTCAAACAAATTTTTCCACCACTTGTCTTTTAATAGTAATGGTATCAACACTCCAATTTCCTCTGAAGTTCAGTATCGCGCCACATTTGTTATAAAACTAGTACAAATGTACCTAAAACCAGATTATAAAAATTGTTTAAAACAGCTCAAGTTAGAATAAACCCTTTCAACATTTTATAAAAACTTGCTATACATGAAATCTGCAATCAGCCTTGCAAGCTACATTAAGTAAAGTTAGAACAGAAGAGATTGATTCAGAACTTTCTGCACCTTACCGTTTTCTTAAAGCCAGAAATTAACTTTTTTCAGAGCAACTTGCCACGAAACCCAAAAACTGTAAATCAAAACAAATTGCTGCATTCTGTTTTACACAAGTTGCATTTGAGTTGAACATGTTGTCAAATAGGTTAGACTTTGGTTAAGAGCTTGGTTTTGAAGCTTCTTACCCTCTGGGAACAGGTAGATGTCAACTCCATAAAAATGTGTTGCACAGCTTCAAATGTGTACTTGAGTTCTTTGGGAAACTCCATGTTGAGCCCATAAAGTAGGCCAAACAGGTAGGCAAAGGCAGTGGGAAGGTCTGGCAGATCATCAAGAATAATGTCCTCTTCCAAAACAATGGCAGTGTTGACCACTGTGGACTGCGAGTTGGGTCCCACGTAGTCCTCCAGAACAGTGAGGATGCCCACCGTAACACCTCGGGTTGCCCTCTCAACTGGATCTGTATCCTATGCAAAATAAAAAACAACAGTACATATAAGTCTCTGAAAACCAAAACTGAAGATTGACTAGATTTGCATGCTCACCAGACATGTTAAGAAGAGTTTGGTCTCGTCGTCACAAACAAATATCGGTAACCCTTCCAAACTGATGGTTCGTCGATGCTGGACTATGTTTGAGACCTAAAACAAGGAAATCAAATAAGACTCAGTCTCATTTATAAACCTACCATTTTGTTTTTAAAACACATTAAGTGTTGTTGCTAAAAATACAGCCTTAAGAAATAAAATGTTGAAATGAGTTATTCCAGATAATTGCTCATGGTTTTGTCAGTTTTTTTTATTTTATTTATTTTTAAGTAATTTTGATGTGCAACAAATGTAGCACACTTATTACAACATTTATAACAAAAAAGTGCCATGAGTGGGATGAGAGTTGAACTGTCTGTCATGACCTGCCATCTGCCAAACACACAGCGCTGCTTGTTAGCTTATAATCCCATTCAGGACACACTTTTTGAAAACTAACAATTTTTACATCAATTTAGTAAATATTTAATAAAGTATCTTTCGTTACAGTGGGAACTTCAGGTTCCTCATAAACCAGACACAAATACATTTTTATATATTACCTGTTCATCAAACTTCTGCAACAGGGAATCCATGTCATTGCGGAAAGCAGCTTTTCTAATTCGATACAGCTTAATCAGCCGAAGTGAGTAAGTGTCGAGAGCAGTCATGAAGGTCCCCATGAGATCCTTGGTGGTAATGCGTGAGAATTCCGCACAAATCTACAAAGCAACAAAAAAAATATAGAAGAAAACTTTTAAAGGTACATTATATAAAAATCACATTGTTTTCAAATTCGGTTAAAACAGCTTAATTTCAAAACATTTAGTTAGTCTCGGTTGATCTATTGGTCAGGCCTTGATTGGATTTTTTTTTTCTTTTAGTGGTAGTGGTGGTACAAATTATAACTGACACATTAAAAAAAAAAAGAAACAAGAAAAATCTGATCGGCAGATTTTACAGTAAGTCTATAGAATACCTAATCAAATGTTGATAAGACAAAATAATGGTTTCAATTGTTACAGGATGCATTGCAGAAAATAAATAAATCAATAAATTGTATTTTAAATTCATTGCAAAAATTTCATTAATTTTATAGTTATGTAAGAATGAAGTAAGAATAACATCCTGTGGTCAAATTTGGATACTTTCATAACACGCAAGTGACTTTCTCAATCCTGTTCTGTGAGTTTCATGGCTGTTGCCTGCTAAGGGTCAGCACCAAAAGATTCTAGATGCCCAGTGAAGACAAGTCATTGCGGCGACCGTGGTTCAGGGGGTTGGGAAGCTCATCTGTAACCGGAAGGATGCTGGTTCTATCCCCCAGCTCTCTCTGTCCTGGTCGTTGTGTCCTTGGGCAAGACCCTTTACCCTACCGCTTACTGGTGTTGGCCAGAGGGGCCAATGGCCTGATACGGCAGCGTCGCTTCTGTCAGTCTACCCCAGGGCAGCTGTGGCTACAACTGTGGTTTCCCTGCACCGATGTGTGAATGTGAGAGTGAATGAGTAGTGGAATTGTAAAGCGCTTTGGGTGCCCAGAGAAGAGCGAAATAAAAGCAATCCGTTATTATACACAGTAAGTTGACAAGTAAATAGATTTCACTTCAATAGAGTTGTTGGTAATACCAAAATTAGCTTCATATTTTTAGAGCCAACTATTTTTTTTATATTTTACCATTAGCATTGTTAGCTCAACGGTAGCCTTCAACCTTTTCTACAAGATATTGGAGTGATACAAACAGATGCTTCTCAAGGGCACAAGAAATGGAGCTCACGTTCATTTACTCACCCAGACAAGTTTCGAGGCATTTGGAGTTGTTCAGAAGAAATTTTAAAGGTCCTATATCATGTAAAATCAACTTTTTGGAGCTTTTAAACACATTTTAATGTTATTTCCTTAGTTTAAAAACCCTCCAGAGTGGTTTTTGGCTTAATTCAGGCATTTCTTAGTTGTCTCAGTGAATCCTTTCCCCATAACCGTGGCTCAGCTCTCTCCTGCAAAACGACTGACTCGTAACATTGGGATTAAAATTTCTTTCTAACAACTCCAAATGCCTTGAAATTTGTCTGGGTGAATAAATGAACGTTTTCCATTCTAGAAATAAGACCACACTGGGAAAAAAAAACCAAACGGAAGTTTTCCTTTAAATATTTAAGAGATTATCTTACCTGTTCTTTCAAGAAGAGAGCTGGCCATCTGAGCTGCATTTCCTTGACCAAGGGCTGCATCTCCACAACTTCTTTCCTCCTGAGAGAGAATGTGATGTCCATCTTTTGGGTGATGAGTGCCATGTTCTTATCCCTCTTCTTCAATTCATCTTCCAAAATGCATCTTTCATTTTCAAGAGACTCATCATTGTAGTTTTCTGGGGCATCAGGGATAAAGTTGACTTCACCTCGCTTTGGTTTCTTTAAGGAAAATCTATTTGAGCCACTGTCATCTTCTTCCCCTCTTCTTTTTCGATTGACTGCAACTTCACTACATCCAGCTTGACTTAGCTTGGAACGGTAATTGACAAGCTTGAACTTAATGCTTGTTGCCCAACCATCATATCCTGCGCCATGGCCAGGCTCTTTGAGGCAGGGATGTTTGGAAACTAGCTCCTGTGCAACAGATGTTATTTCATTCTTGTCAGGGTACGCTTTGATTGCAAACATTTCTTGTGCCAGCTTGTCTAGAATTTCCATCTTGATGTCTCTTGTTACACTTAAATTTGCCCCTGCTTTCTCATATACCTCATTGCTCTTGCGAAGTTTTAACGCTACATCATAGGAAAAGGTTGGGATAGGAAATGGATTTGGCCACTGTGAAGTGCTACGCATGTAGGTCTGGGTGGATGAGGATGGGCTGAAAGAAGATGCTGAACTCACACTGGCTGTATCAATAGATGAGATAGCGCTATGATCAGATGGAGTCTGTGGTGGCGAGGCTGATGCATTTTCCTCCCAAATGAGGTGCAACACTGCCCGTCCAGCAGGTAGCTCATTAATATCCATCAGGTTGCAAAGTGCGTTCCCAAAATCTGGGTCTTCATATTGTATTGCAAAGTCACCTTCAAGTCCAAGCTTTGCTTGTAGTTCATCTTGAAGCTGCTTCACAGATTCTGGAACAGTGGACAGTTGGATTTTTCTGATAAGTTTTGGACTGACGTGGACTCGCAGTAACAGGGCCTGTGAAGACAAAACAAAAAAGGGCGCAATTCTAAATAGTTCAAGTTCAAAGTTTATTCGCCACATGCAGGTTGCCCTGCAGTGGAATGAACCCGCCCCCCGACCTTACACACACAACACAGACATCACATGGGGATACAAGTCAGAGAACGGTTGCATTACAGAAAAACCACTGAAATGGACACTACAATGGGAAAAGTACATAATTGACAAATTCAAAGTAATCAACTGAAAACTATTTAAGAATAATACATACCATCACTTTCAATGCAGGAGGCACGTAACAGGTGTCACCATCAGTTGTACAGCTACGCAGTATTCAGCTAAAGGGCGGTAATCATTCAAATCTTCTGGGTCAAGTATTTCCAGATCTTTGTAGCTGCTGTCAAGCCGATATGATCTGTAGTGTTCCATAAACCAAGAGGAGAGCTTTGTAGCAACAAATGACACTTTCCCAGAGTCTACCAAAATGTTCAGTATCTTGTAGAATTCAGGTAGTCCACTCAGTTGTCCTGATGAAATGATCATGCCTTTAACATACTGGGTCCCATACAGATAAACACATTTAGCAAATGACACAGCTTTTACCTGTGGATATTTCAGTTTCAAGCACTTCTGAAGATTTTCATTCAAGAAACAGATGTCAACTGTGTCAATATTATCAACATGCAGACTTGGTTTAAAAAGACTGTGACCATCTAAGAAGTATGCCATCATTTGTTGATGCTTTGAAGAAAGTGTTAGTAGTATATTCTTAAAGCATTGGACATCATGCACAGTTTTCTTGAAAAAGTTGTGCTTAGATTCAAATCGAATAGTCCACAAATCAACTAAGGGACCAAAACAACGCACAAGATGACTATAATGTTCAATATAGTGGTGTTTTGGCTTCAAATTAAAATCAGGAAAAGTCTCTATCAGTAGTCGTCGATGATTCAATATTTTGGTGTCCAAGTATGACAATATTTCTTCTGATAGAGTTGTCGAGACAACAATCTCAACAAGCTCCTTAAGGTCCATCAATACTTCCCATGATGGCTCATGTTCTGGTATACGGGTCCCAATGATAAAAGGCAGCAAACGCAAAAGTGTCCAGTTTTCATGTCCATTGCCACTCACTCTTCCTGTTCCAAAACTGGCTTTTGTAATTTGTTGTGGCTCGTTGAGCTTATCAGAGAATTTATATGGAAATGATTTTATACGTTTGTTTAGTCCTTCAAATGTAATACAACCCTTTCTGATTAAATCTTGAAGACACAAACACAATTCCACAGGGACAACACCTTCAAAGAAATCATGTAATATATCTGGAGGAAATCCAGTGACTGGATGAAAATAGGACAACGCACTTAAGGCACAGGAACCTTTGACACCACACACACTTTGTCTTTGACCATCCTCAAGCTCTTCTAGAAAAATGTTATGCTGTTCCACAGTTCTTAATGGAAATTCTGTAGGATCAAGAGCTGCAATCTGATGTTTATCAATACTACAAAATCGACAAAATTTGTCGACATTAAAGGACTCCAAAAAGCCTGCAAGGCTGTGAGCCCCAAGGTTATCTGCACAGACACAAAATACAGTTCCCTTTAAAAAACTATTTAAAGATTCAACATACACCCCTGTGCTTTCAAGACATTTTAAATCCTCAGTGAGTGGATAAAGAAAAGCATCATACCCAAACTGTTTAACGTCTACACTTTTACCAAGAAGAGCAAGCTGTATTGAGGGCAATGTAGAACGAAACCTTGCAGATAAGTTGAGTACAACCCAAGAGACGGCAGTTATTTTATGAATTTTCCGAGATGTTCCTAAAGGGTTGCATATTTCAAAGTCGTCAATATACAAAGCTAAACTAATGCAAGTATCTTGCAATCCTAAAAGCTTGTTGTTTTTGAAATACTGCCCATCTCTAAATGATCTGTAACCTTCACTAATTTCTTTATCAAATGCTAACTTTTCAAAGAAACTTTTCTCTTTCAATAAGTTCTCCAAGACCTGGTTTACTGAGACATAAACAAATGTATTTCTAGTTCTCGCTTTGTAGATGTACTCTGTAAGCTCAATTACATGAAAATTATTCTTGAAATAAATATTTCTCTTGTAATCAGTAGATAATGTACCTTTTGGTTCTGTTGAGATAATTAATGGGTTGGTTTTGAAAAGTGCATCATTTATATTTTTAATTACATCATCATCTGCCTCAATGTTCTGTTCAGCAAGCACCTCTTTGATTCTTTGAAATGAATGAACCTGAAAAAATTTTAAAATGTCACTAATTTCCTCAATAATTCTCTGCAAAGCACTTTTAGAAACATGTAACAATGTTTGCATGCATAGAAAAAGTCTAGCTATTTTATGTTCAAGACATTGGTAATCTACAAACTCATTGTCCTCTTTATCACTTGATGCTACACCTGAACTACTTGGTAATGTCTCTGGCTCCTGAGAGGTATTTAAGGATTTATCAGGGGAGCTACTTTCACTAGGACATGCATTTGCATGAGAAATCAGTCTAATACAGTTTTTTATATCTTTTGAGTTTTTGTGCTTTCTGCTTGTGTGTGACGTAAAGGTTGATAAATTGTTGGTAGCATAGTCACATTTTTGGAAAGGACAGGATACAGTCTGATGTTTTTTTAAGTGCCTTAAAATATGTGAAATAAATGTATGCTGTGAGCAGTTTTCCTTAAATTCACAAAAATCACAAAAAAATGTTGAGATCTCCTGCCTTTTCTTAGCCCTGTTGTGTGATCTGCTGAGGTGAGACTTCAATGCCCCTTGTGTCCTAAACGAACAGACGCAGTCACTGTAAACACAGGGCAAATGAAATCCTCTTCTATGTCGTAGCTGGTGATGCCTTAAGAGTACTTCTTGGCTTGAACAGACAAAAGAGCAAAACTGGCACTGCATACAAAAACTATAATGAGAAGAGAGGAGAGGACAGTGTCAACAATTCAAAAGAAACCTGAATTAATCTCAAATGACCAAAGTTACGTTACCTGATTATGTGTTTGGGGCGGGGGGAGGCGCTCCTGTTCTGATTCCTCTCCTTACCAACTCTCCATCAATCCCTCCCAAATCAGGACAAGCAAGCAGTGGTCTGGAGTTGGCTTTTAATTCTCTAAATAAGTAAAAATAGCAATTAGTTTTAAAATAAAAGGAGAGACCGTTAGCTTGTCTGTTGACACAGGAGGTAGCTTGGTATGTCACAGCGCATTTTTTCTGCACATATGGTCTCACTCCCTTTTCCTGCAATTGTCCAATTCACAAGCTCTTCTTCCTTCAAATGAAGCTACAAATAAACATAACACAAAACTCAAAATCTCTCAACATAAACCTATAAGCTACATTCTCAGACACCAACACAAATTCCTGCCCTAATGAGGACACACATACGATCTTTGTCTTTGTGTTCAGGTATCAACCTAAAGTTGACAGCACAAACCAAAGATGAAGACCAACTTCCGTTTTCCGGCAATGGAGTAAGGTGTGTTGGCCACTAGCACCTGCCTAACTTTTTTAAAATTTTACTTTCTGAGCCCCATTTTGCTGTTAGACATGAACTTTTCGGGTCATTTATGAGTGTCACATTGGAAGGATGTCCAAGGGAAGGAGACAAACCGAGAAAAACCTTAATGCCGAGAGTTGCGCTAACGCTGAGGATGCTAGTGCAGCCCTGAACCCGGCGCTTGTCGCCCTGCTCGAATAGCACAGAACAGCCATAGCCGCAGATTTTAAGGCTACATCGGATGTAATTAATGGTAAGCTGGACAAGATTCAAGCAGAAGTTGCAAATCAAGAACTACGTATTGCTGAGCTTGAAGCAAACGCAGCGGATGTTGTTCAGCGTTTGGCAGCGCTCGAAGCGAAGTATGATTCACTACAGGAGGAAAACAAACTTTTCAAAACTAAACTTTCCGAGCTGGAGAGTAGAAGCAGAAGGCAGAACATCTGTCTGGTGGGTTTGCCGGAATCAGTGGAGCCGGGTCCACGGCCAACTGAGTTCTTTTCCCGGCTGCTGGTGGAGATCTTCGGCGCACAAACTTTGCCTGACTGACACTATACAGCCGCGCTGTTGGCATAGCAATGTGTTCTTTGCTGTTCATTTTAAGGTATAACTGGTTCGTTGTTTGGCTGATTTGTTTTTGTTCTTTCTTCTTTCTCTTCTTCGTGTCCTGAAAACTGAGACCCTGGCTCGAGTTTAGGGGCTAATGTTCAAGGGTGCAGGTATGATGCTAGTGGTTCGGGGAGTTCTTGATTAATATGGGAAGAAAGCAGGGGCTCTCGCGGTTTCTTTTTAATGCAACCTGCTGGGGTGATATTGGTGGGTGGTATTGTTTTAGTTTTTTTTTACACAGTGATATGTTATTGTATTGCATTTTCTTTCTGGGGTGGGGTTGGTTGTCATGTTTGTGGTTGTTGTTTTCGTCCCCTCCCTACCCTCCTTGGGCAACTCTGCATATAAAAATGTGGGACTTCCTTGATGAGTGGTAACCTTACCTTTGTTAGCTGGAATGTGAGGGGGTTGAACCACCCAATAAAGCAAAAGAGAGTCTTATCACGCCTGAAGCAATTTAAGCCCGGGGTAGTTTTTTTGGAAGAGACTCACTTGCAGGATTCAGATCACTCATGCTTGGCAAAATGTTGGTCAGGACAGATGTTTCACTCTAATTTTAAAGCAAAGGCTAGGGGTACAGTTATTCTTATCGATCGGAACATCCCATTTGTTCCATCTACTGTTGTGTCAGACAAAAATGGACGGTTTATAATAGTGTCTGGCAAACTCTGCGACAGGTCTGTGACTTTGGCCAATCTTTATGCACCCAATTTTGATGATGTGCAATTTTTTCAACGCCTGTTTTCACACCTCCCAGACTTAAATACTCACTCTTTGATTCTTGGGGGCGATTTTAATTTTTATTTGGATGCGGTTTTAGATCGTTCATCCCCCAAACCTGCTACTCTTAATAAATCTGCAACTTATATCAAGTCTTTTCTGGAAGATTATAGTCTCACGGATCCCTGGCGGTTTTTGTTCCCTACTGGTAGAGATTATTCTTTCTTCTCACATGTACACCACACCTACACTAAATAGATTATTTTTTATTGACAATTTGCTAATTAATAGTATTAGATCCTGCAGCTATGAAAGTATTACTGTCTCTGATCATGCCCCCCTTGTGCTCAAAATAGCTTTTCAGGGCTGCGACTCTGTGAGAAAGCTCTGGAGATTGGATCCATTGCTGCTCACGGATGAACAATTTGTTTCTAACATCTCTTCTAAAGTTAAAATTTTTCTTAACGAGAATAGAACACCTGGTATACCAAACAGGACGGTGTGGGAGGCTCTGAAGGCATTTCTGAGAGGAGAAATCATCTCAGTGGCAGCATTTAAAAGACAGTGTGCACAGCGGGAACAGAGGCTTATTTCAGACCAGATTTTAAACATCGACAGGCAGTACGCTCAGTCACCATCACCGGCGCTATATAAAGAACGCTTAAGTTTACAAACCAAACTCAATCTACTTTCCACTCGACAAGTGGAAGGATGTCTGATTAGGAACAAGAGCGATTTTTACGAACATGGTGGAAAGACCGGTAAGCTTTTGGCCACCCAACTGCGTGGTATTAGGGCTAAACAAATCATAACTGGCGTGAAGGCGGACAATGGAGTGGTGACTAGGGATCAGAAGGTGATTAATGACATTTTTTCTTTGTTTTACTCTAAGTTATATGCATCAGAGTCTACTGTTAATGTGAAAAATTTACATGGTTTCTTTGACTCCATTGATATGCCCTTGCTCTCCCCAGAGCTTAGACAGACTCTGGAAGCTCCTATCTCAAAGGTGGAAATTCAGGCAGCAATAGCATCTATGCAATCTGGGAAATCTCCAGGTCCTGATGGATTTTCTGCAGACTTTTATAAAAAATTCTCGGACGATTTGGCTCCCTTCCTTTGCAAAGTTTTTACAGAGTCGCTAGACTCTGGGGCACTTCCTTCATTATGCTACCAGGCTTGTATCACAGTGTTACGGCAAGGACCCGACTGACTGTGCTTCTTATAGGCCTATATCTCTGTTAAACACGGATGTTAAAATTCTGTCTAAGTTACTGTCGCACAGGCTGGAAAAAATTCTTCCTGCCATAATATCTCCCGACCAAACTGGCTTTATAAAAAATCTGCACGCCTTCTTTAACATACAGCGACTTTTTAATATTATCTATGCCCCCAGCCATGCTGTGCCTGAATGCCTTATTGCTATGGACGCGGAAAAAGCTTTTGATAGGGTGGAGTGGGAATATTTGTTTTTTTACTTTAGAAAGGTTTGGAATGGGCCCCTTATTTTGCTCATGGATCAAGCTTCTTTACGCAATCCCCACGGCTTCAGTGCTAAGTAACTGTCACTACTCTGACCATTTTAGGCTCCACCGCGGAACGAGACAGGGCTGCCCTTTAAGCCCTTTGCTTTTTGCACTTGCAATTGAGCCGTTAGCAATTGCAGTCCGTGGTAGTGGGGACATAAAAGGCATATGGAGGGGGGGGGATTGAGCATAGAGTTTCACTGTATGCCGATGACCTTCTTCTATTTCTTTCCAACCCGCTTACCTCCTTACCCGCTGCACTTAATATACTGAATGGTTTTAGTCAGCTATCTGGATACAAAATTAATATGAATAAGAGTGAACTGTTTTTGATTAACGAGAGGGCTCGAAATCTGGATTTGGTAAATGTTCCCTTTAAAATAGTCACAGATCACTTTGATTACTTTGGGATATGTGTCATAAAGCAATTTAATTGTTTGTTTAAGAAGAATCTCCTCCCCCTGCTGGAACAGTGCAAGCACATGCTGTCCAGATGGTCTCCATTATCCTTATCTTTAATAGGTAGGATTAACTCAGTGAAAATGATGCTACTTCCAAAATTCTGTTTTTCAATGCCTCCCTATCCTGATTCCAAAATCCTTTTTTAAATCTCTAGACTCACTAATCACTTCATTATTACTCAATGCCATTGAGGGCATTATCTGCCCTCAATGGCAGATAATGCTTTTCATATCTGGCATAGAAAGGGCCTAAAATCCTTTGCAGACTTATATGAAGATGGACAATTTGGAAGTTTCTCTCAAATATCCACCAAATTTGGCATAGCTGCAGCTCAGTTTTTTCGTTTCTTACAGGCCAGACACTACGTGCAGAGTGTGACAGCAGAATTCCCCCAGATACCTCCATACAATCCAGTAGATTAAATTCAATTCAATTAAATTTTATTTATATAGCGCCAAATCACAACAAAAGTCGCCTCAAGGCGCTTCATAGATACAGAGAAAAACCCAACAATCATATGACCCCCTATGAGCAAGCACTTTGGCGACAGTGGGATGAAAAACTCCCTTTTAACAGGAAGAAACCTCCGGCAGAACCAGGCTCAGGGAGGGGCGGCCATCTGCTGCGACCGGTTGGGGTGAGAGAAGGAAGACAGGATAAAAGACATGCTGTGGAAGAGAGACAGAGGTTAATAACAGATATGATTCAATGCAGAGAGGTCTATTAATACATAGCGAGTGAGAAAGGTGACTGGAAAGGAAAAACTCAATGCATCATGGGAATCCCCCGGCAGCCTACGTCTATTGCAGCATAACTAAGGGAGGATTCAGGGTCACCTGGTCCAGCCCTAACTATATGCTTTAGCAAAAAGGAAAGTTTTAAGCCTAATCTTAAAAGTAGAGATAGTGTCTGTCTCCCGAATCCAAACTGGAAGCTGGTTCCACAGAAGAGGGGCCTGAAAACTGAAGGCTCTCCCTCCCATTCTACTTTTAAATACTCTAGGAACAACAAGTAGGCCTGCAGAGCGAGAGCGAAGTGCTCTAATAGGGTGATATGGTACTACAAGGTCATTAAGATAAGATGGGGCCTGATTATTTAAGACCTTGTATGTGAGGAGCAGGATTTTGAATTGAATTCTGGATTTAACAGGAAGCCAATGAAGGGAAGCCAAAACAGGAGAAATCTGCTCTCTCTTTCTAGTCCCTGTCAGTACTCTTGCTGCAGCATTTTGGATTAGCTGAAGGCTTTTCAGTGAGTTTTTTGGACATCCTGATAATAATGAATTACAGTAGTCCAGCCTGGAAGTAATAAATGCATGAACTAGTTTTTCAGCGTCACTCTGAGACAGGATATTTCTAATTTTAGAGATGTTGCGCAAATGGAAGAAAGCAGTCTTACATATTTGTTTAATATGTGCGTTGAAGGACATATCCTGGTCAAAAATGACTCCAAGGTTCCTGTCAAGGGATTTTTGTTTTCATATAAAGTGATCAGCTTCATGAAATGTGCTTTTTCTGTTTACTAAGCAATCTACATGTCTATGTGACTTTTCACCTAATAACTTTTGTGATGAACTTATTCAGCTACTCAACCACTTCCTGTTTTTAAAGAACAGATGTACACTTTGTGCAAAGTAGACAGGAAGCGTAGGCTTTTGCAGAGCGTGCTTTTGCTGTGCTGATTCTGTTGATTCTGAGTGACGTTGTTATTTTTACACACACACACACACACACACACACACACACACACACACACACACACAGACATAAGACATGTATAAATAAAGAACGCAGGCAGACGCAGATCGCAGAGTATGCGTCATTGCCCATGCGTGTAAAGACGACTGCAGTGTTTGTGTTTTCTAACTCAGGTGTCTTAGCTGAAGAACTGCAGGGTGATTTTTAGAAATCCCCTGTCATTTAAATTGGTCCTTCGAGCTTAGCGATGGAAACAACAGACACGTTTCTGTGACTCCAATCCAAGGTCTGACTGCTGTATCCTGACGTCGTGGGAAGCCAGCACCGAAGTCTGTCGACAGCCCTCTCTAGGTAGAGGTGAAAGACCTGGGACGTAAATTCGGGTCCAGGCCGGTGAAGTTTCTGGTCCACAACCTTGGGATCCAGCCAAGACAACTTGAATAACCAGCAAAAGACGACTGAGGGTGTGAAAACACTGTTTGGTCTTAAATCGCCGGAAGGCTTTAATATAATGCGCAAAATAGGTTGGAAGTAGCCGCAATTACTTCGTGAAACGCGTAAAATAAGTTGGAAGTAGCTGTAATTACTTCATGAAACACGTGAAATTGGTTGAGTTCGCCGAAAGGAACTAAGTTTAGGCTGGGTTTAGAGGTAGCCGTAATTACTTCGTGATAAATTATGTTTAGACTGGTTTCAGAAGTAGCCGAAAGTACTTCGTGACAAATTATAAAACGCGCGAATGTCTATGTCTGTATGTGTTTTGGAAGTAAATTGATTTTACAGCACAGTACGCTGCTGAATTACTTCCATTTTTTTTATTGTTTTCTTTGTGTTCCTGCAAAGAGCTCAAGTACTGGTGACTAGTGATGGGTCGTTCGCGAACGAAATGGCTCTAAGAGCCGGCTCTTTGACGTGAACGACGCGATCCGGCTCCTTATCGCGAGCCGTCACGTGTTTTTTTTTTTTCTTTCTCTCACCCTCTTTCTCGCACTTTTTTTCCGCTTCACTCTGCACACGAGCCTTGTGCTTTACGCTGGGCAGAGGGGGGAGGGGCAGTAGTTACACTCAGTAGCACAGGAACAGAGCCAGAGGGAGAGAGAGAGAAAGAGAGCCAGGGACAACAACGTCACATTAGAAAGGTATAGTAATCATCCACAACTATTTTCGGTTGCAGATGATAAAGGATTCAGAAAGTTTATTCATGCGGGCCCATATGACAGAGAATATGCACGTTCTTTTTGTTTTCATATTATAATTTATATTTAATTGTGTTGTGGTTTGCAGTGTTTTGTGTTGTTTTCACTTTAAATTTGTAAAAGGAAAAAGCTGAAAATTTAAATAGTTAAAAGTTGAAATGTGAATAGTTGATTTTTGTATTATATGATTTATTTATTACATTTTATGTGGAGTGAATAAATAAAAGTATATTTATGGTGGCCCCTAGAGACAAAAGACATACAAACTTCAAATCACATACGAACTCTGAAGCATGTACAAACTCCAAAACACGTAAAAACACGTACAAACTCCAAAACACGTAAAAACTCCAAAACACGTAAAAACACGTACAAACTCCGAAGCACATAAAAACTCAGAAGAACATAAAAACTCAAAACACGTACAAAAGACAACAGAAGTGCTCCAGGATGCTGGGCGCAGTGTTGAGCTTTTGTTATTTTGTGGCTACACAAGCCAGCAAGTACCAACGACCGGATTTGGTGTGTGGTAGTAACAGGTAAATGAACTTTTTTTTAAATTATTTGAATATATATGAGTGCCTGTGTATAAATACACAAACAATACACACATGCTTTCAATTGTGTAATTTAAGTGATCTAGTTGCTCTGCTTTGGAAGTTCAGTTCATGCTGGAAATGTGTTTTGGAGTTTGTACGTGTTTTGTCTCTAGGGGCCACCGCATATATTTATATATAAACATATATAAATAAAAACACTTTTTTTTACGTTAGTAATTCCTTTTGTGCATAATTTAATATTATTGTTAACAAGAAATTAATTAAAGCAACAAAACAACCTGAAGAGCCGGTTCGGAGCCGAAAGAGCCGAACCGAAAGAGCCGGATCTCTAAAAAGAGCCGGAAATCCCATCACTACTGGTGACAAAGGGGAAAGGTTGAGTTCCGTCTCATAAAACTGACACCGCTCCGATTCTGCCTCCTCTCCCCTCTTCTCCTTCATGGTCTCACTGAACTCTGTCACACACACTCACACACACACACACACTCTCTGACTTCACTCACTGGCCTGCACCAGTTACCAGTCACTTTGTGGAGCGTTGGACTGCCAGTACCTCATAAGACTTTGTTGTCATACCATCTCTTACCGTATATTACTAATCTCCATTTGCACTATTTGCTTATTTGCACTACTCTGCCTGGTTTACACTCATGGTCATTTATCCTTACTTGAATATTGTATATTGTATATTGCATAGCTTTCTTGTTATATGTAAAATTGTATTGTATTTATTTAAATTTTTATTTTTAATTATTTTATTTGCATTTTTTAATCTAGGGTTTGAGAGTAACGAAATTTCTATTCTCTGTATGTCCTGTACATGTGGCAGAATTGACAAATAAAGTTGACTTGACTTGACTTGAATAGCGCAGAGTAGAAGGGCGTGTCAGCCACCACCCCCGAGTCTAGTACCAGAGAAGGCTCTGCAGTTCTGTGATAATGGGGAATCAGCCCACAAAACTCACTGCTGACGAGCAGTGGCTAGAAAAGAAATGTCCAGGCGCCGGACAAATCAGTGCTTGTAAATGGAGAAATCCTAAGAAAACAAAATGCCCCATTTGGGAATGCAAATGGCCCCCAAGCATTAACACAACTGAAGGGAGCTCTTTTGAAAGAAATAGGAGAAACAAAAAACTTAAAAAAGAAAGGGAAACGCATGCAAGGATCACAATATTTGAAGGCCTGGAAAGAAGAAGCAGTTAGGCAGATGAAAAGAAAAAAAAACAAAGAGAAAGAAAATAAACAGTCAGAAAAACAGTTTAGTAAAACCAGAAGACGAGACACTGTGCAGTCCTCGCAATCCTTTTATTAATCCACCACCCGTTCCTGCAGCCACATCTGCAGCACCACCCGTTATATCCTCCTGAGACCCAGGGAAAAAAAAGTATTTTGATTTTGATTTTTTTCAGATAAATCAAGTGTTGGGATGCTAAAAAACACATTACAAAAACAAAATTGTTTTTAACTAATTTTATTTAAATTTTACAACATGTGCACTTGAGTGCACAAGGGGAGTTCATTGATCATGAATGTGAAACTAACAAAATTCAAGAGCTATTTAAGAAAATTAAATGCTCCACTGAAATTTTTGTAAGCAGGATATTAAAACTTATTTATATAACAATATCATAAAAATTGAGATCATAGGTCAACTTAGAAGTCACTGACACTTCACTAGCTGTAAGCCATTGGTTCAGGAACAAGTGATTGCACTGGGCTTTCTATTTCACAAAAGTCAATTCAATTATGATATCTGAGGAAGTACTGTGATTTTTTTTTATTTGAAGACACAAAGGAACATTTGGCACTTCCCACATCTCACATATGTTTTACTGTTGCACCCAACCATTCTATAACTGAAATGCCTTGGACTGTTAACCATTTCAGGCAAATGGAGTGAACCATATTTTGTTACACTCTCATCTGTTTGGGGCTTCCTTTTCTTGATTTTTGGAGAGAACTCTTCATTACTGGTAATATTCAGGTCTTGTTCACATGTTTGTCCCTGGTTTCTCAGCCAAGAGAAGCTTGAACTCCAGATACTGTGAGTTTTTTTTTCGCACATTGAGATCATTGACAACTTTCAGCAAAGACGTGAACTTGTAGAAACAATCAGGTGTCATGGATTCAGCTATAATTGCGACTCTTGTTTTTTTACTTTACTGGAAAACATTTCTGCATTTTACCCATATTTTATTTTTAACTCAAAATCAAAAATTCCAGATTCTCCTACATGTTGGTTTTGGACCAGATAGGACGACAGATTTCAGGTGGCCCTGTGTCTTTCTCTATTACATCTGCCACTGCATCTTGATAATCTTCGTGTGGCTCCTCCTGGGTTCTCACCCTCTCCTATCTGGCTCACATGACTTTCATCTTCTGAAATATCTATGTTTGAATCTCCCTCAATTATTCTGTTAAGAATTCTCTCTGCCTTTGTCAAAGAGTTGTCTACTAGGAAAAAGTGAAATAAATATAAGTACAAAGTCCCGACGTGCACTAGAGTACACATTAATAAAATAGTCATTTCCTCCGTGAAACTAAATAAGCTTAATTCTTAAAAACCCCTCAAATTATTTACTAGATGTTTATTTTTGAAAATTAATCAAAATCTGATTATAAAAAACATTTTAAATGTAAATATCATGCTTACCTTTCTTTCTTCCATAAAATGTGCTTGTGGGCATGCCAGCCATTTTGAAAAGGTAGGAAAAAGACAATTGGCAAGGCCACACCCTCACACATGTGATATCATTTTAAAGGTACTGTTGTCCTCTCTAAGAAACATCAGGACTTAGAAGCGTGGCAAGTAGAGTATGAGAGGTACAAGCAAAAACTAAATGCGTACTACAGTGCACAAAAATGAATTACTGGGTCTCAGGAGGATATACTCACCCATATCAGGAAAAACATAATAATCCCTCATCAAGTGAAAACTAGAGATCAAAGTAGTTTAAAGTAGTTTAAAAAGGTTGGAAACAGACCCCACCGAATAGATATAAATACAAGAAGTACAAAAATAAAATAAACAAAAGGCAAAATTACATTAGAACTTATCTTTAATGTATTGAAACTAATAATAGCAAGGATAACAACCTGTATACTGGTATTAACAATGAAACATAGTTGGAATGACGACCATGTACAGAATGTATAGAATGAATGAAAGCAAATAATTCACACGAAAACCTATTAAATAAAATAGAGAGATGCATAAGGTATATTAAGGCTGTGTCATTGTTAAGCCAAAGGAAAGGAAAATGTCTCCAGCTTGGGAAATGGTGAAACTGCAGATCACCCGAAGCCCAGAGGAGTTCTAGTGCGAGAATATAGGGTATAATTGGGTTGAAATTGAAGCCTGAACTCATGATGGTTTAGAGATGTCCACCAGATCACAACAAAGAGGTAAACAAAAAATAGAAAACACACATACACAAATTGTTACATGTGAAATTATTTTTGGAAAGAATCAGAAGTAAGATAGTTTGAAATCAGAACTCAGTGGAAAAGATGCATGAATTGATGCAAGTGAACCTCTAGACAAATCCGTCAGAGAAACAACTCTGGCAGAATGGATGGCAAAACTACTAGAAAATAAGGATATTGTTTTGAACAATAAACTGCCGTGCGACGCTTCTCTAGTCTCTTGCAGGTTGAAACCAGGCGATTGGGTCCCTATCAAGTGTTATTGACCACACCCACAGCCTGTAAAATTGCAGAGAGACCATCTTGGATTCATCAGAGCCACTGCAAGAAAGTAGAGCTTGAAGCCGACCACCAGAGATTCACAAGTGTAAGGGGTGTTTCACCAGGTGTCAGTAGGTCCAGTGGCGAGGGAGGAGTGCTGATTGAGCTCAGCTCGCACTCTCATTCTCTCCAGCCACTGACCAACTTTAGGCTTACTGATACATTTGGGTGAGACCAACCTCAAGCATGAAGTGTTCTCAGGTGATGACTGGCGTCTTACTACTGGCAACGGCTCTATTCATCAGACTATCCGACCTGGAAGACGGCAGAAACCCATACACAAGCCGAGATAAGAGATGGACACACGACAACTTCCATCTAATGGACATGATACAAGACTACATCTATCTGTGGATGAATATAGCCTGATACAGATACGTGCTTAACAGGACCACAGAGAAAGACTGCTACGTCTGCTCACACATAAAGAGCGCATCAACATACCCAACCATATATGGGAAACACGCTGGAACATGTGCAGCAATTCTGATCTCTGATCACACCTTCAGAGTGACTTGTGTAAACTGCACATCAACACCACGTGCTGCACCTAGATACCAGATAATGTACATTCTTTAAACATGGCTTCGGATGCCATAGAGACTGTTGATCGGCGTTGGACCTTTCCTGATTTTATTTTATTTTGCTTTTCTTTACTTGTGTTATACCTTGTTTAAAGGCTGTAATCCCACAGATGATAAGTTTATTACTCACAGCATATGCAGATGTACCCAAACCGATGAAGATCATGAAGACTTCTTTTCCTATTTGTAAGATGAAGATGAAGTGCAACTAATGATGTAATAACTGAAAATGCGAAAGACAAGTAGTTACTTACTGATGACTAGTACATTTCATTCTTCTGTTCAACAGGTGGGAATGTCAAGGGATTTTTGTTTTCATATAAAGTGAAAATGTGCTTCATGCACATTTTCACTTTATATGAAACAGAAAAAGCACATTTCATATGTGCTTTTTCTGTTTACTAAGCAATCTACATGTCTATGTGACTTTTCACCTAATAACTTTTGTGATGAACTTATTCAGCTACTAAACCACTTCCTGTTTTTAAAGAACAGATGTACACTTTGTGCAAAGTAGACAGGAAGCGTAGGCTTTTGCAGAGCGTGCTTTTGCTGATCCTCGGGTTGGGGGATTTGTGTTCATACTGGAGTGCAAAATTAAAACCAAGATGGACAAGAAAAGTTCAAAGCCATCAGGTCCTCAGTTTAGAAAAAATAGAAAAGAAGAGGAGGAGAAATGAGCAAAAGATACAGGTAAGCAGATGTGTCACTGGATAATGGCAGGTCAATGGTAAAAATAGTAACAGTATAGACTAAACTCCAAACAATACATTATGTTACAGATTTTAATATTAATTAGTCAGTGTCAATTGTTGATTTGTCCTGTTCTCATTGTATGACGAATTATGATGGCTGTTTGGTAGCCGTTCGCATACAATGCATACTCTCTCTCTCTTCATATGTGTGTGTGTGTGTTTCTCTGGCGAAATTCAGTATGGTTCCGACAACAGTTTTATGTCAATGTATAATCCTTAATATGTTTTATGTGTGTGTGTGGGGGGGGGGGGCAGAGGGAGTGTTCGCCACTACTCAGAACAAAATATCATTATACTTTAGGACTCAACGACAGAGGGAAAATAAGAATACTCACTCAAAATGTTGGAGACAGTGCGGATCATCAGAAACTAATCACTATCATATATTTTGGGGATGCCCAAACCTGGATTTTTACTAGAGGGACATACACAAAGCACTTAATACAGGATATAGACCTGTATTCCACTAGAGTTTGAAAACCTCTACCTAGTATTTGTGGCCTGAAACTGAGGAGAGACACAAAGGTGCTGCAAGCGCTTCTGGCTGCCAGTAAAAAGTGTATAATCAGAAAATGACAAAATTCAACACAGTTACAGTGTAAGATTGGTGTCGGATTGTACTGAGAGCATTTGAAAGGAAAAAACTGATATACTATCAGAGAAATTCTACCAAATTTGGAATGACTGGACTGAATTCTTAAACTCAATCAGAGCAGACTCTGTATGAGTTACTAAGGTTTCATATCGACCTCTACCTCCTTGAATGGGAGACCATAAACAGGGATTCCAACAGTACCTAGTTTATTGCCATGAAGCAGTGTCACTACAAAGAAATATTTAAACACAAATTTCTTTACTCTTTGTGCTATATTCACAAAGAAATACACGATAGCCAGGACAGCTAAAAATACATACAAATTTAAGAAAAGACATCAGTACAAAAACATAAATCGTTTTCAAGTGTCTGCTTTCACTCTAGAGAGAACCATACAACAGCTGTCTTCCTTGGTTAGTAATTTGAGCTGAGTGAACTGTTGTCACTTGTACTGCTCACACACTGAAACATGCAGCTTTGTTCTGAGAGTCGCTACAATTTCCCAGTGTCACTTGAATTACAGTGTGAAGCAAATGGACTCTGAAACAGACTGGCAGAAGACTAATGATAGTTATCTCAGCACCCCTAAACGTGTATTTGTATGTGGTGATACTGATGTGTGAACTTCCTCTTGTTTGTCATGTTTGGATAGTCAATATGGGTTTATCTGGCTACTTGTGTAAAGCAGTACCATGCGTGTCTTGTTAGTTGTGACACTTCTTTGGCAGAAAGATGCTGCAAAAAGCTCCCAGCTGTTACATCTGAAGGTGAAGCTATGGTGCTTTACAGAGTTACTGCAGAATATTTCACGGTTGAATAAAAGTATTCCTCTTCCCCCCACTCCTTTTGGACAGTATGGGAATATACAGTCGTTTATACCCAGACTGAACTCACCCACATTTGCCGGTTTACCTTTAGTGTTTCACAACAACAGCCATCTAAAAGATTAAATTCAACACAACACACTTGTTGTTAGGATTTTCCATGATGGATAACAGTCTATTCCACCACAGCCCCAAGCATGTTCAGTTTGTAGCCAACCACAGAGCCTGATGCTGATCAGTTTATTCATTATGTTTATGTCACCATAAAGAGCAGACTGTTAGAAACTCTCCAGCATTTCTTTTGACACACTTTGACAACAGTTCTGTAGTAAAAATCAAGACCTAATATTACAGTTAGTTAGGTGTGGGTTCAAGGAGTAAGGCATCAGTCTTCCAGAAAAAAGATCATCAATTCAGTCCACATTAATGCCTTTCTGAAATTACCATGTGCTTTCTTTTACTTCCAATACAGTAAATATATTTAATATAGTAAATATAGATTCAGGTCCTAGATTCAGGTGTTCAGTAAGTCCTTTCTTACCCTTCACAACTGTGTGTGCCACACACAATCAGGTTTCCAAGACTTGATGGCATATTTCTTAAAGATTGCCCTAACCTAATATTAACTCAACCTTAAACAAATACTTGCTTTATGTCTCTAAGCTGAGACAAGTGCGCGACCACAGAGCAATTTATGTTGCTACAGCAATTCAAGTATTCAAACACACAGGCATGATCTGTGTGTTTTGGGGGGGGGGATGTATTTTTTCTGAGGTATTAGTGGTCTTCTGTGTCTCAGCAGAAAAAAGGTGATGCCAGGACATGTTCGGTTATTAGACAATTAATCTTTGCTGTGACCCTGACGACGAGGTAGGAGTGAAGTCACTGAGGTCCGATAACAGTTTTACAATTCTCGTAAGTTAGCAGAACATATGTGTGTATGTGCGTGTTTGTGTCATTTATGCTGTTCACTCAGTGTCGTGTTTGTGTGTGTGTGTGTGTGTGTGTGTGTGTGTGCTTCTTCTTTCTCTTTTACAATTAACCTCTACTTAGACCCTGAAAATAATGCTGGCTGAAAAGAAATTGAACTAAGCAGTAAAACAGGACCTGCTTGCAATAAAATGTTAAATGACTGGAAATTTGTATTAAAGTTAAAGTGTTGCACCTGTCCAAATTGGATAGATGGAAAGAAAATGAGTCAATTCACACAAATTAGTTCATTTGCAACTGCATTCCATCCTATATACAGCTTTAAAATTTATAAAGATCTGATGCTTCTGTGTACAGATGCAGTTGTAAATTAAATTAAAAGTACCTCAAGACTTGAACAAGTATCAGTGATCTTCACAAGAGAAAAATGACACAGGCAAAGCACAAAGAGATGCAGAACATAGAAATATTTATTCACCGATGCAAACATAAACCTGAGGTTTGCAGAACACTGAGGACCAGAGTCTAAGTTTGTAAGAGAAGAGAAAAATACAGTCAGAGCCACAGTAAGGCTTCACTTAAATATACTGAAGCTTCTTTATTTTAAATGAAATCTGAAACAAATCAAGAGTAAAGATTCCGCAAACAAACATAAATACTATAAACACAGTGTCCATCATATTAAACACATATTGCAAGAAAATGTCTCTGGAATATTAATGTATAAAGTGCTTTGAGTCCCCCGGGAGTGTAGAAAAGCATTATTTGAAAAATCATCCCACCTGAAGCTGCCGCCCCACCTGAAGCTGCCGGAGGACACGGTGAAAAACATCGCCTTTGACAGAGTGCATCGCATCGGCCCCATGCGGGCAGCGGCCGGGAGACCACGTCCCATTGTGGCCAAATTCGGCCACTTCAAAGAAAAGGAACAGGTGAAAAGTCGCGGCAGGGAATTAAAAGGAACGGATTTCAGCGTAAACGACCAGTTCCCAAAAGAGATCCTGGAACGACGCAGGGTCCTCTTCCCAATCCGACGCGGCTTCATCCAGAAGGGCTCCTGCGCTGTCATCGCTGTGGACCGGCTGTACGTGGACGGACAGCTTTACCCCGACCCCGACATCACTCCGTGGCTATATTAACTTCACACGAGATAAGAATCCGCTACACCCTTTCCCTATCCACTCACACTAACTTGCCTTAACATCTGTTTAACTTACCAGTATCAAATCGCATCTTAAGTGTAATATCATAGCAAAATTTACACCGTCACTCTCCGTCAATGGTTTAACTGGAATGTTTCCGGGGTTTTTTTTCCTTCTCATTTTTTTCTCTCTCTTTTTCACCCTCTTGTTTTTATGCTGCTCACCCTTGTCCTTGGTTTCTTTCTTTTTTTATTTTCTTTCACTGCTTCGATCACCTGCTTCCACACTCATCCACAAACAACATCCTTTATTTCGACACATACGCACAGCACGATCGCGCACAATCATGTGCTCAACGGCAGCACATTTACATCAGTCAGACAGCGCACACAGACGTACAGGATACACACACTTAAGCCAAGCGTACTCATATTAGTAAATATGCACACACATAGTCAGACTCAGGGAACATCTCGCCACACATTTTTTCTCTCTCTCCTTCTCTTTATCTACAAACAAGTGATGTATTCTCTCCACCTGTCTAAGCGACACACACAGCGTACACCCCTAGTTATACACAGTCATCTATGGGTGCACTAAGGTTTGTTACATGGAATGTAAATGGAGCTACATGGAACGTAAATGGAGCTGGCTTAAAAATATTTAACCAACTCAAAAAACTACAGGCAGATGTTGTCCTTTTACAAGAGACCCACAGACCTCTTAGAGGTTTGAATGAATTTAAAACACCTGAGTTTCCTAATGTGTTCTCAGCTTGTTATAATTCTAGACAAAGGGGAGTAGCAATTTTAATACATAAAAATATTAATTTCACAGTACTTGATACAGTTATAGATCCAGAGGGCAGATTCTTAATCATTAAACTATCTATACTTGATAAAAAGCTATGTATTGTAAGTGTATATGGTCCAAATGTTGATGATCCCTCATTCTTTCACGGTTTTTTCAGTGCACTCTCTGAACACTTAGATGGCACACTTGTTCTTGGAGGCGACCTCAACCTTGGACTAAATGAAGAAATGGATAGGCTCAATACAGCAGGAACTCAGCGTAATTGGCAGTCCACAAATATAATCAAACAGTATATGAGCGACTTTGGTCTTTGTGATGCATGGCGCTCCCTTCACCCCAACAGTAAGGAATACACTTTTTTCTCACATGTTCATCACTCCTACTCTCGTCTGGATTATTTTTTGGTCAGCAGCTCACTGCTGAGTGACATTTCAGACACTGAGATTCACCCTATAGCTGTCAGCGATCATGCTCCTGTATCTTTAACACTAATGCACAAGAATAATACTACGCCAAGTAAAAACTGGAGATTTAATACATCACTACTTAAAGATGAAGACTTTATTAAATATTTTAAAAAAGAATGGACTTTATATTTAGACTTCAATGACACTCCCAGAACATTAGCTTCTGTTCTATGGGAAGCAGGGAAAGCTGTGATGAGAGGTAAAATCAGTTCTTTCTCATCACATAAAAAGAAAGAAGAAAACAAAAATATTCAGAAATTAGAAAAAAAACATCAAATCCCTAGAAGAAGCCTACGCGTCCCACCAAGATCAGGAAACATTGAACAAAATACGCAAAACAAAACTAGAATTAAATGAGATAATTGATAAAAAAACAAAACAAAATGCTTAGTACAAAGACTACGCTTACAAAATTATGAACATGGTAATAAATCCGGTCAATTTCTAGCAAACCATAAAAATTATGAACAGAATCTGTGACAAAGGGCAGCCCTGGCGGAGACCATCACCCACTAGGAAAGAGTCCGACTTATTGCCGGCTATGCAGACCAAGCTCTTGCAACGGTCGTATAAAGACTGAATGGCCCGTAGCAATGGGCCAGACACCCCATACTCAGCACCCCCCACAGGACATCCCGAGGGACATGGTTGAATGCCTTCTCCAAGTCCACAAAACACATGTAGACTGGTTGGGCAAACTCCCATGCATCTTCGAGTGTCCTCGAGAGGATCAAGAGCTGGTTCAGTGTTCCACGACCAGGACGAAAACCGCATTGTTCCTCCTGTATCCGAGGTTCGACTAACGGACAAACTCTCCTCTCCAGCACCCTGGCATAGACTTTCCCAGGGAGGCTGAGGAGTGTGATTCCCCTGTAATTGGAACACACCCCTTTCTTAAAGATGGGGACCACCACCCCGGTCTCCCAGTCCAGGGTTACTGCACCTGATCTCTACGCAGCATTGCAGAGACGTGTCAACCAAGACAGGTAAATGACGCTCCGCAATGTGGTGACGTCATTCGGGGCGACTGGAATCGATAAGGGAATCGTTTGCAAAAATGGCAAACAATTCCAAGGAATTGAAACAGTGGGAACCGGTTCTCAACAAGAACCGGTTTTCGATACCCATCCCTACATGCTGGTGACCTCAACAACTGCAAGACACCCTTGTCCCTGATTCTCAGGCGCTTCTGCCATTGATCTCAAGATACAGTAGTCTGAACCAGAGTGTGACCCACACCCCACCAACAAAATGAGAAGAAGGTGCAAAAGGCGCACCTCCAGGATTGGAACAGCGGCACCTTGTACCAGGTGTAGAAAGTGTGCCTACAAAAACCACTCTACTGTGGTAAGCACATCTTGCTGCTAATGAGGATGCACACAGAAGCACACACACTGGAATATAAATTCTGATCATTTTTGTGGTCATTTCAGTGGTTATTTGGTCATTAAACTGCCTTTCTGGCACTAACACACCATGTGTGATTTTCTTTTTGGCCATTAATGTCACGGTTCTGGGTCCGTTGGACCCAGTATTTTGAGTTTATTATGTTTTGGTTTACTTTTGCATCATGGATTATTCTTTATGTTTCTCTGGTACTTTGTGTTTCAGTTATCTTGGTGTTTTGGATTGTTTTCTCATTCTCTTGTTGTGATGATGATGATGATGATTATTATTCATGTTTCTATGACTCTATGCCTCAGAAAGTTCTGGATGATTATCATGCTCCTGAACCCGTCAAGCAGGTAGTGACTGCTGTTCAGCCGCCACCTGTAGCACAGTTTCCAGTGTCCCCTGCTCAGCAGCCACCTGTAGCACAGTTTCCAGTGTCCCCTGCTCAGCAGCCGCCTGTAGCACAGTTTCCAGTGTTTCCTACCCAGCAGCCACCCTCAGCTCAGTTGGCCGCCCAGCAGCCACTTTCAGCTCAGTCTCCACCTCCACCACATTCAGCTCCGCTACCCATAGCTCAGTCACTACCACAATCAGACTTACTACAAACCTTGTTACAGTCCATAACCCAGTCAGTAGCTCAGTTAGTAGAGGAATCATTAGCTTTGTCATCTGCTCAGTCAGCCACTCATCTTCACCCTCAGTCAGGGGGCCCTATTGCCTCTGGCCCTGCATCTACTCCAGCTGGAGGGCTCGAGGAGCCCGTCCAGCCTCAAGTTTCGTCTGCTGGGGGTTCGGGAGAACCCACCCAGCCTCAAGTTTTGTCAGCTGGAGGGTCCGAGTTGCCCGTCCGGCCTCATGCCACATCTGCTGGTGGGTCCGAGGAGTTCACCCAGCACCACGCCTCGTTAGCTGAGGGTCCTGGAGGACCCAGCCAGCACATCCTCACATCTGCTGACGGTCCGGGGAAGTCTGTTCAGCCGTCACCTGCTGAATCATCCCCCGCGACTTCTACATCATCGCCTGCAGCATCATCGCCTGCAGCATTCACATCATCGCCTGCAGCATTCACATCATCGCCTGCAGCATCATCGTCTGCAGCATTCACATCATCGCCTGCAGCATCACCGCCTGCAGCATCACCGCCTGAAGCATTCACATCATCGCCTGCAATAAAGCTGTGGTTTTGACTTTCAAGTTAGTGTTTGAGTTCTGCACTTGGATCCACATTCTCCACCTGCCCGCACACAGAGCCCTGACAATTAGTCTATATCTATCATAATTATTGCTACACATCTAACCTCCATCATGGTTAGAAAATAAATCAGTTTGCATGTATTATTTAGAAAAAAAATGGGGATTTTATGCTGTCATCCCTATGTAAATCATTAAAATTATGTGATTTAACTGGTATTTAAAGGGTTAAAATTATGGATTTGATTGAAATTTTGGTCTTGATGAACAGCACTGATGCTAATTTAAAAAATCAAGTCAAAAAAAGTGGAAATATTTCTTAATATATATGAATCTTCTACCATTTTGTAAATGTAAACAGAGGGTGGCCATTTTTGGCCACGAACAAGCTGAGAGGGATTTTTTTGTTTTTCTGTCACTGCACAAAAAAACAAAGATGCATAAAACTTGTTGATACTGTTAATTATTGCTATACAGCTAACCTCCACCATGGTTAGAAAATAAATCAGATGGAATGTTTTATTTGGAAAAAAATTGGGGTCTTATGTTTTTTTCCATTTATGAGTTCCTAGGATTATGTGATCTAACTGGTATTTAAAGGGTTAAAATTCTGAATTTGAATGAAATTTTGATTTTCTTGAACAGCACTGATGCTAATCTAAAAAATCAAGTCAAAACAAGTGGAAATATTTCTTAATATATATGAATTTTATAGCATTTTCTAAAAGTAAACAGGGGTTGGCCATTTTTGGCCACGAACAAGCTGAGAGGGATTTTTCATGTTTTTGCTCTCCCTGCACAAAAATATCAATGCATTATAATCAATGTTGATGTGAATCAATTACATGCCCCAAACTCTACTATTAATAATACAAGAAATTTCAGTAGCAATGCAATTATATAAAATTGCGAGATTTGAGGTTGTCTTCCAGCTAGTGCAGTGGACAAACAAACTGGTGTTTAAAGGGTTAAAAATTTAAAAAGTAATAACTATTTTATGTTTATGAAAAGAACTGAAGTTACTTAAAAGCTTTATGCAGAAAAAATGGCAAAAAACATAAAAATAATAAAAATTACAGACCTAATCTGTTGGTGGCCACTTTCTGGCCACGAACAAGCTGAAAGGGTAGTGATTTTGAACAAACCCAGAGGGTTAAATGTGAAGCTCACACTTACTCATATATATAGAGCAGATGCATTAGCAGAAGCTGCAGCTAAACAGAATTTGAAACCAGACCACAGCACACTAAAACCACACTAACTCCACCTCCTAACACAGATTTACAGGCTAACCATAGCAAGGCTACCCAGAGGAGAAATAGGCAGGAATAACAACAGGGGCATAGATGACAGCCCCAGCCCCGGGTCTCGTATGGCTCCAGTAACAAACATATGTCTCCACTGACATGATTTTTTCCACATTATACTGTACACTATGACACATGGGAAGGACCATGTGTCAAGAGGAGGGATGGTTTTACAAATACAGACACACTGGTTCATAAAAAGATTCAGCATTTATTGTCAAAACTTTACAATTCTTGTCTGCTTGGTATAACTGACAATTTGGGTACAAGTATTGACCCCAATACAGGTATTATCAAAAAGCTTACCTGTATTGGGGACAATCTACAAATGCATTTTGTAGAACTAATAATAGAGTAAGAGTTAAACATGGTCCTTTTGAGAATGTGTTTGGATGTCCACCAAATGCAAGGATAGGGCCCCAAAGACACCTTCTAACCACAAAACACTGAGGATGTAATGTTGGGCTATTGTGCAAATCTCTCATAGGCTGAGTGTAAGCAGAGTTACAGTTTTGATGTTAGGTATTCTTCAGTCAGCTGCTATTCTGTTTGCTTGATGTTAAACAACTTTGATGAGCCAAGGATAAGGCTCAGGCTGGTTGTGGATGTACCACTTGACCAATGGTGTTACGGTGAGTAAGCGCCTCAAACAAAAGGTGTGCTAACCTCTTAAGCCCCAAGCCTAACTGATCTTCTGCCTTTTGCCCCCGTATCAGGGGGCGTTGGGGCTTAAGAGGCTAAGCTACAACCAAGTGTTGTGCAGAGTGAGACTGTAACATCCATGAGGGATCAGAGGGTTTTTTAAACACCAGGCTCCTGTCGCTTGAAAAGTTCTTGAAAGTTTTTTTTTGTTTTTTAATTGTAGTTTTAGGTACACATCTGAGTATTATTACACATGGTAAACATTCACATGAATCCACCTTGAGTGATTAAGGCAGAAAACATTTGCCTCAATCACTCAAAGTGCTTTCTGGAGAAAGCTTTTAACCTTTTCTCCAAGGATTTATAAAGGCTGGGGAAACCTGCATTCAGCTGAAACTGAGGAAGTGACTTAACAAGTGAAGAAATGTTTCTCCCAATGAAAATGCTATGTCCAGACAAACAGAATCACCTCTGTGGGACACTCATTACATTGAAAACAGTGGCTGATGATTTTAAAGCGAAAGTTTGATAAGAAAGAAAAAAAATCTCAAACTAAATGGATCCTTCACTGAAGAACAGTGAAGGCTCCTCCAGTCTGCATGCCAAGAATCTTTAGGCAAGAGATGAACCCCAATTTGCTCTCTGATGCATTTATTGGAGTATGACTAGGAAGCACCAAAAAGCTTAGAAGAAAGTGATTGTGTGAATGTGGCATGTTGTATAGAGTGCTTTGAGTAGTCTAGGAGAGTAGAAAAGCACTATATAATTGTGAAGTTGGACCGTTTACACACGTACAAGATACGGACGTGGTGACAGCACTTCTTTATTTTGACATTCTGACATTACTGTGGTTTTACAATGGGACACAGACACTCCTGCTCCGCTGTCACGTCCATTCTCCTTCCTCTCCGATTGTCACTGTGAACATATAAAGAGTCACAATCACATCCCAGCACACCTGTTCTCCCCGCCCCTGCGCCGCCCTGGGAGCTCGCTGCGTCACCCCTCTTATGCAGCCTGCCAGAGACCACACCCACGCCATAATAAGAATCAGTCCATTTGTCAAATTCATTTAAATAAACACTTAAATCTCTCTTTACCGTTTTTTACCGTTTTGTGTACAAATTGTATACTATATAAATATAAATAATCAAAAGGCTGGAAATGTAATCGAAAATGTGTGTTTGAACTCATCTAATGTCTGTGTACCATTGGTATACTTGTCACGGACCCGGTTCCAGGGACTCGGGGTCCGTGAGCAGTGTGGACTATAATTATTATAATATTATTATTTTGTGATGTCTGCACAATGCTGTCATGTCTGTGTTCCATTTATTGTATGTGTAGGCAGGGTGTGTGTGTGTGTCTACAGGTGTGGCTGTAGGTTGGATGACAGGCACCTGCAGGCCTGATGGGTGTGGCCCTGCTGGAGGACTGGCCACACCTGAAGTCCCTGCCACACCTGTTGCTGATCAGGGCTTGTTGAGGGAGCTATTTAAGAGACTGATGGCGCGCCCACTGATGTGGGATAATGGAGTTATACTCCAAGTTAGTGTATGTCCAGTACAGAGTCGTGTAGGTCGTGTATGCCGGTAGGAGTTGTGTTTGACAGCTGCCTCTGTTGTTTCCTTGCAGGAAGAGCGTGGACCAGATGAAGACAGCACGCAAGGGGGGGTTAACATGGGAGCGGAGAGCACAAACACGGACGTTTGAGTGAGACACGACACGAGAGTCTAGGGAGCTACGGGGATTTATTGTGTACTGGTTATTTACTGCACTGTAAATAAACGCACTGCTTAAATTCACAGCTCCGCGCCTGGGTTCTCCTTTTCCTCACATCCCCACGGGTGGCCATCGGCAACTGTGACAATACTTTCTTGCACAAAGACTTTGTATGAAGTAAGTTGTGTTCAAGGTCATGACTTGCTTTATAAGAGTGATACGTACATGTTGTGGGAAGAATACTCACAGACAGTAATATTCATCATTATGCACCCACACACTGGGTATAAAGGAGCTGTTATATTTTTCTTTCTTTATCAATTCTGAAGTGAAGACTGCTCATACTGTATTGTAGTTTTTCTTTCAGCGAATCTCATAAAATCAGTTTGGTTTCAGTGTTTATTTCTCCAGCTCCAGCCATGACAAGAGCACTGTCATAAAAAACAACTTGTACATCATGTGGTATAGCTGAAAAATAACATAGAGATGGAATATGTCAATATGGAGCCTTCCATGCATTAAAGTCATCTCTACACAGAGAAGTAGTAAAATCTTAAAGTCTGCCGTCTAAACCATGTCTACAAAAGCAGCTGGTAAGTGGTTTCATAGTCAAGCTGAGATAGATCCAAACCAGACTCTATACCAACTTTAACTTCAACTTCGTCTCAACTTTAAAGTTTAGATAAAGTTAAAACCCATAAGCTACAAATTAGAAAATCACAGTAAGGCAGTAATGGATAGTGATGAAAAGCTAAAAGCTGTGCAGAAGTAATAAAAAGAGACTGAAAGAAAAAACCATAACCAGACAATTACAGAATAAACGATGATATTAGAAATGTTTTAAGAAGGAATTTCAATATGGAGTGAAGCTCAGTTGTATTAATAGGAATTTTATGTAGAGAAATTAAAGTATTTTCTGGCGCTACCAGGTTGATATTTGTTTGATTAAAATTCAGTCTTAACCTTTTACTTTAGACCAGCTCACAGTACTGTAATACTGTAATACTGTGAGCTATACAAAGCAGGTATTTGTTGTTTTTCAAATTGGCTGCCTGTCACATGTGTTTTTTCTGCACTTATAAGAATAAACTTTGGATCTGAGAAGATAATCCTGCTCATGCATCTTCTCTGATCCTTTTGTTAATTGCAAGTTTGCATAATTGTTTACTTTAAAAATTTGCACTCACAACCTTTCTTAGATGCGAATGTAGTGTGAATGTAGACCAAAGGGCACAGACAACATTTTTTTTCTTTTTTAAATTAAATTTAAAGACAGATCCCTGGTTAATTTTGATTTTCTAGGGAGAATAACAACTTAGAAGCACATTTGACAAGTTGCATCCCCAGAAAAATTTGTTGTTTAGGATACACACTGGTTTCTTTATTAAGGTGTTTCGATTTCATCTAATATTTCTCAAACTTTAAAAGAGCTTCTGTCAATTAGAGCTTATGATTTATAAGTTAATTAAAACAAATCTGCCTATTATCCAACTAATCATTAGTCACAGATTTGCACAATGGTTTAATTACATCCTTAATTCCACATTAAACTCAGAAACTCTGTTCAAGAATTTGCACCTAAGGACTAATTTTAGAAAAAATAACAAAGGCAGATTAATAAAGTCACATTTTTAATTTTTGTTTGGATGCCTCTTGTTGTTTCACCACCATATAATTCATACAAACAATATTTGTGTTCATCTGCGCTCATTTATCCTCAGACTGACATATAGTATGCTCAAGGACAATTCAGATATATACAGTAGATTTCCAGGCTTGGGGTTAAGTTTATTAAGTTGCAGGGGACCTGTGCCAATCAAGTAAACAAATGGCCTTCAGAGTGCAGCCCCACTGAACTGAAATGATTGTGTTTTTGCATTTGAAGATCAAAAAGAGGAATAAACTGAAACTGTTCTAAACTCAGGCATGCCTGGAAATGTCTATTTGTCCAAGTGTGCAACAAATTTTGGAAGCAGTGCTAGACTAATTAACATTTTGTGCAGTGTGGCAAAAAAACAAAACAAAACAAAAAAAACGGGAGGACTTTGATGGATGCTGACGGGACCCCCCAGTCATGGGTGTGGCTACAAGCAGACGCACTGAACCAAACACTCTGGAACTCACAGCTCGACTAACTTAAAGTGTCGAAGCCAAAATCCCAAGTGGAAATGTCACAACAAGATGAGCATAAATCAGATTAATTGCAGATCCCGTAGACAAGGTTATTAATAGTTTTGAGGTTGTTATTAAAAAAAAAGTAATGTGTTAGATATTACTCACCTCTCTAAAAAGTAATGCAATAAGTTACTTAATTACTTGGTGGAGAAAATGATTTGTTACACTGCCCATTACATTACATTACATTACTTACATTACTTTCTCATCCATTGTCACATGGACATGTTAACAATATCAACTATAGGTTACAGTTCCACACACAAACTCTGTATTCTAATGAGGATATATATATCCTCATTATATATATAGGATCTTTCTTTCAGTGTTCACATATGAACACTAAGGTTGCAACAAAAAGAAAAGATGAAAAATAGCACGAGAGTCAGAAAACAATGAAAGAAGTTGATTTAGCAGAGAGATATTCACAGCTCACATGTATTAATAACAATACCAACAAGCATACTAGATGCAGATAACAGATATACCAAAAAAAGAAAAAATGCAAAGTGGTAAAAGAAAATCAACTAAAGACAGAACTAAAGCTGAAGCTATAAAACGCAAGAGCATCAAACACCTGCTGTAACCTGCAACTTTCAGAGACACAGAGATGGATGAAACAGTCAGCCTGCTGAGAGAGGAGATGGCTAAATTAAAAAAGAAGAAGAAGAAGAATTACCACTACTCCTCACAGACCCACTGACCAAATAGGAAGCAGTGTCTGAAGAGGATGTAAAGCGCGTCAGGAACAGCAAACAGGTGATCTGTTTTTGCTTAAAGTGTGATCAGCCAGGACACTTTTCCACTGCTGCAGACGGAAAAGGACACCGCTAGAGGGGACAGAAGTGGCAATCCAGTCTGTCGCAATGTCAAAATCACTAATTCTAAATTCATTAATACTTAAGCAGTTGACAAGTTGCTTGAAGTGTTTTGGAACTGAATAAAACTGCTGGAAAGAGAATTAAAGAAAAGTGGCAAGGCTAAAAAGACTGTAGGTTCAATGTATGCCAGTGATCTCTCACTATGCTGCCAAACTCTGGCTAGGCTTGGGCCTTATTGGAAAGAAGTGTATGGTGGATTTTTTCTTTCAGGGGGGAGCAGAACAAACATTGTGGGATCCGGGCTTATAGGTGATTATTGTTAACAAGAAATAGGAAAAGTCCTGCTTTTCACATGTCCAGTTAAGAAGTACAAGTGAACTCCTGGGTGAAGGCTTTTGTTTGCAAACCAGGCACCCACTCTTTACAGGTTGGCTTGAGCTCAAGTTCAGACTGATTGAATAGCCAGATTTACTCATGTCAGTACTCATCTCCAAGGAGCCAGGAGTAGCAGATTGTCAGCTGCACATAAGTTTCACCTGTGGTAAGAGAAGCCTTCTCTGTTGTCTCTAAGAAAAAATGTTTCATCCTCACAGTCCAGTGCTGTGATGAGAATGATAGGGAGGGTGTGCTTAAAGTTGGGAGGCCTAATACAGTGGGCTGGTAGGGTGGTGTGGACATGAACAAATACAGCTAAAATTTGTGGGACTCACCTCTGTCAGGTGATCCCCTAACCCCAGATCAGTAGGAGGAGGTTATAAAAATGGTAGATGAAGTACTGCATTTTCAAAAGATCAGAATGATGTGGGTGTGATTCATGTCCTTTCTTAAGTAAATAATCAGACCTGGTGACATGTACCCAAACAACTCCACAAGACATGCTGAGTACCCTGAATGGGAGTATGGCTTTCAGTGTTGGACCAGGGCAAGGAAAATCATCAGGTGGAGGAGAGTAGCCATTCAGAGCCCTTATCATACCTTGAGTCTCATACAAGTAGGTAGAGAATTCCCTTCGGCTTGTCCTCAGCTCTAGCAGACTTCCAGTGGAGTATGGATGAGTGCTTATAAGTTTGAGAAACTGAATATCTCAGCCATATTTTGATGACAATCTAGTCCACAGCAGATGATTTGAGGACCATCCGCACCATATGAGGGAGGTCTTGAGTCACTACAGCACATGATGTGAAGCTGACTCAGAAAAAGTGAGGTGATTAAAGATGAGCTGAAATTCTGCCCATCCATCCTCTGACGCTTGTCCAGGTCTGGGTCACAGGTGCAACAATCCCAGTGGAGACACTTTAGCATTAGTTGCTTGTTTCCCAGTTTTGTCCTTTTAGTAACTAACAAAAGCTTGTGGCTATAGCTAAGGGTGGGCATGTAGATTAACCCATACATCAGAAGCTTTGCTTTCACTCTCAGCAGTCTCCTCACCACGGCAACCCAAGCATCATCTGTATCACTGCAAAGACTGTAATATTCTGTTTCATGCTTCCTCCCTCCAACTCATTCCCAACTAATAGTGAGCATGCCACGCATTTCCAACTGATTAAAAATAGCATTTGAGTGCAATCTCCAATCTGCACTGATAGGTGTGGCTTGTTTTACAGGTGATTTACAATAGTTGCACAGTTTTTTCAAACACAGGCACAGTTAGTTCATTTCAACAAAACATGCCCAATCTGCCAAGACTAATTTAGAGAACTGAGGGTTTCATTTTACATGGCTTATCACAACCTCAGTCCAAACACAGCAGTCCAGAACATGGCAATGCATCAGTTTTCATGATGGTCCGAAAATTTGTTTTGAAATAAGCTCCATGATGCAGAAACATATGCATGGCACTAGTTTATACTGGATGTGGCAATAGCATTACTTTTTATTAAAGATGATATGAAATGTCCCTCCACAAAAAATATTATTCATTATTCAGCTTCCTCAAATATGAAGGATGTTCCCATTTTAGTGATGATAAGCTTTCATCGATCCGTCATGAGTATTAGGTGTAATAATTATTATCAGTGTGACGGATATAAACACTAATGCACAATGACTGACAGAAAAGGTAAAAGATATTAGATATGGGCTGTAATTTGTGCCATTTTGTGCCATTTTCTTAAATGGTGAACAAAACCAAATGGAAAATCTCATTATAACATTATGCCATCAATCATGTTCCTAAATTAAGAATAAAACAAATTTTATACTTAAATGTAGACGTAATCTGAGAGCAGAGGACCTTAAATCTCACAGTCATTTGTAGTAATGTTCAAAAAAATTGAAATTTGAATATGCCACAAGAAGAGCCTTATTTTACAGATTGTCTACAGAGTGAGAAATTTCATTGCTGTGAAAATTTCTTTTAGTTTAGAAAATTAAGTATATCATTTTACTTTAAAATCCTCAGGGATACAAAAGCTTGTTTCTAATATGCCATTAATGTTTGAATAACAGAATGCAAACACAAATTAATGACCTCAGACATGTTATGTTTCCCATTAAAAAGACTGAAAGACAACAAAGACAGTGCAACAGCTTGTAAATAAATAGTCAGAACCCTAATTTAAGAGTTTTGCGTTGGATGATACACGTGGTAAAACAGAGATTTATACAGCCTTTGTGTCAGTTTTTTTTTTTTATTTCTTGCATGCATGTTTGGAGAAAAAGAAAGGTATTACTAGGTTCTTTTTAGATATCAGAGGGAACCAGTGTCTCCACTATGCTACTAGAAAAACTAATGAAGCCAAATGTAAACACCTCCTTTGGAGCAATAGGGAAATTATGTGTTAAGATGGTAATTGTGGAGCAAAAACAAAAAACCCATAATACTTCAATTTACTAATCTTAGATTTGAGTATAGACTTTCTGAGTGGTCAAAAATGTATTTAAAAAACCCACTTGTCTCACATTAAGGTTGTGCTGCCATTTTCCTTTCTGTCCATTTACTGAAAACAAGTCATTCACTCTACATGATATGAAAGATGGGGTAGACATTTTAATAAACAGTCCCAAAGTCTGGCAAAGCTGCTGTCAGATGTGCAGCTGGTAGAATGTTTGATATTCACAGTTTTCTGCACCCCAAATTTGTCCCTCAGGCTTAGATAGTCTCTGCTGAGTCCTACAGTAGCATCCCTGGACATTTCAGATAGTAACCATGTTTAAAAAACAGTTTCAATTTTTATAGGTACAGTCTCTGAATGTCTTGTTTCTAATTTGTAGTTAGGATGAGCTGTTGTCTGTCTACGTTCCCAAACAGCCGAAGGAAGCAATATGTGACAAAATGAGATAATTACCGGTAGTTTGACTTTTAAAGTAAAAGGGCACCATTTATTGTTATGCTTGTGTTTGTTTATGCAGATAGATGAGATGTGAACACAGTGTTGATGGAGAATCCAAAAGCCAAGTCTGAGACTATGTCCACACGAATGCGTTTTTGTTTGAAAATGCATCGTTTTCTCTCCGTTTTGGCCTCCCGTCCACACTGAGATGGCGTTTCCCCCAAGGAAAAACACAGCGTTTTGAAAACGCTCACGAAAATGCATACATTTCAAAACGGAGCTGTCCCGTTGCACTGTGGACACTCGAAAAAGCAGACTTTCTAAAACGATTACGCATTTTAGTCATGTGGTGCAGTCATGTGACCAATTAAACAAAGATAGCGGAGTGCATTATACAGCAGTTGTTTTGATTGGTCTCAATTTTTACAGCCCTAAAAAAGATTAATATCAGTTTGTACATGCTCCAGATAGCTTTTCATCAAATTCTTTAATTCTCATTCGCTTTTGCGCATGAGCAGTACTGGAACATAAGCGTTTTCGGCCGTTTCAATGTGGACACACAACTCTGTGAAAAGGACTGAAAACGCTAGTGTGGTCGCGGAGTGTTTTCAGGCGAAAACGCCGTTTTGAAATCTATCCGGGCTAGTGTGGACGTAGCCTAAGACGTTTCCCTCCAGCTTCTGCCACTTAACAGCTTCAGCATAACAACAGAGAAACTATGTGACATGATGTTAATTGTGGAGGAAGAGAAGAACGTGGTACTCCAATTTAATTATCTCTGAGTACAGACTTTCAAAGTCAACAGTTTACCACTTGGTGTACATTAAGGCTTCCCCTGATTCTTTCATACAAAGATTTTAAATATGAAAGAACACAAAGTCTTTGATTGGAATAAATAAAAAAGACAAATCTGGGTTTAAATAAAGTCCACGTATAACATCGACGATACAAAAGCAGGACCAGCGCTGAAAAAGATACCACAAAACTCTTTTTTGACATAGTTTGATGTCAATGGGCAATTTTGTGGTCGAGTGGTATGAAGGCCTCTTGAAATCAACAGATGTCAGGTGTTTGCATAGATGAATTTTGATCTCTTTCGTTTGAGTAACACAGAATGAAAAACCAGGATATATTTGCACTAAAACATGAAAAGAACAGCATTACTTACTTAATGGGAACTTTAATTGATGCACACCCTCCAGCAAGTTGCTGGCCAGATTTTCAGGAGCAATTTGGTAATTTGGGTATACTGTCCATGGGGATCAAACTGTGACTAAATAATGAATGACCCGTTCTCTTTCCTGAACCTCAGCCACTTTTGCTAGTGTTCAAGTTTATCTACATCTAAATGTACCTACTGCCCTATAAGCCTTAATTTTGAGTCTCTTTATTAAGGTAACTTAATTTAACCTTCTTGCTTTTTCAGTCTGCATTTGCATTTTCCATTCCTCCTGTCCTTTGTTGATATAGGCAATTTCTGTGTAATCCCAGGTTTACATGCAGCCTACAAAGGGACACTGCAGTGGACAGACGCTCACATAACCTGCTGCTTTTCTGCTTTTGCAATCCTGTGGTTCATTTGCTCACACTGTTGTGTACAAGTTACGAGTAATCAGGTTACTGATGTTCCATACAAATATTCATCCATCGAAACCATTCTCTTTGGTTATCCTTATCAGGGTCACAGGTGGGCTGGGGCCAATCCATAATAAGCAACACTTTTAATAATGTGTGTAATTATATATTCAAGTCCAATCATGCACATGGTGTGCTTGAAACCATGATGTAAATATCAAATTCATATATTTGTTTCTGGAATTAGACTGTCACAATTTTCCTACCATGCCCCATTAAAACAGAGTTAGGGTTACGTTGTGGAAAGTGAAAAAAAAATATTGGTTTGTTTTCAGTGATATTTAAAAAGTGAACGCATGACTGCTCTTTAAAATATATTGATAATGCTAATGTTCAGTCTAGCCATACATAAAAAGAGTCTTTATCAGCTGTAGTGATGTGTGCCGTTTGCTTAAACTAAATGGCTTGTTGTGCTCAAAGCACCAAAAACATCTGTTTGATCAATGACTTGTTGTAGAGTTTCTTGTCAGAACTGTTTTCTTCCTTTTGAACTCCACCTTCTATAAATACTCAACACATCACTCTGCCCTACACATACATGGGTAGTTTGATGAACGCAGCCTTTTCTATATGTTTTGGCCTTCACCTACACATAAATTGAATCTCAGGAAAATGAAGCTTTTCAGATTTTCAAAAAACACCCATATAGATGTGGAAGTAGCTTTGACGGAAGAAAGCATTTATGCTCAAGCTAGCAAAACATTTCTGTATAACATCTGACAGGGCGGTGGGGAGGAGGTGTTGCTTCTACTTTGCAGACATTCTTGAGCACCTATGTCCCATTTGGATCAACAGCTCAACAGCTCAGTATATTATATTAATAAAATCATAGCTTAGATGCTGCTTTTGTTGGGGTAGAACCAGCTGAACAGCTTGTTTGAGGTGGTGAGTTATATAAATGTAGGTCTGAAAGGCATGCTGACAGAATATCAGTAATATGTGAAGACCTGTGTTAGACTGATCTAGAGGAATGATTATTGCTTATACATTTTAATGCCAGAAATGTCACGGGTTGCTCTGAGGATCCACACGCAGGACTCCGGAGTTGCGATTTAACAGAGAGAGTTTTATTTACAATTTCTTCACCAAGTGTATTTACAGGCAGTGCGAGGATTGTGCTATTTACAGGGAAATCACACACACGTCCACTCAGACCTCTCTCCACACTCCACACGGGGACGGGCACGGGGAATCTAGAGACACAGAAACACACGTTAACGTCTGATATGTCGGCACGGCAAACTTCGGCTAGACTTGTACTAACGAGAGTCTTCACAACAATTTTAAATTCTCTGAAGAAAGATTTGACTCACATTGTTTTTTTGCAAGAAACCCATCTGACAGATGATGAACACAGAAAATACTGTAGAGAATGGGTTGGTCAAATTTTTTTTTTCATCCTACTCCACAAATAAAAGGGGGGTTATTACTCTTATACACAAAAATCTTCCCTTCAATGTTACAGCCACTCACAAGGACAATGAAGGAAGATACATATTGGTTAAAGGGATGCTGCATGGGGAAACTGTTCTCCTAGGTAATATATATGCGCCGAATGCACAGGATGGCGAATTTTATACGGTATTATTTAGTCAATTAGTGGACATGGACTGTGCTAATATAATATTAGCGGGTGACTTTAACTGTGTTTTATGCCCTAAAATGGATAAATTTCCCCCACAATCTATTTTGACAAAAAATTCCAAAGCCCTTTGGCAAATTATAAATGAGCTTGACCTTATAGATGTCTGGCGACACTATAATCCACTATCTAAGGAGTACACTTTCCACTCTAACCCTCACTTGTCAGCATCTCGTATAGGTTATATTTTTATGTCCAAGTGTATCAGTCAGTTAGTTCAGCAGGTAAATATTGGTCATATAGGTCTCTCTGACCATGCTCCAGTGGTCTTAACCATTCAACCCATGAGACATATTGAGCGCTCTAGGTCTTGGAAGATGAGCACACTGTCTCTTTTGGATGAGAAATTTATACATTTCATAACAGAGCAAACAACAGTATTCTTAGAAATAAATGATAAGGAGGAGATAGACACGAGAACTTTATGGGATAGCTATAAGGCTTACATGAGAGGGATGATTATTTCATACACAAGTCATAAAAGAAAGCAACGATTAACAAGGCAGTTAGAGATCGAGAATAATATAAAAAAGCTGGAGAAACAATACTATGTAACAAAATCAGCTGAAACATTAAGTGAGCTTAATATTGCCAGGACATCTTTGCGTAATTTGATAATGCGAAAGGCTGAAAGAGACGTCCTTCTTGCCAGACGACGGCTTTTTGAATCAGCTAGTAAGCCTAACCGCTTTTTGGCTCGTCATGCAAGGAATACTCCATCAAGTTCCTTTATCACAGCTATTGTGGATGTGAATGGTGAAAGACAAGTAGGAAACCGTCAGATTAATGAGTGCTTCAGAGAATTCTATACAAACTTATATCAATCTGAGATGGACATAACAAGGCTTAACTCAGGCTTTTTCCTAAACGACTTACTATTCCCTCAGCTTTCTGAAGATCAGGTTAGCCTGCTGGAGTCACCCATAACATTAATAGAGGTGGATAAAGCTATATCTGCACTCCAGTCAGGGAAATGTCCTGGGGCAGATGGCTTCCCAGTATAATTTTTTAAGGTAATGAAAATGAAGTTAAATAGTTTATTATTAAGGGTTTTTAATAAAGCATTTGAAGAATCGAAACTCCCAGAATCTATGTACCAGGCTAATATAACATTGATAGCTAAAAAAGATAAAAATCTGGAGTCATGCTCATCTTACAGGCCTATTAGCCTTCTTGGTGCTGATAATAAGATACTTTCAAAGATACTGGCTCTTAGGCTAGAAAAAGTAATGTGCTCTATAGTGCATGCTGACCAGACAGGCTTTATTAAGGGGAGGAATTCTTATAATAATACTCGACGCCTATTTAATATTATTCATTTTTTAAATTTTCATCAGATCCCTGGGGTTGTTGTTTCTATGGATGCCGAAAAGGCATTTGATAGAATTGAATGGGAATATATGTTTGAAATAATGAGAAGATTTGGGTTTGGAAAAAACTTTCTGGGGTGGATCAAAATTATATACAAATCACCAATAGCATCTGTGTTAACTAACGGCTTGTTATCGTCCCCATTTTCATTGAGCAGAGGTACAGCACAAGGTAGCCCATTGTCACCACTATTATTTGCTTTGGCCATCGAGCCTTTGGCCATGGCCATTAGACAAAATCCAAGTGTTCCTGGAGTTAGAATTGGGGATAGACACCATAAAATTCTGCTCTATGCAGACGATATTCTTCTGACACTGACTGACCCAGTTAACTCTTTACCCATTCTTACTAGGTGTATCAAGGACTTTGGTCTTATATCTGGATACAAAGTAAATTTTGATAAATCTGTTATAATGACTTTGTGTAGTGGAGGGGATAATGAACCTTTATATGTTAACCCTTTAGAGCCGGTCGGAGCGGGCACGCTCTGTTTTGCGTAACTATTTTTAAATCCCGGTAGCTCTGCAACCATGTAAGCTAGCGCAATAATTTTTTTTGCATATGAAACCGGAGGAGTTGTACTTACATCTTATGCCATCAGCTTGTCCTTCCACATATAGCTTTGCAAAAACTGCATAAAAAGCGCTTGCAGCAACAAAAACATAATATTCCAGAAACAGGCTTTGCCGATCCGATCAGCTGTTCATAACACTTCCTACCTTGGAATAGACGTCAGCGCGAACTTTTGCATGTCCGCCATTACCTGCCCGAAACCGGAAGTGACGTCATTTTGCGGAAATGTAGTTTTTTTTAATCATCAGGGCCTCAGGGCCTATACTGGTGTTTTTAAAAGTTATTTTTGACTTTATGACTTTCTGTGTCTTTTCTGGGATGCTTAGGACTCATATTGCACTGCTGGAAATAGTTTATTTTGATGCATATGCTGCGTTTTTGCAAATTTGCAGTATAATATTTATTTTCGTTTTTCCTGCAGTATATAAAAATTGGTGTATTTCAAAAATAAAACTATGAAGACACTCAAAATAAATTTCCTGTGGTAGGAAACTATTTTGTGCAACTTTTTTGTATTTACAGTTTTGAGGGATAAGCCTCTTAAACTAGAAATATATGTTAAAAAAGCAAAAACGATTTTCAATTTTTTTGTAGTTTATTGCACTTTTTTGCAATTTATATAATTACTATGCACTTAATGAATACACATTATTAAAATCTGGGCTATAATTGTTGTATTGATGTATAGCAACTTGAAATGCTCCCAAAAATGGCACCACACCATGTAAAAATATAATATAAGCTCTGGCGAACTTGGTTCTATGGTAGGTCTTAAAGGGTTAAACCTTTTCATTGGGCACCATCAGATTTTGTATATTTGGGAGTTAAAGTTACACCAAATGTTGGTCACTTATATAGAGAAAATATTAATGGAATGGTTCAAGATCTTCGAGAGATGCTGACAAGATGGAGGTCACTTCCGATATCATTTTTGGGAAGAATAAATCTCATTAAAATGGTAATCCTACCGAAAATATTATATCCCACAGGCATGTTGTTTGCAATTTTGAAATCAGAAGCTATTAAAGTAATTAACAAGGCTATGGTGGATTTCATGGGCAGGAAGAAAACCCAAAATTAAATTGGAGACACTACAGTTACCGAAAGATCTGGGCGGGTGGGGAGTGCATAGAAACATAGAAAATTATGTCCTCTCAATACAAGCGAGGATTCTTTCTTCCTGGATACATGAACATTCTGATCTGCCATGGCTAAATATTGAGGAAGTATTATGTAAACCATCCTCACCTGTTAACTTTTTAGGGAAACGTCTAAATGACTTACCTCACGTAATAAAGCATAACCCACTGATATATAATGCTATGTGGACGTGGGGAAAACTGAGAACACTTTTTAACAGTAGTCTTCCGTTTAATATCTTGTCAACGTTTATAAATAATCCAGACCTTCTGCCGCAAAACATAGGGTCAAGCTTTGTGGGATGGCATAAAGTAGGTGTAAAGAGGTTTTATGACCTCTTTAAACATGGTGAGTTTAAATCATTTGAATCCTTGAAGTCCCAGTATTCTATGTCAAAGACTGAGTTTTATAAGTATTTGCAATTGAGAAATTATGTGTTAAAAAATGCTAAATCATTACAAATCTCAACTGCCTCTTTTCGGTTGGAGAAATTATTTCTGGATAATAGGGAGCATAAACATTTTGTATCAAAGTTTTATTCTGAGATTTATGCCCTAATTGTGGATAAACTGGCTTGGTTGAGAAAATCTTGGGGGACGCTGCTTAAATGTGAAATAGATATACAGGCATGGGACAAAATCCTGCTCCTCCCATCTAAAATCTGTTTGTAACCGATTTAAAGAACTGCAGTACAAAATTTTGCACAATGTGTATATTTCTCCGTATATTTATAGTAAGTATAATATGGGAACATCTCCAAACTGTCTCAAGTGTAAGGTCAGAGTGGGCACTAGATTCCACTGCTTGTGGGAATGTGCTATTATCCAGTCATTTTGGAAAGAGGTCTGCGCCAATATTAGTACAGCTATTGGTCATCAGGTGACAGAAAACTCATTAATGTGTATATTGGGATATATTCCTGTCTCACTGGTAGAACATGAGCATGTAATTCAGTCACTGTTAATGTTGGCCAGGAAAAGCATTATTTTGAGATGGGTGGGGGCTGAGCCTCCCTCCATTTCTCTATGGAAGTCGCTCATCATTGAAGTTATGACTCTGATCAGGCTGGGACACTATATTGATGGGAGCTCCCGAATTTTTGTGGACAAATGGAAGAAACCACTGGAAGCACTGGGAGTACCCTGTAAACTGGATCCTAGTGGACAACAATTATGGACATAATGTTGTAATATTCTAGTGCTGTGTAGTGTTATTTTGGATGTGATCCAGTCTTGTATTTGTTGGGGAAAAAAGTTAAATAAAAGTTAAAAAAAAGAAAGAAAAAAAAAGAAAAAGGATGGTATAGAGACAGATTGCGTCTGGATGCAAAGAGACAGTACTTGCAGAAAATAGCGTGCATTGGAAATGTGGACCCGTATGAAATTCGGCAGTGGAGTAGAAACCCCGGAGACCTACCGTTATTGACGTAGCTTGATATATTTTCGTACCTGTCTGTGGAGTCAGCACGTACAAGGTGAACCAGTTTCGCAATTATAAATATCTGGAGGCGCACATCCAGTTCACCAATGGTTGGGTAAAAGATTTGGTTACTTTTAAGCCTCCATGTTGTGAATACGCCGACATTCAAGCAAAGGTAAGTCAGCTTGAGTACTGTCAGTAAAATGCGTTTGATTTCCTCCTGAACATTCAGATTAGTGCAAGCATAAATTCATTCATGATGAGGAAATTACAGTGAGAACATGTGGAGGCTTTGTTAGATGGATAACATAGTGAGTTCAGTGCATTGACGTGACATTGTCCTGAAGGATTTAGTTATTCTCTGCATGGTTAAAGAAATTGCAATTTTTTTTATAATCATATTTATTATAAAAAATTCTAATTATACATCTTGCTAATATGTTTGTGTCCTGTGTCACTAAAAATACATTCTATTTTAGTTTTATACATTGATTAATGACCTGCAGAATCTCCTTATCATATTAGATGTCCATAATTGTCACTTAAAGTCCAACTTTATGCTTTCTCCATCTTGATAGTGATTACATCCTTGCATTACATACATGGATACATAAAAAAATGAGAAATTACATGTATGTGCTAACTTTCTAAACACGTTCTTTGTTACATTTGTGATAAATGGATTTGAAAGTAGATAAAACACGTTTGTGTCGGCATTGGTTGATTAAAGTTCTTGTCTTTAAATTAGTGTTGTCTGTGTGTGTTTCAGGTACTGTACTCTAAGGCTGTATCCCAATTCAGGGTCTGCAGCCTTAAAGTACGCAGCCTTAACAGTCCACAAGGGCCGCGTACTCAAAGACCGCTAAGGCTTGTAGGCTTCTGAAATGGGACGGTCTAGCCTCCGCCGCACTGCCCAGGTTGCCTAGCATCCATGATACTATCCGCTGGAAAAGTTTCATACAGCATTGTTTGACAGAAATGAAGGAGAAAATATTTGTTCATTTGTTTTTACATGAGCTCTGTGTGTTTTGATAAGTATCTGAGGCTGAGACCACAGGACTGTAAAACATGATTGTTGGGCTTCATTTCTGTACTGAACAGTCATTTTAAGATTAGCTAGTAAATAACAATTAGCTCATGTTGTTCATGAGACTAAAGTCATCTTACTTTGGTAATGTAAATATAATATGGCCAATGTTAAAGTTATTACTATATTAATTATGATTTATTACAGCAGTGAGCTTGAACTGTGTCAAATACTGAGCTTCAGTAGATTCAAGTTCCAGTTATTTGTATTTCCTATCACCTTAAATCTTCACTCAAAAACAAGTATCTTTGACAGTGTATATGTAGATGTATTATATATAAGAGACAAATATTGTTCTTTTAATATGTTGGCATTACTAAATTTGGCTCAGTCCTTACAAATGTGTGTATTAAGAAAATGTACGAGCTGTGATAACTGTTTCTGATAGAATGAAGAGTAGACTGATATATTAAATATTCCTTTATTGGGTGAGAAAATCAGACCATGTCATAACTGCTTCAAGTCATACAGAATAGATATCAGAGCCTTAAACAGGCTGACTTCTGCTAAATGGGACAAACTGGGCAGAAAGTATACAAACACCTAACATCCTTATAGAATATCATTTAACACTATAGATCAACTTACCTCAGAATATATTAAGCATATAAACAATTACAGCAATATGATACAACAAACACAGCAGTACTACTAATTCAAAATACTCAAAGCTTCATAGAACTGAAACAAATATTTATTTTTAGCTCCATTCTGCTGCTGATACATACTTTAGGTTTTTCAATATTAAACCTGTTACTACCTTTCATTGTGTTTAACTTGAAGGCCCTGAGTACTTTCTCCCACACTGAAAACACTGGAATGATAAAATTATTTGAACATTAGAGTGCAGAGAGAGTGCAGGACAGACAGACAGGTGACAGTCTCAGGTGTATACACTGCTACAAAACAGCACAAGAGAAGGAGGATTTAGTGTTTGTGGTATTACGAGTGCCAAACAAGAAGAGTTCCCAGATGGTACAGTGGACACATGTGTGACTCCTGTGATTAAAGCATCTTTCTTTCAGCTTAACGAGTGAACCGTCAGCTCGTTCAAACACACGTTAAAGTCCGTTTGGCTCGACACCACCGAACAGAGGCAGCAATATAACATAGCTAACATTAACAGCACAGTGAATCCTGCTTGTGCCATGATATTCAGGACTGCAAACCGAGCAGCATTCACTGACTTTCAGCTTGTTGTGTTTGTGGATATATTACTGACTTTAATTATCCATAAAATCATCACATTCTCTGTAAGATTAAGGTCGAGTACAGTTTCCTCTGCGGTGGGGTGGGGTGGGCTTCACACACCCCCGTTCTCTACTACCCATCGGGGCGGGGGGGCTGGGAGGAGATGTTGGCTGTCCGATTGGCCTCCCTGCTGCTGCGGAGCCTGGGACGGTCTGCTTGCCTCCACCCCGGGGGGAAGGGTAACATCTCTTGGGTCTGGGTGCCGTTTCCCCCTCTGGGGGCGAGGGTACCAGGACCCGGGGTATAGAGTATGTTTGGGGAGTGTGATTGTGTGTACATGTCCATTTATGTCAATCCTTACGTTGGGTGAGTGCTGAGTGTTTGTATATGTGTGCATGAGGGTGGGAATGCATGTTTGTGTCTGTGTGTGCCTGTTTGTCTGTGTCTATATGTCAGGTCGGGTCTTAGACTCCACCTCTCTGGGAACTCCCAGGCCCTCCAAAGTGTGGAGGCCTATCTCCCCTCACCACACTCCCTGCCGGTGACTGATGCCCTCAGGGGTCGGTGCATTGGTGGTTCTTGGTGTCCGGGGCTGGGCGCTCAGGTATGTACCAGCTCACTCCCGTGGCTACTTGGCGGGGCCTGGCGCCTGTTGCTCGGTCAGGCCTCTTCCGGGGCGCGGGGGGCCCTCGGGCCTCTGGCCTCTGGGCCTGCGGCTCGGTTCACTCTGGCACAGCTGGCTGCCGGCAGAGCCGGCGGGCACGCCGGTGCAGCCCCCTCTAGCTTCTGCTCGGTGGCTACTGGGTGACCCCTCGTCTGGGGATCCTCAGCCCTTCCCATGAGGGTGGCACGGATGCCCCTCCGGTGGTCCTCCTTGGGCTCTCGCACTCTGGGGCCTCTGGATGTCTGGGGCCTGGATCTCCTCCATGCCTGCTTCTTGCCCTGGGGGACAGGGCTATGGCTCTCTACATCCTCTTGCAGACCATTACATGGGGAAACCATTTGAATACAAGCGCGCTGATCCACACAGGTGTGCACACGGGTGTTCACTGTTCGTAGACTTAAATTACACCTTTCTTGGCTGCTACTTGAAAGCACATTGTGCGCTGTCTGTCCTGCGTGTTGCACAACAACATTCAATATTTAGTATTTACTGCTGTTTACACTTAGCTAGATTAATGTGATGGTGTTGTGTTTAGTATGTTGCTTTGTTTTTTTGTTTTTTTTGTTTTTTTGCTTGTTTTCTATTCTTTCTCTCTCAACAGGTGATCCAGGAGAATTTTTTTTCTCCTTTCTCACTGTCCCTCTCCCCTTCTGTTTTTCTTTTCCTTCCTCTTTCTTTTTCCCTTTCCTATCCCTCACTCATGTCTGTCCCGTCTGTAACAACTGAAAATAAAATAAAATAAATAATAAAAAAAAAAAAAGATTAAGGTCGACTATTGAACAGCGTATATTTTAAAGTAAAGGCTTCAAAACCAAGTCATCGCTGAAAGTACAAACATCGCTAATGTCACATAACTTTACCGATATGTGACCAACAGTCATGTTTTAATGTTCTTCTTTATTAAACATTTGCATATAAATAAGTGGCATAATATTCAGTACTCTTCAGCCGTCCGCCGTTTTTTTCGGCAAAATTATCCACACCCACCGCCACGCTACGAATTGTGGGATAGGTTGGGCCATGGAGGATACACCGACCCATCCTTAAAATTCAGGGAAATGAAGGATGCATTAGAGGGCTGAATTTTGAGACGCCTTTGAATTGGGACAGCCTTCGTCGCGTCGCTGTGATGTTATCGGCCTTAAAATGCGGCCTTTAAGGCTGCAGACCCTGAATTGGGATACAGCCGAAGAAAGGGAGGTGCAAAAAGGTACTAAACTTCATGACACCAGCTTAAATGTATCAGTAATTAGAAAGCAATCCTGCCACTTAGTGCGAATTAATATCAGCTGGTTCAGTCCCAGCTGATGGCCTCTAAAAAGGTGTTTAATTACATCTTATGATGGGTAAAACCAACGAGCTCTCTCAGTCCTTTCACAACCTTGCTGTTGCACAACATGCTGATGGCATTGGTTACAGTGAGTACTGATGGGGCCATAATCTGAAAGTAGAAAGAACATCATTTCACAATAAGCCAAGATTTCACAGAGGAGTAAAAAGAATTATCAGAGCTGTCCAAGAGCTAGGGAACAGTTCTGGAGAACCAAAAAAAGACCTGGAATCAGCATGTACAATTGTTTCAAGGAAAACAATAAGTAATGCACTCAGCCGCCATGGCCTATATGCATGCTCATCACGCAAGACTATAGAAATGGCATGTTGAAGCAGATTTAAAGTTTGCTGAACAAGATTTAGACAAGCCTGTGAATATAGCCTGGTCACATGAAACCAAAATTGAACTCTTTGGATAGTATATTACACACCATGTTTGGAGGTCAAGGGGCACTGCTTATCACCTCAAAAACACTATACCAACAGTGGCGTTCGGGCATGGGAGCATCATGGTGTGGGGCTGTTTTTCAGCATATGGCACTGGCACACCTCATATTACTGCAGGAAGGATGAATGGAAACAAGCACTGCTGCCATCCACCAGGATGATGAAGATAGAATGAGGGTGGACGTTTCAGCAAGGGAGCCATCACAATACTTTTTCCCTGTGTCATTTCACCTTGTATATATATAAATAACTTAATTTATGAACATCTATGGTTTGATTTGTTTGCATTCAATACTTATTTTACCAGCTGCAGTAGCGGTTTTTGATACGACACGGGCGGTTGCCCAGGGCGGCATCGTGGTGGGGGGCGGCATCACGGGCATTGGCAAAAAAAATAAAAATAAAAAATTGCTCGTACTCATGCTGCCCCGACATCAGCCAGCGTATATTGGGAATGGCATAGGCACCGATCGGTTTTCTATCGCCCATTTGCTGGGAGTAAGGGCGCCCTCCGTTTGCGAGGTGCGCCTGCTGCTTGCGGCACAGGAAGGAGAGGGCAGGGCGGCGGGGGATTCACTGGCTGGCTGGAGCAGCATCTAATAACCAACTCGCAAAATAAAACAAAATAAAAACAAAACAACAAACACGAAAACACCAGACATTATGATACAGACTTATAATTTGCACCGATGTTTTTTTTCGAAATTATATACGCGAAAAGTGAGCGCGAGAGCCCTCGGTGCGCCTGCTTGCTGCTGAAGTCAAAGTAAACTTTATTGTCATCTCCGCTACATACAGTCCAGTATATAGAGAGACGAGACGACGAGGCTCCAGTTACAGCAGTGCAAGTAAACAAACAATAAATATAAGAAGAGTAAGAAAATAAACATACACTTTAGGACTATGGGTAAAGGGATCAATAACAATTGAAAATTTATAATTTACAGTTTGATGATTTAAAGTCTCACACACAACCCGTCGAAAGGGGAGGGGGGCCTGCTGCTTCCAAATAGAGCACATTTCATTCATAATGTAGTAAATCCAAGCCCATTATGTATTCATGATTTGAATCCTGGGTTGTGCAAAATCCCAGAAATAAACCTTAGACAAAGTGAATCTGTGAACTAAGGTGTAAGTCTATTGGGTTATGTTGTGGCGATCCTCGAGTTGGGGGATTTGTGTTCACACTGGAGTGCAAAATTAAAACCAATGTAAGATGGACAAGAAAAGTTCAAAGCCATCAGGTGTTCACTTTAGAAAAAATAGAAAAGAAGAGGAGGAGAAACGAGCAAAAGACACAGGTAAGCAGATGTGTCATTGGATAATGGCAGGTCATCCTGAAACAATCAGAATCAGAATACTTTATTAATCCCTAAGGAAATAATGTGGATTACAATTGCTCCAAAAAGAAATGGTAAAAATAGTAACAGTTGCAGACTAAACTCCAAACAATACATTATGTTACAGATTTTAATATTAATTAGTCATTATCAATTGTTGATTTGTCCTGTTCTCATTGTATGACGAATTATGATGGCTGTTTGGTAGCCGTTTGCATACAATGCATGCTCTCTCTCTCTCTTCATATGTGTGTGTGTTTCTCTGGCGAAATTCATTATGGTTCCGACAACAGTTTTATGTTAATGTATAATCCTTAATATGTTTTATGTGTGTGTGTGTGGGGGGGGGGGGGCAGAGGGAATGTTCGCCCGGGGTGCCAAACAGGCTAGGACCGCCACTGACCAGCTGTATGAAGTCATAGTAAGTATTATTATTATTGTTACTACTATGATGATGAAGATGATGACGACAGAGACTTCCTCCTCTTCTGGGTAGGGATGGGTACCGGGTTCTGACATAAACGGTAGTAACCAGACCGAAAATCAGCGCACATTTCGGTGCTTTATTTCAGTGCTTTTTTTTCCTGAGATGTCATACACTTTGGATTCTAGCCAATCATTTTACCTTTCCAAGGATAGTAGGCGGGGCCAGGAACATACGTTCTTTTAGAGCAGAGCTACAGATTAAAAATGCCCAAGGCAAAGTGGTCAAAAGTCTGGCTGTACTTCACAGCAAAAGATGCAAACTCAGCAGCCTGCAACAAGTGCTTTAAGGTGATACTGTGCAAAGGAGGTAACGCCTCAAATCTGATGAAACACCTGGCGACGCATAGTGTTTTTTGAAAAGCCGAGAAATACACCGTATTTGATAGCTTGCTGACCCGGAGTTAGCAACATCCCCCAAGAACCCGAAGAGGAGAGTCCTGGCCCTAGCCCTACCAGTGTAGCAGAAATGATGACGGATGATGATGGCAGCAGCAGCCGTTCTTCTCTGCGTAAGTAGCTTAATGTTGTTCGTGTGTAATTTACGTTGAGTAGGCTAACCACCTTATTAAATTAATGCATGTAAGGTGAACTAGCAAACACCGTCGTAGTTACATGCGGCTGTCTTCATGTTTGATGGCAGATACTCCCTTCACCCTTGCCAAAAAGGCTAAAATGACCAAAGAAAAAGTGGAAAACAGCTAAGCATGAGAGGTTTTTGCACAGAATTTGTGTTTTTTCCATTGTTTAAGCACTGCTTCCAGCCAATTGACACCATATATGCCCTATAGCTGCAGAAAAGGTTAATATTGTTTTTTACAAAAAAACAGCTACACTGTAAAACCTAATAAGTTCACAGAACTCAAAAATTGTTGTGTAACAGATTACACAAAAATTTTTTAGTGATGTTTTTAAAAGTTTTAAGTTTAACTAAAATAAAAATTATAGTTGCAGTTGCCTTAAATTACCTCAATGTTAACTCATAAATGTTGATATCCCTCAACTTATAATTAGGGAGTAATAAACTCAAAATGTTCAATATTTTTCAACTTAATTAAGGTGGGAAATACACTCAAAATATTTTACATATTGCAATTCATACGATGTGGGAAATAAACTCAAACTTTTTCATATTTTCTAACTTGTAATATGGGAAATAACACTTAAAATCTTCAATATTTTTAAAATACGGTGGGAAATACACTTACAAATAATTCTAAACTGTTTGCCCAGTAAATTATAATCAGCTAAAAGTGTTAGAAAACATGAAAGTAACAACACTAACAATTTAACAACTTTTTATTAAACACAATGTGCTTTTAAAAAGGCACAAACAACAGAGCTCACTCATAAAAAAGTGCTTCATAAATAAGACAAGAGAAAATGACTCCAAGGGTCTCCATCTCAATTCTAAAATTCAATAACATTTTCAGTATTAACAGCAATTGCAGCTATTAGAACATTGAGGCATTTAACACTTACTGTACCTTGACAGCTGCAGCTCACTTTCTTTTTTAAAAATAAATAAATAAAAAAACAGTACTGGTTTCCACTGCTGTACTTATAGGGAACAAACATCAAGGCAGTGCATTAAGGCAACAGAACATTAAACATGAATAGTGCATGAACTGAACAGTCATTTATGTTAAATGTGAGGTAGAAGAGGCAAATGATTAGGAAAAAAACAAACAACAAAAAAGCTTCCTCAATACTCAGCTCAACAAGTAGTCCATTCTGAGTGATTCACTCATTGAACAAATCATTCTTCAGCGTCAGTAGACGCCCTTTCAGTGGTTTGTTGTCCTCAAGGCACATCACAACCTTCTGGATAAATGTGAACGTAAGCTCAAGTTTCTTTGGGTATTGTAGGTCTAGTGCATAGATGTACCCAAAGAGCAGGAGAAATGACTCAGCCATATTTGTGGGACCATTCACAAGTATTTCATCCTCAACGACAATGCAGATGCTTTCGGGACTGAAGAGGGCCGAATCAGTAGTGTCATTCGTGACAACTGTCAGCAGAGCCACAGGAGTGTCAGTGAGGTCTGGACCATCTGCTGACTGCAAAACAAAAATAATACAAGAATGAGTTCAGCCCCACAAGGACACAAATCATGCTATTGATTAGAGGTGTAAATCTTCATAAGTCGCACGTTTCTTTTAGGATTATAATGTCAACGATTTAATTTGATATGGCGATACATCATGATGCATTATAATAATCTTAATTTGGGTTTGGTTTCAAAACATATGTTTAAATAAATGTTTTCAATAATAAATATATGCCAAGATATTTGTTTTTGTTATTTACCAAACATTTCTCTGACCACAACATGGCACCTCCAAAAAAATAGAACACTTGAATCTTAAAAGGGAGATAGTTTTTATCTGTGGATTTGTTTTTGTTTAATAATCTTTAAACTATTTTCATGTTTTCTGGTTTATGCGTAACAATCTTCTTGCAATCTTATTCAACAATAGTTGATATATGGGAGAAAACAAGTCAGATGAGGACTGTGTTGAACCTCCTTCCTGATATACACCCTGGTTCTCCTTGAGTTCTGAGCGATGTCATATGTTCGACTGAACAGCTAGGCAAAGGGGTTGATGCTGAGGCCAGTACACTTACATCACAAGTCCTGAATAACGTGGAGGCATCTTCACGCAGGTACACAGGAAGTGCACGAAGGACGAGGGCCCGTCTTGTATTTACATCATGCTGTTCCTAGATGAACATACAATATCTATTAGAATAGTATTTACACAAATGCAGAGTAAAAACAAAGTGTTGGATAGCCATGTTCTGATTGTCATTGTTATAGATCAGGGGTGTCCAAACTTTTTGTGTAACGGGCTAAACTTGTCAATCTAGAAGGGTAACCCAAAAAAATCTAAAAATTTTGAATAATTCAGGGCAAAATTCTCTAGTTTCTTTGTATTTATTTTTTATTTAAATTAGGACACAAATTATAAAACTCACCCACTGACAACTGGTGAAATGTTGACTCTCTGTAGCGCTCTTTGCAGTCTGATATCTGTAAACAATATGTGCACAAAGACGACTTATTAATGTTCAAAAACATTTTTTGCACAGCACACACACACACACACGTAGTCAGCTGATCTCATCTGATGCAGATCTGCTCCTTGATCAAGTGACATTTGTCCGGATTTTTGGCACGAGTGACGTCGAATCAGCACCACAGCTGGATGGCCCGATTTACATACCCAGCGCAGCTGATACTCACCACAATAATTTACTAGGATTATATGCACTCCTGTTATTAAGTCCAGTTCAGTCTGTTAATGTTAGCCGTTTCAAACTAATGTTGATAGGTGTGTTGCTAAGCTTAATAACTTAAATAACAAACTTGAAATTTACCTGTCCTATTTTCCCCTTTATTGTTTTTTCTCTGTGCTGTAAATCTTCTGTCTAAGAAGAAATCTGAGGCTGCTGTTCTGAAAATAAGCTACCAAAACTTTTTCTGAATGAATCAATAAAGATCCATTTATGGAAAGCTGTGATGAAGGCAGTTTTGTCTTTAATTATATTCAACAATATAACATATTCAACCACTTTTAAGTGATTTTGTAATCTTTAATACACTAAAGTTAAGGTTATTTACCTAATTTCTAGTAAGTGGCCCTCAGTGAAAAAAGTTTGGACACCCCAGCCTTACAGGTTAGGGAGTATTTGTGATCCGCACAGTCTGCATCAATGATTCTTTCTTAGCCTGGGAGCAGAACACGGCTCTTTATTTTCATTTCATTTCAATTTATCTAGCAAAGATCGATAGGGTCTGGCTTAAAGGTGTCAAGGAGGCGCCCCAGTCTGGCTGGTTGAGCCTTGTCGAATTAGCGCGAACAATTTAGCTGAACTTCGTTCGTAGCACCGAGTTCGACCAGTGTGTAATGTTAGGCTGAATCAGGCGATGCATTTTTCCGCAAGCCTTGACTTGTAGAGCTCGCTTAGTGGAATACCCCTCTAAACTGTTAAAAGGATTTCGAGATTATCTCACAACCACACATTTGAGACTACGAAAAAATACAAACATGTGTCTAATTACCATCATGATAACACACTCATGTTGTTTATTATTGTTCGCTTCATGCTAGCACACACACACACAGCTCAACAGCGTAAACTACTGACTGTGTAACACGGACACTTATTGAAATAAGTATACTCACAATACGCACGTGCATTACCGGCGAATACGACAACCGGTAGAAATGGACAGTAGAAAGTTTTAGTAGAAAGTTCAAACGCATGGAGCTAGAACTGCCACCGTCAACTTGCATTGTGGGAAATGTTGTCCCCCACGGAAAACCGCCAAAACGTTACACCATTCTAATTTGAAATAACATTACGTATTTGTCACATTCGAAAACTTCTAAAATTACAATTACTTGGATTCGAATTCATTTATAACAAACATTCACTGTGCACAAAGTACGAATATATTTCCAGTAAAAAATAAAAAAGAATGTTTATCGAAATTAAATTTAAACAAAACAAAAATACGTTAGACTTACCAAATTTAGGGCAGTTGATGAAAAAAAAATAAGGTGGTGGTCGTGGTGGGTTGAAGTTGGGGACTCTTAATCCACACGGGCTGGCCAAATCTTCCCCGCATCAAGGTAAATTCAAGATGGCTGACTCAGCTTTCCTGAGGGAGCGACAAGACTCCACCCACCAGAACGTCACTAATATATGCTTCTTAAACTTTTTGACCGTTCCAAACAAATTAGCTAAAAAATATTGAGCCCTATTCAATTAAAGCTGCATAAAAGCCAACAGAGCTCAATACTTTATAGTTTGCTCAACTACAAAACGACATTTGAGTGTTATGAGCTTATTAGTTATGAGCTAGAACAACTGTTAGGGATTACAGTGTAAACATGAGAGGTTTTTTGACAAAGTTTGTGTTCTCCATTCTTTAAGCGCTGGTTTGAGCACCGTTTAAGCACCGGCACCGTTTGGCACCAGTATCGGATAAAACCTAAACGATACCCATCCCTACTGCTGGGACCCCTTACATCACTGTCGACTCAAATTTCTACAAGGTACTAGGTACTTGTAACTACATAATAATCACAAAAGGTTGATCCTCTTCATCTGGACATTTCGTCACTCATCCAAGTGACTTCTTCAGTCTCAGATGCTGTTTGCTCATACTGATGTACAAGCTTTAGACAGTCCTTGCCAAAGTTTGTTGAAATGTTTTGATGCAAGCTCAATTATCCAGGAAAGTAAATCCCAAAAGGTTGAATCTTTTGGGATTTACTTACCTGGATGATTGAGCATGCATCAAGATACATAATAAGCAGTTTTCAAATCTGTTGAAATCTGCTTGCCGAACAGCTGACAACTAAGAATTTCATCCTGTGGTCCAAATATGACAAATTAAAACCAAGATTTGTGCGGACTTGAGCTAAATTTGCTCATTAACTGTTATTTCACAGTCAAATAAGAGAGAAAACAGCACACAATAATAAAGTAATAAAATGAATGCAATAAAAGAGAGAAAGAAAAGGTGAAATTCTCATCAAAGTTAACATTTTGAAACCCAGTGGCTTGCATTGCACACTGTTTCCTGTTTATTCCCTAGCCATGCTCTGCCTTTTGATGTCTGTCTCTAAGGAGAGTGCCTGTGTGTGCATAAACTGCAAGTTAAATGTGTGTTGCTGTGCGGAGATCAGGCAAACTGGCTTGTAGCTCATGTTCACAGACGGTACCTGTCACTGTGAGGCCTGTTCATTAGCAGGAACACACTGAAAATTATCCATAAATTAGCATTAGCCCTCTCACAGCTGCAACATAAAAAAAAACCCTTTTATTTGTTTGTTTTCTGTTTTCTTCCATCTAATACTCTCATGTCCCCCCCAAAGTCAGATCTCCTATGTTCTTCTTCAAGCCCCTCCTGATCTTCCTTTGTGTAAAAGCATTCATTTTTGGACAAAAGATTTAGCCATGCTTTATTATGATAAGATTGCAGAGTTCAGAAGTTCAGTGCTTTAACAAAACCGATAGGCCTCACTGGGCTTTTTCAGCCAGTATTGGCATCATGCTGTTGTGTTTTGGTGTTGAGTGCAATGAGAAGTCGACTGTGTTCTTTTTCAAAAACAAAAAACAAAACAAAAAACAAAATCACTAATGATACGTTAGACCTCAGAAGGATAATAAGGTAAAATATGTATAAAGTATATCTGACTTCTTGCCAATGTTTCATGTATTGACAACACTCTAGTGCACAGGTTCCAAACTCCAGGCCTCAAGGGCCGGTGTCCTGCAGGTTTTAGATGTGTCCTTGATCCAACACAGCTGATACAAATTGCTAAATGACCTCCTCAACATGTCTTGAAGTTCTCCAGAGGCCTAACTAATCATGTGGTCCAGAGGTAATGAACTAATCATGTAATTTAGGTGTGTTGACCCAGCATGAGATCTAAAACCTGCAGGACACCTGCCCTCGAGGCCTGGAGTTCGACACCCCTGCTCTAGTTACTAAGGCTCAGCCTCAAGCTACATAGTGTACTTTGAATTTCGTAGACTTCGGGCATTAAATAGTTTGTGGCATCTGGAATTACCTTTGGACCAGAAGCATGTGCAGGTATCTGACCCACTGGATTTTTCATTGGCAGTAGTTTAATTAGAAATTAGCTACAGTTAGACTTTATGTTCAGTGAGTATTGACTTACATATTTTGTATATTTTTCCAAGATCATTCTACAACTAAAAGCTCTTCCACAATTCAACAATACAGGTTGCTCTTACATTAACAGTACTACGTGTAGGCTGTCTTGTTCAGAGTTTGGAGTTTTTTTTGTAGTTAATCCCTGTTTATTTTGTATTTAATTCGATTCATTTTTTTATATATAGTGCCAAATCACAACAACATGCATCTGAAAGTGCTTTATATTGTAAGGTCTTCACAAAAGATAATGCTAAACACCCATCTCTCAAGCACAGTGGTAGAGGGGTAATGGCTTGTTGCAGTCACTGAGTTGTCTATGAACTCCTCTGTGTACCAAGTTATTCTCTGCTGAAGTGGTTAGCACTGCAGAAAGAAGGTCCCATGTTCAAATCTTATATCTGGCCGGGTCCTTTCTGTGTGGGGTTTGGATGTTCTTCCCATGTCTGCCTGGGTTCTCTGGGTACTTTGGCTTCCTCCCACAGTTCATAGACATACAGTTAGTGGGTTTAGGTTAATTGGTGATTCTAAATTGCCCATGGTGGGAATGTGAGTGCAAATGGTTGTCTCTCTGTGTTTGCCCTGCAGCAGATTGGTGACTTGTCTAGGGTGTACCCTGGCCTGTGGCCCTATGGCAGCTGGGAGAGCCTCCAGGCACCACATGAATACTGCACTGGGTAAGTGGAAGAGAATGGATGGATGGCTGAATAGATGTTTGCTGCTGTAGTGTTTTGGAGCATGTAGAAAAATGAGTCTTCTTGTGTGTTCTGGCTGTGCTAATGATACATCACACTGAGGAGAGATAATTACATTCCAGACTTTTCAACTGTATGCAGAATATTCTGTACAGATGGCTGAAGGTAATGATGGCTGCATTCTGTCCTTTATACTACATCATACAGTTTAGGTGATTAAAGAATATTACTGGGGAGACATTTGTCTGCTTTATGCTTTAATATTTACAAAACAACAAGGTGATAGAAAGATTTAGCAGCAAACATTAATGAAATGACTTATACATACTTAGTGATGATTAAAATGTAATATTTTAAACTTTGTTGCATTGCACAGCTGTCTACTGTAGTTCAGAGTTAATTTTACATTAGGGGGTGGCTGTATCTCAGGACAAAGAATAAGTGATCCACTAATCGGTTGGTGGTTAAATCCCATGTCAGTCTGCAGGCCAGTTATCCTAGGGCAAGAAACTGAACCCCAAGTTTCTCTCCAAAGTGTTTGTTGGAGTGCAAATGTTAGATAAAAAGCACTTAGATATAGAAAAACAAAGTGCTGGTGTGAATGAGGCAGTTCTTTTGATTAAAGTACATCTATAAATGTTCTCTTTGAGTGTTCAAGCAGAGTGGAAAAGGACATTACTAACATAAGGTAGCGACTCAACATTTCTCCTCTATACCCATAGGCCATAAATTACAATTATTAAATGAATCACAATCTCATAGCATTAGATTTTTAAAAAAATGCAGATATCAGAATGTTTTTTGTTGACCTTGTTGTTCACAATGTGGTCACCAGTGACCTGTTTAGATTTAGGCTTAAGTTAGACATCTTCTGTAATGTATTGAGTTCTCTTATTTGGAAAACCCAGCTTGAAATTTTCTAACGGAAGGTCAAATGGAAGAAAGAGACATCATTATCAAGGATAATCAAGGACATTTTTTTTGTTTTTTTAAATCATGAGGCTAAAATCCAACCTAATCCTAAGGCTCACCACTTCACTTGTGGTTGATAAGAGCTACAAATCACACATTTTGTTGAATGTGAAATATGTCATTCTCATAATTGTTTTAGGAACACATTGTAGTGGACTGCAAATAAATTACCTTATTTTTGCTTTTAATTTTTGGGGTGCTAGCCAAAGTTCTCTATTAAAGAAAAAAAACTTGGTGGCTGGGTCATCCCCCATTTGGATTAATGAATTCAATAACTCACACCCCTCCAGGGCTCGCAAAATTTCAAAATCCCTGGTAGCCCTTCGGGCAGAGACTCTTCAGTTTTTGGTAGCCCAAAATAAATTTAAGTAGCCCGAATAAAAAAGAGAGCAATTTTTTGATTGATGATTTGTTTCCTGTTTTGTTTCCTTTACAATATTATACATTAAAGTATAATATTGTAATGGAAACAAAACATTAATCAAAAAAATTGTTGAAACACAAATTACAACATTGTATAAAATTACAATCATCAACTCAAATACTTGGTTCTAATTGAACAGAAATTTCTATGAACTTGTAAGAACTGTGTAGAACATGAATCAGTCTGTGTCAGATCCTGAATTTGAAATTTCCACTGAAGTCACGGGTAAGAGGCAAGTGGAACCAAGATCTAGGCCATTTGCTTTTTGAAGTTTGCAAAGACTGCTAAATTGTGCCAGTGGTAGTTCACTCTTTGCAACATAGTACGCTGTTCTAAACTGATTTTCAGGTTCATTTTTAGTATGTTATTTGCAATTGGTGTTTTTTTTCTGGGAAAGATATTGCAGACTGAGCAGTAATGCATTTCTTGCATTTCTCATGGGTTCTAATGGGGGCCTTTCTTAAAATTACTGGTCCCAGTAACAAAGGCGCTTGTCAACTCAGAAATCAAGGGAAAACCAACAGCACACCCAGCAGAACATTATGTTATTTACACGGGTGCACATAAGTGGTCCGCATGTGTGCATTCGCTGTCAAAATAAAAGACGCGCACCAGATAAGAAGTTGCAACGCACGTTTGCGTCCATATAAAAGGCACTGTTTTTGTCCGCTAGAGTGGGATTTTCACGGCACATTCTGCACCAAATCTCTGTGCGTTCATCATTTGTTTGAAGCCAGCTCACCTCCTGCAACCACTTTTCCGAGAATACGCGCTTCTTTTGCGGTTCGGACTCTTTCTGACATTTTTTTGGAGGTGGAGGAACACCAAAGTAATTGCTTAAAGGATTTTGCTTCTTTGACATCTTTAAGAGTTCTAAACTTATGTCTGTCCTCCTCCAGAAAATCCTATGTACGCAAACACGCGTTGCAACTTCTTATCTTGTGCGCGTTTTTTATTTTGACAGCGAATGCGCACCTGCGGACCACTTATGTGCACCCCTGGTTATTTAGCTTGTCATATTGCAGCCACAGAAATTCTTTTGTCCATGAAACCATAAAGCTGCACTTTATTTTTGCCTTATAGTCTGATTTGTCATAACTTTTCCGTTTTGTGGTAAGCTTTTCTTTGGCTGTCACTTCTTCACCCTGACCTATCTTATTTGGCTCAGCAGAACTAAAATATATATCCTGCTGCTTTTACACACGCACTCACATAACGCTCAGCGATTCTCTGCGCGATCAACCTCTCACATGTTTAAGCTTGCTGCGGGAGATTTCACTTGTCATGTTTGCATAGTAAGCTAACGATTGATAAGACGATGTCACAGGAATTGGTGCGCAAATTATCGTCACTCACCAATCAGTACTGTCGCTCTCTATACACAGTTCGCGCGATTGCAAAGTGAAAGCAAAAAACAAGCGCAAATTCAAACGCGATTTCAATATGTCACATATTGACAGTGGCTCACCGATGCCAAATACATAATTACCCAGCTACATTTCCAAAAGAATGCAAAAGCATTGACATATATTTTTCCTTCCTATGACAGCCCGACGGACAGGGCAGAGACAGATTTTGGTAGCCTGACTGGAAAAATCGCTAGCCCCGGGACGTCGGGCTAGCGATTTTGCGAGCCCTGCCCTCCTAAACTGACTTATTTCAAACCAACTCAAATTAAAGTTTAAAAGCACATATATGTCCATATAAAACTGCATAATATGACCGCAAACCCATCAAATTATAAATATCCTCAAAAAAGGGGTTTGATGAAAAAGCACCAAAAGAAATTTAAAAAAAAACAGTCAAAGTTCTAACTACCAGCTCGAATCGAGCTAAACCAAAGCGACTAGGTACAAGTGGAAAAAGAGCTACAAGAGTTTCTTTTTTTCCTAGGCCCCCCTTTGTTTTACAAGAAAAATCCCCCCCCGCACGTGCGCACGCACAAACACATCCTCCAACCACACACACACCCATATTTTGCTCCATTGCGGTTTATTTCACAACTCAAACATTTAGTAAACAATTAAGCAAATACAAGTAAGCTGCAATAAATTAAAGGAAGTCATAAAATAAACTGCTAAGTCTTTTAAAAACTGTCCACACCTACACGGGTATTTTTGAAAACGCAGCTGTTTCTATGCGTTTGGACCTTTCGTCCACACGTAAACGGCGTTTCAAATCACCGAAAATGGAGATTTTTTAAAACTCCTTTTTTGCGTTTACGTGTGGACGAGGAATACACAGTTTGTCACGCAACGTCAAAGGTATGTGCCTTTTTTCACGTCATGCTGTGCGCACGTTATTGTCCCTCCATTTAGAAAGGCAGAGGCATCACGGTGTAATTATTTTACGTGTAGTTGTTTTTTTCCTGTGTAATAATATTCAACATTGCTATCAATACATTTTTCAAAACATGCCTCTCTGTGCAAAATGGGTTTAAAAACATAAACAACTGTAGGATACTGTTAGTCCGTGATTTGAACCGAGGGAACAAATTGTGGCAGGATCAGCCTGATATTATTTGTATCCCACTGTAACTTTACTGTATAAAGAGCTAACATCTCCAAAATGTCAGGAGTAGTTAGTCATTACAAGAAGTGTTTATGAACTAAAAATCAAGACTGTGGGACACTGTTTGTCTGTGATTTGAAGATCCCAACGCGTGCTCCCGATGAAGGGAAAATCAATTATGCAGGGGAGATCTACCTCCGCACTTGTGCAGGTGAAACCATATTTTCCAGTCTTTGGCTTAGAATGAAGTTGGTTTGGAAACATATTCAGCGATGCTTCATCTCCTGCTTTGCGTTTGTGTGGGAGCCCGTGCTAGCAGTGTCCCCCCCCTTTTCATACCGCGCCCCCCCCTACAATGCCCCACACTTTGGGAAGCTCTGTCTTAATGCATGCTCAATTATCCAGGGAAGGGAATTTCAAAAAGTTAATTCTGTTCATCTGGATGTAGCGTTTTCAGTGGGAGAAACATTTAGTCATGCATTCAAATGACTCAACTGACTGCAGGTATCCCTCAACCTACAGTCAGCTGTGACTAAAGATGTCACTTGGATGAGTTACAAAACGTTGGCTGAAATGTTGCCTGTCTGTCTTTGGACGCTCGGCTCGACTTTATGGTTTATACTTTTGGTTTATGGTTTGTGCCTTGCATCTTGGCTTGTGACAGCTGGAATAGGCACAAGCCCTGCCTTCACCACTAGTGTGGGGAGCAGTCAATGGTATCAGTTCCTTCATCCTCTAGGAACTGTCTGCATACTCTCAACACATGGGCAAGGGGATTGTCATGCACCACTCCACCAGGATAGGATTTGACATTGTGCCTGTAGAGGTACATGCATTCCTCCATGGATATACCTCGTCAGACCATCACTGACCCACCACCAAACCGGTCATGCTGAAAAATATTACAAGCAGCATAACATTCACCATGGCTTTCCCAGACCCTTTCACAGCTGTCGCTCAGGATGAACCTGCTCTTGTGTGTGAAAAGCACAGGGTGCCAGTGGTGTACCTGCCAATTCTGGTAGGCTATGACAAACGCCAGTCTTGCTCCACAGGACCTGGCAGTCAGCACAAGACACACTAAAGGACTTTGGTCCCTTTTAATTCTGTTAACAGTGTATGTCATTGCATTCTATGTTTATTTACATTTTACACAGCACATCGGCCACTAGACTACAATCACTTGCCCCCTGCTGTTCAAAATATGGTTAATTAAAATTGTGTGAATGAATGGCACAATAAATTCATGGTTAAAAAAAGTAAAAGCTTGGAGGTAAGCATAAAACAATAATTATTATAAGCTTTGTGCCATTGAACATTTGCATAAGAAGAATTTTTTTACTTTGATAAGCTCTTAATGGGAAAGTATTGCCTAGTGCAGATCTATGGAAAATTAATCAGTGAGCCTCTTTCATCATCTGCTGTGAATATTAATTACCAGCCCCACAAATTGCAAGTGTATCATTTCTGCTAATCTGGCTGATAAACAACAGAAAAGTGTTAATGATGAATGGGACCAGCTTCCATTCTATTCAGTGTTTTTGAAGTGTGCTGTTTCTTTTCAGGGAAGAACTGTTTATATCTATCTTCTGCCTCTTTTCTGTCAGTCATCACTCCTCTGCTTCACCTTTGTCAAATGTCACTGAGCAGAGAGGCCATGGGCTATTACTGGCATTCACCACTGACAAGAGGAACTCACACACAAACATGCATGCACGCACACATGCACGCACACACACATGACCATATTGCTGTGGACAAATGTCGTGGCATATATGCAGGCAGGAAGATGGGTTATTTTTTGATTGATACTGACAGTATAATCCAGTTTCACACAGATCTAAGAAAACACACACACACACACACACACACACACACACACACACACACACACACACACACACACACACACACACACACACACACACACACAAATAGAACACATTTGGCAGAGCCAGACCAGAAGCAGGCTGGATATTGAGTCAGCCTCATTTTATGATGTGAGTGATTAATCTAGAACAGCGGTCCCCAACCTTTTTTGCGCCACGGACCGGTTTATGCCCGACAATATTTTCACAGACCGGCCTTTAAGGTCTCGCGGATAAATACAACAAAATAAAACTAGAGAAAACCGAGTTAATGATAAAAACAATAACAAAATAACGCTGAAAACCGATTAAAAACCCTGAAAACCATACATTTCAGACCTGAGCCTCAACTCTCGCAGCCCGGTACCAAACGACTCACGGACCGGTACCGGTCCGAGGCCCGGGGGTTGGGGACCGCTGATCTGGAATATGTGCATAATGCTGTGTGTGTTTGTGTGTGTGTGTGTGTTGTTTTCAAAGCTTTAAAAGTGTCTCTCTGCGCTGTTTTAGAACAGCTTTCATTCTTCCCAAAGCCAGAATCTGACAGAAAAAGTGTTTTGTTTTTTTTTACTAGATTTTACCATTTTCAACAGAATTTTAACGGCGACTTACATCAGTCCAACTTAAAACATTTAAACCACTTAAAATGTTACTCTGCTGAAGGGTGATCCAATAGCTCAACTAATATTCAATTAAACCACAACAAAATAACTTCATTATACCACCAGTGGTATAATTAACATCATTCACTTTGCCAGTGTGCTCCACTGCTCAGCTGTGCATCTGCAGTCCTTTAGATACAGATATGCAGCTGAGTCTTGTCCTGTCGAGGTGGTTCTTCTATGTTGTGCCATGCGTTTATGGAGTGGCTGTTTGGTTTCTAGAAAGTAGAGGTCAGAGCACTCCTCAATGCACTGCGCTGCATGCAGTATGTTGTTTAGTTTGTGTTTAGGAGTCCTTGGGATGAACCAGCTTTTGTCTGTGTGTGGCTGGGTTTAAACTGGACTGCGACATCATACTTGGAGAAAATTATCCTGAGTTTCTCTGACAAACCTCCTAAGTGATGACTATGCTGATATTTGCCATTCAGTCTGACCTTTACTGTGCATCTTTGCTGATTTGATGAAAGCCCAATTGTTTTAAGAGTTTTCTTTACATGTTTGTGTTCCCTTTTCTTTCCCTTCTGCCTTAGAAGGAAACATTTTCTGCCCGGTGGTGCAGGCTGCTGATCATTCCAAGCTTGTGTTCCAGAGGGTGGTGGGAGTCGAAGAGTAGGTGCTGATCTGTGTGTGTGGGTTTCTTTAATGTTAATGCTTCCATCCTCCTCAATGCATGCAGCACAGTCTAGAAATGGCAAACTATTATACTTTGGCTATTCCCTGGTGATCTTCATACTTCTATCCACTAAGTTGATGAGAACAGTGAAGGCTTTTACTTCTTGGGTTTTGATTTTGAACCATGCGCCATCCACACTTCTGGTACTGGAGCTTCTCACTCACATTATCAAGTACATTCATGACAAAGACACACACATACACTCACACCATAAGAAGATTGTTGATTTATGTATCTGTCCATTTTCATATTTTTCTGTTACAGGTGCAGAAGTGGATAATACATCATGCTTCATCATTTCATTTTATTTTCTCCAATTTTTCCCCCCTTCCTTTTTTCTCTGCCTCTCAGCTTAGGCATAGTCATACTACACATATACTGTAATAACTACAATAACACTAATAGAAATGAATAAATAAACAGATAAAAGAAACACACGGACACGAGGAGCCTGCAGAGAATTTATAGAGCTCATCTTGGAAAAGCTAAATGTGTTTGGTGCGAATTCTTCTGAAAGCTGCCAGACAAGACAGTTTAAAAAATGTGTTTGCATAGAAAGCTTCTACTCTATTCTAGAAATGTATTTTTGAGCGTGACATGGAGTTGAATCATTCACTATTCAAATGTAGCAATGGTCATAGGCTGCTGAACATGCAGAGGACTTTTCCAACATGCTGCTAGGTAGTGTGATATTAGCATTTTGCTCAAAAACTAGTGCAACTTTACAGAGCAGTAAACCTTTAGCACTGTTCATAAGTGGAAAGCAGGATGTTATTTATAATGTAGAACTCTCTACTATATTTTAGAAAAAGCTCACAGCTATTACTGTCAGTAACTTTATGGAATCTCTCGAAGAGCTTCTATCAATTCAAAACTGCTGCTGTGGCATTTATATTAAAGTTATACTTAAAAATAGTATAGTATATATAGTATGTATTCTGTCATCCTTGATCCTTTAACTAACAAAGTGGCATCTTCTCATTGAAGCCAAATAAACCAGTGAATTAACTTTGTTGGAGCTTAAACCTCATTTACCTCTGTCAGATATTTCCTCCATGTCCTGATCCTGCTAGCATCAGTCCTCTGTGGCTGCTCTTGTATTCAGCATGCCAGTCATCTTTATGCCTTCCTCTCTTCACATAGTGGCATGTCTTTTAACAGGGGACCTTATTAGGCAGCTCAGGGATGAATTCCCTTCCTGCATGATTATATACTTTTCTTCCACACTGGAATGAATCTGCAAATCCTTGCCTCAGTTTTCCTCTTTCATCTTTTGCCTTTTCCCTATGTCCTTTTATTTCTCTGACCCTCAGTGCTGTTTTGCTCTCATCCTCAGTCTGTTTCCTTCTTCCTCATGCCATTCTTGTGCTTGGATTTTTCTCCTTCCTTCTTTGCCTGTCTTTGCCCTTAGCCATGTTGCCATCCAACTGTCAAATGAATTTTTGAGCAAACTTTTGAAATGGAGCCCAAACTAAAAAGTAAATTAATGTGTGACTATCAGCTGCTTCAGTTAAAGCAACTAAATATGTTTTTTAATGTACAGTGGGGCCATTCAGCAGAATAGAAATGAAAGCCAAATCATCGATTTTGAGGAGAGTAATGGATCAAATTAAATCAGCATCCAGTGATCATTTTCATGTGGAAAATAAGTACTCTGTTGCACCTTTTAAAAGTACACAGCTGAGGTGCTGCAGTTGTATACTTGTGGTTTGTACTGCATGGAAACTATGCTTAAACTGTTGGTCACAATTTTGCACCTTGATGCACAAAAACGGACCTTTTAAAAAGGTGCAAAATTACTGTAGTTATTATTATTGTATATAAATATAAATATATAAAGTGCCTTATAATAATATAATTGAGCTGTATGTATATTTTAGAGCTATTTAATTATATTTCTTAACTTAAATAAATAAAAAAAATAAATTAAATAAAAACTTTGGGTTATTTTATTCAGTTTAGTCAGTTAGTGATCTTACTGTCTTGGAGCAACTGTGACCACATAATTTCCTCAGGGATTAATAAAGTGTTTTCATTCTGATTGAGGCAACTGTTGTTGTGATCTGGCTTTTGAATGAATGAATTGAAATTGAGGTACAGTATTGGGGTTGGAGGGAATTAGCAGAAGCTACTTTCCTGCTGTAGTTCCAGGTAAACTGCACGTTTATTTAATTATTATTGCCTTTGGTGCTGTTGCAGCTAAACGATGAGCCCGAGGTGTTCAGGCTCAAAGCTAATTTAAATGATCTTCAATATGCTGCAGTACGCTTACACTGTCAGCTTCAGGCACATCACTCTGGCTTCTAGTTAGAGATCATATCCACTGACTCATATACAGGGAGTTTGTTTTTAGCTAAATGCTTCAGCTAGCGCCTCTGTCCCAGCAGATGTGAAAGTTTGCTGGTTCCCCAGTTACTTCATACAGGGAGTGCAGAATTATTAGGCAAGTTGTATTTTTGAGGAATAATTTTATGAATTTTAACAACAACCATGTTCTCAATGAACCCAAAAAACTCATTAATATCAAAGCTGAATGTTTTTGGAAGTAGTTTTTAGTTTGTTTTTAGTTTTAGCTATTTTAGGGGGATATCTGTGTGTGCAGGTGACTATTACTGTGCATAATTATTAGGCAACTTAACAAAAAACAAATATATACCCATTTCAATTATTTATTTTTACCAGTGAAACCAATATAACATCTCCACATTCACAAATATACATTTCTGACATTCAAAAACAAAACAAAAACAAATCAGTGACCAACATAGCCACCTTTCTTTGCAAGGACACTCAAAAGCCTGCCATCCATGGATTCTGTCAGTGTTTTGATCTGTTCACCATCAATATTGCGTGCAGCAGCAACCACAGCCTCCAGACACTGTTCAGAGAGGTGTACTGTTTTCCCTCCTTGTAAATCTCACATTTGATGATGGACCACAGGTTCTCAATGGGGTTCAGATGAGGTGAACAAGGATGCCATGTCATTAGTTTTTCTTCTTTTATACCCTTTCTTGCCAGCCACGCTGTGGAGTACTTGGACGCGTGTGATGGAGCATTGTCCTGCATGAAAATCATGTTTTTCTTGAAGGATGCAGACTTCTTCCTGTACCACTGCTTGAAGAAGGTGTCTTCCAGAAACTGGCAGTAGGACTGGGAGTTGAGCTTGACTTCATCCTCAACCCGAAAAGGCCCCACAAGCTCATCTTTGATGATACCAGCCCAAACCATATACTCCACCTCCACCTTGCTGGCGTCTGAGTTGGACTGGAGCTCTCTGCCCTTTACCAATCCAGCCACGGGCCCATCCATCTGGCCCATCAAGACTCACTCTCATTTCATCAGTCCATAAAACCTTAGAAAAATCAGTCTTGAGATATTTCTTGGCCCAGTCTTGACGTTTCAGCTTGTGTGTCTTGTTCAGTGGTGGTCGTCTTTCAGCCTTTCTTACCTTGGCCATGTCTCTGAGTATTGCACACCTTGTGCTTTTGGGCACTCCAGTGATGTTGCAGCTCTGAAATATGGCCAAACTGGTGGCAAGTGGCATCTTGGCAGCTGCACGCTTGACTTTTCTCAGTTCATGGGCAGTTATTTTGCGCCTTGGTTTTTCCACACGCTTCTTGCGACCCTGTTGACTATTTTGAATGAAACGCTTGATTGTTCGATGATCACGCTTCAGAAGCTTTGCAATTTTGAGACTGCTGCATCCCTCTGCAAGATATCTCACTATTTTTGACTTTTCTGAGCCTGTCAAGTCCTTCTTTTGACCCATTTTGCCAAAGGAAAGGACGTTGCCTAATAATTATGCACACCTGATATAGGGTGTTGATGTCATTAGACCACACCCCTTCTCATTACAGAGATGCACATCACCTAATATGCTTAATTGGTAGTAGGCTTTCGAGCCTATACAGCTTGGAGTAAGACAACATGCATGAAGAGGATGATGTGGACAAAATACTCATTTGCCTAATAATTCTGCACTCCCTGTACATTTCATATTTTGATGGAGCTCCAATACTAGCTACTTATTACCAGTGTTGGTCAAGTTACTTGAAAAAAGTAATCAGTAATTAATTACTTAGTTACTTAGTTACTTTTTAAAAACACGATTTACAACCTGAATAGGTAATAAAGCGATAGATCTTTCAGCCCAATTCGACTTTTTCTGCATAATCCATCATACAAAATGTAATCAAATGGAAAAGTCTCTTTTTAAAACTTGTTTTATTAGTTTTAACCTTTTAACTTTATGCATCAAGCAAAAATTTAATTATATGCAACATTCTCTGACTGGAAGAAATTTGTTTAACATTTAAACTTATTTTCTGCACATTCCAGCACATAAAATATATATATATATATATATTTTTTGTGTTTACACTCACTCTTTCAAATAGATGCAAGTAAAACACAGCAGAAAATAAATAACATCAAAGACTAGAGACTAGTTGCTCTATTTTCACCTGTAAAGCAGGAGTGGCGTAGGTGGAGGTTTGCCCTGGTGCAGGAAGTTTAGGGGTTTTATTTCGCTGTAAAAATAAGTTTTCTTCCCATGCACAACAGACACTAATGTTTTTGTCACTTTTTATGGAATCAAACTCAAAATAAGGTCAGTACTTCCAAGCTTTAAACGCTGCACGCTCATATTTTTTCCCTGCACTCGATATATGGTCCACTGTTGATCTGCACACAGCTGTTGTCACGAACGTCGCACTCGCTTACGTCACTATCATGAGACATTCTCGCAAAAAAATCACGGTTTTAGTAACGCAGTAACGCAGCGTTCCTACGGGAAAGTAACAGTAATCTAATTACCGTTTTTGCAATAGTAATCCCTTACTTTACTTTTTTCAGGTAACGAGTAATCAGATTACAGTAATGCGTTACAAGTAACGCATTACTGCCCATTTCTGCTTATCACAACTACTGAACAAACATAAACACATACAGCAAGCATATGGTGAAGCCACTGTGATCTGACCATCTGACCCTGCCTTGTATCAGCACAACCACCAGAGTAATACAATGCTTGAAGACTGAGTAATCTGCCACCTGGTGGTATGTACTGAGAATGTGCGAAAGCTTAAGCCTATGAGCATGAGCTCTGGGTTAATGAGTCCCCAGTTACAGACAAATCTCTCCACACAAATGAATATCACTGCACAGATCTGCAGCAAAAGTCACGTGCAACCCCCCCCCCCCGAAAAAGCTGGGCGACTTGTAACTCATGACTTGGATTTTCATTGATTTGAGCAAGGCTTTCCAAACATTAATGTCTCCTACACTTAAAGATTTATTAAAAAATTTACAAATCTTATTACACACACACATTGTGATCGGAGTATATACACACAGATTTCTGTATGTGCACACAAATGTACACACAAATCACACACCATCCACCCATTAGTACATCAGGCGGCTGAGCAAAGAAGTCTCGGCACAGACTAATTAGCAGTGAACAAACTGTATATACAAAACAATATGCCACACCAGAGATTCCAGAGGTTTTATGACAGTGTGATTAACACATAGGCAGAAAATGTCCAAGACTGGTAATACAACAATTTAAAACAACAGTTTCCTAAATTCAGTCTCTGCCATGGCATCATCTATACATGTGTTTATTGATATAATAAGTTAATTAAAACTGGTAGGAGGTGGTTAGTTTGTGATATTGGCTATTACTGTCAAGGAGCAGGCATGTGGCAGGCAGAGGGTGGACCCAGATGCAGGACTCATATGACAGTTTAAACACCCCAGCTTTATTTGTTGGAACAAGTGAAGCAACAAAACAGGACCTAAACTCATTCAAGGCTCACAGAAAGCCAAAAGCTCACATACCATGAAGGAGACTGCGATAGCCAACAGAGGAAGATGCAGACATTAAATACACAAAAGGCCAAACAAGTGAACAGACTTGGGAGCACAGCTGACACAAATCCGGACCAATGATGGAAAGGGAGCAAAACTGAACATGATGCACACAGGATGGGAGACTATACAGGAAGAAACAGACACTGAGACCCAGGCTGAGACACATGGGCTCAACATTGGGACAGTGACAGACATGAACTGACCAGAAATCAAGAATTCTAAATACCAACACAGAGGCCCTGAAAGGTGACATGTTCAGAAACTAGAAAAAAAAAAAAAGTACAGAAGCTCAAACCCAAAACTCACAATAGCCTAGAAAATAACATATTCTGGAGTCCAACGTCATTCTCTTAAACTATACAAAAATAAGTCCAGAACAAAAGCACGGTATTGTGACAATTACTCTGACCACTCTTGTATAGAAGTTTGTGTCGTAAATGACAATTATACTACAGCAGCAGAATTCTTTGTCCATCACAGAATGAGTTAAAGATTCAAGTGTCATACTTGAATCTTTAACTTTAACTCAATTGACCTTTTCTCCTCTGACTTTATATAACAATTTCCAGATCCAAAAGTCCATATTGTGATTGCATTGATTGCATGATTGATTGCATGATCAACCCTGACTCCTAATTACAACCCTATGCAGAACCCACAGTTTGTTGGCATACATAAACAAAATGATGGGGGTTTGATAGGAAATGAGAAAAGATGGAATATCCATATTCCTGGGCTATGGAAGTGTCTGGAATTATAGTGTGTTGTTAGTCCATAGATGCTACCCTGAGTTTTGACTCATATCTGAGTGTACTGTCACCAAGAGCAATAATCATTTGGCAACGTGGGCTACTTGTTTAATTTTTTGCTGTTTGGTCCTTTAGCTCTGTAGAATTAAAAATGAATAAAGAGCTTCTTTGTAGTTTGTAGTGCACTTTCAACAGCTGGGCCTACTGTGCCCAGATCAGCCAATAGACACATGACAGTTATCTTTGAATTGGCTAATAGGTGGAGGCTTGACACCTGAAAGACAAGAGCAACAGAAAAACAGAGCAATGTATCTTGGCATGTATCAACAATCAAGTTGTAAAAAACAATGAGGAGTCACTGCTGTTTTCTGGCTATTGTCTGTGCTTTTTTTTTTTTTTTAATGTTTTCTTACTGTTCATGGTGAACTCTGATTTAATTCCTTTTCTGCTTGTAGATGATTTTCTACCAGTTGTCATACTACCTACAGATCAGTTATTGTTATCATAACAATAACATCTCATAACAATGTTATGAGATGTGCCATGTCCATGTGCCAGGTGCTTCTCCACAGCCTCTGTAATGATTTCCCACAATCTCTATGTGTAGTCAAAGACCAATGCTCACTCCTTGAAGGATTGCTCTTTATTTTAAACTAGTTTCTACAGTGTTAAAGATGTAAAAATTTTACATTAACACATATTTTATTATTTTTTTTAAAAGGACACTTTTAAGAAAATCATGTTATCTTTGCAGTTGCATAAACTTCTTGAACTTAGCGGTGGTATAGATGTAAGTTTAAAACTAACCTTAATGCTTGTGGATGTTAAGAGGTTAAAGTAAACTATTTTTGGCATTTTTGAAAGATTTTCACACTTTTGGAAATGCCTTAAAAAGATTCATCAGGTTGTTATCCGGAATGGTTTCCTGGTTTACTGGCCATACATACATCAAACACGGATAAGAATGACTGAGGGGTTAGAGCTGGAAACATCAGGAATCAACAACTAAGAGCAGCTAAGATTAGTGAGTTCTTTGTAGTTAGCTCCTCCATTCACAGTCTCTGCTTAACAGTTATTCTGGACTAATGAGGGAAACTAATAAGAACACAACACAAAACACAAAAGGCGAGACAAATAGACCAATGTGATATCAGTGTGTTTGATTACCACTGTAAAGGATGAAAGAGGTGTTGTAATGGCAGACCTTTTCCTAAATCGTTACTAAAAATGAAAGGTCAAGATGCAAACCTTAAATGCTGTAATTTGTATTTTGGATAGCCTAAAACCAATTTGATAGATGATAGATAGATGAGCTTACATTTATACATAAGCTTACATTTATATGGTGGTCCTACCTACAACTTCAAATGCTTTTGGAACCATATCAACATAGGGCAGGCATATATGAAGATTTATCACCTTGAGGTAGCTGTTGTTGTGATTTGCGCCATGTAAAAGAAACTCAATTAAATTTTTAAGGTGGCATATGTGACTACAAGTGAAATTGATCTTAAACAGCTGAGAGCATTTACTTTCTTGGGTATCAACCACTCAATCAAAAGTTTATTTGTCCTTCACCTTTCATACAGCTTTGCAGGTCAGAGTGCTTTACAGAACAATAATAACCAATAGTAAAAAAGCCCCAGCACAGTTGCTCTTTTTCACTCTCTGTTACACACCTACACGCAGAGACAAAAATATCACTACTGAGCCCACCATATAAAACATTAAAAACTTACATGAAGAAGTGCTATCAGTGAGGAAAAATCAAACACTGGGAAAAAATCCTAAATAATATAAAACACAAGAAACCAAAGAACAGTATATAAATAAAACAGTGTAAGAAACACCATAAATAATTAAACGAGGGTAAAACCGTATTTGGTGCTTAAAAATTATTTAGATCTCTGAGTAAGAAGTTGCTCTGGCTTGTCACTGAGATAACAATTATTATTTACATACTTTGAAAATCTCAGGATTAAGTTTTTTTCTTACTCACTTAGGTACTGTAACACTTTGTCTGTTTTTGGGACTAATTGTTTTTGCGCTTTTGTTAAATAGAAGCGGTGGGACATGCATGCAATGCAACAGGAGGGGTTGTAGGAGTAATTTTTCTAGGAGTCTTTCATAGCCATGACATCTGAATGGTTCTGAAGGAATTATGCGTTCTATAGACATGCATGTCCTTCTCACCATTGTTTATGATAACCTTGTCTGTTAAAAAGGATGGGCCATTTATATGGATACACCGTAATAAAATGGGAATGGTTGGTGATATTAAAGTCCGGTTTGTGGCACATTAGTATATGTGAGGGGGGCAAACTCCTCAAGATGGGTGGTGACCATGGTGGCCATTTAGAAGTTGGCCATCTTGGATACAACTTTTGTTTTTTCAATAGGAAGAGGGCCATGTGACACATCAAACGTATTGGTAATGTCACAAGAAAAACAATGGTGTGCTTGGTTTCAACGTAACTTTATTCTTTCATGAGTTATTTACAAGTTTCTCTTTGTTCACAGCCATTGACATGTCGAAGAGGTTAACACGTGAGGAGCAGATTGAAATTGTGTTGATATCTGGTGAACGCAGTAACCGGGTCATTGCAGCAGATTTCAATGCTACAAGACCACCCATCTCCCATGCTACAGTTAGCAGATGACCCCAAAGATAAGCCCTGTACAGTGTAAAAGTTACACTGATCTCTATGTTGAATTTTCAGAGTCAGTTTTACTCTGATTAGAATTAAATTCAGTTATAGAGTAAACTGTCATTAACACTCACAATTGTTACTATATTTTCACTCTGTACAGGGCTGGACCATATGTTCACTGGCTCTTCGTTGAAATGGATTATTTTAGGCTTGCGTTAACACTGCTGGACGGACAAGGTAAGCGACTCATGTTGTAACTGACGTCAGACGCCGGAGATTTTGGCGGAAAATTAAAGCAAATGGTAGTTTAGATTTGAACAAATTCATTTAAGCTTCAGTATTACCAAATACACTTATCAATTGTCTTATAACTAACAATATTTGTCTAAATAATCTCCAACACCCTGGAGAACAACGGGGAGAGTTTAGAGACTCTCCAAGATTATATTGATCAGTGCTTTCAGGATCTCGTGATGAAGAAGGCCCAGAGTGCAGCTTCCCCGGCCAAATCTGAGACGCCGTCGTCGAAAAGACAACGCCCGGCAGATTCCCCCGGCACAACATTGCCAGCTGGCAAAGATATTGCCGACATACTGGAGTCAATAGACAAGCGATTGTCCAGTTTCGACGCAAGGCTGTCCTTGGTGGAGATTCTTCACCGGGAATTTAAATGCTTGCGAGAATCCCTGGAGTTCAGCCAGCAGCAGGTGGAAACGCTTGCTGCTGAAAATGCCACGCTAAGGGAGTCGGTGAAATGTCTCACAGAAAATGTTACCCAGCTCAATAAAGAAAATAAAAAAATAAAAGAAACAGTTATTGATCTACAAGCTCGTAGCATGCGTGATAATCTGGTATTTTCTGGTATTCCAGAAGCCGCTGGAGAGGACGCGGAGAGCACGGTAAAAAGCTTCATCAAAACCCACCTGAAGCTGCCGGAGGACACGGTGAAGAACATCGTCTTCGATAGGGTGCATCGCCTCGGCCCCATTCGGGCTACGGCCGGGAGACCACGTCCTATCGTGGCCAAATTCGGCCACTTCAAACAAAAGCAACATGTGAAAAGCCGCGGCAGGGAATTAAAAGGAACGGACTTCAGCGTGAACGACCAGTTCCCCAAAGAGATCTTGGAACGACGCAGGGTCCTCTTCCCAATCCGACGCAGCTTCATCCAGAAGGGCTCCCGCGCTGTCATCGCTGTGGACCGGCTGTACGTGGACGGACAGCTCCACCGCGACCCCAACATCACTCCGTGGCTGTATTAACTTCACACCAGATAAGAATCAGCTACACCCTTTCCCTATCCACTCACACTAACTTGCATTAACATCTGTTTAACTTACCGGTATCAAATTGCATCTTAAAGTGTGATTTCATAGCAGAATTAACACCGTCACTCTCCGTCAGTGATTTAATTGGAATGTTTACGTTTTGTTTTTTTTTCTTCTCGTTTTTTTTTTCCTCTTTTCCCCCCCTTGTTTTTATGCTGCTCACCCTTGTCCTTGGTTTCTTTCTTTATTTCTTTCACTGCCTCGATCACCTGCTTCGACACTCATCCACAAACAACATCCTTTATTTCGACACATACGCACCATGCGCTCAATGGCAGCACATTTACATCAGTCAGACAGCGCACACAGTCGTATAGGATACACACACTTAAGCCAAGCCTACTCATATTAGTAAATATGCACACACATAGTCAGACTCAGGGAGCATCTCGCCACACATTTTTTCTCTCTCTCCTTCTCTTTATTTATGAACAAGTGATGTATTCTCTCCACCTGTCTAAGCGACACACACAGCATACATCCCTAGTTATACACAAACATCTATGGGGTGCACTGAGGTTCGTTACATGGAATATAAATGGAGCTGGCTCCAGAGAAAAGAGGTTAAAAATACTTAACCAACTCAAAAAACTACAGGCAGATGTTGTCCTTTTACAAGAGACCCACAGACCTCTTAGAGGTTCGAATGAACTTAAAACACCTGAGTTTCCTAATGTGTTCTCAGCTTGTTATAATTCTAGACAAAGGGGAGTAGCAATTTTAATACATAAAAATATTAATTTCACAGTACTTGATACAGTTATAGATCCAGAGGGCAGATTCTTAATCATTAAACTATCTATACTTGATAAAAAAGCTATGTATTGCAAGTGTATATGGTCCAAATGTTGATGATCCCTCATTCTTTCACGTTTTTTTCAGTGCACTCTCTGAACACTTAGATGGCACACTTGTTCTTGGAGGCGACCTCAACCTTGGACTAAATGAAGAAATGGATAGGCTCAATACAGCAGGAACTCAGCGTAATTGGCAGTCCACAAATATAATCAAACAGTATATGAGCGACTTTGGTCTTTGCGATGCATGGCGCTCCCTTCACCCCACCAGTAAGGAATATACTTTTTTCTCACATGTCCATCACTCTTACTCTCGTCTGGATTATTTTCTGGTCAGCAGCTCAAATAAACAAATAAACAACATTTTCAGGGATTTCTATAAAACGTTGTATTCACCACAAATAAACCCATCTAAAAAGGAAATTGATCAGTTTTTGGACAACATAACTCTTCCAAAATTATTAGACACTCAAGCAATGGCACTGGATTCACCACTGACACCAGGCGAACTCCAGGAAGCCCTGATAAGTATGCCCAATAATAAGCCTCCAGGTCCAGACGGCTTTCCTGCAGAATTCTACAAAGAATTCTAGCAGGACGATTCTAGCACCAGTTTTCTACAGAACGTTATTGGAAATCAAAGAAAAGGGCAGACTTCCATCAAATATGAATTCTGCAAACATTAATTTCCTGCTAAAACCAGGCAAAGACCCTGTATATCCCTCAAGCTATCGTCCAATATCCCTTATAAATGTAGACCTTAAAATAATCTGCAAAGCTCTCTCAAAGAGACTGGAGAAAATAACCCCCCTCTTAATTCATCCTGACCAAACTGGTTTCATAAAAGGTAGGCACTCATCAACAAATACACGTAGATTACTTAATTTGATAGACTTCTCATACAGTAAAAACCTAGAAACTACAATATTCTCTTTAGACGCAGAAAAAGCATTTGACAGAGTTAACTGGAAATTTCTATTTGCAACTTTACACAAATTTGGTTTTGGATCCTCTTTCATAAACTGGTTAAAAATATTATATAATTCCCCAACAGCTTGTGTCAGAACAAATGACCAGACATCCTCCAGCTTCTGTCTCTTGAGGGGCACCAGGCAGGGATGCCCACTCTCCCCTTGACTGTTTGCAATTTTTATTGAACCACTAGCAGCAGCAATTAGACAGAATTCAGTAATTAAGGGCATAAAATGCAAGAACGTGGAACATAAAATCAGCCTTTATGCGGATGATGTGTTACTCTTTCTCCAAAATTCACAAACCAATATCTCTGGGGTGATTGAATTGATAAACTCTTTTGAAAGAATATCAGATTACTCAATTAACTGGTTAAAATCTACAGTCCTACCGATTAATTGCTCCTTCCATAATTCCTCTTCTACACCACTGCAATCGGGAAATATAAAATATTTAGGTATTAATGTTTCTCCCAAGCTTGCAGATCTAACTAAATTAAACCATATCCCACTTTTAAAGAAGGTAGAAGGCGATCTGGCTAGGTGGAAATGTCTACCCATATCACTCATGGGAAGGGTTGCCCCTATAAAAATGATGGTCTTACCAAAAATAAATTATTTATTCTCAATGATCCCAACTAAACCGCCACAAGATTGGTTCAGATCTCTAGATTCATGTATGTCCAAATTCCTTTGGAAAAATAAACCCCCACGTATAAGCTTAAAAACACTACAAAAGACCAAGGATAAAGGAGGATTAGAACTACCTAACTTTCAGCACTACTTCTTAGCCAACAAGCTTCAGTTTATCTCAGGATGGCTAAAACATACCCTGTTAGATGAACCTTGGCTAGATGTAGAACAAGCACTTTGCAATAATCTAGAGATTTCAGATCTTCCTCTTCTGTGGAACCAGCTTCCAGTTTGGATTCGGGAGACAGACACTATCTCTACTTTTAAGATTAGGCTTAAAACTTTCCTTTTTGCTAAAGCATATAGTTAGGGCTGGACCAGGTGACCCTGAATCCTCCCTTAGTTATGCTGCAATAGACGTAGGCTGCCGGGGGATTCCCATGATGCATTGAGTTTTTCCTTTCCAGTCACCTTTCTCACTCACTATGTATTAATAGACCTCTCTGCATTGAATCATATCTGTTATTAACCTCTGTCTCTCTTCCACAGCATGTCTTTTATCCTGTCTTCCTTCTATCACCCCAACCGGTCGCAGCAGATGGCCGCCCCTCCCTGAGCCTGGTTCTGCCGGAGGTTTCTTCCTGTTAAAAGGGAGTTTTTCCTTCCCACTGTCGCCAAAGTGCTTGCTCATAGGGGGTCATATGATTGTTGGGTTTTTCTCTGTATCTATGAAGCGCCTTGAGGCGACTTTTGTTGTGATTTGGCGCTATATAAATAAAATTGAATTGAATTGAATAGATCTACCATTTATCAGCTCAAACATCCAACAACATGAATGCTTTAAAAGCATCAACATCAGCTCTTCTCTGACAGCATGGTGGGAGTTTCTAAAATTGACGGAGTCTTCATTAATCCCATGCAAACGTACACCTATCTGGAACAACCCTGACATATTACAAAACAATAATATGATAAACTTTTCAGATTGGAGTGGTAAAGGAATCAAATATTTAGAACATATACTAGAAGGAACAGAATTTATTTCATTTGACAGACTAGTTACACAATATGGGATCAACAAGAAAAGATTTTTAGAATATCAACAAATTAAATCCATAGTAAAAAAGAAATTTAAGTTGAACTACAAACACCACCAAGTGTGGTTCAATTTCTTACTCTTAAAACCCCCAAATTACTATCCAAAATATACAGAATGCTTTCTAAAACAGATGAATCAATATCACTTCCTATTGCAAAATGGGAAGCGGATTTATCAGTTAACTTAGACCAAAACTTCTGGTCTCAGATTTGCTTAAAAACCTTTCATCTAATCAGAAATCCGTCTTCAATTAATTTAATACAAAATATTACATAGAGTGCACTATACAGGTCATCGAATGTTCAAGATGGGCTTTACGTCTGCCAACAACTGCTCACACTGCCAAACCAATTCACCGGACAATTATATCCACGCTCTTTGGTTCTGTCCACCAGTTCAGAAGTTTTGGCGCGAGATATGTGAAGACTTATCAAAGTGTCTGAAATGTAACATTCCAACTTCCCCCTTAGTGTGTTTGTTGGGCAGCTTAGATAATGTCACTTCAGAAAAGAATATAGCCCATATGGTTTTCACTGCCCTATGCATAGCCAAGAAAACAGTCCTCATGAACTGGAAAAATAAAAATAATCTTAATTCTAACCAATATAGAAATTATCTATTAGATTACATTAGTCTTGATACAGCCTCTGCCACCACATCAGATCAATGGGGGGTCATAGTTTGGTCCCGCCTTCACTGTTGTGATTGGTGTGGGGGTAGGGACAGGCTTAGGGCGTTGGGGGGTTCCCCAGAGGCATCTTCCTTGGGGGGCTCAACCCGGGGTAGCGGTCATGGCCAATTAGGGGCTCTGTTGGCTCTTAGGTGACGGTTTTCTCGTGGTTGCGTGCAGCGGGGCTAGGGGAGGGTCTGTGCTGACGGACGTGGGTTACTGACCTGGTACCCTGGCTGCCCCTGGGTGGGTCCGGGATGGGCGTGAGGTTCTGGGGGCGCTCCGGCTCTGGGCTGGGGCCCTGGCCGGGCCTCGGGGGCTTGGGTCCTGGTTGGTGTGTTGCCGGGGTTGTGGGCGGGTGGGTGTATGGGGGCCCGGCCCTGGCGCAGGGTGCCGCCGGTGCGTCGAGCCACCTGGGGGGCTCTTCAACTGGTGGGGGAGGTTGTCACATCTTGCAGGAGCTTTCCTCTCTTCAGGAACTCTGGGCGTCTATTATCTTATGTAGTCTGGAAGATGAGTGGATGATGGGGTGGGTGCAGTTTTCTCTGTGGTGGGGTTGGGTGGACTGTCCCGGGCTCTGTGGGGCCGGGCGGCGCTGCTGCACTGGGCCCCGGTCTGGATGGGCCTGGGCCCCCTTTCCCTGGCGGGTCGCGGAGTATGGGGGTGCCTACTGGGGTCAGCGGGGGAGCTGGCCCCAGGGAGGGGTCACTTGCCCCTCCCTTCCTTCCCTCCCCATCTCCAGCTGCCTCCCTCTTCCCGCTCCACCACAACCACCCACACATGCAGGGCCTTGGAGTAGGGGTGTGTCACCAGGGTGCAGAGGAGGCAACCCCACCCCCCCCCACCCCTTGTCCCCTTCTGGCTGCCTCTGCCTCAATTTTATCCCACAACTTAGATATTCACATTACTCACACTCTCATTACACATACATATAGGATCTTGGGGGTGGGCACGCTACACGGAATCCAAATTACCATCAGGGTGTACACCTCACCCCTGGCGTCGTTGCCCACCTCTCAATTTTAAATACACGTAGACATTGAGGTCTAGCAGGAGGGGCTATGCGCTTACCTGCTGCTCTCTGGCAGGTAGCTCCATGCCCTCCTGGGTTTTAAATGCACCTTAGAACACACATGCATCAACACTACAATGAGCGGGTGGAGGGAGGTTTGGAGTCTTCTCTCACCCCCGTTCTCTGCGGCCTGCTGGAGCGGGGGGGCTAGAAGGAGGAGTTGGCCGTCCGACTGGGGTCTGGAATGTGGGGCCTCCCTGCTGCTGCGGAGTCGGGGTGGTCTGCTTCTCCCCACCGCAGGGAAAAGGGTAACACCACCTGGGTCTGGGTGCAGTTCCCCCCTCCAGGGGCGAGGGTACCTAGACCCGGTTCGTAGAGTACGCTTGGGGAGTGTGATTGTGTGTACAGCATCTCTTTATGTCTGTCTCCACGTTGGTTGAGTGTGGAGTAAGTGCATATGAGAGCATGAGGGTGGGAATGGATGTTTGTATCTGTGTGTGCCTGTATGTCTGTGTCTATATGTCAGGTTGGGTATCAGACGCCACCTCTCTGGGGACATCTCAGGCCCTCCAAGGTTTGGAGGCCTAGCTCCCCCCACCACTTCCCCTGCCGGTGGCGGACTCCCTCAGACATCGGTGCGTTGGTGGTTTTTTGTGTCCGGGGATGGGCGTCCAGGTACACACCGGCTCACTCCTTGGCGGCCGCTTATCGGGGCCTGGAGCCTGGGGCTCGCTCAGGCCACTTCGGAGGTGGGGTGCCCCCGGCCTCTCGGCCTGGGGCTCGGTCACTCAGGTACAGCTGGCTGCCGGCGGAGCTCACTGCAACCCCCTCTGGCTTCTGCTCCGCGGCTGCTGAGTGACCCCTCATCTGGGACTCTCCTCAGCTCTTTCTGGGACAGTGGCGCGGCTGCCCCTCTGTTGGTCTTCCTTGGTCTCTTGTGTTCTGGGGGCCTCTGGATGTCTGGAGTTTTGATCTCCTCCATACCTGCTTCATGCCCTGGAGGACGGGGCAGTGGCTCCCCACACCCTCTAGCAGATCATTACATGAAGGAACCTTTTAAAAAAACAAGCGCGTCCATGCTCACAGGTGTACACACGGGTGATCACACACACAAACTACACCCTTTTTGGCTCCTACCTCAAAGCACACTGTGTGCTGTCGATCTTACGTGCTGCACAATAATGTTTAATATTTAGTATTTACTGTCATATTCCCATATATCATTGTGATTATTTATTTATATATATATATATATATATCCAGGTGATCGATATATGCATTTTTTTTCTCTGCTTATTCTATTGGTTTATTTTTTTTGCCCTTCTCCCCCGTCCCTCTTCTCAACTGTTTTTCTTTCTCTCTTTCTTTCTCCCATTCTTTCCCCCAGTCAAGTCTGTCCCGTATTCAGCAAGTGAAAATAAAATAAACAATAAAAGGTGAATCAAATGGACCATTACGGCAAGGCTGGGATGGTCAATTTGGTAAAGTAAATCCGTTGGGCATCTTTCTTCGCCTTTAGACAATAATTCTGATGGCAAAAGAGCCAAACAGGACAGGCAATAAAAAAAATAAAAAAATAAATTAAAAAAAACACTGCTCATTTTACTGTGTTATACCTGAGTGTCAAAGGTTTAAAAAGACTAATCTTGTTCTATGTATCACTTCTACTACTACATTTCAGTGTTTAGCTAGCTTTCACAATACACTGGTTGATTTGATTGCCTTTTCTAGTACTTAAATGCTTATTTTTATAAGTATACTAAATTTCAGAAAATGCAACCTTTCTAGTTCATTTTCTAATTTCAGCTTGTTCAGGTATTAAGGAGATTCCAATTTTATCCTATTACATCAACTCAGAAGACTCAATTAGGACAGCTGCTCATTAAATGTAATAATCGTGAAACTCAGCCTCTGGTACTAAATAATGTGGCAACCTTTATTCCAGATTAAAGTAGCTGATCAACTGACGAAGTGTCAAAAAAGAAAACAACATTCTGTGTTTGCATTACACATATTTCTTTGTATTCTGTATTGTACGTGTCCGCAGCAAGGATGCAGTCATGAAAAGGGATTACACCCAATACTTTATTTCTTGGCTGCTTCACTTCACCATGTTTTGGAAAAAAAAATCTGCTGTGATTGGCTTGCAATAAATCCTGGGATAGGGTGGGCTGCAAAGCATATATCTGATGCATCCTTCAATTTCAATTTCATTTTTTTTATACAGCACCAAACCACAGCAACAGTCACCTCAAGGCGCTTAATAAGGTAGACCCTACAATAATACATCACAGGAAAAGGGTCTGCTTTACAGCAGTTTAGGTACTACTAGCTAATTTGAAATTGTAGCTCATTTATTATCTACAGGTGATCTAAAGGCTAATTTAAAGAACCTTTTTCAGGAAAGCTTTGACAACAACGCCTGATCTCAGGAGTGTACACTATTTTGGACTTTACATAGCAAAAATGATGAGAAATGACAGTAAAATACAAACCTTTATTAAATCAAATGTAAATGTAGCCTGAACATCTAATCTTACCACATATTATAGTGTTTAGCCATATTAGTGTTATACTAGAAGTCTGTGTTCTACTAAGACTTAAGTTTGAATATTTTTCCTTGGCTTTCCAAAATTAGGACTAAATATTCTGTGAGACTGTCCACATTCTGCTCTTCACTTTTATTTTATGTGGCCACTTTTTGCTTTTTATCTGCTCCCCCTGCTCTTAGGAATTCACCCTTTGCTGAATAAGATGTGACCCATGAGAGAAATGAAATAGCCAACAGATGATGGGGGCAAACTCAGGTAAATACTCTTTGCTACAGTGTGTGTGTGTGTGTGTGTGTGTGTTTGCCACTTCCCTCACACAGCCATTAAAGGACAGGCAGTTCCAGACTGGTGCTGACTCAGAAACAAGAGACTCCACCTCTGTCTTGTACATAAACACAAGGAAGGAAGAAAAAAAGCTCTTTAGTCAGTAGAAAAAAAACACTTCAACCCAGCACATAACAGCAGGGTGCAGGATTGCCAGCAGACCACTCTAAAATTCTGTGGGACTTCCAGATAGAGACGGACAAACTGGGCAACCAAATGGACATAGCAGAGAAGGAATAAGGTCATAGTGTAGATGTACTAATACCAAATGAAAGCTACACCAGGTTGCTTTCATTTGGTAAGGATCACCCTAAGGATGATCAAGAAATACCAGAGCCTGTGGAGAGTGAAGGCAACAGTAGTCCCCGTGGTAAGCGCCACACTCGGGACAGTGAAACTCAAACTTTAAAAAAAAAACAAAACAAACAAACATAATGCAACAATTACATTTTTCACTTGAAGTAATCAGTTGTTTTACAAAAGAAAAACTAAAAACCTTGACTAATTGAAAATGCTTTTGGTTCCCTGTTCTGTCTGGTTGCATTGTACATTAAATGTATCCAGCTCTAGAGTTTCATTGTCAACAAGTTGAGGTTACATTTTGAAAGTATTTGCAGATGCACAGTCTGTCCGATTATAGTGTATTTAAAGTTATACATTGTCAGGGTTTCATACTTGAAGTTATGCAAAGGAAACAGACATACTTTTGTGTGTGAATGTGTGTGTGAATGGGTGAATGACTGAATGTAGTGTAAAGCGTTTTGGGGTCCTAGGGACTAAGTAAAGCACTATACAAATACAGGCCATTTACCATTTACCATACTTTTGTTCTTCACACTGACCTGAAGCCTTTAGCTGATGTAAAAGAACAGCCCACTGTTGGTAAGCTGGTAATAGGTGGTATTTATTCACTGTCACCTCTCCTCATGTTATGAGGCAAGCGTGGATTAGTATTATAGAATGAAGAGACAGTTTGTCATTGACGAGCTCCTAAATTTAAAATGAAAATTACCCAAATCAAAAAGACACAGACAGCAGAGGACAGCATGTCAGCATACACAAATAGCGCAAATTACACATTTCATTTGACACGTCTACCATTGTGCCATGTTTGCTTTCATGTGCCTGGCAATGATGCTGTCTTGATTTGTCACATTTTCTGTACTAACCTCACTCTGTTTCATTCATGTGTCTCTCTTCATTCTACCCACCTTCAGCTTTGTGATACCCATCAAGTGTGGAATGTTTGATGAATGATGGAATGAGGAACTACTGCTTCCACGAATCGGCTAAAATGTCAGGCTCTCCTTCACGTGTCATCTTGTACATGTTTTTATGTGAATGAAGAGATGAAATACTATCTTTATCAGTGTCCATGCATGTCAAAAAATGATCAAAATATATTTTATTTTAAGAGCTTTTTCGACAAAAAAAAAATTAGATGAGAAAATAGTGGAAATATACACAAACAGAGGAGTCTTTCATTTAATGTGGAAGGTCGGTGTGTCATATGAACCTAAATGACATTGAAAAGCGCAGTGATGGACTGTCTGTCAGGTGGAGGGAACTAGTTATGGAGGGCTTTGTCAGAGATGAAAATGGCCTTGACTTTGATGATTTAAGAAACAGGGACCTAGTGAAGGCTGTGAGCAGGTGAACTGTCTGGAATTACTGAGGACATTGGATTTTGTGGATGCTATTGCAGTAGTTAAATATGGATATAATGAAAGCATAGATTAGGTTTTAACCAGCAGGTAAAGAGAGGAATGCACAGAAGTGTTCTGCAAAGGGAAAAACTGTCCTGGTGCTTGTTAAATACGGTAGGCTGTGTAAGCTCATTTCCTTCTCCTTATTTTATTCTTGCACACTACTAGAGTTGCTTTGCATGAATAAAAATTGTTTTTCCTCATACTTTGCCTTAATGTAGCTCCTAGGTCACTGCGTTTGAAACCAACAGAATGACCTAGGGGCTACATCATGTTTATAAAAACCTTACTAGAGGCTACATGTTCATAAAAAAAACTCCACTGTCATGCTCACTGGTAAGCAGAGCACTGTTGTGAATTCTCAAGCAAGCATTTTTAACATTGCTCTCTTATCATTTTGAAACCAGATGTAATGAGTAAGGCATGGATCTGACTTAAAAGCCAAGAATACTGCACACTGAAAAGCTAGTGAATCTAATCTCTTCCATGGCCCAGACCTTTCTGTGTGGGGTTTGCATGGTCTTTCCATGCCTCAGTGGCCTCCCTCAGTTAAAAGACAGGTTAATTGGTGACTCTAAACTGACCATATCTATGTGTATCTCTACACATAGATAACACACACACACATAGATAACATAGTTAGTCTCACAAGTTCACTTATTCAGTTGGGGCCAGGTAGTTTTGGATAGCTTTTTACTTTGTGAAATTAACATTTCTGTGATCTGAAACGTGTAAGTGTGAGAAAAATGCCAAAGCCTTAGGCAGAGTGGAAGAAAACGAGTGTCAGTAGAAGAGATAATGTTAGAGTGGAAATGTGTACATGAGAGAACAAGTAGATGGAGTGCAGGGTTTAGTTTCTCTGTTAGCTTCAATGACAGGAGGAAGGCAAAGGGAGTGGAGCAGATTAAAATTTAGACAGCTAATTCAAACGGAGAGAGGAGGAAAGTGAATGACAGCTACCTCCAAGGGGATTATGAGTAGGAGTCATGTGGGGATTGTGGGATATGTGGATTGAGTGATAAACTGTAAGAAAGTGAAATAAAAAGTTTAGGTTTACTCCATCTTCTTGGTGTGTGTAAGTGTGTGTTGTTGTCTTTCTGGGGAAATAATCCACAATTTGAAGAGCTGCTAAAACCAATGTTCCATAGGCAGTATTGTTTTGTTGGAGAGCACGTTCTGTTGCATCAGAGAGTGTAGAGAAGCTCATGTTTTGGAAACGAGAAACTAAATTATTATTAAGTTAGCATTTTAGATTTATTTCATATTTTTGTTTTATTTTTGATTTCATTGATTGATTGATTGATTGATCATACTTTATTCATCCCGAGGGAAATTGGGTTAAGGCTGCCAGCCATGCCAGCGCCATCTTAGCCTTCCGACCATACATACATTACACAAACATCACATGGGGAAGACAGGTCAGAGAGGTATAACAATGGAAAATACACAACATGAGGAAAGACGAGGAGAAAAAAGAACTCCCCCCAGACTGAGCTCCAACAGGGAGATCAGTTTGAGAACAGAAGAAATTACACCTCAGTGCATACAAAAAGCACATGACTATCAATACACCATAGAAACACAAGGCAAGCAACAGGGGCGGGTGTAGACAGCGCATCCGGTCCTGCAGCATGTCTGCGCTGGTCCAGTCGACCGCCATCTTCCCCAGGAGGGGACAAGCATCAAAGGCGTTTGGAAAGGGAGGGGGGGATGAGTGTGTATCAGTGTATGTGTATGTGTGTGTGTGTCCAGAGTTCAGCTGAAACAGTGTCCTTCGCCCTGCCAGGCTAAGTAAACAGTCTTCCAGCCAACCCAGGTGGCCTTGTATAGGGGAGGAACAGTCTAAGCACAGTCTGTTATCAGGGTGTTTTTGTTCAGCTCCAGCCTTGAGATCACAGCTGGCGCCGAAGTGGTAGCCGCATGAAGTGATGGTGGTTTTTACTTTAGTGCGAACAACTCATATGAATTTCAAAGCTGTTCTAACAGTCCGACACTGGTCTCTCAATCTCCCGTTGGAGAGCCGTGAGCTTTTCCATGATGTTATCAAACTTACGCTCCGTGATGTTGTCATTCTTGTGCTCAAAGAGCAGATTCTGAGAATTCACGACCGCAGTGAGCTTCTCCAAGATGTGATCCAATTTGTGCTCAGAGGTGAACTTGACAAGTGACTTACTAATTTCACGACATGTTTACATATTTGCGCATTTTCTGCAGTAATGTTCTCTACCCAGCTATGTTGAATGTTTTGATCCAACATCTTTGTCCTCAGTTGATCAATGCGCAATATAAAGGTTTTTTGGTGCGCATACTGTGATTTACATACTGTAGAGTGCATGTCTTTCCCGCACTGAAACGGTGTACAGTGCCTATTTTGCCTATTGGGTTTTGCTTCTACAGTATTTGTGTGACGTTGTGATATTGGGAATATGCACGTTTCTGTATGCTCTATCTCATTTCTGCATATTTGCAGTTTTGTTGCACCGGTTAAAACGTTTTATATCCATCTAGATATATCTGGTGGTGGTCAGAGGGCCCGGTGGCGCCAGTGTCCGGCAGCCTCGCCTCTGTCAGTGCGCCCCAGGGCAGCTGTGGCTACAATGTAGCTTGCCATTGTCAGTGTGTGAATGTGTGTGTGAATGGGTGAATGACTGAATGTAGTGTAAAGCGCTTTGGGGTCCTTAGGGACTGAGTAAAGCGCTATACAAATGCAGGCCATTTACCATTTACCATAGATATTTGAGTTGGATCTTTCGTACTTTGTGCACAATTTTGTTTTTTTTATGTTTGTTAAATAGATTATATGTGGGGAGCACGGGGCTCCACGGTATTTTTTGAGTATTAGCGTTCAGTCAGGCTGGCCCTGGTTCCCGGCTGCCTCCCTGTTGGATATTGGGGGTGTTCCGCTTTCTTTTTTCTGCGGTGGGGGGGGGTGTCTACATGTTTCTAAATATGTGTCGTTTTTGTTTTTTTGATGTAAGTGCCAGCTCTTTATTTGTCAAATGTCAAAGCCTTCATTTTGTCCTTCCACATCGTTGTACATCATCCACTCACTTAAGCTGGGGATGAGCCACATCACTTTTACGACCTGGAATTGTCGGGGTATGGGCAAAGCTCTTAAACGTGGCAAAGTATTTTTGCATTTAAAATCTCTGTCTTCTGATATAATTTTTTTACAGGAGACCCATATCCAACCTTCAGAGCAGAGGCGATTAAGATCGGTATGGGTGTCACAGGTGTACCAGTCCGCCTTTTCTTCCAGGGCGAGAGGGGTTGCCATTCTTGTTCGCAGAACTATTCCTTTTATATTCAAAACTCAGATATGTGATCCAGGTGGGAGGTTCATACTTGTTACAGGTACGGTCAACTCCACCCCTGTAGTCCTCTTGAACATCTATGCCCCTAATTTTGACAACCCTGACTTCTTTAGTAAAATATTCAATCTTGTCTGACAATACAATGACCATAATGTCATTATCGTGATTGATAATTGTTTTTGGTGATTTTAATTGTTATTTCGATCCATTGTTGGATAGGTCCTCTGCGTCCCTGGCCCCAACCTTGAGAGCTGTTTCTGTACTCAATACTCTTACTAAATCTTTGGACTTGGTTGACATTTGGAGGCACCAGCATCCGTTAGAAAAGCAATACTCTTTCTTCTCCCCTGTCCATGGCAGTTTCAGTAGAATTGACTATGTTCTTATTGACTCCAGGGTTATTTCGAAAGTGGTTAGTTCCACTTATCACAGTATTTTAGTTTCGGACCACGCACCTCTCTCAACGGTAATTGACTTTAACCTATATACCCCCCAATACAATTGGAAATTTAACCCCTCTTTATATCTAAATGACTCTTTTACGGTTTACCTATCTACTAAAATCACAGAATTTTTACAATTCAATGATAATGGTGCAGTTTCAGACTCGGTTTTGTGGGAGTCCTTTAAAGTCGTTATTAGAGGTCATATTATTGCTTATCAAGCTTCTCAGAAAAGGGACAAACTCAGGCTGCGTACTGATATTGAGGCAGAGCTGGCTGTGTTGGAGGAGAAGTATCGCGATACCGGGGCTGCTGACACACTTAATACCATTCTCAAATTGAAATATGACTACAACCACATGTTGGGGGAGCAGGTCATGAATTGTATTCGTAGATTAAAACAGAAGCATTTTGAGCTTGGTGAAAAGGCTGACAAGGTGCTTTCCAGACAGCTGAAGGGCATTCAAGCTGAAAGGGCGATACACAGAATTCTCTCTTCAACTGGCCAGTTGCTGATCACAAGCAGATAAATGACAGATTTCGCAGTTTTTATTGTCAGTTATATACATCTAGTACCACGGCCACAGTTCCTGAAATCACAAATTTTCTTAATGCTTTAGACATCCCGACTCTTCCTGAGGCTGCACGGGACTTACTCGATGCAGACTTTACGCTGGAGGAAATTAGAAATAATAATAATAATAATAATGGATTGCATTTATATAGCGCTTTTCGGGGCCCTCAAAGCGCTTTACAATTCCACTATTCATTTACTCTCACATTCATACACTGGTCAAGGCAAGCTACAGTTGTAGCCACAGCTGCCCTGGGGCAGACTGACAGAGGCGAGGCTGCCATATTGCGCCATCGGCCCCTCTGGCCAACACCAGTAGGCGGTAGGTGAAGTGTCTTGCCCAAGGACACAACGACCGAGACTGTCCGAGTGGGGCTCGAACCGGCAACCTTCCGATTACAAGATGAACACCCAACTCTTGAGCCACGAAATGCAATCTGCTCCTTTCCTAACGGAAAAGCTTGTGGTCCGGACGGTTTTGGGATAGAGCTTTATAAGACACATATTGACGTTATCGCTCCCCTGCTACTTCGGATGGTAAATTGCCCAGTGTTAAACGGCTCATTCCCTCATTCTTTCTACGATGCCCATATATGTCTCCTCCTGAAAAAAGACAAAGACGAAACGAATGTTTCATCCTATCGTCCCCTAAGTCTTCTCAACTCAGACCAAAAAATAATTGCTAAAGTCCTAACCAACCGGTTAAATAAGCATATTGGGTCTTTAATTCATCCTGACCAATCGGGTTTTATCCCCAATAGATTCTCTTTTTCTAATACTAGATGTCTCTTAAATGCAATGTACTCAACGACACTGCCCAATTCTGCGGTGATTTCACTTGAGTCCCAGCAGGCTTTTGACCAGGTGGAATGGAGTTATTTGTTTGCTACTCTTGAAAAATTTGGTTTTGGGTCGAATTTTTTGAATATGATTAAGTTGCTTTATGCTTGCCCTCGTTCCTCGGTCCTTACCAACCATGAGAGGTCGCTCCCGTTCCTCTTACACCGTGGGACAAGGCAGGGTTGTTGCCTCTCTCCAATGCTTTTTGCTTTAGCTCTTGAGCCGTTGGCCATTGCCATCAGAGCCAATTCCCATATCTCTGGTATAAATTGTGGCACGTCAGAGTACACCATCGGTCTGTATGCAGATGATATCATATTGGCTCTTTCAGATTTAAAGATCTCCCTTCCTCCACTTCTTAAGCTGATTGACAGCTTTGGCCACCTATCAGGGTTCACCATAAATTGGAAGAAGTCTGTTCTTATGCTGCCGTTGTCTGGTCTGGGCCCTGATTTCCTGTCTAGTTTGCCCTTTAAGGTCTCCCAGGATTATTTTTCATACCTGGGTATTAACATCCCTAGGAACTCAAAACTCCTCTTCAGGCTTAATTATTCGGTTCTAACTGATGAGCTCAAGTGTATAATAGATAAATGGAAACTTCTCCCACTTTCAATGATTGGCCGTATCAATATAATCAAAATGGTTGTGCTCCCTAAATTCACGTACCTATTCCAGAACGTTCCTATTTTTCTCAGGTCTTCCTTTTTCAAAGCGTTGGATGCCATTATCATGCCTTTTGTTTGGGCTTACAAGCCCCCCCGCATCTCGAAGTCTCACTTGCAAAAGCCCTCGGACGAGGGTGGACTGGGCCTTCCAGTTTTCAGACATTATTACTGGGCCTGTAATGCCAGAGCCTGGGTCTTCTGGAATCTGCCTATAGTTGGTGATGCTGTGGGATGCGGGTCCAGCCCTAAATGGCTCGAATTGGAGCTTAGCACTGCTATCGAGCACACTGGAGCATCCTTGCCAGCTATCTTATTTTCAAAATCGGTTATCAAAAGTACATGTGATGACTTTATTCTTTGCAGCTCCATAAAAATATTGAATCAAATTAAGAGAATCTTGAACCTCCCGGTAGTGTCAACTTTTGCCCCGATCTGCCACAATCCTAGCTTTACGCCTAGTACAATGGATGCTGCTTTCAAACAATGGCCTGTCAAAGGGTTAATTGCTAAAAAGGATCTTTATATTGACAATCATTTTGCCTCCTTTGCTCAGCTTCAGACAAAGTACAATCTCCCTATAAGTCATTTTTTTCGGTACTTACAAATTAGGAATTATGTCAAGCAAGCATTCTCAAATTTAGATACCATCCCCATACAGCATGTCTTTTACAATATAATGAACGAACCTCCCACCTCAAAACACTTAATTTCTCGGCTTGTTAACCTTTTTTCTTCGGCAGCCCCCTCTTGCCATATTAAAGAGGCTTGGACAAGGGACACTGGTTTGGTTATCACTGACGATTTATGGGCTGAAGTGTTAAGCCGGATAAAACTATGCTCTGTTAACGCCCGGCTTCAGTTAATTCAATTTAAGGTTGTCCATAGACTGCACTATTCCAAAACCAAATTGAACAAGATTTTTCCTAACGTTTCCCCCAAATGTGATAAATGTAAACTTGTAGACGGTACTCTTGGCCATCTTTTTTTGGTCCTGTTCTACGCTTACAGCCTTTTGGACTAGTATTTTTAGTTTCTATAGCATTGTTTACGATAGGCAACTGTATCCTGACTGTCTTATGGTGATCCTGGGCTGCTCCAGCGACTCCTTGGCACTTCCCTTTGCTGTTCAACAGGCCCTCATGTTTGGTATGGTGATTGCCAAACGTCTGATTCTGGGGGAGTGGAAATCCGCCTCCCCTCCCTGCTTCAAGAGGTGGCTCGAGGAGATGGTCTCCTGTTTATACTTGGAAGAAATTCGGTTCTCTACGTCTGATTCCATGGAGAAGTTCAGGAAGATATGGGGGCCCTTTATAGACCACATTAAGAAGGACAGTTCACACCCTGGGTCCTGACCATGTTGTTTAAACTGCTTTCATTCTGAGCTGTTGCCCATAACTGTTATTGCATAATTGTTATCGGCTCCTCCTAGCGATCTTTGGATTTGATCTTGTGGATTGGACTCACTGGATTGTGAGTTGTTTGACATGTACACCAGTTGCTTTTTTCTTCTTCTCTGCTGTTCTTAATAAGTGCTGGCTGTGTACCCTGTTGTGGGGTTTGTTGCTCTGTTTTTTTTTTTTTTGTTTGTTTGTTTGTTCCTGTGTTTTGTTTTTGATTTTGTTTTGTTGTTATTGTCTTTATTGTCTGTGTTCCTCTGTCCCGCTGTTTGTGAATGTGTAAAAATTTTGAAACTTGCATAAATAAATACATTAAAAAAAAAGTTCAGTGTTAAAGGCTTTTAAGTCTGAGGTTAAAATTGGAAATTCAAGTCCAGGTCAGATAAAGGTCTCTGTTATATCCCCCCACATGGATTAGGAAGTTGTGTCTATTCTATAGTCAGGTTTGTGAAACTTAATAATGACAATAATAGTAATATTATATTAAAATTCCTAAAATAACAGTTCCTTTTCTCTTGAGTTAAGAATAGCTGTAGACTGGATTTAAAGTACCTGAAACCTGTAATGTTTTATTGCTACTACATTTCAGCACCAATATAACCCTGCACGCTCTAGGCCACAGTATGTGACAACTGTAAGATTATGCTCTCAGAATATGTTTTTTATAGAACATAAATATTGATCACAGATTAATGAGGCACTGGTAAGTTCAAATTAATACTCATCAATACTGATGGGACTAGAGTGACGCTAGTTCAAACCAGTTTTGAATTTTGCATAAAGTCATGAATGTTTATTGAAGGCACACTATAATAAATTCATCCTGTCTTTTTTATGGTTAAACAACAATTGTGAATGATAAGCTAATCATACTATCATACTATCAGTGTAAGGGTGTAGCTTTGAAGCACATTATGTAATGAGTGGTCAGCATTAATTGTGCATAGTCATAACTGATAAGGAGATAGATTGAGGGCTGTACAGATAGAAACGTTCACAACAAACACTTGTCGAATTTGTTTATTTAGAACGTTTTGGCATTTTTCTTTCTTTTGTTACAGTACTTAAAAAAATATTTTAACTAAAAAAGAATGACTAAACAAAAAGAAAGTGAAAAAAAAACCACAGGTCAGGGACGTGAGCTGTAGTGTCCTGGAAAGGAATCTGCCTCTTTCCCATTCTCCATACAGTTTTATTAGAAAGAAGGTACGCCCTATTTCAATTATTAAGTTTAACTTTTGGCTTTTTAGCAGGCCTTAAAATCAGGTAAATATAACATTTTATGTTGTATTTACCTGATTTTTTTTTTATTTATGCCATTATTTAACAAAAATGCTAACAAAAGCCAAGCAGTGTGTGAAGAAATAAGTTAACTCTGTAAGTATATTGCTTTCATTTCCATAAGAATTAAGAGGGTAATTTGCAACGAGGCCCTAATGAAAACGCATTTGGTTAACAGATCATCAGCAACTCTATAAAACAGCACAGTTTGTTACCAAGAGACTCCACTGCCCTACTCGCCTCTAAACCAGGTAATAGAAATTGTTTCCTTTTTCCTCATCTCTTAATGTACAGAGTCTATCTGCATGAAAAGTACACGACTATAAGAACATGACAGTTTTAATGAGAGTGCTAGGTTTTGCATTTTTACTACTTTAAAATGTGCCACTAGTGTGTGTGTGTGTGTGTGTGTGTGTGTATAACAAAATGCTACTGAAATTAACCTGAACCCTTGAAGTGTTAGGAATTATTCCAGTCAGAAAAGCCCATCCTCATCAACTTTTTAAATTGGATTTTACCCTCTCTCCATCACTTTATTGTTTTTGTAAAAACATTTCAATTAGACATGCGTGGACTGTATACTGAGCTCAGAGGAATTACATTTTTGCATGCATGCATTGACACAAAAAGCTTCAAAGAGCAGTGCTAGCCAGCTTTTATACAAACTAATGGATTTTTTTTTGCTGACAAAGGAGCTGGTATAAGAAAACTGGCACACAAAGGCACAGCAGAATGCTTACATGTTACACACACACACACACACACACACACACACACACACACACACACACACACACACACACACGGGTCTATGTGGTATGGAGGGACTATACTACGTCAATCCGCCCGGTGGTGGTTTAAGTGGACTACCGTTTTTAAAGGACTTAGAGCCAAGGGAGCGAGGTTAAAGTGTTCGAAAAAATCTGAAAAAAATTTGGGTCACTTCAGGCCTCATACACTCCCTATAGAAGTCTAGATACACTGATACACACCAACCAGACTCTATTGTGTTTTCTGGAGACATTGTCCACTTGACAACGATGTGTTTTATGAGGTCCAAAAAAAACAATATTGGGTCTTTAAAGGGACAATGATGTAATTTTTAAATAGCTCATCATTACCATGAATACACATCTGACAGGACACACGATTACTGGAACATCATTTTATTAGTGTTCTTGGATCTGAACATTAATTTTAACCATAAATAAAAAAAGAAATCTATGGACAAAAATGCCCACGCTTCCCACAGAAATATAAAAATATAGAAAACAGAAAAATTAAAAACATTTAAAATGAATTTTAATAGTTTAAAGGTAAATATTAAGGGGAGAAAATATGCATTTATAATTTTTTATTTTAAATATAACCTGTCAAAAAATATTAAAATAAGAACCTGTCAAAAAAAAACCTAAATAAATTAAATGTAAAAATTATGAAATACAAACTACTTCTGTAATTAACAACAACTTTTTTTTTCTTTAAACAGAACATCAGTGAGGCAGCCTGCTGCACAATAAGTCAGTTTTAACAACAATTCGGCAATCTGACCAAGATGTAAAACCACATCTGGCTAAACAGTTGTTTTAGTTCATTTTTGTCTGCCTTTTTGCAGTTAATCCTCTGTTTCTTACAAAATCTCTTATGTTTTGAACTGTTCTTCCTGCCAACACCGGATCTTCTACCAATTTGCAATGACTGCATTCATTTTTGGTGGCCAGTTTCCCTTCGTTTATGTGGTCTTTAAAATGCCTCATCACTGCAGCAACCTCAGCCTTGGACCACATGTTTTTGGGAGCTCTTCGGGAATTGTGGGATTGAGCAGCATTTTTATCTGGAAGACATATAAAGTAGTAGTAGTTAAAACAAACAAAAAACCAAACAAAAAAAAAACAAAAAACATTTGCTTGTTAAAAGAATGGATGCTACCCTGTCCTAACTTCTGAAATGTGTTGCTACCATCAATATCAAAACGAGCTAAAATTCTCTTTGAAAATTTATCAAATTTCTAAAATGAGACAACATTTAGTGTTCCACTGTGAACAAAAGGCTGAATAAAAAGTTGAATAAAAGTCTCTTGATGCATGCTCAATCATCCAGGTAAGTAAATCCCAAAACGTTGATTCTGTTAATCTGGACGTAGCGTTTTCAGTGGGAGAAACATTTTGTCACTCATCCAAGTGACTTTTTGCCACCACTCTGCAGTTTGCCATATGTTGCAAAGTGATGAAACAATAGACTTCAAGAACCTTAAAGCACAAACATCTAAGTGACAAAACATTTCTCCCACTGAAAAAACTACGTTCAGAATCAACCTTTTTACTTACTTACCTGGATAATGAGAATGCATCATGCAAGCACCATAGTATGTCACATGAAGTAGTCTGTAGACAGGCCTCACCCAGTCATTAAATTTTTTGTCAGCTATACAATTAGCCTTGAGCTTCTGAGAATAATAGACTACGCATAATGGCTGTGATGTGATGATTCCGTCAAATCCCTAGAATTAAAGCAGGAAGTCTACTTTAACACATATGGATATTGTTTGATTTTAAAATCCATTGTGGTGGTGTACAGAGACAGAATTGCAACGAAATTACAAAGAACGTGTCCATAAGCTTAGAGAACCAACTGCACCCCTTACCTTCAGAGGGAGCAGCAGTCTCACTTGCTGCAGGCATTGTGAGTGGTCCTTCATCTGCTGATTACACAATTTGATTAAGTTTTAATATTTGTAACAAACATTTTATCCACAGAAACCAAGCTAGTGGTAACTTAACACAATCTACAGTGTCTTGGAGCTGCGCTGTGTTTGTGGAATCAGCTACTGCATGTACAGGCTCACTGGTGCCACACGCCGACGTTGTGAGTGCTGTGTCATCATCATCATCTGATTCACTCTCACTGTCCTTTGTTTCAGCATCACTTAATGCAATTTCATCTGAGAAATTGTGGGAAAAAAAACAAAAACAAAAAAAACCCAAACAAACACAAACCCCCCAAAAACCTCACATTACCAACGAGATATGACAAAATACAGAACAAATACTGGAAATTATAGTACATAGTTTTACTATTTAAGGCCACCACTCTGCAGTTTGCCAAATGTTGCAAAGTGATGAAACAATAGACTTCAAGAACCTTAAATCATGGACATTTAACAGAATGGTCTGTGCTTTTAGGTTTTAATTCTGTTGATAAAGCATAATATTCAACTACTGCCCTAATATTTGCTCCTTTCAATACAAACCTTCAATTTCGATCTCATCCAGTGATTTCCCCTGGATCTGGGAAAGATGTCCTTTTTCCAGTGTTAAAAGCAGTTTGGAAATCTTGGCCAGCTGTGTTGTGGGAACTGGTAATCTGTAGAATTCGCGGTGAACGCGGATATCATGACCCAGGAAATCTGCAACCTGATCAAGTTTGTTGTTTTTCAAATTAAGGACTTGTGAGCGTGTGGCAACATGTTTTCTGAGCTGTGTCGATCTTAGATACTCAGGCTGCTTTGCTCCACACTGGTGTGCATGAACACGCAAGGAGTCCATTCCTCTGTAATGACTAATTGATCGGGGTCTTGCAAAGAGGTAGATATTAGTGGCACAAATACCACAGTCAGGCCTCCTACTAACCAGTAGTGACAGAGCATCCAGCATGCTTGGTGTTAGAAGAACTGGAACATTTCTGTCCCTTTTTCCCATTATTTCTATTCTACAGAAATAGTTAGTCTCTGTTCCATTTCTGAGAGCCCCGTGGCAACATCTGTGTGGAGTGCCGTTTTGTCTCTTTCAAGAAAACTTTTGAGGCGCATCTTTGAAACCTCTCCAGAACGTCTTTGATTGAACACAATGATTTGTGAGAGTGTAACTTGTGCAAGTTGGGCATAATTCTGAGCTGTGGCTTCGTTCTCCAAGCTGCAAAAGGCACTTTCTGCAGATTTTTGAAGGTAGTGATGGAGAATCCGAACATCTTCTGTAAAGGGCAATGTTGATGGCTTGTTAAACTTTGCCTCACTCAATGTGTTCAAGGCACGGTGAGACACCATCTCGGACCATTTGGAGACATACAACTTCTTGAACGCATCAGTGGACTTGATTAGGGCTTCATCCTCTGTCATGAGGGCACGACAATGGATAATGTCAGACATTTTATGCAGTGTATGTCCCAGTTTCAGCGCAAGGCTTGGAGTTTTGTATGACAGTGTCTCTTCATCAAAACCTGAAACTTTCTTTACTGCTTGCACAACTCTCTGGAAGTTAGCAGGCTTAATAGATTCTTCCATGTTATGCACTGAGAATTCTGTACGCAGACACAACAACAAACGTCCCGCTTCACGAAGCTTCTGTCGTATATAATCATACTTTGTAGGGTGTTGTCCATGTTGATTGTAGAGGGACTGGGCAAACTGAATAACAGTAAAGTCATTTCGCACAGCTGAGGCAATCTCATCTTGTTTCATAACAGCAAGAACCTTCCACACTCCACTTGACACCTGCGGATAACACTGAGACTCCAGAGTTAAAGCCAGGCCGAGTACTTTGGTCCTTCCAGGTTCTTTATCCGTGTCATCTTTTGGTTTGTTAGGACATCTGCGGACATGTCTCCAAAGATCCTTGCGAACATACATCCCTTGACAATAAAAGCAATGAGCAAACTTTCCCTCTACTTCTTTAATCTTGGGTCTTCTCTTCACTTTCAGTGGTCCCACTCCACCATGCAAAACTGCAGCATTATGCTTACAATTTCCCTTATTTCTCAATTTCTCTAACAGGCTTTTACGCTCGTTTGAGTCTCTAGGCAGGGAAAATGCATGCACAACATCAGGTGCCGTTTTGTGCGTTTTCAGGTGGCGGGAAATTTTAGCTTGTGGTTTGCCACAAAAATAGCAGTAATTTCTTTTACTTAAAGTCATTTTTTCTGATTCAGTTTTGCAAAGCTCACTTTTATCTTCTGGCTTGTCCTTTGTCAAGTTGTGGATTAAATTCGTTGAATCTGATTGTTCATGCGCTTTGGAGATGTCATCTTGGCATAGCAGACCTTTTGATGTGCTTGGCAATAATGAGATGTCTTCATCTGAATCTTCATCATATGACTCTGAATCTGGCACATATTCTTCTTCTGATATGCTGTGGTTGCCATCATCATCGCTTGATATTTGATCCAGAACTGAATGTGGCAATCCATCCTCCCCTGAATATTCAGAAATTTCTTCTTTCTGGAATGTAAGAATAAAAGTTATTTTAATTGATCAATACTTTAGACGGGTAAAAAATAAACTGAAAAAAAGTCAAGCCAAATATGAATGGGATACACACCTGTGTTGACTGGTGACAATTCTAATTTGCCAATTTTGCAAGGCAGGATTTGTGCCAGACCCCTAAACAAACTGAAACACATTTTGATAGACTTAATTTAGCTTTGCAGTTCTATTTAAGTGAAGTAGTTTTTTGTCAAAGCATTGCAGTAATGTCAAATGCTGAAAAAAAAAAAAAAAAACTGTTCACACTTAAGGATATTTTAATGACTACACATACACTGCCTCCAGATGCCTGTATGACTTCCCTACAATGCTTGGGCATGCTCGGGATGAGGTGGCGGACGGTCTCCTGAAGGATCTCCTCCAAGACCCGGACTAAAGCATCTGCCAACCCCTGGACAGTTTGTGGTGGATGGAGTGAGACATGATGTCCCAGATGTGCTCAATTGGATTCAGGTCTGGGGAACAGGCGGGCCAGTCCATAGCATAAATGCCTTTGTCATGGAGGAACTGCTGACATACTCCAGCCACATGAGGTCCAGTGTCGTCTCGCATTAGGTGGACCCCAGGGCCAAACGCACCAGCATGTGGTCTCACAAAGGGTCCGAGGATCTCATCTTGTTACCCAATGACAGTCAGGCTCTCTGGCAGGCACAGAAATGCCACCCCACACCATTACTGACCCACTGCCAATATGATCATGGTGGAGGATGTTGCAGGCAGCAGAACGTTCCCCACGGCATCTCCAGACTGTCACGTGCTCAGTTTGAACCTCCTTTCAGCTGTGAGGAGCATAGGGTGCCAGTGCCGAAGTTGCCAAACTTTGCGTTTTCTGGCAAATGCCAAACATCCTGCATGGTGTTGGGCTGCAAGCTCAATCCCCATCTGTGGACGCTGGACCCTCAAGCAACCCTCATGAAGTCAGTTTCTGACCATTTGAGCAGACAGATGCACATTTGTGGCCTGTTTGAGGTCATTTTGCAGGGCTCCTCTTGTTCCTCCTTGCACAAAGGTGGAGGTAGCGGTCCTGCTGCTGGGTTGTTGCCCTCCTATGGCCTACTCCACATCCAGGTAGCACCTCCATGCTCTGGACACTACACTAACAGACACAGCAAACCTTCTTGCCACAGCTCACATTGATGTGCTACGCTAGATGAGCTGCACTACCTGAGCCACTTGTGTGGGTTGTAGACTGTCTCATGCTACCACTAAAATGAAGTCACCGCTAGCATTCAAAAGTGACCATAACATCAGCCAAAAAGCATAGGTGCTGAGAAGTGGTCTGTGGTCACCACCTGCAGAACCAGTCCTTTATTATGGTGAATTGACTATAATTTCCACTTGTTGTCTACTCTATTTGCAAAACAGCATGTGAAACTGGTTGTCAGTGTTACTTCCTAAGTGAACAGTTTGATTTCACAGAAGTGTGACTGACTTGGAGTTACATCGCATTGTTTAAGTGTTCCCTTTATTATTTTGAGCAGTTTATGTTATGGAATGGGGAATTGAGGACAATCCCAAGTATACCATTTTTACAAGGTCCTGCACCAATGAGGTAATACTACATTTCTTTAATTAGACGTGACCACCCACTGATTAAAAAGGGAGCAGTGTTCATTTCAGCTAGTCTTAACTTGTTGAACTCTATTAATGCTTTTTACTGTATACTGTACCTATTCACTAAATGTCTCACCTTTGCACTTATAGCCAAGCCACTTGAGGGAGGAAACCGGTCCCACACACTGAATGCACTTGTCCAAAGATGATATTGTTGTGCACACCAGACGATGATTGTGACACTGTTAGCAAAATATTGCAACATTTATTTGTTTTGGACAGTTGGAAGGGTGAGGTGTTTTCAATTCAGTTGCAGATATCAACTAATACACTTCATCCCAGTATAAAATTTGAACGCAATCGACCTCTTCGCTTTTTTTCTACTGGAACCATTTTACTGGGACTAGGGGAATTGATTCTTTCACTTTGTTGTTATCTAGAATAGCAAATTGAGTTAAAACACTGCAGCTTCTTAAAAATGGCACTTATTTGCTTATCCTTGCGGCTGGAACCTATTCCAAATATGATGGGTGTACAATGCCTCTCACCCGAGTTGTATCTGGCAACTACAGCTTCCGCCCAAAGACATCCAGTTAGTGGGGTTTGCTGGACTGGTAATTCTAAATTGCCCATAGGTGTGAGTGTGGTAGAGTCTGTCAATGTGATACCCTGCGACAGCCTGTCACTCAAATTAACAACTGATTCCTTTGCAATCATCCATCCTCTTCCACTTATCCTTATCAGGATTGTGGGGTAGCAGGTTTGGGGCCTATACCAGCTACCATAGGGCAGTACAACCCGGACAGATCACCAGTCTAACATGGACGGACAAGCATTTGCATTCACACCAAAGGGCAGTTTTGAATCACCAGTTAACCTAACCCCATAAGCTACATCTTTGGACTGTGGGAAGAAGCCAGAGTACACAGCCAGAGAGAACCCATGCACTACAGCAGTAAAAAGTGCCTAAAACAAGTTAAGAAGTTGTATAGTACTATCTATCTTAATGTTCAAGCCTGAGTTTCAAACCATTTCAACATAGAAACAAAGCACATGCAGTCAGTTCTGCATGCTGTAGGTCAAACTGTCAAAAAATAAGAGAAGACCCCTCCTAAAACCAGAGTGATGTCACCATGAAGCAAACTTTGACGGAGTCCCCCAATAACAGTGTGGTCCTCCTAAGTCACATTTGGGTGGTTAACACACACACACAGACACACACACACTCAGATGTTATCCAGACTTGCACTTTGAAACAATGAAAAGGACCTGCAAGCCACGGTCCATGTAAATCACATCACACCCAGGTGACTGCCAAACACACACACACACACACACACACACACACACACACACACACACACACACACACACACACACACACACACACAGCATCCATAAAGAATGATGATAGATTAAATTATTAGTTCATTAAGTGGTATACTGGATTATATTTACCCTTTCAGGCTCTGGATGTTTCAGGTCCAGATCATTGTTTGGAAAGCTGTTTGGTTGCGGCTTTAGGCAGCTCACAGTCTTCTGAATCTGGCTGGTCTCAGTCTTTGTGTGTAACAGATAGAGAATGAAGACAAAAGAACAGTAATCTGACAGTTACTAAAAATGCATCACTCAAGAGGATAAATAAACCATTTCACTATCGGCAAACAGCGTAAGGTACACATCGTGCATGAGAAACATTCATTAAAATCTGTCCTAGGTCAATGTTACCTCTTCAAAATCTTGCACTGAAGAAGAATGCATGGCTTCTGAGCCTTGCTGAGGCATTTCTTCATCAAGATCCTGCAACAAAGAAAAGATGGCACAAAGATTAGACCAAGTGCTCTTCTTGCAACAGTACTGGGCGGGCCTGTGCTTCTGTTTTTAATTTGCATTTGTGGGGGGGGGGGCTTTCCACTCAAGAAATGTTTTCTTCTGAAAAAATACTGGCTACAATAATTAACAACTGATTCCTTTGCAATCATCCATCCTCTTCCACTTATCCTTATCAGGATTGTGGGGTAGCAGGTTTGGGGCCTATACCAGCTACCATAGGGCAGTACAACCTGGACAGATCACCAGTCTAACATGGAAGGACAAGCATTTGCATTCACACCAAAGGGCAGTTTTGAATCACCAGTTAACCTAACCCCATAAGCTACATCTTTGGACTGTGGGAAGAAGCCAGAGTACACAGCCAGAGAGAACCCATGCACTACAGCAGTAAAAAGTGCCTAAAACAAGTTAAGAAGTTGTATAGTACTATCTATCTTAATGTTCAAGCCTGAGTTTCAAACCATTTCAACATAGAAACAAAGCACATGCAGTCAGTTCTGCATGCTGTAGGTCAAACTGTCAAAAAATACGAGAAGACCCCTCCTAAAACCAGAGTGATGTCACCATGAAGCAAACTTTGACGGAGTCCCCCAATAACAGTGTGGTCCTCCTAAGTCACATTTGGGTGGTTAACAGACACACACACACTCAGATGTTATCCAGACTTGCACTTTGAAACAATGAAAAGGACCTGCAAGCCACGGTCCATGTAAATCACATCACACCCAGGTGACTGCCAAACACACACACACACACACACACACACACACACACACACACACACACACACACACACACACACACAGCATCCATAAAGAATGATGATAGATTAAATTATTAGTTCATTAAGTGGTATACTGGATTATATTTACCCTTTCAGGCTCTGGATGTTTCAGGTCCAGATCATTGTTTGGAAAGCTGTTTGGTTGCGGCTTTAGGCAGCTCACAGTCTTCTGAATCTGGCTGGTCTCAGTCTCCGTGTGTAACAGATAGAAAATGAAAATACAGTGCATTTTTGAAGAGGCTTTTGAAACATTAAATAAACTGTATGAGAAAGATAAGTTTCAAGCTAATGTCTTTAAAATATTCACTGTCATGTATAGAGAATTTAAGGTCCTATGATGAAGAGAAAAATAGTCCGTGTGATTTCTTTAATCTTTTTTAAGCCATTGCTAAAGGAGTAAAACAATCACCTGTAGCAGCAATGAACTATCACTAGGGCCCATTTATCTTCAAGGGACAAAATTTAAACTGAATCTAACTAAAGAGGCTAGAATCACATTAAACATCAATCACTATTAAAATTTAGAAACCGAAAGCCATTTTTTATTTCTGCATACCTGCTGATATTTTTTTAGTGCTTTTAGATGGCTTTGATGTGGCAGCCATCACAATTGTCTGTTTTCCATTAGTACCTACCCCTGTTTTTCCAGTAGGTTATAGTACCATGTAGTTTTTTCAGTAACTACTGCACCAAGGTTCCAAGTGATCCAAAGTGATCAGAAAATTTGACATAGACCGACTGAATGCCACCAGGTGGCTGGTCAATGGTGTCACTCGATAAGTTATGAGTGCGCCTCCTTCATGAAAATCCAAGCCATCATTGAAATGGCGACCAAAATTAACAGCGTGATCCCTGAATTGAACACTAAAGTATAGACTGAGCAGCAGGCATTTTGTCACCTTGACGTCCATGCTTGCTGTGGCATTTATATCACTGGATGCTCGGCTGCATTGCTATAGTGACCCCAGGCACAGTAGGTGATACTCAATTTCAGTGGAAAACTAGATGCCCTAAGTCACGTTAAGCCAATTTGAGTAGGTACAAATGTAAAAATGGCTTACGGTATGCAATTTATCAGTTCCAAAAAGTACAATTGTAGAAATACCTTGCATCTCCAGGGCCAATCCGAGTCACCATAATTGTAGTCTATTTCTTCGCCTGGACTTATGTCCCTGCTTGCAAATAAGCATAGATGGGGCTTTCCATTGATATTTAATATTTTCATCTTAGCACTTGGACTGATGTGGCTGTCGTTGACAAGTCTGCCTAATGACCCATCTTCTTGAGATGCATCCACACTGTAGGGTTAGGCAAAAAAGTATTAGCTTAACTAGTTTTTGTTAGGAAGCTTTTTTTTCATAAATCAAAAGCAATGTGTAATTTAATCTTAATCAAACTACACTGATATAATACGCACCACCAGAGTTTTCCATCAAACTTGAATTCAAACATGAACACCTTCAGGCTGTCATGATAAACTCTGTGTCTCCGCTCACATTCTTCTTTTGTTATGAGTTTACCTCTGTATTCCAAAAGGAAGTCTCCTTTTTGGAATGGAACAGTCGTGAAAATGCCCCGACCTGAATTGCAGAGGCATACCAAGTGAGTGACAAAAGACAAAGTGACAAACTCCAAATCTAATCCAAACTAAAGACCAACTTACCTTTGAAGGCATTTATGTAGTGGATATCAAGTCCCAGTTTGTCCCTTCCAGCAGAAACATGACAGACTGCATCCTCCCGTGGAGGAATGCGTCTCCTTCGCATGTTCTCCTGTACGTTTTGATTGCCTGTATTACCAAAGCATATAAAGTATTACGATTATCGTCATCATTGTCATCATCATCAGTAGTAGCAGAACTAACAGTAGTGTAGTTTACAGCATAAACACAGCTGACTTATTCATAGTCCTAATTTATGCCTTCTTTTAAAATGTTAAAGGCCTAGTTCTCAAAATGGCGACATGTGACATTTCTGTAATGGCGACTGCAGAGAGTGATACAAGTACTGAGAAAGCTTAGGCATCAAAACTGTAAGAAGTTTTTTCTTCAGGCATATAAATAAATACACGACTAAATACACTTATACCCCTTGCTTTTATTTTAGGGCTGTCAGCAGAATGGACAGACATTGGACAAACTGCCCGAAATTAGCTGACAGCGACATCAGGGATTTTGACTCAGACTGCGCTGGTTTAATTGTTAATCGCGTTAGTCGCGATGTCGGCATTAACACGTTTAAGCCACAATAATGCTTTAACACCGAGTAAATCCTAACACGGGTTAGCCCGCTTTATCGCATTGACGCGGTTAGTCGTCAGCACTATTTTATTTACTCAATGACAAACGCTGAGGCCGTTTTACTTCTTCAAAGACTAACTAACAGTCCATAAAGCATAAATTAAACCAGTTTAATATAGGCCTGTGCACCTATAATTTCATATAGTATTAAAGTCATGGTGCATTTTACATTAAAAAAGGCTTACCTTTGTGTTTTTAATCCGTCTTCGTATTGCCGTCGACATATACTTGTTAAAGGGCATGCGCGCGAAGTTGTGGCGCCGTTTCCTGTAGGTACCGCCTATATATATAGCCTACCAATCACAATGACTTCCGGCCGTGTGTATTTAAAATGTGTATTAAATTGCAGTACTTACACACATCCACTCTAACTCGAAACGTCGCTGTGCAATACATTGGAATACACAAAAATCAGGTGAGGGGTATAGGTGGACTTTTAAGAAAATCAGAAAATCTTTTAATTATAGTTTAATAAATGAATTTACACTACAGTTTAAGCAAATTGACTATGTGCACGTTAGCATATGCTACTTCCGGTGCGGAAACTCCTGTGGGGAGCTTTGTTTCCGGTGTCCTATTCGCGCCTGGTTTACGGTCCAAAACAAGTTAAGCAAATGAATGAATCAAGCGGCGATTTACATTTCTATAGATGTCTTGGGCATTTACCCAATATATCTGTAAATGATGTTCATCGACTTGTCGATATTTTTCCCCCGCGCCTCAGAGCAAAAGAGAAAAGGGATTCAAATGTTATATTTCTCAGCTGTCCCTCGTTTATCGCGGGTGTTATGTTCTAAAAATAACCAGCGATAGGTGAAATCAAGTAGGCAATTTTATTTTTTGACGGTGCAAAACGTTTCGTGGACATACAGTACTGCAGTCACACTGCTAGCGATCGATGCAGCGATTCTGTAGTGTACAGGAGAGACGTCACGGAGGAGATCGTCTGCAGCGATCAGGACGCAGGACACAATGTGATGTAAAAAAAAGCATGCAAACTTGCACTAAAAAATCTGCGAAACAGCGAGGTGAAAGGTGAACCGCGTTATAGCGAGGGACTGCTGTAATTTTGGAGGTAAGCCACAACATACCCTTCGTAAATACTAATGTATAGAAACCGTTACCAGCAATCATTCATTTTTTGTGTGGCTTTTTTCACGGTTTGTTAACATGCTGTGTAGGTGTGTACTTGACTAGCTGATATCGACATAACGGGAAACATCTGGTTTGACTATTCTTCACCTGTAGTTTGAATGCTGAACATTTGCCTGTTTCAATCATAAGACCAGTCATTATACAGAGATGTGCTTCTGAATGTGGACGATGTGTCTTCTGCATGCAGTAATGCAGTTCTGCTTGTGTTGAGTGATGTAAACAACTGATCGATCTAAACGCTTTAAACGTCAAAATTGATCATTAGATTTTTTATGACACAACAGCGGTGAGTGTTCCCACCTTCTGCTCTTTGTAACTTAACGCAATCTTTCCGTTTTCGAGTTTTGGACATGATTTTGGAGTATATCTTCGCAGTAGCAATTGACCGCAAAGTAAAGCTACCGGAAATGCACAACCCCACATCCGGTCTCAAACCAGGAAGTTAGCATTGTCTCGTGCACATAGTCAATACAGGTCAAAAGATAAATAATGACCTCATAAGAAGTAGAAAAAATTATTATTTAGACACTTAAAAATGCATTTACAAGTCATGTTTTAGGGTGACACATGAATACACAGCAAAAAGTCGAAATGTCCCCGGAGCCCAGGTACAACAAGAACACTTATTTTATTTATGGGTTTTACAAATACACAATCATGGTTCATTCTGGAACCAAGTAAAATAAGTCAATTAAACAAAAACACAAAAAAATTATAAATTTTCCTTGATAGTTTTCCAAGGGCTAACAAATGAACTTTTAACAAGATGAGTAGAGCCATTTTTTCAAAAATTTTTTTATCAGCAGCATTGTTATTACATCAATATTTGAAAGTGGAAACTTTATAAAGTCTGGTGGTTAATTTTCGGAGGTGCATGATTTTCTTTATTTCAAAAGCAACTGGCTATTTACTACATTCATCGTTGATTCTAGTGCAGATTTCAGTTGTTGGAACTCGGGGAAGTGTTTTCTGTGCATGTTCTCAGTTATTCAGGTCATGGTAGAAAGTGACTGGAGTTTGCGGATGATCTGATATCCTCGCGTCGATGTTGTTCCCACGTCATCATAATAAATGTTGTTCCAGGTTCAACATTGCAAGTGACCAATCACATTGTTGTGACGTCATACTTTTGCAAGCCAAGCGATTCATTCATTTATGAAATTCCAATGTTGCAAGGACAATATGTATAATGCTTACCGTTTATGAAAGAACTAAGTTCCTGAAATGCAATGAATTCAAATTGCTGGACAGAGGCGGTTTCTTGCAGGTTAAGTAGATTTTTTGGGGGGGAAAAAGGTGTTTTTTTTTCCAAAGTCGCAACAGTATGACGTCACAACAAAGTGATTGGTCACTTGCAATGTTGAACCTGGAACAACATTTATTATGATGATGTGGGAACAACACCGACACGAGGATATCAGATCGTGCGCAGTTTGCACTGGTCATGTAGGAACACAGATCATGACAATGAACTCAGACTCCCCGGCTGGCGGCGATAATGCAAAACAAGTCAAATTTATTAGGGCTGATGTCCAAAACAAAACTAAGACAATCACACAAAAACAAAGGGAAATAGGAAACCCCTAAGAAACCTGAACTAAAAAAAATAAAACTAGAGATGCTAGAAAACAGGAACACAAGGGGGAGACTGAAACAATATATACACAGTGTATAGTGTGGTTAGGAAAAGTGGAGACACATGGATACACAGCTGGAGCAAATAGGCATAATAAAACAGGGGAAGCAAAGCTGAACAACAATGCACACGAGACAAGAGACTGTCACAATAGGGAAAGGAGGGAGGAGACAGAGACAAGACTAGGAAAACAAAGAACATCACTCTTTCTGATGAACAGAGAGAGTGACAAAACAAACAGGAACTAAGAAATAAAAACATAACAAACCTGGGTCAAAGACCAAGGACCATCACACAACTTTTTTGAAGACATTTCATATCCCGCCCAGGAGGCTTCTTCAGGTCCAAAATCAAGTGTTGGAAAGGCTCGGGTATTTAAACTCCAGTGGTGGTTGTTCTTTGAGAGGGTCACTGATCAACCATCAAACATGTGTCTCGTCACATGAGCCATGGTGTGAAAAAAGGAGGTTTCTGGTGAAAACACTGTGAGACTTTGGTTCACTCTATCATGTGGGCTATTGAGGTCAACTGAAGCAAGATGTGCATGTGAGTTGAGGCACCTGGGAAGGGATCTCAAAACTGCATTATAGGTAGCAGAGAGTTGGCATCATAAGCCACCCCCTCTTTTCAATGATGGTCCTTCTGGAAGAGTGCTCAGAGAATGTGCAGACCAGCTGACAGATGCCATCACTGACATCTTCAACCTCTCCCTGAGCACTACTGTTGTCCCAACGTGCCTCAAGGCTACCACCATCGTTCCCGTGCCAAAGAAGTCCTCAGTGTCCTGCCTCATGACTACCATCCTGTTGCCCTCACACCCACTACGATGAAGTGCTTCGAGAGGCTCGTCATGAACACCTCCCTCTGCAACTGGATCCTAGACTTTCTGATGGAGAGGCCTCAGATAGTCCTGATCAGCTACAGCATCTTGAACACCACCACACTGAGCACTGGAGCCCCTCAGGGCTGTGTGACAGCCCATTGCTGTTCACTCTGCTGAGTCATGACTGTGCAGCAATGCACAGTTCGAACCACATCTTCAAATTCGCCGATGACATGACTGTGGTGGGTCTTATCAGCAAGAACGACGAGTCAGCATACAGAGAGGAGGTGCAACAGCTAATGGACTGGTGTAGAGTCAACAACCTGTCTCTGAATGTGGACAAAACAAAAAAAATGATTGTTGACTTCAGGAGAGCACGGAGAGATCACTGTCCCCTTAACATCGATGGATCCTCTGTGGAGGTCATCAAGAGCACTAAATTCCTTGGTGTCCACCTGGTGGAGAACCTCTCCTGGTCCCTCAACACCAGCTCCATAACAAAGAAGGTCCAACAGCGTTTTTCCTGCAGAAGCTGAGAAAAGCCAGTCAAAAGACTGGAATGACACCACACACGCACACTTTCAGACACCAAGTTAGTGTCTCAGTATTTTGCACATTTCCATTGTAATGTTTTGTGTCTGTATCGTCCTATTCTGTCTAGTGTTGCACTGTCTTGTCTTGTTTATTTTGCAATTTTTGCACATTGCACTTTACGTAGTCTTGTGTTGATTGTGTGTTATATGTCATATGTAGCACCATGGTCTCGGAAGAACATTGTCTCGTTTCACTCTGTACTGTACCACCACAATATATATATATATATATATATATATATATATATATCAGGAAGGAGTCAGATTCTTTTTCATGGCACTGTAGATATAGATGTTGTAAGCTAATGCTTCATTGAAAAAGACGAGTGAGCCTAAAAAGGTTAAAAAGTTTAAGGTATGCTCTGTTTAACCCAGTGAACCCCTAAAATGGAATGGAAGTATATGTTTTCTTTAAATAATAAAAATAAAAATGACACATTTTATTATTGACTTGATTTAACCACTTTGCACCACTCTGACAGGAAATCTAACCTTAAAAATGTGACACTTAATCAACTTAATCAATTGATTCAATATGTCTCATTTAACAAAACTAAATTGTTTGCACTTATCAGATTCTGTCAAAAAAATAATAATTCTAAGGTAAGTTCCTAGTTAATCACAGCTAACATGTCCACAAGACCTCTGCCTTGCCTCTATGCAGACCTCTCTGTGTTGACAGCATTCAAATGGCCAGTAGATTAGTTAAACAGAGCCAGATCTAGAAGGCCATGTGGGTCACAGTCTCTTCATCTGGCAGTTTTTTCACTGCCAGAAACTGCCCTATCTCTGCCCTCAGAGTGAAACAGGACAGCATAGGGCCCTGGCCAAGCGAACAAGTGTAACTGTGATAAAACACATCTGCTTTTTCTGCTTCCAGGTCTGAGAAGAGCTGGCTCAGATGTATCTGATTGAGTGCTTTTACACAAATAGAGTTCCCTACCTTAATGAAAATGGTCATGACATGTCATGCATTATGGACTCTGGGTTTATTGATGAATAATGCAGCAGGGTTTAATCAAATTGCCTCTGAGCTTGCTTACCATCCTGCCAACCTTATTTCCTCTGTTTTTCTCCTTGATGCTCAAAACATCATGTTTTTCTTAATCCATTAAGTTGACCAATTAAGGTGTTCCCTATTTTCTGTCATAGGACATCACATAATTAACTTGGTTTACAACTTTCCATCCATCTATCCATCCATTCTCTTCTGCTTAACAAATTCAAGGTTTTGTATTCCAAAAACTGGGATGCTGTTGAATGTGGAAATGTTGAAAACAAAACAAAAAAACAAAAACTCAATACCATGTTTAGATATTTAAGTCACAATAAAATGCAGAAAAAAATAAAAATGTTTAAACTGAGAAAACATACCATATTAACAAAAAAAGCCACTTTTGAGTTTGCAGCAACAGCTTCAAAAAAGTTGGCACAGGACAATAATAGGTTGAGAAAGCAATTGGAACTAAAAGAAAACAGCTAAATTACAACTAATTAGTGTCAGGGTTCCTGGCTCGTTGACCTAGTGTTTTCATCCATCCATCCATCCATTTTCTTCAGCTTATCCAGGGGAACACCAAGGTGTTCCCAGGCCAGCTGAGAGATATAATCTCTGCAGCGTGTCCTGGGTCTGCCCCGGGGCCTCCTCCCGGTGGGACATGCCTGGAAAACCTCACCCAAGAGGCGCCCAGGGGGCATCCTTGTCAGATGCCCGAACCACCTCAACTGGCTCCTTTCGATGTGGAGGAGCAGCGGCTCTACTCTGAGCCCCTCCCGAATGGCCGAACTTCTCACCCTATCTCTAAGGGAGAGGCCAGCCACCCTTCGGAGGAAACCCATTTCCGCCGCTTGTATTGCTCTTTCGGTCACTACCCACAGCTCGTGACCATAGGTGAGGGTAGGGGCGTAGATCGACCGGTAAATTGAGAGCTTCGCTTTTATGCTCAGCTCTCTCTTCACCACTACAGACCGGTACAGTGTCCGCATCACTGAACAAGACCCTCAGATACTTAAACTCCTCCACTTGGGGCAGGGTCTCGTCTCTGACCCAGAGTGGGAACTCCACCCTTTTCCGGCTGAGGACCATGGCCTCAGATTTGGAGGTGCTGATTCTCATTCCCACTGCTTCACACTCGGCGGAGAACTGTTCCAAGGCGAGCTGGAGGCCATCACCTGATGAAGCCAACAGGACCACATCATCTGCGAAAAGCAGAGATGAGAAAGCCTTCCGCCACTTGGCTATGCCTAGAAATTCTGTCTATAAAAATTATGAACAGAATCTGTGACAAAGGGCAGCCCTGGCGGAACCCATCACCCACTAGGAATGAGTCCGACTTATTGCCGGCTATGCAGACCAAGCTCTTGCAACGGTCGTATAAGGACTGAATGGCCCGTAGCAATGGGCCAGACACCCCATACCCCCCGAAGCACCCCCCACAGGACCCCCCACAAGGGACACGGTCGAATGCCTTCTCCAAGTCCACAAAACACATGTAGACTGGTTGGGCAAACTCCCATGCGCCCTCGAGTATCCTCGAGAGGATAAAGAGTGTTTTCAGTTCTGGACATTTTGTCACTGTTTATTTTCACATGTATGTTTCCTGTTTTATTGTGTTGGTCATCTGTCTGTGTGCATTATGTTTAGTTCTATTTCCTGTGTCATCAGACTTTGTTCAGCTGTGTTCTCACCTGTTTCCATTCATCATCATTATCCAGTGTATTTAAGCCCTTAGTTTCCCTCAGTTCCTTGTCTTGTCATTATCAATTTCATATGTGTGTTTTCGGTCCAGTCCGGTTGTTCAGTTTAGTTCAACCTTTCATGTTCTATCCATCCTGTCTTTATAATAAACATAATGCACAAAGCATTATGCATAAAGCCATATCTAATCCCTGAGTATCAGCACATCTTCGAAGGTAGTCGGCTGGCTCTGGGGGTTCCTTAAAGGCACCATACTCCTCCTCCTGCTGCTCCGTCTGCATGCGAGCCTCCTTGCTGATCTCTGGCTGATCACTCTCCCGCCTCTCCACTCTTCACTTGTCCGCCTACCTCCTCACTCACCAGCTCTTCTGTCTCGGTGTAGCTTAGCAGCTCAGCCTCCTATCTCGGCTCGTTGGTGGCTCAGTCATCCAGTCACTCCACTGTCTCCGCCAAGAGGAGGTGAGGCTCCGATCATCGCCACTCTTCTCATGTGGAACAGTTCCCCAGGGTGAGTCAGATTTTTTCCTGCTCATCACAAGCCAAAGACTGCTGTTCAGTCTGCTGACTATTCAAAATTCCATTAGCCCAGCAAAACCTACGACTGTTTATTATCAACCAACTTCAATAAAAACTGTCATTATAGACATCTACACCTCAAAATCTGATCACTTCTCTCATCCTGTATTCGTCCCAGAACCTGTCTCTCGGCCTGTTCCTGCTTGCAGGATGGCTTGTACCCTGCCTACCCCTGCACCCCTGGACTTTGTTCTGCTAGCCACAGCTCGTCCATAATGAACACCATGTTCGAACGTAAGTGTGTCTGGCACCAGAATACACTATAGGGTGCAAGTTGGTAATTAATTATATAGTCACATTGTCACGGTCGGACGGTCCTCCCTAGGCGACTTGGGTTTTGGTGTGTGTTTTTTCTCCTGTTTCTCCTCTCTCCCAGCCGTGGGGTTTGTTTTTACGGAAGTTCACGCTTCCGGAGAGGGCGTGGCCCGGACGGAGGCTCCTCCGCACGGCTGTCGACTCACCTGCGCTTGTTTACCCTGCCAGCTGCTTCTAATCAGCCTCCATCTTAGAGCTGTAGGCGGTCGGACACGCCGTTGGGGCTGAAAGCTGACAGCTCACAGACTCCGATGCATCGGCGGGTCCGTGCTTTGTGTTTGCGTGTTTTTTCTTTGCGCTAGATTCTGAAATTGCAGTTTTGTCTCTCTCCAACCAAGATTGACTGAACCAGCAGCAAAAGAAGATCCAAACTACGCTTCACATTTCACTTCACATAAACATTGTCATGAAACCCCTCTTACTTTTGCTGTTTGCTTCCACCACAGTACTTCAAGAACAGTTTCCCATCTAAAAATCTCTGTTTTCCGCATTATTCGTTTACTTACTTTTACACAAGTCTACCATTTTGTATAGTGCTGTCGACCGCTGTGCTTTTTTTTTTTTTTAATCTAACTGACTTCAGAGCAGAAAGCCTCATTTCTGCTGTTCAATACCGAAGAAATGCAAACTTTTTAAAATTGTGCAAAATTGGAAAATGCTTAGCTGTGACTCTAATTAAACCTCTGTAACTTTGCTTTGCTTCACTACAGCAGCATCAGGTAATGTTTATATGTTGATTCATGGTTTTCTTCTGTTTTTATTTTTAAAATCTCCTTCATGTTTTCCTGTGTTTTATGCTCTGTTACTTTGACACAAAGGCATCTGCTGTGATGCTTACACCCCTGATAAAGTCTCACAAGTGTCAGCTTTCTTTTTATTGATATACAAATATGGATATGTATTGATAAATGATCAGAATTATAATATTATTGACTGTCTGAGGAAAATTTCCCCGATTCAAATAGAATCGATCGAATCATGGATCGAATCGGGACCTTGTGAATTGGAATCGAATCAAATCAGTGACGATACCCAACCCTCCATATTCGTCTTTCACTTCTGTCACCTGTGTTTGTCCTTACCTTTAACCTAAAAATGTCCTATCTTCTTTCTTCTAACTCTTCATCACTTTACACACATCGCCCTTTTGGTTCAGTGCTAAAGTATAAGTGAAAAGGGAACCTCTTACCATATCCTCAGTGGACCTTTATCCTTCTTGTCCTTTTCTGTCTACATCACATCTCAAATATTTCCCACTCCCACCCTCCCTGCAGACACTCTCTCTCTCTCTCACTCACACACACACCTACACTCACACACATGCAGTTTTTTAAGTCTCCATCTCTGCTGTCTTACTTCCCCAAAGTCAAATTTTGTTTTTTCACACTTCAAGGCCAGTTGTTCCTCCAGAAATAATTCTACTCCAGCACAGTTTGTTTCCCATTAACAGCACAGCCTCTGCTTTGCTAGTGATCCCCAATGTCTTCTGTAACCTTCATAACTGAAAGGGGAAAACCTTGCAGAAATGTCTGATTTATAAAGAAAACAGCCTGAATTTATTGAAGTTTTAATGATGATGATAATGCACTTTGATTTTTGGAAGCCTTAAACTCCATATCACTATGTACCCTTTAAACTCGGTCAAAAATAGAAAAAGTTAAAAGGTCAACAAAGGTCAAAGGAGAATAATTCAAAACAGGAAAATAAGTTTCCCCACGTACTACCCTGCTTTTCTATTTCTTTCCACCTCCACCCATCACCTACAATGTCTTTCCCTCCCTTACTCCTTCAAAGCTCAAGGTCGAGCATTACTCAAAGATACTGTTGGTTTTTAACAGTTAGCCTCCCTTCAGTGTATTTGCATTCAACTGAAATTTGAATCGGTGCCCATGTGGGTGTTAAAAGGAATAGGAGCAGATATAAGTAATGTGCTCCCACACAGTAACAAAACTTTAAGTGCTGAAGAAATTCATGGTGCCAAAGCAATTCCAATAGTCATATATCAAAGGTGGTCTGCTGACTTTAATTGGAGAACAATTCTTTTCAGAGAAGATAGAATATGACTAGCAATTGCATAGAATTGCATGGTTCACACATATCCTTTTGATATGTTTAAGCCCCTGGTTTATTTGAAGACAGGAAAAAGTCAGATCTCTGAAGGTTATTTGCAACCCGTTCTCACTCCCGACGCGTAAAATACTGACGATTTGTCACGTCCCTTAACTTCTCATGCTGACGCTAAAGGTACCCTTCCACGTTTTTATGCGGCGCTGTGGGTTGTCAATTCATTCCAATATGAACCCGCTCGCGGCGATCAGAGACGCTTCGAGCAGAGGCTCCAGCCATCCATTTACCCCAATAATAACCCCGTCATGGCGAAACATGACGCCGTGAAGCACAATCTAACTGGAGAACCAGGGACCCTCTCCGCGAACGGGTTTTTCTCCCTAATTTAATGCTTTCTTTTAATGACATCGTTAACATTTCTCAACAAAAACACATGAAAGTATCACTGATAATTCAACAATAAAATCGCTTCATGTTGTGGCCATCACACAGTGTTTTCCAAAGTGATTCACGATCTGAAAGTGCGCAGATTTAACGTACATAATCCTTTGTTAGGTTTATTATTTTCATTTCACACGTAAAACACATTTATAGATTCATTCACCACTCCTGTTAGTTTTGGATGCGCTCGGCTCCAACCAATCAGACCAATTTACGCAGACGGCGCACTAATCCCGTAACTGCGCACTACCCATAATCCTCAACCGCCGTTGCTATGGAAATGAAGATAACAACAGCTTGGTGCTACCCGTTATTCCCTTATTTACTCTAAAATAATAACCAGCGATAATACGAAAATAAACTGGCCCAGTGTTTAATTATGTAATTAAAAATTGCAAATTATTTTTTTTAATTTAATTTAATTTTTTACAAATTGCAATATTTATCTACAGCGTGCCTTCAGCGACACGTCAACAGATCTTAAGCAAGGCGATTGGATGGTTTTTACTGCAATGCATCGTGGGAGTTGTAGTAAATGTATCTTTCAACTCACGGTCCTGCAGTGAATTTTTCGACTCGACACGAGGCAGATCCTAGCTAAGTAAGTTGTGATAAACTGTGGGTAATTTGCATGTTCACTGAAATATTAATTTCAGTGATATTAAACTGATATTAAACTTGAAATGTTTTCACAGAGCAGTCTGTGTACCAAGAGAACTACTTCTGCAAAAGTTTATTTAATTTTTTTTGATGTATTCTCATGTGTAAGACACTTGCTTGGCCACCCAGCTAATGTTAGTACTGCTCTATTTTAGCAATGTATCTTTTCTGTAATCAATTCAGTTTTTTTTTTTAACCCTATTCACGTAATTAACTCAATATTAACGACTTTAATCTCGTAATTGATTTTTTTTTTCTAAATATGGTGTAATACTGCCTCGTAATATAAGTTATTTCTTTGGTCATAAATTATTTTTGTAATCATTTCACCCCTACATGTTCCATTTTCATTTGCAGAAATGACAAAGCCAAAAACCAAACCATGCCCTTCCTGTCAGGCTCCAAACACCTGCAACAGGAAGACATGCAGTTGATGCCTGGGCAGCCTGAACGTAAAGGAGGGATTGAAAAAAAAAAACAAGAACAGTTTAAAAACAGTAACTGGGCTGCCTCTGTTAAAAAAAACAGAAATGCGAGCAGGGTGGTTAATTCAGCCCAGTTGTCAGTAAGTTTAAAAGTTCTGATCTAATAAGTGGTTGGTCTGCTAGACAATTCTTTATTAATCACAGTTGTCAATGCTTTCTTGTATATCATGAAGTAAGAAACTAACAAGACATGTATATACACATAAAATATTAATTTATAAAAGAGCATAAATAGAAAAGTTATTCACATCAGAATAACATCATCACACTAAAGACATCAAACTAGAAAAAACTTGTTAAAAACTATTTTTATTTAAGCTACTTCTGATTTTTAATTTAATCGGCTATTAACTGAGAGACAAAACATTTCAAGATGGATTTTATCATACATTTACAGGTTTTAACTATCAACAACAATAAAACAACAAAGATGTGAAACTTAAAGGTTTGTTATGCATCAATTTGCTTACATGAAAGACTGGCTGCATGTTTTTCTTTGTTGTTCTTGCAGGTTTCAAAACTACATGCCCTGGGCTACCAGCCAATTCTGTTTCTTGGACAGTTTGACCGTAAGGGCCGTATAGTAGGGGACGTGATCACTCACATCGAACCAGCGGAAGGTGCTGCACGTGACATCCTCATGAAGATGAGGAAGCTTTATGAACACCTTCTGAGAAGTAAGATATGCTTTGTCCATTATCTGTAACCAGGTGTCCTTATCAGGTAGCCTATCCTAGCTGTCTTTGGGTGATACTCATGGTACACCCTAGATAAGAAGGCAGATCACCACGGGGTACATAGAGACAAACAAGATGGTGAGGATGAGGATAGTTAACAGTCACCAGCTATTCTATTCTATTCTACTCTACTCTATTCTGTTCTATTCTATTCTATTATTCAGCCAAGGTTCAGACCAGTAACCTTCTTGCTGTGAGGTGACAGCTGCCCTACATGTCCTGTTGCTAACATGAAAATAGTGTTATATATGCCTTATTACCTCCCCATGTGGCGTTCACATCACCAAAGCTAGCCATACTGAACCTCTGGTGTTACCCACCTGAACAATTTTGTATGTGTGTGTGTGTATAGTATGGTCTTTCACACTCATGTATATACAAATGTAATTTTAAAAATCTCCACGAAAACCAGACCTGATAATTCTCTTCGAGACTTTCTAGTATAACAAATGTTATATAATGTTACCAATATGAACACCAAGATTCTTAAATAACTTATATACTTCTTAAGAGGTTACCTGATTACCTCCCTGAGGTAGTTAGCATCACCATTGTACAAAACTCTTAAGTCACAGTACTAGCTTGAAGTGTTAAATGTTATGCACTACAAAGTCAGGAAAGTAGTGTCATCAGAGGAAAAAAGTCATTAGCTATCTGGATTTATAGTCACACTCATTAATTTATTAATGTACAATGTAGAAAAGCACTACAGATGTCACACTACCCTAGAGGGCACTTGTACTGAATGATTTGGGTCAGTGAGTGTGTGAGATGAGTTATTTGATGCCAATATTTACAAGTTGTAACTTTAGTAAAAACTTAACTGAAAACATGCAAATCACTACTTATTATGTGTTTATGTGTACTGTACATTTTTTCAACCCATTTTAATGAATGTTTAATATTTAAAATTTTTCAGAATTACAAGCTTCACCTCCTGCTAAAAGTTCTACACCAGCAGCTGGACCATCCTCTGCTGACAGTGTCAATGCTGGACCAGTCCCAGACCCAGAGGCTCTAAACGAGGAATTTATTCTTCGTTTAGAGCCTGTACCAACATCTTCCCTCTGTCAGCCTCCTGCATCCTCCTCTTCATCTCTGCTTCCTCCTGCATCCTCCTCTCCATCTCTGCTTCCTCCTGCATCCTCCTCTCCATCTCTGCTTCCTCCTGCATCCTCCTCTTCGTCTCTGCTTCCTCCTGCATCCTCCTCTTCGTCTCTGCTTCCTCCTGCATCCTCCTCTTCGTCTGTGCTTCCTCCTGCATCTTCCTCTCTGTCTCTGCTTCCTCCTGCATCCTCCTCTCCGTCTCTGCTTCCTCCTGCATCCTCCTCTTCGTCTGTGCTTCCTCCTGCATCCTCCTCTTCATCTCTGCTTCCTCCTGCAACCTCCTCTTCATCTCTGCTTCCTCCTGCATCCTCTGCTTCATCTCTGCTTCCTCCTGCATCCTCCTCTCCATCTCTGCTTCCTCCTGCATCCTCCTCTCCATCTCCACATCCTGCATCTGCCTCAATTTCTACGGTGTACACCTCGGATGTCCCAAACAAAAAAAGGACAAGGAAAGGTTAGACGTTATGGTATTGTAAATGTACGAAACACATGACAGGTTCGTTAAGTTTGTTAAGATTTCTTTTCCTTAATTTTTGCATTTTCTCCAGTTTTACAGACCTCATGTAAATATTTCATTTGTTATTTTTCAGAATGCCGAAAACACCGTACACAGAAGATTTTCAAATATGAAGAGATAGTAGACAGGAGAGTTGTAAATGTAAGTAATTTAGCCTGCTGTTGTGCAGATTTGTTTGCGTCTTTGGACTTCCCGGATTTGAACTGTGCCTGACTGACTATCCATAAGCTTTTGTATTTGATGAATCTACACTAATTCAACCACTGAGTCAGGATTTCACTCCAAATAGGACATTAAATAGGAACATACCACCTGATACGACCTGGTCGTGCTGCCTTCCTGATGTTTACGTTCTTTAAAGTCCTCCTGACATCATGCTCAGGAGTGATTGATGTGGAGGTGCTCCTTCCCATTCAGTAACATCTGCTTCAGTTAGTTTTGCTTGTGAGCCACAATGTAAGCAATGTCACTTTGCTGACTTGCACTCGATGCTGGCAGTGCAAGCATTGTAGTGGTTCTTATGTTTTTGTAAACTAATTGTATAATATATTGAGCCATTCAATAGTACACAAATGTTTATAAGCTCCTTTTTGTATGCAACTTGCATGTCTTTCTGAATTAATTGTTTGTTTATATCATGTTTTTCAGGAAAAAGAAGAAGTTAAAGTCAAGTGGAAGCCCTGCTCATCATGGTATGTAGTAACAACTTTGCTGGACGGGAACAGACATTCATACTGTTGATAAATAGTTATCACCTCAATTTGAATTCATGTATTTGGACTAAATTGGGAGCTTTTAGCTGTCAATATGCTCTTCTGTGAGGAGCTTGATAGGTGTCCACCTCCAAAGTCCATTATGAGTTTTGGAGGTGGACATGGTCAACACTTTTAAGAGTAGGCATAAGACTTTACTTATTTATAGAGCTTATAGTTAGGGCTGGTTCAGGTCAGCCCTTAGTTATGCTGTAATAGGACCAGACTGCTGGGGGTTAGTGTCCCCCCCCCCTCTCTCTGTCTGTCTCTTTCAGGGTTATGCACGCTCAGTATTGGTTGAAGATGCAGTCACGTCTCCTTTTACTGAAAACTCTCCCCCTCTCCCTCACCACCATCTGTAAACATACATGTCTCAGTAATGCAGTTCATGCATGTTACTAACTAAACTTCTTCCCTGGAGTTTCTGTGCTCTCTCATCCAGCAGGTTCTGAAGGATCGTGGCTGCTGCTGTGGTCCTGCTTGATATCTACTACATATATTATTACTCTCTGACTTGATTTGATTAATTTATATTACAATGAAGGTGTATAAAGCATGACATGAATACAGAAGATATTTCATCCTAAAAAATTGTCATATGTCACAACCTAAATTATCCTATTTTGTGTGTGGTTGTCGATGTTGTTTGTTATGCTTTTCTCCTGACAGTGGCAAAGTGTGGGATGACACATGGGAACCTGCGCAGTTTTACACAAAGTAAACCAGGCACCACAGGTCGCAGAGATCGCACAGTTCACAGTTTGTAGTTCAGCATAAAAGTTCAAAATAAAATATTTACTATACATTTCAACCAGTATCAGTCTCTGTTTCACTCTCTAATTGTGGCTTAAGTACCTAACACATTCATGAATCTGATCCATCAATAATATCTTCCCTGCACTCGATATCTCATAGTTTTACATATCAGCCAACATTATTGTCTACATCCTCATAAATATAGAAGTGACTTGCTTATTATAACATATTACAAGTTAAAGTAATACTGCACTGCACGTATAGTAAGTAACACCTACTGTGTATGGGAGCCTAAAGCAAAGTTAACTGCACCAGTACCAGCTTCAGAACATATTGTATATTATATGTTTCTACCTTTTTGTAATATGTCATGTTTAGATGCAGTGACAATTGCACATTTAGAGTTGTGGTCATATGTGGTTTTTATATACAGGGTATTAAAAAAAAATTGACATTTTTTGCTATTTTTCTTGTTTATTTGCACATTATTATTGTGTACATATTACATATGTAACATTATTGTTAATATTATTATTAGATATCAAAGATACAATTTGATTAAGGGTTTTCCTGTCATAATTTCAATAAAAATGCAATTACACACGTAAACAATAGAATCAAAATAAACTTTTAAAAAGTCTGTTGATCAAATGCTGATTTTCAAAACATTCTAGAGGAAAATAGAGATAAAATAATCTGAACAGTAACAGTGATCTTGGATGATGATGGAGGCTTCAATGGATTATTCTGTTTCAATCAATAGGTTCGTATCTATGACAATAATTTGATAAGTTTAACAGGTTGGTTTAGGCCTGGCAATACAGCAAATATTCACAAACTTTTGTTTTTGAAGAATGTTTATCTTTTTTGGGATGAAGCTATCTGGCAAAATGATACAACCCTTTTAACCTCATCTTTATGTCTATCATGTGGCTATGATACTGGATTTGGGTTTGATGCATATGCAGGTTACAGCTGGGGAATGGCAGTATGTTGTGAATTGATTTGGCATGTTCAACCACTGTTACACCAAACTCTCTCACTTATAACATGATAAAGGCCTCTTACTCAGTGTCATGGATTTTCTATACTTTTGGGGACACAGGGCCAAAGTCTCAGGCAATAAGTCAGATCAAAGAAGGCAATGATTCTAAAATGGGAGTTTACTTATGTCATTATATATATCCAGGAATATGTGCCTGAGGATAGTTGTCATGAAATCAATATTAAATCAAAGTATTCCTTAATTACCACAGCTGACACGAGTTCTCCATAGCTGCCTGCTGTCTCAGGATCTGTCTCCAAAAAGGACCAGGGAGTGCTAACATGTTATGTTCTAAACTGATGAAGACAATGCACATTAAACATAATATAAACTTACTGAGTGAAGTAATATCAAGAGGATTCCTTTAGCTCCTATTGGGTTGGTTCCTTGATCAATGCAATACAGAATCATTAATCTGGTTTTATGTAATGTCCTTAAAACATGTCAAAATGAGGCTCACTAGTCTGTGTGGCCTCCACATGCCTGTATGACCTCCCTACAACACCTGGGCATGCTCCTGATGAAGTGGCAGATGCTCTCCTGATGGATCTCCTCCCAGACTCCAGGACTAAAGCATCTGCCCACTCCTGGACATTTTGTGGTGCAGTTGGTGGATGGAGCGAGACATGATGTCCCAGATGTCCTCAATTGGATTCAGGTCTGGGGAATGGGCGGACCAGTCCACAGCATCAATGCCTTCGTCTTGCAGGAACTGCTGACACACTCCAGCCACATGAGGTCTAAGATTGTCTTGCATTAGGAGGAACCCGGGGCCAACCGCACCAGCATATGGTCTCACAAGGGGTCTGAGGATCTCATCTCAGTACCTAATGGCAGTCAGGCTACCTCTGCCGAACACATGGAGGGCTGTGCAGCTCCCCAAAGAAATGCCACCCCACACCAAAACTGACCCACTGCCAAACTCATGCTGGAGGATGTTGCAGGCAGCAGAAGGTTCTCCACGGCGTCTCCAGACTCTGTCACAAGTGCTCAGTGTGAACCTGCTTTCATCTGTGAGGAGCACAGGGCGCCAGTGGCAAAGTTGCCAATCTTTGTGTTCTCTGGCAAATGCCAAACATCCGGCACGGTGTTGGGCTGTAAGCACAACCCCACCTGTGGACGTCGGGCCCTCATACCACCCTCATGGAGTCCGTTTCTGACCGTTTGAGCAGACGTGCACATTTGTGGCCTGCTGGAGGTCATTTTGCACAGCTCTGGCCTTTCTTTCCTACCCCACAGTACCTTCCCTTACCATTTGTTTCCTACTCTTTTACTTCTTCTTTGATGACGGTTGTCTTTCTAGATAAGCAATTTCATTTGCTCTGGGGCGAGTCACTGGCTCGGGTGCATTCTGGGACTGTCAGTTCACCAGTGTGCTGGCATGCTTCTTAACAAACACACCACTACAGCAAACATCTCAATTGTACTTGTTGATTTCTTCGACAAAACACTGAACAAAAAATTTCCTTGTGAGTGTGCTGCCTGGTGCTTTTAAATTTTGTGATAATTTGAGCAGCCCAGAAAGCATCCCATAAATTAAATTATGTTATCGTATCTGAACATGTACACTAGTCATCAAATTAGATGGGAAAGAATGATTCAGAGTAAACAACTGCACCAAGGAAATTCCATTTTTCTTCTCAAAATGTAAAATGTCTGTTGAAAAATCACATTAAACAGAGATGTGATTAACTTTTTATTTTACCAAACATAACATCAATGATGACACAATCAGTCTTCATCAGAAGTGCTCAAATCACTCTCAGTGGCATCGTCTGGAATATCCTCCTCCTCCTCCGAGTCCATTTCCAGGAGTGGTTGGTGGCTGAGGATTCTCTTGTACACGTCCTTTACTTTGAGCATTTCAGCTTTCAGTTCACTTTGTTTTTTAAAAACCAGGCTACAGAGTCCCTTCTGTGCATCCTCCGACATGCCAACAAAGGAGGCTGTAAAAAGAACAAAACAAATAAATATGAGTAAAGTAAAAAAAACAAACAAACAAAAAAAACCTCACCTCATAAACACAAAGAATTAGGATCCTGTAATTAAACATTTTTTTAAAGGGAGAAGGCAGTGTTAGCTAGCAATCTAGATATAGGTAAGAGATCCAGTAAGACTTTAGCATCTGCTCTTATTTTCAATCGATTCATCAAAAAATTAATAAATAAATAAAGTGCTTACAGTCTGAGGAGATTGTCCCCAACACCACAGATCGCTTTTGCAACACTGTCCAGTGATGCCGCATCTCCCTGCAAAGGATCATCTCCTCCTCTCTCAGGCGCCTCACAGCCATCACCTTCTCAAAGACCTTTCTCTTTGTCCAGAGGTCAGCAGCAGCTACAGTTTAACAACATCAGATGGGAAAACATAGTAGCATATTATGATTCAAGAACAAAACATTCAACTACTGCTCAGATACTGGGAGTTTGTTTAAAAAGGATATTTATAAATCAAGAGCTTACGTTCACTTGTGCTCTGCCAGGGCCAAATATCGGTCTGCATGAGGGCATCACTGGATATGATTTGCTTTGTTGGTTCAGCAAGCTTGTTGTAGTCGTCAACAGCAGCCGCCAAGCGTTTCTTCTCAACTAAGATGACCTTGCGAATTCTGTGTTGCCTCTTGTTGCTATCTGTAAATAAAAAATTCACACCTTCACATAATGTATATAGTTACATTTTAATCTACACTCATCAATTTCAGCTAATCCAAAATGCTGCAGCAAGAGTACTGACAGGGACTAGAAAGAGAGAGCATATTTCTCCTGTTTTGGCTTCCCTTCATTGGCTTCCTGTTAAGTCCAGAATTGAATTCAAAATCCTGCTCCTCACATACAAGGTCTTAAATAATCAGGCCCCATCTTATCTTAATGACCTTGTAGTACCATATCACCCTATTAGAGCACTTCGCTCTCGCTCTGCAGGCCTACTTGTTGTTCCTAGAGTATTTAAAAGTAGAATGGGAGGCAGAGCCTTCAGTTTTCAGGCCCCTCTTCTGTGGAACCAGCTTCCAGTTTGGATTCGGGAGACAGACACTATCTCTACTTTTAAGATTAGGCTTAAAACTTTCCTTTTTGCTAAAGCATATAGTTAGGGCTGGACCAGGTGACCCTGAATCCTCCCTTAGTTATGCTGCAATAGACGTAGGCTGCCGGGGGATTCCCATGATGCATTGAGTTTTTCTTTTCCAGTCACCTTTCTCACTCACTATGTATTAATAGACCTCTCTGCATTGAATCATATCTGTTATTAACCTCTGTCTCTCTTCCACAGCATGTCTTTTATCCTGTCTTCCTTCTCTCACCCCAACCGGTCGCAGCAGATGGCCGCCCCTCCCTGAGCCTGGTTCTGCCGGAGGTTTCTTCCTGTTAAAAGGGAGTTTTTCCTTCCCACTGTCGCCAAAGTGCTTGCTCATAGGGGGTCATATGATTGTTGGGTTTTTCTCTGTATCTATGAAGCGCCTTGAGGCGACTTTTGTTGTGATTTGGCGCTATATAAATAAAATTGAATTGAATTGAATTGAATTGAACCATAAATGGTAAGTTGCCCTTTTGTCACACACTACATACACAATAGATGTGTTTGGAGGTTTTATTGCAAATTGTGCATTGCTATCTTGGTTTGAATTACCCTCGGCCCGCAGTATATGTGGGCACCTGTCAAAGGTCATTTGGATTTACCAGACTGATTTGAAAACAACATGAAATCTTCACAACATGAAAAAAATGAATGCTTTGAGCCATGACTGAATTTATCCTTATCCTTTCTAAAGGCCGTTATAACCTTGCACTGCCAGTGGTGAGCTGCACCAGCTGTGGCCTAATGTGGTCCCCCTCAGTTAAGGACATCCTGGGTAGTGGATATTGGCCTGGCACCTTAAATTTCTGCACCCTGTTTTCAATGGATGTCTTTCAGTCTTTCTATGACATTAAGAAGGCTGCACCAGGGATGTCACTTAAGGCATTTGTCAAATTGCTGGATGAACGAACAGCCCATTTTGGAAGGGTAAGTTTCTAAATTTGCCAAGTTTAAGGAAATTGTGCAAATCAATGTTTATGACTGTCCTTGAATATTCTGTTGTATGTCCTCTATGTAAAAGACTGGCCGAATATCAGCTGATGCCTTCAGTAAAAGTTTCTTGGAGTGGAGTGCTGTAAAGTTTGAGGTGGACAGGATGTGCAAGGAGCCATGCCTTAGCTGCCCTGCCTGCACTCCAGACATGCTTGCCGTCTCAGTTAATGGAAACCGCAAGCTTTATCGCTTTCAGTCTAATGCAAGGTACGTTATGCATTGTGTACATAAGTCAAATATGGATTTGTAGAAAAATGTATTTTAATGTTTCTTTTCAAACAACTGTCACTGTGTTCGTTCAGCACTTCAGAGCAGGGGAACTTTGACGGTGTCTTCATTGAAAAAGATGAGGAAGTTGCTGAGTTTGTGAAATACATCCAGAGACACACAAATCATGTAAGATACACATATATATTAGTGCTGTTAGCGTTAATCTTGTTAAAATGACGTTAATGCCATAACCATATACACATACGTGTGTGTGTGTGTGTATACATATATGGATGGGTGGATATTTATTTTATTTTTCTCTTGGTGTTGTCGTAATACTATTTACTTTACTTTATCTTAATATGTACTTAATTTTGTCACCATGTGTATTTAAAAAAAACAACAACATGATTTTTATTTTGTGTTATCAGTGCTGTCCTGGGGAGATATGAGGTCTTGTGTGACTTAAGGCTAATTCAGCTAATTGTTATGCATTTGTTTTAAAAAGTTTGTCCCCGATAGGGCTTAATCATGCCATGTCTTTTATGTTAAAATCTTTGAGTGTATAGGTCCCAGGGAAAGGGTTGTGCGGATCTTCATCTTGGACTGCAGCAAAGGAGTCGTCCAAAAAGTCCACTGGGAAGTTGGATGAAGAGGGCATGGAAATAGCTGTTTGTCGCCACGGAGTCCTCTTAGCTGCATTGAACATGTTTCGAGGGGAGATCTTTGCTTACCCCCTTTTTCTCCAGAGGAAGTTGGCAGCTAACGTCCCAGGACATATTACGTTCCTTTGCTCCGATGTGGCCTGTAAATATTTCCCCTATTTAACCAAGGTGGCTCAGCAGTGCCCTGAGCTGAGGAACCTGTTGTCAATGCGTCCTTTTCTATCCGTCATGCATGCAAAGGCTCACACTTGGAAATGCGAGGTATACTGCAGCTTGTAGTTTTGGATTCGTTTGAGACATTTTGTTATAAGGTTGAATGAATTCAACAGTCATGTATTGTGACCTCCTTTCTATAGATCAAATGGGGAGGTGCGTTTCAGGATGGGGCTGGTTCAACAGTTGGAGTAGAGGTGGAACAAGTAAACAGTTTCCTGTCTAGGGCAGCCATCACAACGAAGTACATGTCTAAAGCAGGTATGTGTCCGTGTCTGAGATTCCACTCAGTCTCCTGCTCATTAATACTTATTTGTATACTAACTGAAATGCAGGGCGAACAGACATGCTGACCCTCCTGGCTTTGGGGTGGAACAAAAGGAAAGTGGAACAACTGGGCCGCACTTTGAGCCAGAGATATCTAAAGGTGATTTTTTTTCAAAAACCATTTTAATGTGTGTGGTAATGGGGGAAAAACACCAGTACTCTTTTAATGTCAATATGAATGACATTTATTAATGTATTCTTAGATCATAAGGATCCTTAGAGAACAAGTGGAGAGCCTGAATGCGACCAAAAATGATCTGGGTGTGGATGACGACACACTGCAGCAATGGGTGGCCGATGTGCAGAAATGGGCTGAAGGTGAGTCTCAATATAATGCACTCATGTATAACAATAGGACCCACCATGGCCTCATTAAAGAACTTAAGGTAGAATTAAGATCTTTCTGACAATGTCAACAAACAATGAAAAATAAGCCTTGTAAAAGCAGAATTTATGGCAGAGTTGTTGCGTTTCATCAAATTGGATAGAACCTGGGTTGAAATGATGTCGTACTAGTTGGTTTTATAAACCTGAACACCAACATACTTGTTATCTCATGATAATGCAGCACATGAAGGCTCCAGATGTCTTATAATGAATGTCATCAAGTCAGTGATTACAGAGTCCACTGTAGTTTAGTGACTGTTTACTCATCCTGTATTCTGATTAATATTCCTCTCACTTAGAAAGTTATTAAACTGATGGCAGCCTTGGAGCGTTGCAGGCACGAATAGAGGAGCTTGTCGTCATCATCAGAGTGCGAACACAAAGTCTTTACACTCAAAATGGTACGTCCCAGTTTCTTTGAAATGGACCGTTAGATACTTTGTTTGTACAGCTTGTACAGCTACTTTGTAAACAGAATAAAATCAGATCCAGGTTTGTTTAAGCTGGATGTGATTTGTTCTAGCAAACAAATTCAATTCAATTCAATTCAATTTTATTTATATAACGCCAAATCACAACAAAAGTTGCCTCAAGGCGCTTCATAGATACAGAGAAAAACCCAACAATCATATGACCTATGAGCAAGCACTTTGGCGACAGTGGGAAGGAAAAACTCCCTTTTAACAGGAAGAAACCTCCGGCAGAACCAGGCTCAGGGAGGGGCGGCCATCTGCTGCGACCGGTTGGGGTGAGAGAAGGAAGACAGGATAAAGACATGCTGTGGAAGAGAGACAGAGGTTAATAACAGATATGATTCAATGCAGAGAGGTCTATTAATACATAGTGAGTGAGAAAGGTGACTGGAAAGGAAAAACTCAATGCATCATGGGAATCCCCCGGCAGCCTACGTCTATTGCAGCATAACTAAGGGAGGATTCAGGGTCACCTGGTCCAGCCCTAACTATATGCTTTAGCAAAAAGGAAAGTTTTAAGCCTAATCTTAAAAGTAGAGATAGTTTCTGTCTCCCGAATCCAAACTGGAAGCTGGTTCCACAGAAGAGGGGCCTGAAAACTGAAGGCTCTGCCTCCCATTCTACTTTTAAATACTCTAGGAACAACAAGTAGGCCTGCAGAGCGAGAGCGAAGTGCTCTAATAGGGTGATATGGTACTACAAGGTCATTAAGATAAGATGGGGCCTGATTATTTAAGACCTTGTATGTGAGGAGCAGGATTTTGAATTCAATTCTGGACTTAACAGGAAGCCAATGAAGGGAAGCCAAAACAGGAGAAATATGCTCTCTCTTTCTAGTCCCTGTCAGTACTCTTGCTGCAGCATTTTGGATTAGCTGAAGGCTTTTCAGTGAGTTTTTTGGACATCCTGATAATAATGAATTACAGTAGTCCAGCCTGGAAGTAATAAATGCATGAACTAGTTTTTCAGCGTCACTCTGAGACAGGATATTTCTAATTTTAGAGATGTTGCGCAAATGGAAGAAAGCAGTCTTACATATTTGTTTAATATGTGCATTGAAGGACATGTCCTGGTCAAAAATGACTCCAAGGTTCCTCACAGCGTTACTGGAGGCCAAGGTAATGCCATCCAGAGTATGAATCTGGTTAGATACCATATTTCTAAGATTTTCAGGGCCGAGTACAATAACCTCAGTTTTATCTGAATTAAGAAGCAGAAAGTTAGCGGCCATCCAGGTCTTTATGTCTTTAAGACATTCCTGCAGTTTAACTAATTGGTGTGTGTTATCTGGCTTCATGGACAGATAGAGCTAGGTGTCATCTGCATAGCAGTGAAAATGTATGCTATGTCTTCTAATGATGCTGCCTAAGGGAAGCATGTATAATGTAAACAGAATTGGTCCTAGCACTGAACCCTGTGGAACTCCATAATTAACCTCAGTGTGTGAAGAGGACTCTCCATTTACATGCACAAATTGGAGTCTATTAGATAGATATGATACAAACCACTGCAGTGCAGTACCTGTAATACCTACAGCATGTTCTAATCGCTCTAATAGGATATTATGGTCAACAGTATCGAACGCTGCACTGAGGTCTAGCAGGACAAGCACAGAGATGAGTCCACTGTCAGAGGCCATAAGAAGATCATTTGTAACCTTCACTAAAGCTGTTTCTGTGCTGTGATGAGCTCTGAAACCTGACTGAAACTCTTCAAATAAACCATTCCTCTGCAGATGATCTGTTAGCTGTTTGACAACTACTCTTTCAAGGATTTTTGATATGAAAGGAAGGTTGGAGATTGGCCTATAATTAGCTAAGACTGCTGGGTCTAGAGATGGCTTTTTGAGTAAAGGTTTAACTACAGGCAGCTTGAAGGCCTGTGGTACATAGCCGATTATTAGAGATAGGTTGATCATATTTAAGATCGAAGAATTAATTAATGGCAGGACTTCTTTGAGCAGTTTTGTAGGAATGGGGTCTAAAAGACACGTTGATGGTTTGGAGGAAGTAATTATTGAAGTTAACTCAGAAAGATCAATTGGAGAAAAAGAGTCTAACTTAGCATCAATGGTACTAAGAGTAGCTGTAGATAATATTACATCTGTGGGATGATTACTGGTAATTTTTTCTCTAATGATAAAAATTTTATTTGTGAAGAAGTTCATGAAGTCATTACTAGTTAACGTTAAAGGGATGGTTGGCTCAACAGAGCTCTGACTGTTTGTCAGCCTGGCTACAGTGCTGAAGAGAAACCTGGGGTTGTTCTTATTTTCTTCAATCAGTGATGAATAGTAAGATGTTCTGGCTTTGCGGAGGGCTTTCTTATAAAGCAGCAAACTATTTCTCCAGGCTAAATGATGATCCTCTAAATTTGTGACACGCCATTTCCTCTCCAGATTATGAGTCATCTGCTTTAGGGTACGTGTTTGAGAATTATACCACGGAGTCAGGTACTTCTGATTAGAGACCTTAGTTTTCACTGGAGCTACAGTATCCAGAGTCGTACGTAGTGAGGAGGTGAAATTATTAACAAGATAATCGACCTCTGTTGGGGTAGCGTTCAGATAGCTGCTCTGCTCTGTGTTGGTACAGGGCATTGAAGATGATAACAGTGGGTGGATTATATTCTTAAACTTAGTTACAGCGCTTTTAGAAAGACATCTACTTTGATAAAATCTACTCTCCACCGCTGTGTAATCAATTATTGTAAATGTAAATGTTATCAGGAAATGATCAGACAGGAGAGGGTTTTCAGGAAACACTGTTAAATGTTCAGTTTCTATGCCATATGTTAAAACAAGATCTAGAGTGTGATTAAAGTGGTGGGTGGGTTCTTTTACATTTTGAGAGAAGCCAATTGAGTCTAATAACAGACTAAATGCCATGTTGAGGCTGTCATTTTTAGCATCTACATGGATGTTAAAATCACCCACAATAATTATTTTATTTGAGCTCAGAACTAAATTAGATATAAAGTCTGAGAAATCAGACAGAAACTCTGTGTAAGGCCCAGGTGGACAATAGATGATAACAAGTAAGACTGGTTTCTGAGTTTCACAGCTGGGGTGGACAATGTTAAGCATCAGGCTTTCAAATGAATTAAAAGTCTGTCTTGGTCTTTCATTAATTAATAGGCTGGTGTGAAAAATTGCTGCCACACCGCCCCCTTGGCCTGTGCTTCGAGGTTTCTGGTAGTTAGAATGACTCGGGGGTGTTGATTCATTTAAACTAACATAATCATCCTGCTGCAACCAGGTTTCTGTAAGGCAGAGTAAATCAATTTGTTGATCAATTATTAAGTCATGTACTAACAGAGACTTGGAGGAGAGAGACCTAATATTTAATAATCCACATTTCACTGTTTTACTCTTTGGTTCAGATGTGGATACTGTACTGTTCTTTCTTTGTAATTGTTTATGTTTAAGTTGTTTGTTGCTGGTTTTTAGTTTGTTTTTTGTCTTTTTGGAAGCTGACACAGTCTCTATGGAGATGGGTTTTTTGGGGGGGGGGGTAGCAGGAGGAGAGAAGCTGCAGAGAGGCGTGTAAGACTGCAACTCTGCTTCCTGGTCCCAACTCTGGATAGTCATATTTTGGGGGGTTTAATAAATTTGTCCATATTTCTAGAAATGAGAGCTGCTCCATCCAAAGTGGGATGGATGCCGTCTCTCCTAACAAGACCAGGTTTCCTCCAGAAGGTTTGCCAATTATCTATGAAGCCCACATCGTTTCTGGGACACCACTCAGACAGCCAGCAATTTAAGGAGAACATGCGGCTAAACATGTCACTCCTGGTCTGATTGGGGAGGGGACCAGAGAAAACTACAGAGTCCGACATTGTTTTAGCAAAGTTGCACATCGATTCAATATTGATTTTAGTGACCTCCGATTGGCGTAACCGGGTGTCATTACTGCCGACGTGAATTATGATTTTACTGAATTTACGTTTACCCTTAGCCAGCAGTTTTAAATTTCCTTCAATGTTGCCTGCTCTGGCCCCTGGAAGACAATTGACTATGGTTGCCGGTGTCTCTAGCTTCACATGTCTGAGAACAGAATCACCAATTACCAGAGTTTGACCCCCGGCGGGTGTGTCACCGAGTGGGGAAAAACGGTTAGACACATGGTGGTGTACCTGGGGCTTCTGTTTAGGACTATGCTTCCTCCTCACCGTGACCCAGCCGCCCTCTTTCCCCAGCTGCTTGGGGTCTGCCGGGGAACAGCTAGCGGGGCCTACGCTATCTTCGGCTGCACCAGCTACAGGGGCCTGGCTAGCTACGGGTGAATGAAGGGTGCGAAGCCGAGTCTCCAATTCAGTAATCCTGGCCTCCAGAGCTGCAAATATGCTACATTTGTTACAGATATCATTACTGCTAAAGGAGGCCGAGGAGTAACTAAACATCTGACACAATGAGCAAGAAAGTGCAGGAGGGACAGGTGAAGTAGCCATGGTGCTAACGAGTCGGCTACGAGCTAAGCTAAGCTAGCGAAACAGTACAGAGACAGTGAGTGAATACTTTGGCTATAAATTAGGTAGTGAGTACACAGAAAGTGTGCTTCGGATGAAGCACGTGAAGATTATACTATGAAAGAAGAATGTATTTAAAAGTTGTTAATTAAATTGCTAAGCAAATAAGCTACTCAGAAACACCACTGTGTTTGAGCAGGAACAGGAAGTGTTACAAGAGCCACAATTGCGCCGGGTGAAACCTCAACGTTACCTGCTGGGCAGTCACACACATGGTCTGGCCTTTGCACAGGCAACAGCCGAACTGACATTAAAACATACAATATATATAAAAAGAATTAGAAATTAACTGATACACAATAAATATACAATAACAGCACCCACTCATAGTACATAGCAAGAAATGCATAAGACTTAAAAACCGTACCTATTGGCTTGTGAAACTCTGATGAAGGCTGCAAAAACCCTCCTGTTACTGCCTCTCTGTTGTGCAGGACAAAGCGTGTGTGAACTGCAATATCACAGTCGGCACAAAGGAATGGAAGAGGCAGGCAGTCCAGACACCTCACAACTACTTGTTTGCCACACTGACACACACGGTGTGACTGTGGATCCAGAGTAGCTAACATATTGTCTATAAGACAAGGCCTGGCCTCTTTCCACTTTTGCGAGGACACCATATTTCTGATCGCCCAGTGAGTAGCAGCTGACTCAGACGACGTCTCACAAGTCATGGCTGCGTCCTCTTCTCCATCCTCCAACAACTGAAGGAGCTCCTGACGAAGCACCTCAGTTCCATACACTAACAGAAAAAAAATAAAGAAAGGAAGAAACTCTTCCACAAAGTGAAAAACACTCTAGGCAGTATGTTTCTTAGGACTACACAAAAGCCCTGCATAACTCAACTATAACAACAAATATAAAAGTAAACAGAAATCACAATATATACAAGAAGGTAAAGTACCTTTTGTTGGGTTGACACTGGCAACATAACTAGGTTCTTCACGTGGACATTGATGCTGATCTCTGGACACTGGGGGGGAAAAAAGAGATTGAAGAATATTTACTTACTGAAATTCTTTGGTGAAAACAAGTTGTGAGATAAAATCAATGGTTGTGTGAACACTGACCACGTGGCATGCAACTAGTAGTTCGACTGGTTGATGGTCTTTGAGGAATAAAATCTCCCTGTCTGTCACGTTTTTTCCAGCGCACTGGTCTTGGCTGAGGTTCACTCTGTGCATCATTCTACGCAATTAACAAGGAAAAAAGGGAACACCTAAAATACAGTCCATGATTAAAGCAAAGATTATCAAATATCTTAAGTTAACCAACTTAATTTGACATAAACTTATATATACACATATATAAAAATTTATAAAAAAAAATTCAAATAACATAACGTTTACTCCGTACAAAATATTAGACAAGCGTGTTCCCTCTTTAACAACTGTTTCCACTAAAAATCTTACCTGCATATCTTGAAGGAGTTCGTCAGCAGCCTGAAGCTCTTCCTCCAGCTCGGGATCCTCTGAATCACTAATTTTCAAGCTAAAGAGCTTTTTGCAGAACTCAGTGACATAAACACATAACTAACGCAATTCAAACGATTTTCAGTCTTGGCGCTCCTGTTAACGTTAGCAATTAACGTTAGCATCATCAGTTTATAAAGAGCTAGCAGAACTCTTAGCGCAAAAACTGCTTCACGCACCATGTGAGGGTATTTTGCAACACACAAGTCCTTTAACGTTTGTAATAGATTTAATCCATCATCGTTGGATTAAATGGCTAATGCTGCAGTAGCCACGTGTAGTCGTTACCTAGCAAGCATGCTGACGGTAGCTGTAGCCATTTTTAAATGCATTAAACCGTTTCCGAGATCAGTCACCTCTGTTTGTTTGAAGCTTTTATGAAAAACAAACTTTGAAACACACATCAAGGTATTATTTTAAATATATGTATTTTTTACATACCTGCATTAGAATCAGTCAGTTCCGCCTCATTTTCTTATTCTTATAAATGGGTCTCTCCGTTCTCCCATCATCCTTTGCTTACACAGGTTGCGTCTGATTGGTTGGAGCCGAGAGCATCCAAAACTAACAGGAGTGGTGAATGAATCTATAAATGTGTTTTACGTGTGAAATGAAAATAATAAACCTAACAAAGGATTATGTACGTTAAATCTGCGCACTTTCAGATCGTGAATCACTTTGGAAAACACTGTGTGATGGCCACAACATGAAGCGATTTTATTGTTGAATTATCAGTGATACTTTCATGTGTTTTTGTTGAGAAATGTTAACGATGTCATTAAAAGAAAGCATTAAATTAGGGAGAAAAACCCATTCGCGGAGAGGGTCCCTGGTTCTCCAGTTAGATTGTGCTTCACGGCGTCATGTTTCGCCGTGACGGGGTTATTATTGGAGTAAATGGATGGCTGGAGCCTCTGCTCGAAGCGTCTCTGATCGCCGCGAGCGGGTTCATATTGGAATGAATTGACAACCCACAGCGTCGCATAAAAACGTGGAAGGGTACCTTTAGCGTCAGCATGAGAAGTTAAGGGATGTGACAAATCGTCAGTATTTTACGCATCGGGAGTGAGAACGGGTTGGTTATTTGTCTATGTTTGTCAATGTTTGAAAGATCAGAATCAGAATACTTTATTAATCCCGAAGGAAAAGATTAATAAAGTATGAATGCAGAGTAAGTTTTACTTATTTTTCTGAAGTCTAACAATCTGAACTCGTGGTACATCAGGCATAATATTAGGACCACTGACAGATAAAGTGAATAACAATGATTATCTCTTCATCATGGCACCTGGGAAGCAGGTGAATATTTTGTTCTCAAAATTAATGTTAGAAGGAGGAAAAATGGGCAAGCGAAAGGACTTGAGAGAGAGTTTGACAAGGAACAAATTGTGATGACTGGACAGCTAGGTCAAAAAAGAAATGTTCATGTAGGATACTACAACATTACAGTGAACAAAAGTTGAAGGAAAAAGACAAGGCAACTGGAAGAAAACAACTAGAGAATAGAATAGAAAGTCCATTAATTACATTGTACATGTACTGTAGGAGCCATTCTTGGGTTAATACCTTATGTGGTCGCTAGAGGTCACCTTTTTCTGTTTTGATCATGTAAAGGTATTTAAGGTAGACGCACGTAATTGGGGTCAGGTGTGTCATTAATTGTAAGAAGGCAAACAGTTTGTGACCGCTGCGCTGTTAAGATGATATGGGAATAAAGACCAAAAAGGACAAGATAAGTACTGCTGGAGTTATTGGACTTTTTACTTAATTCATACATACCAGTGACATCACGTCACCCCCGTTAACGACCACCTCAGTGGTTTCAAGCGTAGGCTTAGCCTCTACATTAGAGTCACAAACTCGCTTTTCTTTGGGGAAAAGTTTGTGCCAACTGCGCCGCTGTGTTTTGGGGACTCGGCGCAAACAGGACAATTAAATCTGAGTGATAGATCGTCATGGAGAGCTGAATGCCGTTTGGAAAAAGTTACCGTGGAGGGTTCACGAGGAGCGGACAGCTGGACTATCGCTCTGTCAGCTGACGACGTGGAATTCCTGGCGACTGTTCCGTGGATGTTGGAGAGGACTCAGAATTCTTCATCGGAATCAGTACGGCGCCCAACGCAAGGTATGAGTAGCGCTACTAATAAATGGCCATTTATAAAAAGTGTGCACACTTATTCAAGAAGACGTAATTCCAATGCATTGGTGGTCAAACATAATAAATCTGATTTATAAACAAACTTTCGCATGTGCACATAAACCCTCAATACTTGGTAAATATTTGAGTTTTGGAACATTTGAACTATGGTCACAAATAAAGCTGCTGACAGGCCCCCTGAGCCTGCTGCAGAATCAGCTGTGCAAAGTAGCAATGCCAGCAAGGCTGGGACGCATCCAGAAAAGGAAAAACGAGTGGTGAAATTGACTGCTAAGGCACTTGCAGAGAGACTGGACAGACTGCAACGTGATAGAAAAGCTAATTTAAATAAAGCTAATAATTTAAAAGAGAGTATAAGGGTCTCAATGGAAAAAAACGAAAACTTCTCAACAATGAACAGTTGCATAAAGAATATAAAAACTTTATGGACGAGATGATAAGTAATGGATACGCAGAGCAAATACCTTCACACCAGCTGTCTTGCGAAAATGGAAAGAAGTGGTACATTCCTCATCACGCAGTTTATCATCCCAGAAAACGATCTATAAGAATTGTATTTGACTGTGGGGCATCATTCCAGGGGACATCATTAAACAAGCAGCTCTTACAGGGTCCTAATCTCACAACTACATTGCTTGGGGTTTTGCTTAGATTTCGACAGGATCCAGTCGCATTTATGGGTGACATAAAGGCAAGGTTTTATCAAGTTAAAGTTGCCAAAGAGGACAGAGACTTTCTGCGTTTTTTGTGGTGGCCAGATGGAGATCTGAGCAAGGACATAACTGAGTTTTGAATGACCGTTCATCTGTTCGGTGCAGTATCTTCCCCGAGCTGCGCCAGTTTCGCGTTGAGAAAAACGGCTGAGGGCAATCAAACTGAATTCCTAGACAAGGTATGTGAAACGCTAAAAGAGAACTTCTATGTGGACGACTGTTTAAAGATTGTGGCCTCCACCTCAGATGCTGTTGATTTGGTCAAAGATCTTTCAGCACTCTCTCAAAGGGGAGGATTTACACTGACCAAGTGGGTCAGTAACAATCGCACCCTGTTGCAAAGTATCTCAGAGGAGCAAAGGGCTAAAGACTTGAAAGAATTAAATCTTGACAGAGACAAACTTCCGGTAGAAAGAGCTCTGGGCTTGCAGTGGTGTGTGGAAACTGATACATTCAATTTCAAAATGGATGTTCCTCAAAAATCCTGTACTAGGCGTGGAATGTTATCAATATCAAGTTCTATTTACGATCCATTGGGATTTCTTGCACCAGTCCTGCTGCCTGACAAAAGAATGCAGCAGGAGCTTTGCAAAAGGAAACTGGGATGGGATGAACCAATACCCCAAACCATGTTGCAAAAGTGGAAAAGTTGGCTCAGTGATTTGCAAATGCTTTCCCATTTCAAGGTTAAAAGGTGTATACAACCAAGAGAGTTCGGACCTCTCTAACATGCACAGCTACACCATTTTTCAGATGCCGGTGAATCTGGATATGGAACTGTGTCATATCTGCGCATGCAAGACAATAGGAAATCCATCCATGTAGCATTCTTGATGGGCAAGGCAAGGGTAACACCTCTAAAACCTGTCACTATTCCACGTCTGGAACTAACAGCTGCTGTAGTTGCTGTCCGAGTGGATCTCATGTTAAGGGCTCAGTTGAAAATGAAACTCGAGCAATCTGTATTTTGGACAGATAGTACATCTGTACTCAAATATATAATGAATGAGGATAAACGATTCCTTACCTTTGTGGCAAACAGTCTCATTCATTGCAACTGCAACTAAACAATCACAATGGAGATATGTAAGCTCAAAGGAAAATCCAGCAGATGATGCTACAAGAGGGCTCAAGGCTGGGAATATTGTTCATAGCAGCCGCTGGATCGAAGGACCAAGCTTTCTGCAGAAGCCAGAAAGTGATTGGCCAACCAATCTAATGGAATGCTCCTTAGAACCAGAGGACCCTGAAGTCAAAGGTGAGGCCGCAGTGAATGTTACTTGAGTAAAAGATTTGCTTGATGCTACATGTCAATTGATGGTATACTTCTCAGACTGGAGAAGGCTCAAGGTTGCTGTTGCTTGGTTCCTTAGGCTGAAGGCAATCCTTCGTTCAATGAGAGATAAGAAAAGAAGACCGCAACCTAACTCAGATAACCCAATTTGTAAAGGTACTACAAAGGAGAAAGTAAAGAAAACACAACTGTATAGACTATCTTCAAAGGATCTTTTGGAAGCTGAGCTTGCCATTATGAGATTTTGCCAGCAGCAAAGATTTGGAGAGGAGATTGCTACGTTGTCAAGTGGGAAAGGTTCTGTGAGCAGGCACAGCTCAATTTATAGATTAGATCCTTATCTTGATGATGAAGGCCTCTTAAGAGTTGGGGGACGACTGACAAAGAAATGAAGCATCCCTTTGTTCTTGCAAAAGATCAACATGTAGCAAGTCTCATCCTAAAGCACATTCATCAACAGCTTGGTCATAGCGGTCGTAACCACACCTTATCCACACTAAGGAGAAAATACTGGATCACAAAGGCCAACTTAGCTGTAAGGAAGGTTATCGCAGAATGGAATTTTTGCAGAAAATATCATGGAAAAGCCTTGGAGCAGATGGCAGATTTACCCAAAGAAAGAACCCACCATTCACCAAAGTCGGAGTTGATTACTTCGGACCTATTGAAGTGAAAAGAGGACGAGGTAAAGCTAAACGTTATGGAGTTATTTTCACCTGTTTAGCCAGCCGAGCAGTGCACTTGGAAGTGGCTAGCTCTCTAAGCACAGATGCCTGCATTAATGCTTTGTGCCGTTTTGTGAGTCGAAGAGGGCAAGTCGCTCACATCCAATTGGACAATGGAACCAACTTTGTTGGAGCAGACAGAGAGTTAAGGGAGGCTCTTGAATCGCTGAAACATACCCAAATAGCGGATGCTTTGCGACACATTGGAATAAAATGGAGTTTTAATCCGCCTGGAGCATCACATCATGGTGGAATTTGGGAACGGATAATTCGTATGATCAGAAAGATTCTGAGATCCGTTCTTCAGCAACAACAGTTGGACGACAATGGATTAAATACGGTTCTATGTGAAATTGATGCAATTTTAAATGACAGACCCATCACAAAGCTTTCTGATGATCCAAAAGACCTAGAGCCACTTACACCAAATCACATCCTCCTGATGAAAGGAAAACCATCTTTACCACCCGGACTATTTGACCCTCAGGATATGTATCTGAAGAGAAGATGGAAACAGGCTCAGTACATCTCAGATCTTTTTTGGAAACGATGGATACGCGAATACCTGCCTTTGTTACAGGAGAGACAAAAATGGAACCAAAAGAAGGAGAATCTAAAATCTGGAGATATAGTCATTATACTGTTCTTTTGCAGAGGTGTATGGATTAATCCTACCAGTTTTTTCAGCGAAAGAGCTCAACGTCCAGCAGGGGGCGGTTTTCCCTTTTCCTGCTCGGTACAGTTCAATGGGTCCGTGGGTGGCCCGCCATCTTGTTTCTCGCTCAGCGGATCAAACTCCGATTCTAGCTCGGCATTTCCCAATCCAAACCTTAATGGCCAAGTCCCGTTCGGTTATGTTCACAACGTCATCAAGGCAAGGACCGGTCGGAAAAACAAAAATATATTCCAGAGTACAAAAATGGCTTTATGTAGACTTCTGGCTTGTTTTTTAATATTTTTTTCACTCGTTTAGGCAGCAGCTCCGCAAGGACTGTTTGCATTTCTCCCTCTCCAGCATCAAAAAGAAGGAACAACCCGATTGGGTGCGGCTGGTCACAGGAGTCACGCTGCAGCGTGCCCTTTCACAATAAGAGTCTGAACACATATTTTAGCCATTTTACCTGAATTAACATAAAACACCATGAATTAGCAAGTTCTTTACCCTTTTAACATGTTTTTAAACACAAATGAAATCCTATACCATGAATTATATCATTGCTGATGTTTTTAATGAATTTTTTAACCATTGTGATCTATTTATTGACTATTTATCACCTGCAATATATTTCTTATGACTTTTTTTACTAACAGGCTTTTATTTATTGAGAGCTATGTTAACCAGTGTTACATAAGCAAGCTAGAAGACTGGCAATCTTGCTGGGTATCCAGTTACGGAAGCAACACATTAACAAGAGAATTCTGGGTAAAACCAAAGTTACTTTCCCTAGTAACTAGTTACTTTGAAAGTAACGAGTAACTTGAAGTAACTGAGTTACTTTTGATAAAAGTAACTAGTAATGTAACTAAGTTACTTATTAATAAAAAGTAACTTACCCAACACTGATAATTGTACATCAGATGTGACTGATTGAAATTTAGGGTATGGCGTCTGGACGCCATACCCTAAATTGGCGTTTCACATCCTGAAACAGAAAACACATTTACAGTGCAGTGTTGTTTAGCTGTTATGTGAAAAAATAAATCTTCAAATTACTAAATTATTGAGTCTTGTGATTTTTCTAGTCTTACCAGTTTCAGGAGAGGTTTGGCTTCTTTTTCCTCAAATTCAAACTTCCAAAGCCTTCCAAAGAAAACTAAACACAGGTTTTCTCTCAGCATTCACATTTCATCACAAACATACTTTCTAGTGATGTGTCGGTCGCGAACGATACGGCTCTTAGAGCCGACTCTTTGAAGTGAACGACGCGAGCCGGCTCCTTATTGGAAACTGTGTTTTTTTTTTTTTTCCCTCACCCTCTCTCTCGCACTTTTTTCCCGCTTAACTCCGCACACGAGCCTTGTGCTTTGCCCTGGGTAGAGGGGGGAGGGGCGGTAGTTACACTTGCAGTAGCACAGGAACAGAGCCGCAGGGAAAGAGAGAGAAAGAGAGCCAGGGACAACAACATCACATTAGAAAGGTATAGTAATCATCCACAACTATTTTCAGTTGCGGATGATAAAGGATTCAGAAAGTTTATTCATGCAGGCCCATATGACAGAGAATGTGCATCTTCTTTTTGTTTTAATATTTTTTCATATTTATATTTAATTGTGTTGTGGTTTGCAGTGTTTTGTGTTGTTTCACTTTTAATTTGTTTAAAAGGAAAAAGCTGAAAATTTAAATAGTTAAAAGCTGAAATGTAAATAGTTGGTTTTTGTATTATATAATTTATTTGTTCATTTGACGTGGAGTTAATATATAAAAGTATATTCACGGTGGCCCCTAGAGACAAAGCATGTACAAATTCCAAAACACGTACAAACTCCGAAGCACGTACAAACCCCAAAGCACGTACAAACTCCAAAACACGTAAAAACTCCATAGCGCATACAAATTCCGAAGCACGTACAAACCCCGAAGCACATAAAAACTCCAAAACACTTAAAAACTCCATAGCACGTAAAAGCTACGAAGCATGTACAAACTCCAAAACAAGTACAAAACACAACAGAAGTGCTCCAGGATGCTAGGGGCAGTGTTGAGCTTTTGTTACCTAGTGGCTACACCGACGACCGGATTTGGTGTGTGGTAGTAACAGGTAAATGAACATTTTTTTTAAATTATTGGAATATATATGGGTGCCTGTGTATAAATACACAAACAATACACATATGCTTTCAATTGTGTAATTTAAGTGATCTAGGTAGCTCTGTTATGGAAGTTCAGTTAACGCTAGCAGTGTGTTTTGGAGTTTGTACATGCTTTGGAGTTTGTACGTGCCTTGGAGTTTGTATGTGCTTTAGAATTTGTACGTGCTTTTTGGAGTTTGTACGTGCTTTGTCTCTAGGGGCCACCGTATATATTTATATATAAACATCTATAAATAAAACCACTGTTTTTTTTGTTTTTTTTTTACATTAGTAATTCCTTTTGTGCATAGTTTCATATTGTTGTTAATAATAAATTAATTAAAGCAACAAAACATCCTGAAGAGCCGGTTGGGAGCCGAAAGAGCCGGCTCTTTTTAGTGAGCCGAGTAGTGATGTGCGATACCACTGATTTCCTTTCGGATCTGATACCAAGTAAAATTCAGGGTGGTATCGACGATACTGATCCGATACCGATACCCTATACAAAAACGTATTTAATTTATTGTATCTCAAATTATAGCATCAATAATGATTACAGGACATCAGATTACTTGTTCTTATCACTTAATAATGCAGAGTTCATCATATAGAAATAAAAAAACTGAAGTTTTGCGCTATTTGAACACCTTGCCTGCCCCCAGCACTAAAGGACTCCGTGAGAGACGTCTGTCTCGCCCTAGCAGCACCTGTCCACTCCTCCTCTTCAGTTCGCCTCAACATACGCTCGTCATATTCTGTGATATGATTTACTCTGAGGTGTTTGACAAGGTCAGTGGTGTTGCCACAACACCTCACTTTTTTGCCACATGTATCGCAAACCATGCCTCAGCTGTTTGTGGAGGTAAAATACGTCCGCACATGACTCCAATTACGCTCAGCCATTCTTGTGAGTGCGCACGCCAAGGGGCTGCGACACATTTATACAGCCGTATTTCACACATGACTATGAAAGGCGGAAGAGGAAGTAGTTCCTTCGAATGTAGACAATCCGAATGTTATAGTTTCTTTCCACTGTGTTCCTGTTAATGATAAACTACAAATTTACCCCAAATTACTAAAATATCGATATTTTAATGTGAGAATCAATTCTAGAACATAAATGATTGGTATTGGAGGAATCGATATTTCAAGATCGATCCGCACATCACTAGAGCCAAGCCGGTTCTCTAAAAAGAGCCGGAAATCCCATCACTAATACTTTCAGGTGTGAGGTGGATGGTCTGTAGGTGTCACAGTAACTCACTTCTCTCTGAGTGTCTGTTTGCTCTTCTCCACCAAAGAATCTCTCAGATCTTCAGCAGTGAAGTGTGATGGGATTTTGTTTTCCTGCTGAAGTCTACGGAACTCCATCGTCATTGCAGTCTATAAATAAAATTAGAGATTTAACCCTTTTAAGCATAGCGGTGACAGTGGACAGCTATTCAAAGGCTGTTTTCTTGTATTTCTGTCAGTTTTGATGGTATAATTGCACATAAACCACTACACTGGACACTGATGTGTCACTCCATACCAAATTCACAAGTCAAAACATATGTTGTCCACCTTAGTGGACATATAAAAAACTCTTTTAACAGTACATGTTTAAAAAAATGAAGTTCAAAAATATTTTTTTCATGCCTAAAGATGAATAAAAATACTTAAGAAAAAAATCCGGTTTTGGCTAGCTAGAATTGGTGCCAGATTATGCTGATATGTTCCAGACATTCCAAAAACCCTGGAATTTAAGCCTTTTTTGAACTGTCACATCCACCAGTTTTTTTCCCTCTTGGTTTGTGGCCATGCTCTGGGCTATAATACTAAAAATTAACTTGCATTGTACATTAATACTTTAGTGGATAGTAAAATATCATTGCTATGAAAAAAAAATGCCTTAATTCCTTTGAAACCTTTGAAGGAATGAAGGTATTACTTTAATAGGAAAATGCTTTCCAATCCATTCCAACAAAGGACCTGCCTAACTGGGCTTTTTTGTGTGTGTTTATCTTTATTGTATATATGTATTCTTACACAGTGTATCTGTTACCATGCGTCCAAGCATTGTCTTTTTGTTTACATCTGTGGGTGTGTACAACATGTATTTCTTATCGTTAATAAGGTCCCAGTGGACCATCTACAGGAATAAACAGCCTACACTGAGTACAAAAAGTAACCATCTGCACTGCTGCAGTTTTACTTCAAGAACTGGGTCTTTGCTTTTTATAACATGGTCTCACACACTCACTCACAGAAGCACACTCACCAAAGACACTGAAAATCTAAATAATTCTAAAAATATTTGACCTTAGAAGTGGAGTACTTGTAAAACACAATAGAGTCGTGCACAGGATGTCAGTTTTTACCACTGGCAGACTTGTACTTCACCCAGTTTTTCACACGAGGGTCTTGGTTGTATATTGGTAACTGGTACCATTACCGTTGCATGCATTTCTGAGAATGAAAGTTAATTTGTCTTCTACTCTTAAGTGTTTTTCCAAAGTAATCCATGGTTCCATCCACTGCAACTGAAAGAAGGCTGGTTGCAGTGTCTAAAGTCACTCAGTATAACTACATCTATCGATTCGGCCGTCTTCCTCGGCCTGCCACCACTACTATGTCTGGTTGGTTGGCCATCACCAGTTTGTCTGACTGTATATGGAAGTCCCACAGGATCTTAGCTCAGTCATTCTCAACCACCCTAAGGGGCGTGTCTTTTCCAGGTCATACTCGGCATAGATGTTCCTGTATATTATGCCAGCCACTTTGTTATGGCTTTCCATATATGCCCTGCATGCTAGTATCTTGCAACCTGCTGTTATGTGCTGAATTGCCACACCATTATGGTGTGCCCGCTTAGAGCTTATTCCCGTGCTGCCATGATTAGTGGCATTTGATGATAAGAAATTGGTTTCTGTGGCAGCTTGGGTCTTGGGGGAAAGCAGGTGCCTCATTCATGCTATGACCTGTCTCTAGACAGGTTGTAACATTGGACAAAGCTGGACAGAAAGACAGCACAGAGGCACTGATTTGGTCACATCTTCTGTATAATCACAGTTTCAGAGATGCTTAAGTTAAACAAGTGGGAAACTGGCCCAAAGGATAAAACAGGGGCAACATAACAGGTGATAGGAAACTGTTCTCTGGTTAAAAGGATTTTAGTCAGTTGGACTTCTCTGGTCACTATGGAATCTGCTTTGTCTGTTTTACACTTGTTTTACACACTGGATTGAGACTGTGGTCGCACTGGTCTGGGACCCTTTTTACAAGCTGAAAACTTTGATTTATGTACTGTTGGTTCAGTGGACTTCAGTGGCTATTAAGTCTGTTAGTGCTATCAGTTACAGCTGGCAGGAGGGCTGGGAAGGTCAAATGTAATGGCCTTGTCAGTGAAGAGAGCCAATAATGTTTAGACAGAGTAATGACACACACACACACACAAATGGAATATATGTTCCATTATGAAACAGGTGAATCGTTTTTCCCTTTCATCAAATATTCATAGAGAAATTACTGCTAGATCTAAAGTGAAGGACTACGTGGGATCTTTTTAGCTGATGTATAAGGAAACATTGGATGACAATAGGGCGTCTCAGTCAAATATATGCGGAAGTTCTGGAATTATAGCTTGCTCTGGTCAGTCTTGTTTCCTGTAAATCCTAACACTTTCTGTTTCAAAGAGGTTGAATTCAGACTACCCAGGTTCCACCTCGGTGGGTTAAGCTCAAGGTTCTCTCTCCATCCTTTATATTTACTCCTCCTCACCTCATCATCTGCCAAACTTAAAGAAAAGCTTCAGTGTTCAGTCACTTACCCCAAGTGGTAATACAGTGGATTGGATTGAACTCCCATATCCTCTCCCAGAGTTGCTTTCCCAAATTAGTGCTCATCCAGTTCACCATTTTCTGTGAAAAACTGTGTAGCTATAAAGTCTGTGAAAATTGAGTTGTTGTCACCTGTGTCCTGCTTGAGAGTCCATTGTTGGTCGTGACAGAACAATCTGGCAATATGGACACCCAATGAGACCCAACAACATTAAGTTAAAATGTTGAGAATGATCCAGTCACCTCATACTAAACTCACTTCAGCTCCCTCTCCAGATAGGTCTCCTAGCCAGAAGCAGCCAAGCATCCCATGCCAGTCACACCCTCTACCTCAGAGACACCAACAATGAGGGTGTTCAGTGATGGTACCTCCACATCGCCAGAGCTGTTCACAGGAGGAGGATGACGGCGAAAATGTGTCTTTATTGTGAGCAGCCAGGCTACTTCATTGGTATATGTGCTAAGCAGCCAAAAGGGCCTGTCGCCAGTAAAGTGGTGTGTCAATCTGTGTATGGCAAACTGCCTTGCCACATGATACCTGCATCATTTGCTGTAATAATTACTCTTTAATCCTCCAAGCACTAACTTAATCCTCAGGTGCAAAACAAAACCTGGTGGAGTGTGAATTAGCCAAATAACTCAAATCATCAATCGAACCTCTACCTTCATCTATTCTTGTGTCAGCCCTCAACAAACAAACTCACTGCCATCACTCACCGGACCAAGTCAATACATTTATTTGTGTGTGGGAATCATTTTGTGTTCTTGGTTTTCTTAACACTTAAGGAGCTAATACTCCCACAATCTTAGGTTATCTATGGTTAGAGAAACACATTATTGGATATATGGATAGCTCCTTGGAGCCTTTTGCCTCCCAACTGCTTACAGCCTGCCATTCCTCCACAAACACAAATCCTTACAATCTTACTCATCTGGTCTGTCTTCTGTATCATGATCTGCATCATGATCTGCAGCAAGTGTTCAGTAAAGAAAAACCTCCCTACCATCTCCTTACCAACTCATCATTGGACAACTGTGGCATCCACCTACTACCTCCCTAATTTCCCCTTCTGGGACAATTAAAGGATTATTCTATTCTATTCTATTAACCCTTTAAAGCCGGTCGGAGCGGGCACGCTCTGTTTTGCGTAACTATTTGTAAATCCCGGTAGCACTGCAACCACGTAATTTTTTTTGCATATGAAACCGGAGGAGTTGTACTTACATCTTATGCCATCAGCTTGTCCTAAGTCACAGTTTCCTTCCACATATGGCTTTGCAAAAACTGCATAAAAAGCACTTGCAGCAACAAAACCATAATATTCCAGAAACACGCTTTGCCGATCCGATCAGCTGTTTGTAACACTTCCTACGTCCATCAGCGGGAACTATCGCATGTCCGCCATGACCTGCCCGAAACCGGAAGTGACATCATTTTGCGGAAATGTAGTTTTTTACCATCAGGGCCTTATGAGCCTATACTGGTGTTTTTAAAAGTTATGTTTGACTTTATGACTTTCTGTGTCGTTTCTGGGATGCTTAGGACTCATATTGCACTGCTGGAAATATTTTATTTTGATGCATATGCTGTTTTTTTGCAAATTTGCATTATAATATTTATTTTCGTTTTTCCTGCAGTATATAAAAATTGGTGTATTTCAAAAATAAAACTATGAATTTCCTGTGGTGGGAAACTAGTTTGTGCAACTTTTTTGTATTTACAGTTTTGAGGGATAAGCCTCTTAAATTTCTCTAACTAGAAATATATGTTAAAAAAACAAAAACGATTTTAAATTTTTTTTTAGTTTATTGCACTTTTTTGCAATGTGTGTAATTACTATGCACTTAATGCAGACATATTATTAAAATTTGGGCTATAATGGTTGTATTGATGTATATCAACTTGAAATGCTCCCAAAAATGGCACTACAGCATGTAAAAATATAATATAAGCTCTGGCAGACTTGGTTCTATGGTAGGTCTTAAAGGGTTAAAGGATTATTCTACTTATAGTCCCCCCTAAACACCTGACATTTCTGTAACCTCTCAATACCACCTCACCCCAACAGGTCGCAGCAGCACCCTGAACATGGTTCTGCCAGAGGTTTCTTCCTGTTAAAAGGGAGGTTTTCCTTCCCACTGTTGTCAAAGTGCTTGCTCATAGGGGGTCATATGATTGTTGGGTTTTTCTCTGTATGTATTATTGTAGGGTCTACCTTACAATATAAAGCACCTTGAGGTGACTGTTGTTGTGATTTGGCGTTGTATAAATAAAAATTTAATTGAATACCAGAACGAGTGGTCATTGAAAAGTGCATTCAGGTTTACATTTGGTGAAAGTGAAGTACAAGCACCTGGAAAATACATGTGGACAACAGACTCTTAACTTTGATCCTTTGTCTTCCAGGTCCTGCTTTAGAGTCCGTTTCACTCTTCATGGTCATGACATTAAGATATAATGATTACCATTGCCTGAGTATCTTTTAAATATTCAAACTGTCTAAGAAGCTTTGTTTTATACACTTTTCCAAGCACAAGCGCTTTATTAAGTACTCAACCACAAGAGAAAAAAATACAAATTATTCCCAGAATGAGACTGAAAATTCAACACATTCCTGGATTATCATTAATAGGCTTACGATCTAAGTCACAGACCATGACATGATGTCTTACAGCCATACAGGCAAAGTATTCATGAAGCAGAAGTGGAAACACAATTAAGCTGTTTTAAATAAAAGGGGCGATCGTGGCTCAAGAGTTGGGAGTTCGCCTTGTAATCGGAAGGTTGCCGGTTCGAGCCCCGGCTCGGACAGTCTCGGTCGTCGTGTCCTTGGGCAAGACACTTCACCTGCCGCCTACTGGTGTTGGCCAGAGGGGCCGATGGCGGGATATGGCAGCCTCGCGTCCATCAGTCTGCCCCAGGGCAGCTGTGGCTACAACTGTAGCTGCCTCCACCAGTGTATGAATGTGAGAGTGAATAAATAGTGGTATTGTAAAGCGCTTTGAGGGGTCCCGAAAAGCACTATATAAATGCAATCCATTATTATAAATTGAGGTACAGATAAGCTTAAATGGAATGTTATAAGAATGGTTTTTAAAGAAAAGAAGAAAAAATATTTTAAATTGATAGTGAAACAATGACGCAGACAACCCCTGCACAATTCCTACTTATCATATCAGACTGTCAATAATTGTGATCAGTACGTGTTTTGAAAAAATGCTTGCTCAAACAAGAAAAGAAAATTGAGACTTAAAAACAACAAGCTGTGACTGTAATGATCATGGTGCTTCTCCATCTGTTAAAATTTGTGGTGCTCACAATGAAACAGTTTATACAGTAAAACATACAGAAAAACACTGCTGTGTTTACTGTAATAACCATACAGATTTGCAACTGTTTTTGCACTCAATCAGCTCTGTTTTATGCTCACAGGCCTGAAACTTTGGATGTGTTGGCTTGATTTTTAAGTTTTCTATGAGTTTGTGTCATCAGGTTTGTTCTACACACTGTCAAGCAAAGCTAGAAGCTGGCATAGCATTAGGTTTGATTTTTAATTAACTTAAAAATATATATTTAAATGAAAAAAAAGACTACAGTATAGATACAGTAAAGATAACATTTATCACATTTTCTGACCAATCTTAACAGTCCGTTTCATGCATATTTTTAAAACATACTCTGCTGAGTGATCTCTGAACCATGAACACTGCTGTGGATGCTGTATCGTGTAACACTGACATTAAGTCTGGAGTTTTCGTCATAGTGAATCTGCATAACTCCTGTTGCTTTTGAGATATTTACATTAGAAGCGTCAGTGGGAATGAAAATGTTATAACAAATCGTTAATAAATAGATAACCTGTAATTAATTAATGTTTTTCTAGCTTTCTTTTTACAGTATAAATATATTGTTTATGACGGTGTGGTATGTGAGTATAGATTATAGTGAGGATGAAGTCACTGCACACTGCAAATAACATTTTCTGTTCAAAGTAGAAAAAACTAGAGAACAGACAGTCAGAGGTGAAGATTTCTGCCTGAATGTTTCTTTTTTATTTTCTACCTGAAAGCAGAGGTGGTTTTTATTGAAACATTTTAATAAATTTACAGCACAGTGCCACTCTCTCTCTCTCTCTGCTGAGTGAATGGAGCTCACCCACCACTCTGTGTCTCGCTATATGTGAGTAATCATTCAAATAAGATATTTATAGATTATTTATGTATCTATGTAATGTTTATTTGATTCGAGTGTTTAGGTTATTGGATGGTGTATATTAGTCTTCACAACCAATGTTCCCTCTAAGCTGCGCACGTGCGCAATTGCGCACTGCTGGCACGGTCTCTGTGCACAGAAAATCTGTGTTGCGCACAAAAAAAAATCTAAATCTAACCTGAATTGAAATTGAAATTAATACTTTAACGATTCTGTTTTGCAGTGTTAAGTCAGTGAGTGACTGGCTGCTCCCATATGGGATTGGAACGATGCCACCTTATCCCATAGTCCAGCCAATAATGCGATTTACGTTCGTATATACGCAGCTAATCAACGTCGTTGACAGGCTATGACAGCGTCCTTATGTGCCGACACCGGTGTTTTAGCGAGCAAAGCGGCATGGCTGATGTGGAGTGAAGCCACGTTAATGACAACGTGGACAACCATTGGAGATGTGACCACGACCGACGGAACAATAGACGGACTTTAAAAGTGTGGACTTTATACCAGTTTTTAAATTGTGTTGATAGGCGACGTAAAACCAGAGTTATGATAAAAATATCTGCACTGTTTGGTTTCCTTGCTGAATACTATCGTTGTTTATATTTACTGCGGGAAGAAACGGTAAAAACAGCGTTTTATAAGAAAAAAGGCTTGAAAGCACTCTCCGCCTGTGAGCAAAAACAAACTCCACCCCCCTCTCCCTTTCCTATTCGTCCAAAAAAGTACCATGTCGACCAATCAAAAAATGATATGGCAACGTGGCATCTAATTGTTAAGAAACGGGGGGAAGTTTTAGGAGTGCCGGCGGTGCTTTGAGATGTGAGAGATTTGAGACGTTTAGCGCAAATCTTGTGTAGTTAGTGTGTAGTGTAGTTTTGTTGTGTGTGTCAGAACAATGAGGCGACTGCTGAATGTTACAGGTGTTACAGGAGTGATACATCTCCTGTTGTCAGGCCTGCAGGTATCAGGCTGTTGTTCTCCTTTATCTCATAGTGGACAGAAATTATTTTTTGGAGTGGCACAAATAATTTGTGTGGCATCAAATTTGATGCAGAACAGCTGATTGTTCTGTAAATAGTTTGAAATGTTTATTTAAAAATGCCTTGGCTGCATTTAAAAAAAAATAGCTGCAAAAAACTTTGTTGTTTGCCAAACTGAGTTACTTTTTTGAAGAAGTAACTATATAATTAATTGCCCAGCATTGGTCATTATATACTATATTTTGCAGACAGGACTCTCTCCCAGACCACAGACTCATACTCATAATACAAGTCAGAGCTTTATAAAAAAAAAGGAAAAAATAAGTTGTTTTCGAAATTGGAGTTCAAGTTATTTTTACTTCTAATAGTGTTAACATACTACACAGGTCAATGACTAGATTTTTTTTTTTTTAATTTTCATTGTAAGTGGGCTAAAGCAGTTAATTAAAAGTAGTCTAACATAAATGTAAATGCTGTAATTTGATTATTTTAATAAACCAGGTAACTTGGATGGATTAGATGCTGGCATGACCACAGTGCACACGTCTGATGTCGCTCACAGTGGTCCAAGGGATCGCTCAGGGAGTTTGTGTGTTCGCTCAGACACATGAAAAATTAGAGGGAACATTGTTCACAACCCACAGCAAAACTAATAATGAGTGAGAGGGTATTATTTTCTTTTACACATGGGTGTGTAATAAATTGAAGTACCATAAGTAAAAAGGTTTTGGTGCCCCAGTCAAAATCTTGTTTAGATGTGGTCACATGACCTGGGTGTTTTGAACCATACTTCAGAGCAGTGTTTTCATACATCTTTGCTTCGGAAGCTAGACACAGCATCAAAGCTTCCCATCCGTAGTTTGCTTCAGCTTTCTCTGCTCTTTGTTTTATTCAATCAGTCTTTGGCCAGGAAATAAAGCTGTTTACAGTTAAGCTTGCCTACCTAATCCTGCATTTTGGGTCCTCTCTCACCTGCCACACAACTACCACATGACAAGAAAACTGCTGAGAAACATCCAGAGATGCTGTTATTGTGTACTGATCTCTGTGCAGAAATGTGACTAAAAACCTGGAACACTGTACTACTGTAAAAAGGAAAACAAGATATATTCTTCTTTGCACGCTCCTCCCGTCAGTTTTATTGCAGACAAGTAATATGTCTGATGGGTGCCAGTTTAGCTCACTGGGTGAGTAAGCACCTTATGGACTCTTATGGACCCAACAATGGACTCTTCTCACTGTTGAGGTCTGGGAAGCGCTTCCGCTCCCTTAAGGCCAAAACAGAGAGAATGAGGAGGAGCTTCTTCCCCCAGGCTATTCAGGCCCTGAACCAGGTGTAGGACTGGACTCTCCCACACACATTACATCACTATAAGACTGGACTCTCACACACATCACATCACCACACACACTCTGGTTTTTCTTCATGCACACTTCCTATAATTTATTATCTCTTTCTGCTATTTGCACATTTTTTTACTGTAAATTTTGTATAACCTGTAAATTGTAAATACTGTAAAACCACTGTCATTTAATGGTCGGGCATTGCATTGCACAGCTACAAGCATTTCACCTCATGTCAAACTGTGTATGGTTGTGTGTGTGACAAATAAAATTTGAATTTGAATTTGTGATCTTTGAGTCTGACCTGTAGCCTTTCCTGCATGTCTTCTCCTGCTTTACTGTCAAATAAAGCCAAAAGTCCCCAAAATAAATCTTAAAAAAAAAAAAAGAAATATTTTGAGCTCAGGTCTAAACACTCTGAGGACTAAATAAAGAGTGCCAGGACAGAACCATAGTTTTGGCACTGCGCTTTGAGCCATCCTCCAATGCCAATTAAACATACATTCTGTTTAACACATCCCCGTCTTATTCCAAATAAATGAACACTCCCAGCAGCAACTATCACACACATAACTATCACACTTATATCAGGTTCAAAACAATAAATGCTTTTCAGCATTAAATTTGTGTAATTTCCATCCCTTTGGGTGAAGCTCAGAGCCTTTCCACTCCCCGGCAGGATCACCTGTGCCTCATTGGTGCCATCAGCTGCGGTACAAAGTGTCCAGCTCTGCCAACCAGTCTCTGCCAGTCTATCTGTTTTTCTAGTGTGATAGCCAGGCTGTTTAGTTGCTCTTCATGTTACCATTTCCCCTATGTGTACTAATGTCATTATTCCTTGCCTCCAGTGTTGATTCCTCCTTTGGCTGCGGGAGTGGTTCTCAGTTTTTACATTTCCTTCCTTCTTCTAGAAGTTCTGATCTTCCTCTTATCAGATGCCAGATTTTGTCCTGTCTTACTCCCCTCATTCTGTTAAGAGCTTTTCCTTCCCACTGTCTCCAAAGCACTTGCTCATCTGACTGTGGGGGTTTTCTCTGTATCATTGTAACACCGCTTTATATTATCCCTTACAATATAAAGCGCCTAGAGGCGTGTAATTAAGCTTTTTATTTCCATCCCCTACTGTTCCTGTTTGGATCATGAACTTGAGTCCACTTGTGCTAGGTTAGCCAGTTCATGACATCCAAACCTATTACTAGACTTTGACAGACCCTTTCCAATTTACTCTTTGCTACTTTTCTTGTCTTTCTGGTAAAGTTATTTTAATCTGCACAGCCTTTTCCTTTATCTTTATAATATTCAGTGTATGCTCACAGGAAACACACAGACCAATTGCATGCATTGTAACTCACACGTGACGCTTCTCAGTCAGTCAAATCCTTTATTCATTCAGCGTGTGAAAATGGAAAACTCCAGATGGAGATGAAATGCAAAAGTCTTACGACGTAAATCAAAAGGTCTTTATTTCTTTTCAAAAGGTCTTTCATTTTTGAACACAAACCTTATTTTAGTTAAAATGAGAAAATAACAGCTGTCTTAATTTTTGTTTGTTTTTCAACATAAATATTCATCAGATGTCACAGAATGTAATGTTCATGCGTGATAGGAACCCAGGGCACCGCAGTGTCACTGATTTATGTGAATGTTGGACTGAAGAGTCATTGCGTTTCAGCCATCTGTATTTTTTCCAATTGAAAGTTGGGACAGTGACAGAGAAAAGAGTGGTGGTGGTGTACTGTAACACACATATTTAATACTTTTGGTAAATTATATCCCTTTAAAGTTTTTATGAATGCCTTTGTTTTACACTTGTATGAATAATTTAAACTGAGAAAATTAAAGCATTTATAAATGAAGTTCAATGCTGAGGGAAATGTTGCCCTCAGAAATGTAATGAGGGCAATGATAAGGGTAATGATATGAGCTGATTTAGTTTACTGGGATTGTTAGAAGCACTTTTTTCATTTTGTAAAAAAATGTTCAAACAAAAGCAAATAAGCTGCTAAAACAGCTGTAGAAAATTGGAAAAGCAGGGTAGATAGGAATACACGTGTTGAACTTGATGTGCAATATTTATGAGGGTGGTGATGTGTTTCAAATAAAAATCAATTTAAATCCCAATGTTTCCCAACACAACACAGCGGTCTGATGAGATGATCAATAGGATTCAGCTGCCACCAGGTCCAGTGTTGTGGCACATCCATGTGTCTTTGTCTTTTGAAACATTTTGATAGGTACTTTTATTACTGAATTAGTCAAGTCAAACTCAAAGTCAGCTTTATTGTCAAAAACCATATGTACAGATCATAACACAGGAATTTGAAATTGCAGTGCTCCAACGGCCCTCAGTGTTACACTAAAACAACACTGTGGTGGGGTGTGGTCTGCGGTGCCGCTGCAGGGGAGGCAGACAAACCTAAGCGGCATCCACAATACGCCTTGCCGGTATAAAGAGTCTGTACCAGGTCCTGTCAGATATTGTTGTTGGTGATGTGTTTGGCTGGCGGCTGGAAAGCTGCAGCCATGTGTGTAAAACAGCAACCAGAAGAATAAAGATGCTGAAAAGCATGCAAACGTCATCAGGTCAGCCGTGGTTCATTTACAAACACAAATGATAAAAAGATAAAATTCTTATATAGAGTACAATACAATCTTATGTACACAACAGTGTCCAACACAGTCCAAATGTTTCGTGTGCAAGTGGAGTGGGGGAATCAGTGAAGGGCAATGGTGGAGGTTAAGAGTTTTGTATGTCTGGGGGGGTATAGTCGAGAAGGACAGAGCAGGGAAAGAATTCAGCATCCTGACAGCCTGGTGGACAAAGCTGTCTCTCAGTGTGTTGGTTGTAGCCCGGAGGCTCTTCAGTCTCCTTGCAGATGGCAGCGAAATGAAAAAGCCTGTTGAATGGATGAGTGGAATCACCAGAGATTCAGAGGGCTTTTCGGGTGAGGCCGGTGAAGTAGATGTCCTGGTGGGAGGAAGAAAAAACACGATCCTCTCCGCTGCTCTCATTGTTAGTTGTAGCTTTTTCCGGCAAGTCACAGTGCAGGATTCATACCACAAGGTGATGCAGCTGGTGAGGATACTCTCAACGGTGTCTCTGTAGAAGGTGCTCATAATGGGAGTTGAGTCTCTTCCTCTCCTCAGTTTGCGGAGGAAGTAGCGTCGTTGTTGGGTTTTCCTGACCAGTGATGTCATGTTCTTTAACCAGGAGAGATCTTCTGAGATGTGCACACTTAGAAACTTGGTGCTGCTTACCCTCTCCACAGTACGACCATTGATGGTTTGTTGAGTGTGCAGAGTGTGAGCTCTCCTGAAGTGTATGATGATCTTCTTAGTCTTCTTCACATTCAGGGAAAGGTTGTTGTTGCTGCACCACTCGGCCAGATGGTTAGCTTTACTCCTGTAATAGGTCTCATCATTGTGGCTGATGTGACCGACCACAGTTGTGTCATCTGCAAATGTGATGAAGATGAAGCTGTGTGATGGTGTCAGCAGAGTGAAGAGAAGGGGGCTCAATACATCTTTGGGGAGCCCCCCAAATTCAGTGCTCTTATGCTGGTGGTCGTTAAAGCAGGAGAAAGACGACTTCTTCGGTGCAGGAATGATGGTGGAGGCTTTGAGCTATGTACCTGCTTACAAACTGGTTTGGTGACTTTGACCAGGGGCCTGCATGCTGGCATTAGTATAACAGTGATGTGATCAGAGGCACTAAGGTGGAGGGTGGGGGGCTTTGTAATCTTCTCTCTGGGTAGTGAAAACATTGTCCAGAAAGTTGTTTCCCCTTGTAGGAAATGTAATGTGTTTGTACAGTTTTGGAAGCACAGTGTTTGGGTCCGCATGATTGAAATGGCCCACCAGGATGAGAAAAGCATCTGGGTGTGCTGTGTGCTGCTCACTGATATGCTGATACAGTTCATTCAGTGCCTCACTTGTTGCTATTGGAGCAGGGAGGCATAAAGACAGCAAAAAACAGTATGGCTGAAAATTCCCTCAGTAGCTAGAACGGTCTGCACTTGATGATCGTGAGCTCCAGCGGTTGTGAACAGTATCTGCAAGGAACAACAGTGTCACGACACCAGGCATCGTTGATGTAAACACACATTCCCTCTCCACTAGCTTTAACCCCTTCGGCGAGAGCTCTGTCTGCTGAAAGCATGTTAGCTGTTCGAGTTGAATGGCGCTGTCGGAAATGTTATTGTTAAGCCATGTTTCCACAAACTTACTTACCCCTCTTCTATTTTCTGTTGCACCACCGGAGACGTATCCACTGTGGGGGAGATCTTGTAGTGGGGGTCGCATTATGGTAAATGCCTCCAAAGCAGTCTGCAGTTCCCTAGTGTAACTCGTAGCGCTTACATGTATGAAAAGTTTATCAATTTACTCCATGCTGATTTTGAGCAGGAGCTCACAACCGCTGTGTGTGTCCACGCCACCGTTTTTAAAATTTTTCTAATTACTGAAAATTGAGAGACCTGTGAAAGGATGTCTAGTATTGTCCAGCATGTTTGAACAGTGATTAAAGCAATGTCTTTTGTTGATACTAATATATTAAGACCAGGATTATTAGTGAAAAAAGGAAAATGTTATTGTGGCTCTTTTCGCATACCCTTTTCCCCCCTATTGGTGCTCTATTGCAATTCCAGCTCATTTACACACCTTTTATTGCTTCATAGCTTCCACTTGCACATTGCTTCCACTTTTGTGTCACTGCAGCTGGTTCCCTAGCTCACTGGGAGAGACACACTTCACACAACAAACACACTAATTTAGGCAGAGTCACAAACACAGGTGCAGTTAGCCATTGTTACCTTGTAAAGAACTTCTTAATTACAATACCAGTTTGTTTTCTGCTCTTCACATCCCTCCTACTTCTCTTTGTTATGGTAGATTGCCACTATGGCCTGCACCTTGACCTGCAGGTGTGCCTGCTGTTGAGGATAGCAAGATTGAGTCACTCCAGATTGATAGTTGGTTTAAACTTCAAGATATTTATTTATATAGTATTTGCTTCTATAGCATCCAGGTTTTTTTTGTTGTTGTTTTTTACAAACTAGTATGAAATATATCACTGACATTAATCTGCACTGGTTTAGCCAACTTAATGCTTTAACCAGCCTTTGCCAAACTTCTGCTTATATAGACGATCCCTCAAGCTTATTCTGGAAAGAAAATCTATCACATCAACGCAGTAATGTACTGTAATGTTTTTACAGCGCTCAGTTTTGTTGCCCTGAACTTCTCGTAAACTCTGAGAAGGCCACAGGCTGTTACGGGGGAGGGCGTCACTGAAGATCTGTGTGCCTGGTACTCATGAGTGACGATGACAAACAGATAAAATGTGTGAGAACTAAAACAACAACTAGCAGGTGTATGAGGTGTATAGATCTTTCCAGACATATAATGGGAAGCAGAGTGTTTGAGCTGTGTTACTGAGAAATTATCTATAATACAGTATTAAGATTAAGGATAGGTCACATTCTACTTCATGTCATCATTTCACTCTTTCAGTATTCAACACTCTGTCTATCCTAGATGTGAGCTAAGTTATTAGACTGTCCAAAGTATGATTTTGCTCTGATTATAAGCAACTGGAAGGCAAATCAGCTGTGAGTTTGGGGACTTCAGTTCTGTTTCAAGAAGAATATTTCTATCTGTGTATCTGAAAATACACAGACATGAAAAAAGTGCATCACCAATAATGAGTTGTTACAAAGAAGTGAGTTTACCAGACTGCTGCAGGCTCCATAGCTGCTAATTGCATGACACAATTGGAGATTATGTATCGGAATTTCAGGAGCCGGACCGCACCTCCAAACACGCTCCTTCCGGTTGTCATCTATATAGGTTCCCCCAGTTCTGCAAGCTGTTCATTCTCATTTACATGCCCCACCCTCCCTCCCTCATTGTTTTCAATTCTTTAACTTCTTCACTTCTATTTATGGTAAATGGCCTGTATTTGTATAGCGCTTTACTAATCCCTAAGGACCCCAAAGCTCTTTACACATCCAGTCATCCACCCATCCACACACACATTCACACACTGGTGATGGCAAGCTACATTGTAGCCACAGCCACCCTGGGGCGCACTGACAGAGGCGATTTTTTCCAATTCTACGAACTGATATTTAGTGCATGGGGATCTGCCAGGCCCGGCAGCCGTCTCCAGTGCCCTTCGAGGCCATCCCCAAACCGCAGCTCAATTCATGTCCAAGCATTCACCTTTCCCTACTAAAACGCTGTCAAACCTAAAATGAGGACGTGGGCCCAGCCAGTGAATTGAGTGCTAACTGTCAATAGTGGCAATACACATTGGGTAATACTAGCACCAGATTTTTATAAGGAATATCAGTTCGTAGAATTGGAAAAAATAAGGCAAGGGCTCCAATTCAGCAACTTAGCTATGATGATGAAACCTGTGCCCTGTGAGCCAAATGCTGTTACAGGAGACAATGTTAAATCAGCATATTACTCTTAATTGGCCATGAACTTAATGCCAAAATCCCTGTGTTTTCATGTCCCTGTCACGTCCCTATCAACATCTTTTTATTTAGCTATTGGTTTACAGACACCTTCTCTGTTATATTAGAGTCAAAATAATTATTTTTTTATTTGTGTATTTTCAGTTGGAGAACAAAATACAAAAGTTGAGAACACTTAACCAGAGTCCCGAATTCAGTTATCTAAAACACAAAAGAAATTGTTTATATCAAAAGCAATTACAAACTACGTAACAAAAAAAAAGAACTTCTGTTCTTGTGGATTTGTAAAACATCATCAGTTGCAGCCCAAGTATGGTTCCCATTCAAAGTTTACATCAATAGTTCTTGCTCTGCTCATTCTATCAAAGATGACGAGTTCCTGGTGCAGCCAACAATCCCAGAATGCATTTTGCCTGAAATTCAAAAGTGATAATAGTGGAGGAGAGAAGCGAAAGTGGTCAGTAATGTTTGAAATATTAGTTTTTCTGTGAGACAAAATAAAGTTTTAAGATGTTTTTAGGCAAGAATATAGATGTGTAAGCTTCAAATGTATGTTCGATTTATCAAGACAATACCTTTTTGCAAAAGTGCTCCGACATTTTTGGAAGCTAACAGCCAGCTCCTCTCACCAGCTGTTAACTGACGGGGCTGTTGAGACTCACGATACCCAGGGAACAAGCCTGATACATTTTCAAAACCCCTGTTGGCCTTGACCACTGAGTGGAGGTATATATAATTCACTTTGAAATTAAATTAAACATTAAACGTTACAAATCATCCAAGTGAATTATATCCATGTTTTATTTGTTCCTGAGTAAATCAGTTTGGCTGAGATAAAATCT